>NC_142033.1:17318038-18064288 GCF_982192425.1 Myodes glareolus | reverse complement strand
TCTTCATTTAGTTCTATTACAAGCTTAGACTTTTATCAATGGATGAGCTAAAGGCACTAACCAGTTTGAGGCTGCTCTGTTGTTACATGCTGGGTTTTAGTTCAGACTTAACCTCCATTAAAATTCTCCCTCTCACTAAATCTCTGCACCACTGTTTCAAATCTGTTTCCCTTGTTTTGCTTTCCAGTTTATCCCCATGCCTGTTCTGTATGGTGTGTTCCTGTACATGGGGGTGGCCTCGCTCAACGGTGTGCAGGTAAGGTTCCGCAGCGGTCTGAGCAAGCTGTGCGTGTCTCAGAGAAGGACGGTCCCAGATCTGTGATGAAGGCACTAATCAGTAACTGCACACTCTATGAAATACGTCCATTTTCTACTTCCTCAATCTTTCATTGGCTTTTCTGATGTAAGCAACGAAACTAGCCAGTGTCAAGAAATGCTGTTCGGGATGCTCATTACTGCAAGGGGTCATCTGGTGGGGAGGTGTGCTCTGTACTGCTGTCACGGCCACTGCCACCACCACCACCATCTCTTCCTCCCCTCCCCCTCCCCTCCCCACTCATCCTTGCCCCTCCTCCCCCATCTTTTTTTTTCTCATATTCTTTTGTCATCTTTCTCTTCACCTTGTTTGACTCTGCATCGCACACTTCTGAGCTCAGTGATCAAACGCTTTGCAGCAATAAACAGTTAGAATTCACGTGTATTAGGTATTTCTGTCATCGAAAATTTCAACTGTTCGCAAGTTCAGTTAAAATGGCCACCCCTGCCCTTGGCAATGCCCCTGCCCTTGGCAATGCCCCTGCCAGTGCCCCTGCTTCTGCCCCGGTCCACTTTTCAAAACACTTGCTAGGGAAAACTTTGTGAGGGGTTTTGTCTCTCCATGGAGGTTTAATTTAATTGGCACCAGGAAACTGGAAGTTCCGCTGCTTTCTGGCACCCTGTTAATTGTAGCCTTATTTAGTGCTCAGTAATGCTTTAATGGGAAAAGACTGTGTGTTCTGTGAACATCGTAAGAATTCATTTGAACGCCTTCAAAACAGCCCTTGCTTTCATTTATTGCATTTGTATTAACTTGGTTTTAAAGTCAGATAGATCTGGGCAAATGGCCAGACCCCCCAAAAAGCAAAGCAAAGCTGCTTCACTATTCCTGGTTTTGATCCAGTAGAAGAGCTCTTCCGCACTGGGATATTTGTTGTGAGTCATAAACTAGTTCTTCATGGGCTGCACCAGGTGAATGGCAGCTTAAGTTGATTTGTGCCAGGGAAGTGTTTAGGAAGTATGGCTTTGTAAAATATTTTATTCTTGTCTGTCATTAAAAATGCTCTTTCTTCTTCAAAATGAACTCGAAACTAATAGTTATTATTTTTTTGTTTGCCCTTAAGGATCCAGTGTAAATCAGAAATTTGTTTCGGGGTGTTCCAGGGGGCTTTATTAATGGTTAGAGCTGAGTGTCTGTCTATCCAGAGGAGAAAAGAGCCATCTTGTAATGATGGGTGAAGGAAGTGTTGTGGGAACAGCTAGTAAACTGTGTAACTCCTGGCATGTTACTATTGTCCCAGATGCCTTTCCACTGTTCCTTACTTTTCCTTTGGTTCTTTCTCTTTTAGTCTCTTTTGACCAGATTGGTTTAGGAAAAAAAAAAAAAACTTTGAAATCTTATCTTTATAGTTAAGAAAAGTTTTCTAAAGGGAGAAGGAAAACCTTCAAAGGGTAGTGGCTCCGAAGAAGGTTGTGATAGTGTCACTTTCTGTTTCTTCTCCCCTCTGTACAACACGACATAGTTTCTGAGTTCTTGTCATTAGTCAGTTCAATAGCTGTCCATACACCATCTCTTTCTGAAGGCCCCTGTGATGCGTTGCTAAGCGCCATCTTGTCCATCATCATCATTCGTGTCAGTTCAGCACTTTGTGAGGTGCACATGGCACAAACTTGCACAGTCATCCTTCCGTTTCCTGGTCATATACGGCAGTGCTAATCTCTCCGAGTTTCTCGTGTCTCATTGTTGGTATGTCTTACTGGAATGGGTATGAAACCTCTCTCCGGAAAGAAATACTAACACACTGGAGGATATGGATGTGCCCATCACATTATAACCTGGAGAAAGAAAGTGGGATTTGTTGGCATACTCTGTGCATTCCCATTTTTAGGTTAGATGCTTTAGAACATCTCTGCAATGCTTATAAGGTGGGGTATCATTTATTCTTTTTTCAGATAAGACCACTGAGGCAGGATGCATAAGTTAGATGTCTTCCTTCAGTATATCATACTAAAATTGGTTCAGGATCCTCTGTGTTGAGAAGCGGAGAGTAGAAATAGAAGGTAGAGGATGAACAGCTGGAATTTGTGTTTGCTTTGTAACTTTATCCTTGGTGCCCACTTTATCTTAAATGCCTGCTAACCACTCTGCAAAAAAAAAAAAAAAAAAAAAGATCAGCAAAACTTAGAAGACCTGACTATACTAACGTAAGTCCCCCTACTCCCTAAGCTGAGCTTTGTCCTTTGAAGAGGACATGGCTTGCCTGAAATACACAATGTAAATCACTCAGGACTGGTTAAGCCGCGGCAAAATGACTCAGTTGACTCTTCAGATAATATGTTGGCTGTTCTTCCCCATTCCCCCCCAGTTCATGGACCGTCTCAAGCTGCTTCTGATGCCCCTGAAACATCAGCCTGACTTCATCTACCTGCGTCACGTCCCCCTGCGCCGAGTCCATCTCTTCACCTTCCTGCAGGTGTTGTGCCTGGCTCTGCTCTGGATCCTCAAGTCAACAGTGGCTGCTATTATTTTTCCAGTCATGGTAGGTTTTCCGGATTGAGACTGTCCATGGCTGTATGCATAGCCCATGTACACATGACTATATCCGTGACCGTATGCATATCACGTAGCTATTGTGACATGGAAAACCCAGATCGTTTAAGACAGTCTTTTACTGTCTTTCTAGCTTTTGGTTCATCATGTTGACCAGTTGGAGCTCAAGTTTCCCAGGGTAGAATCATGCCCTCCTGAGTTCAAATACTGGCTCAAGTTCCTGCTGGTCAGCAAACATCCTTTAGCCACCATGAACTCATCAGTGGGAGGGTAGCATTGTTATTGTTCTAAGCATTGATAATGGATGCCAAGTGTATAACACAATGTCTGGCAAGCAGTACACATCAGTTCACATTTTCAAGGTATTGTATAATAGAAACAATCTAAATAAGAATAAAGTACACTTCAGTCCGAATAGTAGAGGCATCTATAGACCTATGAGAAAAGGCAGGGCTCATAAGAAGTAGAGTTTATAGATTCGTGTGGTTAACATTATTTTAAGGATAGGGCTGGACTCTAGTCTTCCTGTACTAAGAGTGAAGCAAGTAACTGCCCCACTAAATCAAAAGTCAAAGAGGAAATGCAGGCTCTATGTCTGGCCTCCTTACTGGATTTTATACTTTATTGTAATTCCATTGCTTGCAAGAAACTACACACATACACATATGTTGTGTGACAAAACTTTTCCTGGAGAGATGCAACACGCATGTCTGCTCACCCCCAGATAGGGAGCCCAACACAGACCAAAGTACCCATACCACCTGAAAGAAAAAGTATCAGCTCAGGACACCCCAGAACCAAGTTTGTAGCACAAAGGAGATTTATTTGCCTCAGAGGGACAAAGGGCAAGGGCAGGGATTAAGAAACAACAATGGGAGATGGAGGATGAGGGAGAAAGGGAGAGGAACAAGGGAGAGGGGACTAGGATATTTGCCCCTGAGGGGAAAGAAGGACAGCCTCAAGATAGAGGAGACAGACATGACTCACAGGCAAATGGCAGTTTATAAAGGTAAAAGGGGAAGCCCCATGTTAGGATGAGGTGTTTAATTTTAATTGGGCTTCTTAAT
Organism: Myodes glareolus; assembly: GCF_982192425.1. Lineage (NCBI taxonomy): Eukaryota > Metazoa > Chordata > Mammalia > Rodentia > Cricetidae > Myodes > Myodes glareolus. The sequence continues at coordinate 18,060,415 of NC_142033.1, read as the reverse complement.
TAGGTGAGCCAAGGGTGGCTTTTAATTGCTGGATTTCAATACTTTGCTAGCTGGATCTTGGTAGTCAGCCTCAGGAGGAGGAAGTGGCCAAATAAGGGAATGAACCTTTAGGAACATAACCAGTTTTTAGCTAGGCAGAGGAAATGGGGAAGAAGGGTCAGGTTTGCCAGAGCCATGCTCAAGTGGGCTAGTGTCCTGTCAGTCATTATGAAAGTCTAATTTGGTGAACAAATGAGTTTTATTGGGGTTATTTACAGGAATATGAGTGAGAGGTTACTTACAGCAATGGCAAACACTCAACGACAGCTGCATCACCAAGGCCCACCCCAACGTGGGTGACAGCTCACAAAGCTAGGGATTTGGAGCACACTGCAAGAAGGAAGTGTGCAAGAAGTTAAACAAGTTGGAGAGTGCCCTTTCCAGCTCTCTCAGTTGGTCTGAGAGCCTGCTTTGCAGCTTAACTCTTTTGGTCTGAGGGACTCTCAGGCTTTATTGCTTACTCTGACTGGGAGGGGCCCAGTGAATCTAGTCAGTTTCGGGAACTTCCTAACTATTTGGAGTTGTTTATATTCCTGTTTAAGGATCTTCCATACAGGGTATAGTGTTTCAGTCTTGGAGGAAATTAATACACAACAGTACCTAAGAGTGACCTCAAAGCCAGCATCTCAGTTCTGTTCCAGCATCCCTAGGATTCTGGAAACCATTTCTATACCATATACTTAGCACATTTTGTTTTGAAAGTCTTCTTACTCATAACAGGAACTGTTACTTCATTATGTATGCATTTTCTGTTTATGATTGTATTTCTTTTTATTCCCAGGGACATAGTAAAATAGTAAAATATTATTGACATTTTTTAAGCAAGATTTTTTTAACTGATAGTCCCTTACATCGTTTTCTTCCCCCTTAAATTGTATTAACTTATTATAAAACAAATGGAACAGGAGAAGAGACTCCCACTTACCAGTTAGGGCCTTCTTTCTACCTACCTGTTAATTTGTTTAAAAAAAAGAGGAAAATTTAGATACCCATAATAAATTTGAAATACATCCAGTAAATTATATATTGTTTATACTAAATATAAGAAATACACTTTACTTTTTAAAGTGTTATTTTTCCAGAGATTTCCTTAGGTTCATAAATGATTTGGAATGTCCATAGGGCAGGTGTTACTGATCTCTTCAGGAGGTGGATGCCTCACATAAAGAGTGTAGTATGGATAAAGGTCCCCACGTTTGGAACGTGGCTGTGTGTGACTTTTGTTGTTGAACTGCTGAACCTCCACAGAGGAAAGGCAGGAGAATCAGTCATGTGATGAAACTTGGTATTTGTCTGTAGAATAAAAAACCTAACAAAACAAAGAACAGTTCATAGAACTGAAGATACAGAGGTAAAAATTGTAGGCCTAAGAAGCAACAAAGTGGGTCCAAAAGATTAAATATAGAATATAGATCACTTATAGTGAGAAATGGCTGGACTGATGAGTTGTTAATTAAGAGTGCCTTCTGCACTCACAACCTGGTCAACCCCTGACCTCCACTGGTAGGTGCACATGTGTGTGTATATACAGACACACATAAAAATAAAAATAAAATAAATGTAAAAAGAGGCAGATACCTGTCCACTTTGTGTTCTTTGTTTACTGGTATCACAACCTTGGACAGCATAGCATTTATAGATTTCAGTTTTCTCAGCAGTAAGAGGGAAGTAATATATTTCTGGAATTTGTTATAAAGAATAAATGAACTAATATTTCCTAAGTGGTCAGCAAGGATCAGTAGTATGATAAACATTTAGTTTATAATATTGACTAGTTTTTAGAAACCTGTATAATTTAAAATTTCCCAATAATTAAGAATTACATACAAAGTTTTTTTACCTTTAAACTTCTAATTTTATTAAAAACCAAACATGCAAGTAATTTCCAGTTGATCTGAATATAAACATATATTTTCTGATCAAATATAATCATATGTCTTTATGAAAAAATAAAGTGGATTTTGACTGGTATTTTTATCAAATAGCTTCCCAAGGAGACTATGGGTCACTGGGTAAACAGTTCTGTCAGGCCCTGAACCCGTATGGATTTCTGCTGATGCTGATGGGCTGTTCCATCAGCATCCTTATGACATCATCTGACATGGCCTAATTTCTGCTGATGTTGATGGGTAGCATCATCAGCATCCTTATGACATCATCTGACATGACCTGTTTGCTGCTGATGTTGATGGGAACATCAGCAGCATCCTTACAATGTCATCTGACACGTGTTTTATTATTGTGTTTCCAGATCTTGGCACTCGTAGCTGTCAGAAAAGGTATGGACTACCTCTTCTCCCAGCATGACCTCAGCTTCCTTGATGACGTCATTCCAGAAAAGGACAAGAAGAAGAAAGAGGATGAGAAGAAAAAGAAAAAGAAGAAAGGAAGTTTGGATAGTGACAATGATGATGTAAGGGAAACTCCAAACTTTCCATGTGAAACCAGTTAAAGGAACATTGTTTGTGTGTATTAGTGCTACATTAACCCTGTACTTGCACACAAATAGTTTTCATTATCTCTCCATAACTCTTAAAAAAGATGGAAAGGTCTTTTTCTTGAATTATCCTCATCAGCGCCACAGTCCAGATGGTTCTCCTATAGTCAGGTGATTAACTTGAGAAATGAAAATATTCATATTTATTCTCTAGATCATGTCATAGAAGTTTATATGCTTTGAGGTCGAGTAGGATGTCTACAGACAGTGCCCACAGAAAATCTGGGCTTTGTTTTTCTTATGTATGCATGCTCACACACACACACACACACACACACACACACACACACACACACACACAGAAAATCTGGGCTTTGTTTTTCTTATGTATGCATGCTCACACACACACACACACACGCACGCACGCACGCATGCACGCACGCAGAATATGAGAACTCAAACTAGTAGCCTTTTGAAAGAATTGTCAAAATGATGCTTTCTGTGGTTTTTTTGGAGGAAGGAGGGAGTACTTAGCCATATTAGAAAATAATAGCCTCACATTAAAATTCTGATTGAATATGATCATTCATCTCTATGAACAAACAAAGTGAATTCTGAATGAGACTTTTATCAAACAACTTCCCCTATGAAGACTGTGTGTCACTCAGTGAGCAGTTCTGTCAGGTTCTAGATCTATGGAGGTTTCTGCTGGTGTTGACGGGACAGCAGCATCTTCAGCATCCTTATGACATGCAATTTACTTGTGGCCCTGCAATCCTAAAGTAGAAATATAGTTAATTTTTAATTCATACTTTCTACCCAACATGCCTTATCTCCAGCCATCATAACACATCCTTGAAGTGCATATTTTTGTTGACATTTTATAGATAAGGAAATTTAAAATGATAAACATTGACTTTTTTATTTTTCAGAACCTAAAAACCATTAGCTTGAGGTATTATTGACAACTGAGAATATATACATTTACCGTGTACAGTGTAGTGCCTGGGCACGTATATTAAAGTCATTTTTCTCGGAGTGCACGGCTGGCCATCGCAAAGCCAGAGCTCCCACCCAAGCTACTCTGTGTGTTCATAGTTGATTGGGCTGTCTGGTTGTATTTGTCTTGTAGACTGTGGATATAGTACAGCAAAGGGAAGCAACAGACAGAATTGGATTTCAGATAAATTGATCCAATAAGAAAAGGCTAAATGTACGAGACACATTTAGCTATAGAGAAAAGGGCTCTGAGGGGACTTCTGTGACTATCACCATCCATCTTCTGAGAGAGCAGGTGTATAGGTTTTCTCTTTCCACTGAGGAAAAAGGAAAAGCAGAACATGTCTTTAAACTGCGGCTGAGATGAGCATGCTGTATTCAAAAAGAATAGTATTAAAAAGAACGTTAACTAGAAATCAAAACTTGAAGTGAATTTTTGGACCATTCAAGGCAAAAGCAAAAGGTTGGCTGAAATATTAAAATAATTAAAGCAGTATTTCATCTCATTTTAAAATAGAGACCTCAGTTCATGCTCACAAACATCAAACCTAAAATCATTGCACATCATTAACGTGCAAACTAATATTATGGATTGTTCTCTATTATTTAAAATATTACACAACCTTTTGGGGTTGTCTTAAATTTATCCCTCTCTTTCATGACAAAAGTTGAATCAAATGAGTTCCTTAAACTAATCCAGAATTCTTAGATATGTTTTTTGATGACTCATACTCACACAGTGCTCTTGTTTTGATATTATTTACCACTTTCTTCTGAATGTTGCAAATACGTTCTTGAGAAATGTCTTGGGTGATCCTAATTTCTGTTCCCTCTTCTCTATCACATCCCTGTCCAGACAGTAGATGTGTGCATTTGGTTATACACAGTGAGCATGCTAGGCAGTTTAGAGTGTGTCAGGGCAGTCGATTCTATATGTTTACCTCATTATTTGAAGACTATGCATTGGAAGTGCCTCTTTTGATACTCAGATGATGTGGCTTCTTGGGTTACATGTGTCCATACTGGGACTCCAGGGTCACAGTTCTTATATTTATTGCAGATGTCATGAGAAATGTGCCTTATCAACATTTTATCTGCTCACAGTCACTTTTGAGCCTAGTAGTAGTCTCAAAATTAAATTTTGATTAGTAGTCTCTAATTAAAAGTTGGTTTGCCCAGGTGTCTGCGTAAGTGCTGTTATTTGGGGAAAGATGTGAAAAGAAACTTCCGTTTATGGCATGGTCATGAAGGAAGATACCTGTGGCATCTTAATTCATTTAAATGTTTGTTTGTTAAGCACATCGTCTTAGTTCTCAAGAGGTATTATAACTCATTACCCCATATATTAATCATAACGAAATTTTCATTGTAAGCAATAGATTTTATCTTAAAACTTTTTAAGATAAAAACTTAAACATCCATTTCTTTTTTTTTAATTTCTGAAATGTTGAGTATTAAGTACCAGGGCTCACGATACTAGAGAAACACTCTACTGAGTCTGCACAGTCCCAGCCCTGTTCCTCTTCCTCATCCTCTTCTCTCCTGACCCTTTCTCTCAATTAGAGATTGTTCCCTTGATATTTCCAGTTAATACATAAATTGGATCTCTTTAGTCCAGATATAGACTTGGAATCAATATGTTGATTTTCTTAATTAATTAATTTTTAAAGTTCTTGCATGTTATATTAGTATATGTTGAGCATGGTCCCTCTCATGTCCCTGCCCTCCCCCTTCTCCCTCCACTAGTTCCCTTTGTCTCTGTAGACAGTTTTTCTGCATGGTTTTAGGTATCTATATAAAATCTAAAATGACAAATGAAAGAAAACCTATAATATTCATCTTTCTTAAACTGGCTTAATTTGATTACTGTGATTGTCTCTAATTGCATCTAACTTCTTTCAAAATAACTTGAGTTCATTGCTCTTTATGGCCAAAAGAAACAATGTATTCGTGTGTGTATTGGGGGGGTGTTTTCTGTCCAGATTCTGCTAATGGACACTTAGGTTAGTGTCCAATTTTCCATAATTTCGCTATTGCATAATACTGATATGATCATTGAAACTTTAAAAAGTAAAGTAATAATCATGAAACTCCATGATATTTTGGGCTAGTTGACCTGTTTTTAAGAAGTTCTACAACTAACTACTAATTTTATCATTTTCCTGGCTATGATTCTCTATCTGATTATCCTTTTGGTTTTATTTTTCTTGGTGATTTTTTTTGCTTATGTTTAAAATTATTTTTGGCACAAGCAAATTGGAATGAATTTTTCATCATGAAATAGTTTCTGAGAGTATTAAAGTAAGGAAGGGAAACAAAGTCTATAGTGCGTTCCTTGCTAGTGGATGTTAAAAATGTCTTCAAATTGTTTAGGACAGGAATATGGGTCAAGGTTTTCCTGGAGAAAGAATCAGAGAACATCGTAAAACAAAACATGAAATTTAAGACCATATATAGTTTGGAAATTTTCCTGGGTTTAATCTGTTTTTTACAGGGAGCATTTTCACTTCATACAACCAACAACCAAACCAACAAAGTTTGCCATTGGGAATCCAGTTGTGGAACACTGTTCAGTTGTGTGTGGTTTGCTGATTCAGAATCTAACTATGGAACACTTTACAGTGTGGCTGTAGGAATCTCCTTACTGTGTTAGAGTCTCAATGAGCTCAGTCCCATTAACTCAGAAGGAAAACAAATGATGGGTAGAGAAAGAAGTGGAGTACCTGAAAAGTTAGGCAGTCAGAATGGTACCCAATGCTTTTCTCTTTAGTTGCCATAAATGACGAAGTGGTAGGTTTGCGCAAACACTGGGGAGCAGGAAGGGCTAAAGTGATAGAAAACATTCTAAAAACTGTTGTACATTTTTTTCACAGTCTGACTGCCCATACTCAGAAAAGGTCCCCAGTATTAAAATTCCAATGGACATCATGGAACAGCAGCCTTTCCTAAGTGATAATAAACCCTTGGACAGTGAGTAGAACTAACCTCTTGCATGCTTGCCTGACTACGACCCATGCTTGCCCTCTAGGACGGCCCTCGGTTTGCCTCTCTCCTACATGGTCTTTATTCTTTCCTGTGTGAAGACTGAAGCAACTCACTTCTCAGAAGACTTTATTTGAAGCTTTACCCATCTTCCTTTTATCCATAATCTCTTATATATTTATTTAATAGTCTTTTTGCTAAGTCATCACCAGGGTTCTTTTTGTTTGTTTTGTTTTCAATAGTTAAACCTATAACCATATTTTTAATTGATCCCCTCCACACTGATATTTAGAACAGCAGCCTATATAGCATTACATCACTGTCTATTACTGTTTCTCTTCCTTAGGTCTCAGTCAATCATCTAATTGATTAAAAGAGAGAAATTATACCTGGGTCTCTCTAGGATCAGTGAATTGTTAGTATTTACAATTTAGAGTACTTTCAATTAAATTAGCAATTGTGAAATATTAGCAAAACTCTCTAGATACAACTGATTTATGTTTTCCTTCCTAATTTCTTCATTCCTCTTCTTCTATTTTATGTTCACAGTTAGAGCTGCTCTGGTCTTTCTCCAGTAATGGGCTGGTGGCTACCATGTAATAGCATGTGAATTGTTATGTTTTCGCCTATGCTTGCCAGTCCACTCTGTGGTAACATCAGTGAACATAGGAAGCTTTTCCAGTAGCATAAATCAACTGCCTCCAAAACATGTCACACTTTAAGCTTTCATCTGAAGAAAATGTGTTCCTTTAGATCCAGCTATACTGCAGAGGATACTGAGCTGGTATCGGAACGACAACAGAAACACTTTTATTTCTAGTGGTTAATACTACCCACTGTCAATAAGAGGTTAGGGTGATCAAGACAATTTAAAATTGGTAACTATTGATAAAATATGGGGTTTATATAATTATCAGTTTCTCAGTAACAAACCACTGCAAAAAGCACCACAGTCATGTATTATCTCTCATGGTTATTGACAAAAATTCAAGAACTGTTGAGCTGGTGGTTCTGGTGCAGGGTCTCATGAGCTTGCGTATTCAGCTGTTGGCTGGAGCTGAGGATCTATTTCCAATCAATGATCTTTGGCAGGAAATTTCACTTCCTTGGCTTGTGAACCTTTCCATAGAACTACAATGGCACAGTGCTATGGCTTTGCCCAGAGATAGCCAGAAAATTCAAATAGAAGCCATGGTATTTTATGATAGAATCTAAGATTCTACTGTCCAGAACTTGGGCCGCAGACTTAGCTGTGAAGACAGCGCTCTTGCTGTATAGGAAAGAGTCACACAAGAACATAAACACCAGAAAATGGGATCACTGGACACCATTTGAAGGTAGAGTACCCACTGCTTTTAAAGAACAACCAGTCTTACCTTTGTTGTGTAACTTGTAAATATCAGTTATGAACAAAGCTAATTTTATGCCAATCCTTATCAGTGGAAATTATTTAGGAGTTTGTTTTAGGATGTAAGTTTCTCAATCATATTCTGCTTTAACTTTTCATCCCTGGATAATTAAAGACAAAAGAAGGTTGTAAAGGTTACTTTAAAAAAAAATTGACAGTCCAGAACTTAAGACTTGTGATAAAACTTATTTAACAATTGTTTGCCCTGACAAAATCCTTTTACTGGTATAACTGATGGTTGATATAGTAGCCAATATATGACCATTTTGACTGAAACTTTTCTAATGATGTAGTGATCTTTGTAGGCCAATGAAGAACAGAGTTGATTAAACTAGAGTTGCATTGCATGCACTTTCAACATCTCTTTACCTCTTGAATAGCAACAGCTAGGCAAGACTGGGGGTTGAACATGGATGAAAGCTCAAAGACATGTGTGAGACATAGAGAGAATGTTCTAGCCCCCATGGCAGAGAATCCCCTCTTATCCTGAAGGAAGAGAGAAAATGATTTGGGCGCCATCACACTGCCTGCACGCTTAGCTTCATGCAATGTTCATCGGTGCTCTCTAAACCTGATTTTCCTACTCTTTCCGGTTCTGAAAGGTGCCTTGGTTTGCATGAAGATTTTCACACTCACTCTAATGTACATTTTTGCTGAAGATCTATTTTGTTTCATTTTTTATTTTTATTTTTTTGTCTTTCCAGGAGAAAGATCATCAACATTCCTTGAACGCCACACATCATGCTGATAAAATTCCTTTCCTCGAGTCGCTGGGTATACCAAGGTCAGCATTTGCCTTGTGCCATGGGATGCTGCGGCAGTCCAGTTGGGGTGATGGGCAGAATCCCTTGTTCTTGTTTCTGGGACTTAAATAAATGACCTGGGGAACCCAGGAGTCGCCCTAGACTTGCTGATAAGAAGCATTCGCAAAGACCTGAGCTTTACTCTTAAGAATAATGGAAAACTTCAGTGTCATTAAGTTAAAGACCAGGATCCTTATTAGCCCTTATGATTTCATTGTCATGCAGGGTGACTGGAGTTTCCTGGTAGCTTTCTTCAGTAGTTCCCTTCCCTCTAGCAAGGGCCTTGAAATGACAGGGCCTGTTTGCATCTCAGAAAACAGAAACGTGAGTGTCTTCAGGGCCCTTGTCGTGGCCCTCAATTTCTAACAGTGTTAACCACACAGTAGTTTCATTTTTTTATTTTGAGAATTTTTGTTAAATATGAAATCTTGGGCAATTTTACCTGACTTTGCTTTATTTAAAAGTCCCTGTTCTTAATGCACATGGAAGGGACAGGAGCAGGTGGAACAGCTTAATGCATTGAGGGCGCCCCGGGCACAGGCATTTCGGAGATGGTGATGAAGTTTGTATTTACTCATTGCTTTTCTTCATTTTTTCTGTTTTGCTTTAGTCCTCCTAGAACTCCAGTGAAAGCTGTGCCTCAAATTAGAATAGAACTTGAGCCTGAAGACAATGATTATCCCTGGAGGAACAAGGGAACAGAAACTACATTGTAACCTGTTTGTCTTTCTCAAAACTGACAGCTGTGTTGTCAACCGCTCTGATTTCTTTCTTTCTTTCTTTTTTTTTTTTTTTTTTTGTCTGTGTATTTTAAAACTTTTGTTCAGTCACTGGCTGAATACTACAGTCTCTCTCTCTGCTTCTCTTTTGCATAGGTAAAATCAAGACAATAATGTCCCTTTCCTTTAAGAGAGAAAACAAAAAAGCACCTGAGGGATCGTGCTTTTGTTTCCAGGTGTTCAGATGTGTCCCCTGACATGTAAATCCCTGTCACTCAAGACACACACACAGAGGCTGCCCTTGTCAAGCAGAGATCAAAAGTATTAAGCATTTTGTACCACCTTTTATGAACCTGTTGAAGGAACTTATGACCCAAGCTTAGAGCTGTGCTTACTGGCTTGCCATGGTCTGGTAGAGTGGCCCTTGACCTCCAGGCTGAGTCCCTTCCTGCTTACAGAGCCCCCGAGCCTGGAAGAGTGCTGCTACCGACCTGCCCTTGCTCGTCAGCCCTGATCTTAGAGTTATCAAAAGCAGAAAACACTCATGGTACTTCGCTCCCTGTAGAGAAACCTTTGCCATCATTGTAGCAAGTGCTGGAATGTCCCTTTTCCTATGCAACTTTTTTAACCCTTTAATGAACTTATCTGTTGAGTACATCGAAGAATATTTTTCTTCCTAGATTTTGTTGTTTAAATTATGGGGCCTAACCTGCAACTTATTTTTTGTCAATTTTTTAAACTTTTTTTTAATTACTGTAAAGAAAATGAATTTTTTTCCTGCAGCAGGAAACATAGTTTTGAGTAGTTCTACCTCTTACCTGTAGCTGCCAGGCTTTCTGTAAAAATTGTATTGTATATAATGTGATTTTTACACACACACACACACACACACACACACACATGGATAAGCCAGAAGGCTAGAACAAATTAAAAGAAAAACAAAACACCATGTTCTAAGGATCTGTTGGGTTGCTGTTTTTTCCCCTTTCTTCAAAATAACTGTAACTTGTGTGAAGGAGTTTGGGGAGAGAACGAGGGTTACCTTATGCAGCGGTGATGGGCATGCTGGGAGCAGATGCTGGTGTGTGGCGTGCCCGTGCCCTGTGCAGTATTGGTAAAGACTTCGTCATTTGAATAATTTGTGTGCTTGTGTATGAACTCTGTGTGTGGCTGTTGCACACTTGTGCAAAGCCAGATAGAGCGACAGTAGACAGAGGGCAAACTTGCCGGGCTCCTTGTGTCCATTTTCATGAAACTAAACCACTGGTGAAAAATCTTCTAAGGGCCAAGAAATGTATCATGGAAATTCAGGTGAATATATCTTATTAATTACTCAGACATTCATCAACATCACAGATACAGTTCATGTCTGTATTTGCAGTACAAAAGCCATAAGAATATCAACAGCCCCGTCACACAGCCATAATGGGAAGAATGCACATAGATCTACAAAGACAGTTTAAAGTGCTCAATTGCATGTCTTTATAGAACACGGTGGTTGGATTACTTAGTGTGTGTGTGTGTGTGTGTGTGTGTGTGTGTTTCATTATACCATGTTAACCTTTATTAGCCAAATTGAGTGTGGCATTTGATTTTTAGTAAGTCACATTATATACTGAGTGTATATTAAAATAATGGTTTAGATATGGAATCCACACTTTGGGATTTGTATAGCAACGGTTATAATGTGCACTCACTGTCAGGGATGACTAAAAGAATTAGAGAAGCAGAAATGAACCACATTTTGGTTCTGTGGTGTACTCTTATGGACCCCCAATTTCTTATAGTAACTAAAATATAATTCTGCTCTCCTAAAATTTTGATGATAAGAATTCTATTATCCTAAGTTAACTGTTATTTTTACAGTATTTGGTCATCTTAAAACTTTAAATTTTATAGAAATTAAGCAGAAATGACATCATAAATAATCATTGAATTGATAGCAGGAAATGACATGGTATTTGTAAACATCTCAAGTGATGATTTTTACATCACATTTGTATCCAGAACTATTAAGTGATAAAATGGTTATCATGTGTTGTCTAGTTTTCTATTAAACCATGTAAGTAATCTTACCTTTTTAACGATAAAAGGTAGAACATTTAAAGGCTTGTGTAGTAAAGGCAGTCCTTCTTGATGTTAAATCAAAGACACTTTGTTTACTTTTCTGAAATCTCTGGAGATATATGTATATATTTAAATATTATACATATACACGCACAGATAAATTCTAATTATGAATCAAGTTTATTTAGAGATCCATGGTCCCTTTCCTCCTTCTCCGAGAGTTCCTGAAGTAATCTAACTCATGATTCGGTTAAATAAAATCCCTATTTTTTGACTGGGTGGATGGTTAGCACTCACGAAATGAGCATAAAGTCATACCTTTCTTTTGCTGCAAGGAATAGTTAGCCCCAAGCCCTCTCATGACTCCTGTAGTTCTCACACTAACCAGCAGATCCCCAAATCTCCATGGAAACACCGCATTATCTGAATCTGGCTGAATTTGCTTCTTGGCTGGTAACTAACCAGATCTTAGGGTGGTTTTGTTTCTATGTAAACTGGACACAAATATAGCAATGGATTCTTTATAATGCCTTCCTACCCTTCCTTCCTGGCTGTGAATTTGGAGATTAATGTTTCTTGAAGACTCAGAGATGTTGACCAGGAATACTGTGGTTATGCAGAGCGACTGTGAGAAGGAAGATATGTGAACTGAACCTGCCTATCGAGGCATGAGGCCTCTGGCTTGCAGAAGCCCTTGGAGATGCTGTTCCTTTCCTACTGTGTGCAAAAACTACTTGGAATCCTAACCGTTTTGTGTTTCGGAGCCAGTGTTGTTTCAGCTTCTCCTTCCAGTAAAGTTGAGGGATGGGGCTGGGAAGTGCTCCCTTGAGAAGAGGGAAAGAAAACCTCCCTCCTCATCCCCCACCTAAGAGAAGGGGTGTCTGCTGTCAGTAATTCAGCTTATGTGCATTTTGGGCACATGTAACAACACACACAGAGTAAATCCTTTGTTGGCTATGTATCGGTGTTTAATATAGCAAATGATTGTCTTCCATGTTTTTGTTTCTTTTTTTTTTAACTGTGTTAAAGTACTTGAAATGTATCGACTGCTGACTATCTTTCAACAACAAAACCATTTGAGTTATATTGCAGAGGTTGGCATTGATCGGGAATGGGACAAAGTTTTCTTCAATCTTTTTTTCAAACCACTTCATGATTTTGGTGCAAGAACCTGAGATGCTCTTCTTTATAGCCTGTGATATTTCCTGTCTGCTCTCATCACACTAAGTGGCTGGAGACAGTCAGCAGACAGCAGCTCTTCCCTGTCGGAGGAGCCTTGGGAATGTGCAGATGACTTCACTGAGCTTCGTGGCAGCCTGAGATGAAAACCCTTTTGTAATACATGTGAATCTGGCGACTTGCGTGTTGACCAGAGATTTGGATATAGTTTATTCCTGGTTCATTTCATTGTGCTCTATGGATACACACAAGAATCCTGAATTCTGTTTTCTAGGCAAATACTGCAACTCAGGGCTAATGTCACCTAGTGAATCCTTAGAGCCTGAAGTAACTTTGTCCCAGGCCGGCAATGCACAGCGAATGCAGACCTGCCTCTTTGCAGCCGTTTCCAGGGCTGGTCCATATCCGTACACATTACTGTTCACGATCAGTACGCACTTTCAGATAGTCTTATTTTTATTCTCTTAAGTCTTTATTAACTTTGGAGAAATGATGCATCTTTTTATTTTAAATGAAGTAGATCAACATGGTGGAACAAAATGATAAAGAACAGAAAACATTTCAATATATTACTAATAATTTTTTTCCAATATGAAACCTAAAATTCCTATAACATAGTATTTTACAGTTTTATGAAGCTTTCTATTGTGACTTTTATGGAATTAAGAGATGAAGAAGATGAGATATTTTAGCATTTATATTTTTCAAAATTAAATGTATACTTAAAATAAAGTAACTTTATGCATTTGTGAGTGTCGAGTGCTTCTGTTCAAGTCTGACTGAATGCTTTCTTTTGTTCCTTGGATGCTGTGAAAACAAGGGAAAGATGAGTGAGTGGGAGCACCTGCCCTCAGACTGGCCGTCTCCCCAGGCGAAAGGATATAATAATTGCCCCAAAATAGAGAAGATTGAAGTCATATATTTTATTGTTAATGAGGTGTTCTTGTTCAAAGTTTATAGTACACTCATAATGAATAAGGAAAAGGAGAGAAAAGTGCTGTCATTCTTTTTTTAGCTACTATAATAAAAAATATTTTCTTGAATCTAGGATGACATATATACTCAATTAATTCTTAAAGCAAACAGAAAGGCTACAAGGTATAAGCATCCATTAAAAACTAATTACTCAAATGAACAAAATCCAACAATGATTTTTCCCCATCAAAAATTGATTCCCAGAAGATATATTGCACACACTTTCTCGGGCCAACTTGAGCTTTCATCTAACATTTAAATGTCTTTAGGAAATGTCAGTCTGACCCTAAATTGTAGTTAGGAAGTGGTGATAATGGCAGGTGCCGCTAATGGTAGGGAAGATGAGACATACTATTAGAAGCAGAGGAAGTTTGCATTGAAATCATGACTCAAGATGGGATTTGTCTAGAACAGTCATTTGCTCTAGAAGTTTCCTGAGGCTCTTTGCACATCTGGATATGTAGTATGGTGATGTGATGGCAGACTTGATGGCTGAGCTGTAAGAAGCAGCCAAGCCTGACTTCACAGAGATCAAATATGGTAAAGGTTTACTAATTCTCTTAGAGAATCCATTAGTTATTATCATGTGTCCAGTTATGAGGTCAAGAAATTAGGATGAAAGAATATTTCGGATATTTTCACCAATTAAGTAACCATCAGGAAGTCTCCGAAGAAAATAATACGTCCATGGGACAATGATAGCATTGCCGTATTTGTGATAGAATACACAATGCTTTGTGCAAAAAATTGATGTGTAGGGAAGGTTTTAAAGGTAGAGCTGTGGCCAGTTACGTAACTTCTAAAACCACAGTCCTTTGACACAGTGATCAGAACAAGAGGGTACCAGCCTGAAGTGGAACAGACAGTGTCTCAACTCATGTCCACGTAGAAATGCCTTTCGAATGAGGTTTCCGTAGCCATGACTCAAGATGGGATTGGCAGCCTCCATGGGCACTACATACATGTGGTATACAATTACATGGAGGCAAAATCCCTAAAAACAAAGTAAAATAAGTGGTGTCTTGAGTTGAATTGTGAAAATAGATAATGAAAATATGGAAGATATAAAACAAAATAGTGAAAAGAGAATTACCATATGCTTTGGTTTTGATGTCTCCTCCAAAGATCATGTTGAAGGTCAATCCTCAGGGCAACAATACTGAGCGGGAACAATACTGAGAGGTGATGCGGTCAGAAAGAACTCTGCTGTCATTACTGGATCAAGTGCTTGTTACAGAGAGCCCTGGTTATCTCAGGAATACATTCCTCATGGGGATGAAATTGCCCCTAGATTTTTCTCTCTACTTCTTTGGTGTGTGCTTGTCCTTCCAACAGGTTAAGATGTAGCAAGAGACCCTCCACAACCAAAGCCACACATGTTGGACTTCTTAGCCTCCAAACCTATATACCAAATAAATCTCTTATTTTATGTTTATCCATCCATCCATCCATCCATCCATCCATCTGTCCACCCACTCATCCATCTATTCATCCATCCATCCATCTGTTGTGTGTATGTGTGGCCCGTGCACAAGTGTCATGACACGTGTCGGAAGGAAGCTCTTGGAGTCCGTTCTCCTCTGTCACCTTGTGGAATTAGGGAATGGATTTAAGTCCTCTACTTGCTAAGTCATCTTTTCAGTTAGCCATCCCCTCTCATTATGAGCTATCCAGCCTGTAGTATTTTATAATAACAGCAGAAAATAGTCTAAGACACAATGTAGCTGTTAAATCAATTATTCAGTATTGTTGGATACTGATCATTATCATATTCTTTGGATGGTTAAAGCAGTGAAAAAAAAGTAGACATAGTTTCCGCCCTAATGAAATGGGTGATTCAGAAAAGAATATACAATGACTGAATGATTGAATGAATGGGTGAAGAAAGAAAGGAAAAATACAGAATGACAGTAAGTGTTATAAAGGAAAAATGGTAATATGAGAACAATATAGGGGCAGTGGTGGACTGAGAGATGAGGCAAGAAGGGATCTATGTGGAAGAAGCTGGTTAGGCCATGATGCTGGCCTGGGGACAGAGGAAACACCATTGTAATAAGGAGAGATGAGGTCAAAGAATGACAAAAAAACCCATCAAATTC
Organism: Myodes glareolus; assembly: GCF_982192425.1. Taxonomy (NCBI): domain Eukaryota; kingdom Metazoa; phylum Chordata; class Mammalia; order Rodentia; family Cricetidae; genus Myodes; species Myodes glareolus. Next base: position 18,044,708 of record NC_142033.1, on the reverse strand, counting down.
GTGGTGCAGGGCTTCTCTGCAGACTAGGAATTGAGAAAACGGGAGTACCTAGTTGAACCCAGTGCATGGTGGGGAAATTGTGGTCTGAGGAGAGGCCCGAGTCTCCTCAGTGAAGAGTCTTCAGTGAAGAGAAGCCTCTGAGAAGCAAGTTCAAGGAAATGATGTTAGGGGATGGAAGGCCTCTGTGGTCCTTGACATCCCAGACTTTGTTCCAGATAAGAGACTTCACACTCACATTCAGTTGCAATGAAAATCCTTTAAGGGATTTTGAGAAGGGAGCAATTGATCAGAGTTGCCTCAAAGAGGCTTAGCTTGGAGAGTCTAAAAGCAGAGTGACCAGTGGAAATAATCCCAATGAGGGGTTATAGTTGGGGCTAGTCCACATTTACCAGGTGAGTAAATAGGACGGATTAAAGAATCCATATACCTAAAGCATTGATTTTTGACATTCTTTATATCATTCCTTAAGTAATGAAGTATCAATACCTTTTAAGACTTAGAGAGGTTTTTGTTTCTGGTTACCCCTCCCATCTTCTGCTGAATATTGTTCTTCCAGATCCTCCCTCAAGCTGGATTCTCTCTCCACGTCCTGTCACAGCAGTTACATCCCTGTCTGCAGCTCCAGAGAACATCTTTCTGCTGGCTCCTGCCCGTCTCTGCACCCTCTGCCCCTTCATTCTCCTGAGCATGCCAGTACAACTGATTTTGGACCATTTGAAAGTGAGCACCGCATGTTCACTGATCTATATTGTATGTCTCCTTCTACTCCACACTGTGCCACAGAATCAGACACCAGTCACGTGGTTCTCATGCCGACCATGTCAACGTCACCCTTTAAGTCTGCTTCTCACGTCACTCGGCACATCACTAATTATTCCCTGCCCCTTAAGCAGCTCTAAGTCCTTAACTGTTTTAAAATATCTTCATGTACCCAGCACTAATGCAGACACCCAGTGCCCATTATGTTCTACTGAGTGCCTCCCGCTGCTGCTGAGCTTCTGGGTTTGCCCACCGAAAACAGATGCCCTCTAACCTACCCTCCAAAATCACACGTGGTTTTTTTTTGTTTTTAACTGTAACACTGCATTCTACACAAAGCGGTAAACCAAGACATCTCTTTTTCTGAGAGTGTTAAAAATAGATCTTAACGAAAATACGGAAAGTTACAAGTGCCCCCAAAAACTCCCACCAAGTTCTGAATGATGGAGGTAAACACTAATTTAAAAGATGAAACTACCTAGTTAATGCCTGCTGTAGGCTGTGCGGAAGGCCGTGGGAGAACTCATTAAGGTTTGGACTCAGACACTGTAAGGAACAGGATGTACAGTTGGCTGAGAAAGACCGCTAGAGACTATGCTCACGGGAACTGCCTCACCCACTCCCGCTTCTCAATCAACCTGATGCTAGGCTGTTATCCTGCAGGAAAAACTCAAGTGGGTTTTCCTCTACGATAATTGAACCAATTTCCTTGGGAGACGTTAGGAGCTTATATAGAAAAGTTTTTGACTGGTTGGTTTTCCTGGACATCAGATGCCGGCCTAAGTGCCCACAAGACTTACCCACAGATATGAGGTTCCCTGACAAATTTGCATCACATGCTGAAGTGTGTGGATAGGAAGAACCACAAAATATTTTTTGGGGGGGGAGTTGTTTAAGCTCTACTGAGAAATACTATTAAAGTTCATAAATTATGAAAGATATTTCAGAGACTAGAAGGTCATTTTTTAAAAATTATAATTTGTTTTATGTTTGGTAAACATTACCTTCATAAAAGTTAAGAAAGTTTAAAAATAGTGACAAATAATCTTGAGATCTAAACATCATTCCAATTTTTTAAAATAAAGAATAATCAGAGGCTAAGTTCATAAAATATCAGAGAATAAATAAATAAACAGAGAATCAAAGTTTTTGAAAAAATGGAGCGAAAGAAAAGAGACAATAATATCCCCTAAAGTAATAAGCTATCACCCCAGGAGATCAAGTTTCCATCCCAGAATTCAGGGAAAAAAGAAGGAGTGACATGCATTATAAAATAAAATTCAGGAGGGAAGGCAGATACACATGTTCAGATATAAATCTGAGTGCTTGAAATAAGAAACAGTCTAAGATAAATGCAGATAGAATTGTATAATTTTAGATTATGAAGAATAAAAATTTATGATGTGAAAAATCAGATGTCTTAAGTTGTTAAAGAAAGGAGGTCACCAACAGAGAAATCAGAACCATTGAGGACATAGCTTTGTCAACAAGATTAGACATTCAGAGTTATCAGTGCAGTGTTTTTAGATGTGTAGAAGGAAAAATTTTAAATCTAAATTCCAGAACCAACTAATCTATCAACCAAGTGCAGAGCCAAATAGGGTATTCAGAAAGCTTCAAGCACCAAACTCTGTTGTCTTGTATTTACCTGTTATTATGCTATTATGTTATTAAGAATGAACCTCAGTGTAGGGATTTAACTAGGCTGAAGCGCTAAGCCCCAAACCAACTGATTCAATATTGTTGAACAGTGAAATCAAGGTTAACAGCTGAGCATCAGGTTCAGAAAACAACCAATCAGAACCGAGGTGGAAGGAGGGCAGGCCTGGGAAAGAACACAGAAAAAAAAAATCAAATGGAGTGGGTTAAATGGAGGGAAATGTGGAAAACTTGAGTGTTCGATAAAGCTATTTTTTTTAAGGCTATTAGAAAATTCTAGAAAGATAAAGACTGTAGAAGAAAGTCATGGCCAAATATTAGGAAACAATTCAAATAGAGATACAAGTTAAGGGACTTCAAAAAATGTTCCGGATTCCTACAGTCACTAATGATCTGGAAGACGTCAGAGAGATGAAGAAGACACATGTTCATGTTCACACAAAGAGAGCACACATAATCAGAAACTCCAGGAAAGCTGAAGATGGATTTGGGACTATGAATGGAAAAATTGAAGCTATTGATAGAATACAAGGAAGAAGAATCTACTTGAATTTGATATTCCTTGAATGGTTTACTTATAATGCATATTTTATGTGTCACTATTGCTTAATACTTGATTCAGCAAAAATATGAGCATGGCCGTAACATTAACATAAGCATGTTAATGTTATGGTAGTGGAGACACTTTATTGATTTCAACATTTAGAAAATTAAAACAAAATAACAACAACTCCTAATTGAAAACATAAAATGAAAGCACTGGAAACCTCTAGACGACATAAAGGACGGTTGGGACGAGGCAGAGAAGTGGAAATGGGAGGGAAAGAGGAAGAGAGATGGCACTGGGCATCAGTGGTGCTTTAACTTGGCCCTGGGTACCAGCTCTGGCTTTTGTTTCATGTTTACATCATGAGGGTTGATGTTTCTGATACTCTTGGTTGTTTTGTCATGTTGAGAAGATGGATATTAGCCAGACAGTGGTGGTGCATGCCTTTAATCTCAGCACTTGCGAGGCAGAGGCAGGTGGATCCCTGTTACTTCGAGGTCAGCTGGTCTACAAGAGCTAGTTCCAGGACTGACTCCAAAGCTGCAGGAAAACCATATCTCGAAAAACCAGAGAGAGAGAGAGAGAGAGAGAGAGAGAGAGAGAGAGAGAGAGAGAGAGAGATATTGTGATTTCTATCACATGAATGAAAACAAGACGCTGTAAGACCAGCAAGGGCTTCCCCTTAACTAGGCTTTGCCTCACTGGATAGATAATGATTCCCTGTCTACACTTGGGTCAGTCACCTTCTAATGGAATTTGATTAATACCTTTGTGCCTAATATAGGTTTAAGTCTATCAGTTCATAGTTCAGGGTATGGCAATACCTGCACCAACTGGAGTTGCAGTGGTAGTCTGGGGAGAAACAGATGCTGAAATGTAAAATATGGTAGTTCTGCTGTGTCCTGAATGTTTGTGCCATCTTTTACCTTAGTTCACCTGGCCTCTGTCTCAGGCTGACCTGGTGAAAATCGAGGTTGGTCAGGATATTGTAAGCATGGAGATTTAGTGGAAGAATTGTCAGGGGAGGTTTGCATTGGTCGAGCATTAGGCCTTTCAGAGCTTCAGTTATTAAGTTACTCGACTGGCAGACGCAAGTGCTGACTTTGGGCAGAGCTAGAAGTAACTATGAATTAGTGGATTAGTGACTGTGCATAAGCTGTTTTTAAAGGATCAGTTTCTCCAGGCCTGAAACTGAGATGAGAGGGTATGATTATGAAGCAAAACACACTTTTGGTGCCATGATTCATATTCTCAAATTGAATCTATAACTTAATACAAATGTATCCTTTTTATAAAATATTTCCTGAATACCATATGCTGGACTTTCAGTAGTTACAAGGTGCTGTGTATTAAAGGTTTAGGTTTTGGGGTAGACTATTAGGCTATCATGGAACCCTTATGGTAGTGAGGTCTTATGGGAGATCCTTAGCCCATTAAGGTTGTGCCTGAAATGGGGACTGTGGAACCCCATCTTCTTTCTCTTTGTTACTTGACTAGTGAGGTGGCTTTGCTATCACACACCTTTACGCTATGATAAAAGGTCCAGAGCAAGGGAGGAACTGATCATGGACCAGAACCTGGGCGATCATGAACTAACCTAAACCTTTTATCTTCGTTGGGTAATCATCTTGGCCACTTCACTGTCATGCTGCAAAACGGACAAACACACTGTGCAAGCTGATATTATAAATAAAGGTTAAGTTTATAGTTTTAGTGTATCTGGGACAGGAAGCTCACCTCTCCTATTAAGATGATACAGTGTGACACTTGGACTTGTTTACAGAGCTCCACAGAGGATAGTATCAGCATTTTCTTCGAGTATAATACTTAATAAATCAGTCGCTTTAAAGACTCGCAGCAGCTAAAATAATTTGGAAGGAGTTAGGGAGAGAGGTCAGGCAAGGAAGCTTCGGAGTCCCTCTATAATCCCAGCTTCGCAAGCGTTCTGAGGGTTTCTTTCTCTTTTATTTATTTACTTAGTATTAGGGATGAACCTGGCCCTCATGTATGCTATGAAGGCCTGTAAGAATTAGCTTTTCTTTTGTGCTGAAGGTGGCATCAGTGTGGATCCATCTCTTAAGACAGTTACAATAAAGAAGGGAAAACACACATGTGAGAATTCAGTAGAAAATGAATCAAAATGCACATTTCTTCAGTTTTGATTTCAGAAATCCAAAACATAACGTGTATAGAACTTAGGATAAATTTTCTTCTTGTGTTTGATCCAATATAAATTTCAAGATAATTTCTGTTTTGATATTCATGCAGAATTTCAAACACACTTTTGAACAAACTATTTTCAAGTGTTTGGAAACCTTTTCGCGTGATTGTTCCTGTGGAAACAATAGGCTCACCATAAACCTCACTCATTTGTTAAAGTATAGCCCCTGAAAAACCTCCACTTGCCAATTACGTATTGCATGAGTACTTATGTGGTCTTGTTATGGGGTACACAAAGTTACAGGTATGTTGTAAATACTAATTTATCCTCAGAATACTCCAATAAGAGGTGTGTTGTCTCTATCCATTTCGTACACGAAGCAGCTCAAATACAGAGAAGGTCAGGAGCTTGCCCAAGGTCCTTTAGAACCATGTGACAGTTCCCATCAATCCCTCCTGACCCAGGTCTTTGCTTCCTGTATAAATGGCTGCTGAAATCACAGAAGAGTCCATTCCGAGGAGCTTCCTTGAGCAACATCTACAGCCAAGTTCATTAACCTCCCTCAGCAGAGTGTTCCCTATCCAGTTCCCACTTTCTTAAATTCGGGGTACCTCTAAAAGCCCATTCCATCACCAGAGCTCCCTGTGGGGTCATCGAAGGTCCTTTAGCAACTGCTTCAGTTCAGTTTTTCCTTCCACTCAAGCCTGTTCTCCTTCTCTCACAAGTGTGGCTTCCTAGAGCACAGGCCCTCAGATTCTGCTTCCTGCTAGTCTCATGTAAGACCATCACACAGGTAGTAAGTGGCAGAGATAACTCCAAAATCGGGCTGTGGGGCTGGCATTCTTCATACTACCCTATACCACACTACCCTATGCTTTGAAGCTGGGTAAGATGTCATGCCTGCAATTCTAGCTTTCAGGAGGATGAGGCAGGAGGATCATACATAGAAAGACTCCTGTCGATAATAGTGATGATGATATTAAATATTGTAGAAAGCAAAAACTTTCACTTTAAAAATTATATGAAACATATCTTTTTAGCAATCTGCTCTACTGGCCCAGGTTAATGACTGAAGATGTTATCATAATTGGCCCTTTATTTGCAAATTCCTCTGAGATGTTTTTGAACTGTGTTTTGTCTTTGATCCCATTACAGTAACAAGTCAACATGCTCTATAAGTGGCTGACGGGCTGAAATGATAAATTTGCCCCTTTAATGGTATTGTAAAAAATAAAAAAGTAACAAAGTAATTGTTAATATATGTTTCTTCTGAGACATTCAATGCTTCTGAGTTTTTGAGACCATAAAAAAAAAAATCTTCATTTTCCTGTTCAAAACAAGTACAAGCATTAGCATGGCATTACTAATCTCAGAGTTATTAGGTGACCTCCTGTGCAATTCTAGAATATTCTCTGATCCCAAACCGAAGTACAAAGCCACTCTCAAATGTCTATTCTAAACACACCAGCACTACCTCAGTGACACCAGGAAACCATGAGGAAAACAGAAAAGGCCTCACTCTTATAACACTGTATCTTACTTAGGGTTCATTATTTCAGCCCAGCGGAGTGACTCACCTCCCTAGCCAGTAGCCAAAACAACAGTTTGTTTGAGATAATAATACATGAAAAATGTGCAGAGCTGGGGGGCTGTATTTCAAAAGAAATCAATAGCAAAGCTCCAACGGGTATAGAAAAGGCACACTAATCAATTCAGACAAAATTATGTGGAGGTAAGAACTCCCAAGTCCCTAACAACAAACATTCACTTCTGATCTATGGAACAAGTCCTTTACAGTTGCCTGCAGCTCTCTGCCGTGGCATCTTTGCTCTGAGTTCCAGTTGATGGGGTATTCACATCAGAAGGTAGCTGAATTCATGGCAGATGGATGGTGAGAAAACCTCTGACGTCCATCCATAGCTCCACTCAGGTTTCAATATGTAGTGCAAATCACATGATTGTGTCTATGGTCAATAGAAAGGATGCATAATCCCACTTCAGGGAAGACATATGTGTGAGGACTAACGATTAGTTTCCACTTTTTTTTAAAAAGTAAAACTGACCAAAATTTAGTCGCCATGTTTTTAAAAATAAATATTGGCTCTCTTCTACACATAAAATATACCTTCTTCTCTCACCAGAGGCAAAAGAAAGTCCAAAGTTCAAGGATATCAACAGGATAAAGGTATATGGCTTGGAGACAATCTTTAGTGTTACCATCAAAGATAACCCAGTGTCCCATTCCCAGTATTCCAGAGTCTCTGCTAATGTCGCCATACTTAATAGAACAGAGTTGATGAGGGCCCAGGCATCCTAAAGACTCAGGACCTCCAGTCAGCTGTGATACCTCCCGGTTGATCCAGGTCACCAATAGAAATGGCAAATGAATCTGCATCAGTCTCATGTGTTAGGTGCTAAGTGCTTTTGCAAAACCCTAGACCCAGGAACCTAACACTGCAACAACTCTGAAAACCATGTCCTGGATCCCCTTGCTGTTGTGGCTGCTGTTGCGACTGTAAGCCATGTTAGGTGGAACAAAGAGAAACACCTCTTCTGCGGAGACTCCCTATTCCGATGAGGAGCAGGCTGGGAGGATCCCTAAGCTGTTAGGGAGGATGTAAGTGGGAATGGAAAGGGAGCAGGGGGAGAGGAGGGAGGGGAAACTAGTTGGTGTGTAAAATGAAAGGGAAAAAAGGTTATTTAAATAAAAAGAGAAAAGAAAGAAAAAGGAAATAACCCCACTAGAAAATTCAAAGGAAAGCCTTACAAGTAGAATGAATCAGACTGGAGCGATGGCTCAGCAATTTGATGGGATCTACAATCACTATGGAAGCACATCTCTGGGCACATCTGTGGGAGACCTGCCACATAGGTTCAGGTGGGAAGACACACCCTGAAATGTGGGCAGTACCATTCCACCAGCTGGGGTTTCAGACTGTCTGCCAAGAAGAGAGCTAGCTACTGCCATCTTTCATTCGCTGCTTGCTGACTCCAGACACAGTGACCAGCTGCCTCAGGCTTCTGGTGCGGTGACTTCTCCACTGTGAAATGGTCTCAAACAGTGAGCAAAAGGAAACCCTTCCTTTTTTAGGTACTTTGACAATTTTTTTCCCCCACAGCAACTGGAAAATGAGTATACATCATTGTGGCATTACATATAATGGCTGGTATGTGAAAACCACCAAAATGTCTGTGTTAAGTATGCACACACAATTGAATTGAGTGTAAAAAAGGAAAAGAGCAAAAAATAAAATAAAATAAAATAAAAAAGAAAGAAAGAAAGAAAAGAAAAAGAAAGCCCACAAATCTATTTTAAATTCACTCACCAACATTTTTAGAAGTTTTATAATTTTAGGTCATTTATTTAGTCTTATTTTCTATTTTATGATAAGTTATGCACGTGGCATGAGAAAGACACAAATTCCATTAGTCTCCTGTTGATCCACAATTGTCTGAACATCTGACAGGAAAAGAGATACTATCCTTCCTCCACAGAAATGTCTTGCACGTGCGCTAGGAACTGACAACATATGTGTGTGTCTTTCTGGGTGCTACTCACTCCAACTGCTCTTGACCCAATCACCACTGACTTGATTTCTATTGCTTTACAATAAGTCTTCACACCAGGCAATCCGTAAGCTCTGTTCTTTTCACAAATTACCTTGGCACTGAATTTTAAGATGCCTTTTGGGAATTAACATCTTAATTCCTAAAAGTAATTGCTGAGATTTTTAAAATTAAAGTCATATAAAATCTATAGACCAGATAATAATTGTATTCTCCCTAGTTGCTCATCTAACATAAACTCGTGTGTGCCAGGGCACATGCACTGGGATGCTCATATGAGTATTGTTTATACTGATCCCCAATTGGAAGCAAAATAAATGCCCAAGAATATAAACAGAGAAATACATAGAGAAATGGAAATGAATCGACAAGGACAAGCGTCTGAATGAATGAGTCTCTCAAATTCCATTCCTAAAAAACCTAGTAATATAAATAATATATTCAGCACACATGCTTATAAATTATAAGACAGGAAAAATAAACTATAAATTTTGGGAATACACAGTGTGTATCATGATAATAAGAGCCTTAAAAATAGGAATGTGTTTGTCCCCAGCACAAAGGGAAAGGAATATAAGTCTGTGGCTTCTTCCTATTGTGCTGATTGTTTCTGTTTTCACCTCAGCGGAAGATAGAATAGAATAGGGTTTTTAATGTTTTTTATATATATGAACATGTCTTTGTGTAAATGTCAGACATATTCTTTATGTTTGATATAATATTCAAAAAAGTGGAGGTGTAACATGAGGGGGCCTGTTTGTTGGGGGTTTCTTTGTCCTGCCTGGCTCCCCAGCTGTTTAGTCCCAGAGAAAAATCACACTGAGATCTCTATAAGTTATAAAGCTGATTGGCCCATTAGGTCTAGCCTCTTACTGGCTAACTCTCACATCTTGATTAACCCATTTTTCTGATCTATGTTAGCCATGTGGCTCAGTACCTTTTTCAGTGGGGTAGCTCACATCCTGCTGCTTTGGTGATCTGGGCAAGAGTGGGAGGAATCAACTTCCTCTTCCCCAGAATTCTCCTGCTCTCTTTGCTTCATTACCACTTCCTGTCTGGTTTTCCCACCTATACCTCCTGCCTGGCCAATCAGCGTTTATTTAAAACATGATTGACAGATTACAGACAATTCTCCTGCACCACTTCCCCCTCTTTTTTAAAAAAACAAAGGAAAATATCCATAGTCCAGATTTTGGGAATGTGGGCATAGTATTCCACGCTACTTCCAGCTGGTTGGGGGCACTGATAATCTTATGGGGATCTAAAGAAAATTTAGAGTTATGAGCAAGTCCTGTGAGTCTTGATCATCTCAGGTAGCAGTCTTGAACCTATTCTGGATGAAGAACTCAGACATCTGGGCCATCTGTTCTTGTCGGAGATTTTTCAGGTGGCCTCCCTTGGTCAAACTGGATTTTTCTTAACTCAGAATAAATCCAGAGCCTCTCATTTTCTGTGGAAACAAAAGCAAAATCTGTTCTCCAAAGTAACATACCTTTTGACTTCAATTTTGAAGCCAAGATATTTTCAAAATATCTATCTTGGATTAATTCTGCAGCATTTATAAGCAAATATCTTTTAGCAGCTGTTGCTCCTTCCTCAGCATTTAAACAATTCAAAGAGAGCATAATAGCATACAGTATCAAGATTCTCTGTGTATTTTCCATCTTTATGTGGCTTTACTTTAGCCTCTATTTCTTTTATTTTTACTTTTAACTTTTGGCTTTTTGAGACAGGTTCTCTGCATATCTTTGTCCTGGAATTCCCTCTGTAATCAGGCTATCCTTGAACTACCAGAGATCCGTCTGTCTCTGCCTCCCCAGTGCTGGGATTAAAGGTGTGCAATCATCACACCCAATTACTCTCTTTCTTTCTTTTTTTATTTCTAAGGACTGTAAACCATTTAGAGGTGTTCTTTTTCTTTGAATCTCTCTTTACTGTATATCTCTTTCTGCCCATGTGGGTCTTTAATTTGCTAAGGAATATGGAGAAGACAAGACTCAAAAGCTCCTAAAGCATTTCAAGGTCCTTGCCAGAAAGCAAGCTGCAACATTGTATCCATAGTCTGGATTGTCTGCTTAAAAGTCAAGAGTTTTTCCTGGCAAGAATGCCCAGAAAGCCGTCATTTTAAAACAGCGTAGCTTTTTTCCTGCCACGGCTGAAAACTGAAATGCTTCACTCTAATCTTTCCCAAGCGTTCCCAGGCTTTTTGTGGATTCAGTTATCCACGTTGGGTGCCATTATGTAACATGAAGGGCCTGCTTGTTTGTGTTTCTGTCCTGCCCGCCCCCCCCAGCTGTTTAGTCCCAGAGAAAAATCACACTGAGATCTCTATAAGTTATAAAGCTGATTGGCCCATTAGGTCTAACCTCTTACTGGCTAACTCTCAAATCTTGATTAACCCATTTTTCTGATCTATGTTAGCCATGTGGCTCAGTACCTTTTTCAGTTGGGCAGCTCACATCCTGCTGCTTAGGTGATCTGGGGAGGGGTGGGAGGAATCAGCTTCCTCCTTCCCAGAATTCTCCTGCTCTCTTTGCATCATTTTCACTTCCTGTCTAGGTTTCCCGCCTATACCTCCTGCCTGGCCAATCAGCATTTATTTAAAACATGATTGACAGATTACAGACAATTCTCCTGCACCATGGAGGGAAATTGTTACTACAAGTTTATAGGTACATGTTTACATGGTGGTACTGACTACTGCCAGGAAGACTGGGCCCACTGAGTTGGGACATCAACTCTCAGCACCAGGGGCACTTTTATGTGGCCAGTGTATCCAAGAAAGAGAGCTTAAATTAGTTGACAGTCCTCCCTGGGACAAACGAAAATGAGCTAACATCTTCCACTTCTCAGAGTGTTTCTCTTAATTCCCATGTTCTTAATTGAAGATCACCATTGTCAGCTCAGGCGCCTCTTCCAAGCATTCTTGCTGAACTTCTCTGGAGCATCAACGCCCAGTCTGGTCCTTGTGGGGGAGGAATAATTTCCCAAGTGTACATGTTGTGGGAGGGGAGCTAGACATCTTTTTCCGGAGGTTTTCCTCCACAGTTCTCTCTTTGACCTACCTGCATGCCTACTTTCAGAACTACTTTGTGCCGTCTCCTGAGACTTCCTGAGGTTCTGTGGGCACCGCTTGGCTTGCTTCTCAGTTTCTACAATCACTGCTTTTACTTTGCTCCTCTTGCTTTTTTTCAGTCTGTTGAGTCACTTTCCAATTGGTTGACTGCTTTCTTGCCTCTGTTCATTTTAATGGCTACCTCTTTGTTCATCCTTGTATTTTGTGGTAGCATTTTAACATGCTACTGAAAAAAAAAAACAAATCATACTTAATGCCCACACATGAGCTATTAGACACTATTCTCCAACAAAAGAGAACAGGTAAGAAAATAGTTTGAACATAGGGCTGGTTCATGAATCATACAAGATGTTCCTAAATCATCCTGTAGTGCCCAAATGACATTGGTAAAATGAAACTCAGAGCACAGGTACCAACTTAACCTAAAAGAGTTTCCATTGGCCAAAACTGGGAGAATGGGAATTAGCAAATAAAGAGTAATGAATAACAATGTAAAGTGTGAAATACACACACACAAGTTCAAGTTATATAAATAAGTGGTTGGATAGAGAAAGACTAAACCTTTGCAAAAGTATTCTAAATAACATAAGTAGCTATCTCTCTACCTAGGAAGCAAATAGTGCTCCTCCTTGTGTGTGCCTCCAGATAGAATATGAAAGGTAAGATTAATAAGCTTTGATATCTCTCATAAACCAGTTACCGAGGTGAGTACCAATGAGTGCCCTTGTTTGCAAGCTCTGAACAACATACAACTATGATGTTTGCCCCTAAATCTACAACTCTAATTTAATCAAAATTTAAAGAAAATTTAAACCAACTCGTTATTTTACAAACTACCTGTTATTTTTGTTTGTTTATTTTTCTGCTTATTGGAGATTGAACCTAGGCTCTCAGGCGTGCTAGACAAATGCTCTGCCACTGGATTATCTTCCCAGCCTATTTTGGTCTTATTGTGTCTGTGGGTTTCTGCAAAATTTGCACTATTGAAACCTATCTTTATGAATGCATATCCTTAGGTAAAGTATTTGGGAGGCCTAAGGGAGCTTTCTGGCTTCTACCACATGAAGATGCACAGATGCTACCTATGAAGGAGGGGGCGGTCTCTAAACAGCACCCACTCTTCGGGTGCCTTGCTCTTGGACTTCCCAACCAGAAGGTAAAAACTTTATTTCTCACTTATAAATTACTTTATTGAAGATGTTTTGTTATAGCAGCCCAAACAGACTATTAAATATCCTATGATCAGGACTCTTACAGACTTTTCAGAGCTGTGAAAAACAAGAAGACACTGAGAAATTGCCATAAACTGAAAGACACCAAGGACGGTGTGCTAAACGCAGTGTGATATCCTGAATCAGAATGTAAAGATACTAATGTAAGACGTGGTGAGATGCAAATAATTCTGGTTGTTTAACAGAAAATGATAATTTCTTAGTTTTAACAACCATGCCTAACCTAAGGAGAACTGGGGACCCTAATTTCTACTTTTGTAGTTTCCCTGATAAATCTAAAACTTTAATGCTTATTGGGAAAGTCTCCTATGATTAAAGCTATAAGTGGGGACAATTTCTCCACAGTTGTGGGTAAACTGTTGTAGATGTTTGTATGCTGTGGGAAGATGTATTGCTGTGGTTGGTGTAATAAAAAGCTGAATGACTAACAACTAGGCAGGAGGTAGAAGCAGAACTTCTGGGCAGAGAGGGAACTCTGGGAAGAAGACAGGTGGGGTCATCAGCCAGGACAGAGATGAGTTCATGTGACGTGGCAGAATGTAGATTAATATAAATGGGTAATTTAAGTTATATGAGCTAGTTAAGAACAAGTCTAGACTAAGGCAAAGTTTTTATGATTAATATTAAGTCTTGGTGTCATTATTATGTGCTGGTGCTCCTGAAGAGAAAGTACTTATTTAGTGGGTTATGGAACGGAAGGGGGAAGGGAGGGAGAAGAGGGATGAGTTAAAAAAAAACATAGAGAGAGAGAGACAGAGACAGAGACAGAGATAGAGAGACAGAGACAGAGAGAGAGAGAGAGACAGAGAGAACCAAGGGGTGTGGGGGAGAGGAACCACAGCAGCAGCTACCTCTTTGGGAGAGAGACGGAAAGGAAGGGACTCAGGCAAAAGATCAGCTTGCCTCAGCAGACAGAGGAGGGAGTGGGTGGGGCTTGTCTCTTAAAGGGACAGGACAAACCATTACAGTAATAATTATATATATAGTTTTACTGTTTTAGAGTTAAACCCTTTTCTTTTTATTAGACAAAAGGGGAAAATATTGTGAGACATTTGTGCACTGTGAAGATGTGTTGCTGTAATTTGTGTAATGAAAAACTGAACAGCTAATAGCTAGGTAGGAAGGAAGTATAGACAGAACTTCTGGGCAGAGAGAACTCTGGGAAGAAGAAAGGCAGAGTCACCAGCCAGACTTGGAAGAAGTAGGATAAGCAGTACAGAGATGCAGTAATGCCACATGATAGAATGTAGATTAATGTAAATGTGTTGATTTAAGTTATAAGATCTAGTTGGGAACAAGCATAGGCTAATTTCATAATTAATAAGTCTCTGTGTCATTATATGTGTGCTGGTGATCCTGATGAGAAAATACTGCTATAGTAAGCTCATACTTACATATGCTCCTTCCAAGACCTATGATTCCAGAAACCTCCCCTGACTTCCCTAGACACAGGGTTTCCATAGAGCCTTGGACTTCCCTTGATATTACAGCACTTATCACCGATCCTCCCCATTGGCCTGGCCAATCTCCAGAGCAAGTCCAAGGTCTAGTCATTATTTTGTGTTTGGTAACTAGCAAAAAATACCTTCTGAAGGCACCTGTACTTTCAGTGATCACAGTGTTTGAGCTATTTTAGTTATGACCACAGCATATCCACTGCAGTGGAGACTCATTCCTGAGAACGTATGCTGAGTATCTTTCACATTTTGGAAAGTAAATAGAGCCCAGGACCATTGCTTCCCATGATGGGGAACTACAGCCACCACAGCAGCTCGACTGCAACGAAAGCAAAGGTTTCATCAGCCCTGTCCTGGTGACACTTTCTCAACAGTGTTCTATGGTCTGAGAATATCCTCTTCTAATTACGAGGGAAATTATCCCTTATGAAAGTAGCCCCTGCTCTGATGATGGAGACTGGGCCGGAGAGGCCTGGGATATTTGACCTTGGTAGCCTTTGGATGTTGTGTTTTGCTTCTATCTTTGCTTGCTTCTTCTTCTTCTTTTTTTTTTCATTAAATGATTGGAAAATTACCATGACTTTATTCCCATAGGCTGAAAATTAGCCTGCTAAGCTGAAACCCAAATCAGATTCTGATGACTAAGAATTAATCTATTTTCGTGGAAGCATGCCTAATGGAAATCAGTACAGCTCTTCCCTGCCATCGCGGAGCAGCCGCTGCTGTCACCGGTGATTGATATGCAGCAGCCAAATGTGGAAGTCACTCAGGTCTGAATCCCTTTGTTCTCTAACCAATATTGATCAAATTTTGTTTCTCCAGAGTACATCTGTTCACTGCTTTGCTCTCGCAAGCTATGAAGATCGCCATTTTGAAGGTTAAAAGATGTGTTCCGAGAGGTCCTTAAACCTCACTGGCATTGACTACATGGAGCTGTGATTTCTCAGTCCTGACTTGGTGATCCTGGACTCCTCCAGTTTTAATAAATGACAAGAAATGATTGTGATGTTTCAGTGTAATGGGAAAGAATCTGGCCAATTAGTTTGTAATTTAATATATCATAAGAAAAGGTGACAAAGGGTAAAACACAGGACCAGTAAGTCTAGAGATACATAGGTTTTTGTTAAAAATTTATTCAGGAGGGCAGCAAGATAGCTCAGCATGTAAGAGCGCTTGCCACCAAGCTGATGACCTGAGTTCGATCCCTGAGACCCAGTTGGTGGAAGGGAGAGAACCAGCTCGTTCCTTCAGCTGTCTCCTTCACATGCATCTACACACATCAGTGTAGAAATACACACATCTAGTGTTTACTTACTGAGCACTTGTAAGCATTGTCCCATGTGCTTAGCACAAGTTAAGCTTTCTGGAACTTCCGTCTCAAGAAAGACACAGTGAAGAAGATGGCCAGGAAGCCTTTGCAACTGCTTAGCTACTGGACTTAGCTCCTATTTGAGAGCCGTTTCCTGCTTCAGCAAGGGGCCCACTTTTGAACACAGGTCAAGGATGAACAGATGTCAGAGTTGGCCACGGTGAGAACTAGTCAAGGCGGCATGTTGTAAACTGCAAAATATCTTTAGTCATGTTTTGACACCCTCTAGCTAGGATTAGGGTGTTTTTAGATAGTCTTTGCTACCTGGGGAGGCGGTCATCATTACTACATGTGGCATAATTTGACTTAGACCCCCCCACACACACAGAGGAAACAAAATGTTTCCTTATACCCTTTTATTTCTTCTCTTCCTTCTCCCTCCATATCACCCTTTCTACCTTCTCCCCACTTAAGGGCTCCCTCTCCCTGTTTTTCACAGCTTTCTTTGTAAGGCACCTGTGTCCTAGGATCCCCCCTCTCGAGAGCTCTGCCCCTGCCCCACCCCCACCATCTTCTCTTTTTACTTTCCTGGCTTCTGTGTTTACTGCAGGATATATACTCACATCTAAATATTCAGAGCTAGGCTCGAGGAATAAGAGATACGTTGTGGCATTTGTCGGTCAGTTACCTTGCTAAGTATGATATATTTTCCAGTTCAATTTATTTTCCTGCAGATTTCATGACTTTAATTTTCTCTCCTCTAAGTAGAAGTCTATTGAGCATATGCACATTTTCGCTATCTAGTCATCAGTGGAAGGCAGATGTGCAGCATGGTCAATGGTCACAGGCCCGTTTCCTGGTCATATAGTCATCAATTAGTGGACTTACCTCGATCTAGGCCTCACTGGGGAGGTGCAAGCTCCTACCTGGACTCCTATAGCAGGTTTGTCCATACATGCTTGTCCCATCATTATTTGGAAGACGAGGGAAATTGTGATCTTAGATTGTAATTATAGCAAACATGTTTTAGTTTAAAGTAAATTTTGGTTTCTGTTATGTTACATTGTTATGAGCTGCCCATTATTTCTGATAGAAATTACCTTAGGACGCATTTCTTTCCATGATTTAGGAATAAGTCTTTATATTTTTGTTATAGGTTCTATACTGCTTGCATGTTCACTGAAAATGACATGGTGTATTAACTGCTAGTTAAGTTAATAGATTTTATAGCAGTACTATCGAAGAAATTATCCCAAACCACAAAGATCTGCAAAGACGGAGAACAGGAACAGCATGTCTGTACTGAGAGACAACTCTCTGCCCACAGGGTTGACTTGCTCCTTTTCAGAACCGTCGTCAACATAGGTATTGTCATAGCATCCACAGCGTAGAGTCCTGCTTCTCTCCCTGCTCCGCACTAGTGGTGACCTTTCAGTTGAGTAGATTTTGGTTCATCTTTGTGACTTGTGTCTGCTATAGATTCTAAGGTTGCCTATCTGCTACCCGAATCTACAGTTCATGTATCTAGGTGCTTGTCCATAAGCTCAAGGGACACTTGTGAGAGCTGCATGTGACTTGGCGTGTGTACTAGCAATGAGGGACCTGAAGGGAAAAAAGCGCTTGGAAAGCAGCCATCTGGTGCCATCTGGTGCCTAGGTGCTACCCGGAACATGAGTTGTCAACACGTGGCATCCTCTAGTACAAGTGCCCTGGGTGGTTATCAGTAACGCTCTTTGCCTGTGGCATAGTTGTCATCCAGAAGAACCTTTGCAGATGCGGACAAGAACAACACAGCCTGCACCTCTCATTTCTGGCCTTGCCTAGGATCGCCTATGAAGTGAGTAAGATGCCTTATGCTTAAATAGGAAATCCTGTATTACAGCCTAAGCCTATGGCCACCATCAGAGGCTTTTTCTTCGACTACTTTCCCAAACACCGTCCCTGCAAAAATGCCTTCTCGCTACCCTATCCGCTGAAACCCAACGGCCATGCTTATGGTAATCCTCCTCTTAGATTTCTGAAGCTCTACCTGAAACAGATGCAGGGGCCTGACTGCCAATTTTCTCTGCCTTACACTACATCTCTTTGTTTCTTTGTAACACCGAGCTTCTGACAGTGGTTAAAAGCAGTTAAACTGTTTGTTCCCTGTGCATTCTTTGCTTTAACACAGTGCTTTGCATTTCTTTTCACTAGAGGTGTGACTATTGTTGTAGTTATCGTGGTGGTGTGTATGTGTGTGTGTGTTTCAAGACAGGATCTCACCCCATAGCCAGGCTGGCCTGGAACTCCGCCTAGCTCAGAGTAGCCCTGAGTTTACAGTGTTCCTCCTATCTTAGCCCTCCTCATGCTGGGCTTCTAGGAATGACCCTCCGTGTCCAGCTAACGTCTCTGTGAAGTTGATTCGAAGGAATGTGCTGCGCCTTTCCAGCATTTCATCTCAAGTCATTAGTTCTGATTTCTGTGGTTTCCTTCCAAGCATGAGAAACATGTGTGGCAAGACAATAAAGATATGTGCATGATTTATTTCTTGAGAGCACCCCTGGGAATCGGCTCGAACAACAACACACTGGCAGAATTCTGAATCTGCTCCCTTCCCTAGAGTTCAGGGAGTCGAGAGGTTCTAATACTTGGACTTTCTAACTTCGCGATGCCTTTTCCTGGCCTGTATTGCAAACGAGTTCCCTCAATCCCGCTTTCCCTAAAGTCCGCCCTGAGATATAGGGTTAGGCATCTGTGAATCTGTCCCTAATAACTGTTTATTAGTTTCTGTATGCTGCTCTCATATGAGACCGGTATAGTAAGGAGCTGGTTGGTGTGTTGAGATGATTGGGAGGTGAACCCATGCAGTGTGGCTTTGACAACCCACTAATTCAGCTTGGCCTAATCATCATTATTAAAGACTATACATAATTCTAGATTCTGGCTGTTTCCTCTTCTTTTTACCGAATTCTGGCAGTTTGGTACAATGCCTCCTTGATTTATTAATCCTACGCCTCCTACTTCTGCACACTGGAATTAATTAACGTTTACTTCTCCCGTAGCTTAGATCCCTCCTATGATACTCCTTTTCCACAAAGAGAAACCTGGAGCTTGAACTTTGATTTCCATGCTTCTGGAGTAAGCGTTTCACCACCTGAACCATCTCTCTAGCCCCATTTTTCTTTTTTTTTTACATCTCAATGTCTTCAAAAACTAAATGATGACAAGAATTCCTGTCTCAGAAGGCTGTCATCCAGATTAAATAATTACAAGAAATATAAATGACAGTCTGTAGTAAGTTAGTAAATATTTAATAAGTGTTAGTTGGGTAAACAATATATGCAATTACATGGTTTTAGTAGTTGAATGATTCTGAAGTGATATCCAACTGTGACAAAATAAGCATCTCTATGAAATAAAAATTCTCTTGAAGCAAAAACAAGAGGCATTATATTTTATAACATTAGGAAACACTGGATTCCACTAGATTGCCTGATTTTATGAGTAATTTAACCAACCTTAGGGAGATCAACACGGAGAAAGACACATTGACATTTGTTCTTTCTTCCTTGCATTAAGCTGACACCAAAGACTTGACTGTAGATGGTATTAAATAGTACTCGCAAAGTGAATTCTGTTGTATAACATGCTGGAAGTTTGAAAAAAAATTAAAAGTCATCTGTCAAAATATAATTTTATCATAGGTGGCATTATCTTAGCATGATGGCATCCTGCACAAATAAATATCTGACAATGCCGTCATTTGACAAAGGACCTTTGAAAGACTGAGTCTGAACAAGTGTCAAGTGAGGTAGCATCCTGTATGAGCAATGTTTTTATGGAATCATTTAGATTTGGATTATACATATTTTTTCTTTTCTGGGAGTACGTTAATATTATTTTCTTGCATTTGCACGCTGGTGGGATAGGTAGATGCTGGGAATAAAATTATCCCAGAATGCTGGTTTCCACAGTCTAGAGTTGGGAGGTAGTTTACCAAAGCTCATTTCATTTTAATGTTCAGGTAAAGTTAATGAGTCATCTAGCATTATACCTGTGTTGTATTAGCTCAATGCAGGGAAAAACTAGACACACACACACACACACACACACACACACACACACACACATACACACACACACACACAGAGAGAGAGAGAGAGAGAGAGAGAGAGAGAGACACTAACCAATCAACAATAACCAAAGTAAATTTTAAAAAATAACAATCTGATATGATTGTAACTGCTTTACGTTCCTTGTATATGGAGGCTAATGTTTCTGAACCCCTTTTACTAATTTGAGATTGAGTGTGGTAAAAATAAAATCAGCCCGTAGGCCGAAGCTGAAGATCTCTGTGAGTTAGATGCCAGTCTGGTCTACATAGTGAGTTTCAGGACAGCCAGAGTCATATAGGGAAAGCCTGCCTTGAAAGCAACAGCACCTGATGGTGATGATGATACTAAATAACTAAAATAAAACAAAACCAGCATTTCAATAAGTTTGTTATAAATAACAGATCTCACCTTCTGAAGTACTGGGTCTGGAGACAGACGTTTGATGACCTTTATCCAAAGTGGTCCTTTCTCGGAAATATTAGATTTGCCACTCTGACAGGGTAGCTTTTTATTAGGTGGTAACCTAAAATGTAAATTTAAAAATTATGGGCATTGTTGTTTTTTCACATGTAGACCTAAGACCAGAGGAAACCCACGCAAAGAAAAAGAGTAGAGGGAACTTGCCAAGGGGAATCGAGGAGAGAGCAAGGGTCTCAGCAGCGCAGCTCAGAGGCACAGCATAGGAGGCCTCCCAGCTCCAGCTGGACTCTTAGTTCTCATCTTGAGTTGAGTTTCTGTTACATGCTAGCTAGAGTCCTATTACAAATATATACTAATGTGGCTTCTGTGGCGTTGAAGCACAATAAGATCTTTTTATCTCTTGGCCCTTTGGGAAGATACAAAATGTTACTGCTTTTCTTTTTTTTTTTTTGAAAGTAATTTTATTAAATTATAAAAAGTTTCCATTTATGCCCCTCCTCCCAACGCCCTCCCACTCCCCCCTCCCTCTCCTCCTCCCTCTTTGTCCCCAAGGGCAGTCAGGGTCTCCTGCCCTGTGGGAAGTCCAAGTTCCTCCCCCCTCCCTCCAGGTCCAGGAAGGTGAGCATCCAAACAGACTGGATCCCAAAATATTGCTGATTTTTGTGGGTTGGGGAGATGAGTCATTTTGCCTCCTATGCAAGCGTGTAGACCTGAGTTCAGATCCTTAGCCACTTCTGACCATGTAAAGCCAGGCATGGTAGAGCGTGTCTATAACCACCACACAGGTAAAGCAGACCCTGGGAACTTGCAGGTCAGATATTCTAGCCGCAGTGGTGAGCACTAGGTCCATCCTGTCTCCAAAGATAAAGTGCTGAGTGATTGAGGAAGAGACCTCAGATTGACTTCTGGCCTCCACAGATGCCAGCACAGGCAAGGCTGTGCACATGCACGCACATATAGGTATTAAATAATTTTAATCTTTGTGTCTGACATGAGTTTGTCAAGACTTCCTAGGCGCCGAACATGCTCATTCAAAATAAAATGATCTGCTCGTTTACCCTCCTGCTGTGCACATTAGCATGAGGGAATCGGGAGCATTCTCTGTTACAGTCATGTGTAGCTAGGTATTGCTGCCTGGCATATGGAAGACTATGCATTAGAGGTGTTTGAACCAGTGAGTGCATCTGTGATACAATGTAAGAACTGATTAAACCCATTATTTTAGGCTATTACTCAAAACATTACTCCTAATTATTGTCATAAATATTGAAATAAAAATCTGGAGTAGCTGAAGGAAATGTATATATATTTGGAACTGTTGCTGGAACACATATGGAAAGCTGGCAAGGCGGCTCAGCGGGTAAAAGTACTCGACACCAAACCTGATGTTCTGAGTCTGATTCCCCAGAACTTCTGTAGTGGAGCTGGATCTGCAAATTGTCTTCTGACCTCCATACCCACTCCAGGATGTGTGCATGCATGCGTATACACGTCTATATACACACACAAGAAGTTAAATGCAAAAAAACCCTATTTAAGAACTGATCCTTCTGTTTTATATTACTTCTAAAAAGTATGTCACTTTTATAGATGTAGGATTAACACAACAGAAGGTTATTATGTTATTAAGCCATGTTAACGAATAGTATATATTATATATAATGCAGTATTATATTATTTTAATGTAATAGAGTTAGGTCACTTTTGCTTGGGGATAGTACATTTGGGACAAAGAAGCAGAATATACCATCTTAGAAAATTTACCACGTAAATTCTATTTTTTATATTATAATTGCCTGATTTCAATATTTATTGCTAAAATGCGCCCATTGTGGCATGATTTATGGTAAGGAAATTGATGCATTTTTGACAAACCACGTTACTATTAAATCCTTTTGCACAGAGGCGTTTCCCTGGTGACTCACCAACTGGCCTGATGCTTCTTCAGGACTCTGTTCACACCACTAAATGGCAAGTCTCATTCTTTACTACCAGAGTGGACACTGTGTTTCTGAACATCATTTGAAATGTTTCTGTGCTGGTTTCTAAAAGCCCATTCATTCATTTACTCAGTTGACAGTAAAACTTTTTTAGCTCTCCACTGCCTAGTTTGATGTCAACTTGACATGAGCTGGAGTCATCTCAGGGGAGGAAGCCTCAGTTGAGAAAATGGCTCCTTAAGATGGGCTGTAGGCGAGCCTGTGAGCAATGTCTTAATTAGTGATTGATGGGGGAGGGCCCAGCTCATTGTGGGTAGTGCCATCCCTGGGTTGGGGGTCCTGAGTTCTATAAGGAAGCAGGTAGAGTAAGCCATGAGGAGCTAGTCAGTAAGCAGCACCTTTCATGGCCACTCCATCAGGTCCTGCCTCCAGGTTCCTGCCTAGTTTGAGTTCCTGCCTTGACTTCTTTCAGTGAACTGTGTCAGGATATGTAAGTCAAATAAATACACCCTTTCCTCTCCAACAGTAACCCTAAGTGAGACAGTCTGTCTTTTTGAAAATTACATAAATAAAATGTAGAGAGTTTTATGTAAAACAGTAAGTAAGTCTATAACAACTGTCTGGAAAAAAGTATTTTTCCTTTCAAGCATCTCAGTGGAAAGGTCAGACGTCTTCAGCAGGTAGTAAGGAATTTATATGTGAGTTAAGTTTTCCCAGAGCGCTCTACCTACAGTCATCTGAGCTGCAGAGTGCTCTACCCACATACACACGTCTGTCTGTCTGTCTGTCTATGTCTATCTGTCTATCTGTCTATCTATCTATCTATCTATCTATCTATCTATCTATCTATCTATCTATCTATCTATCTATCTATCCATCCATCCATCCACCCACCCACCCAACTACCTACCTACCTACCTACCTACCTATAAAGTCATTGAGCATCACAGTAGTTAAAGAATGTTTGGGGCTTTTTTTTTTAACTGGAGCAATTTTACAGCAAAATAGTTACAAGATATATCTGTAGACTTAAAATAACTATTTGTCTCTAATGACACATTTGAGACTTATGAAAGGCTCACACAGAGAATATCCTTTAACTTGACTACTTCCCCTGTTGGGAACCATAATTATCATACCCACCTGAAGGGCTCTCATTTAAACCCATGTACTCTGACGCTAGAATTCAGTCCAATTTTCTCATGCTTTGATTTGAAGGGCGAAAACCATTCACTCTTTATGATCCTGCCCAAGAATACCATGTGGAACAGTCTGCCTTTTTAAACCTTAGATAAACCAGAGGAAATTGCTATTTCCAGAGGACTCTGGAAGGATCTTGTCAACTATGCCTTTTGACTGGTGTTTTTTAGTGATTTTCTTTTTTTCCCCCTGAATCCCAGAGAGAGAAGTCTGTGCATACCAAAGCCAGGTGTGGTGCCACATACCAGTGATTTCAGTCCTTGGGAAGCTGAGGCAGAAGGATAATGATTTTAGATGTCATAGCCATATCCCATCTCAAAACAAAACAAACCCCAGAGATTCCTAGACTAGAGACTGACAAATAAGAGTTATACATTAAATAAGTAGGTAAATTTGAGGGGACAAAAGCCTATGGAAGTTTTCATCCTGTTTCCTATTCAGTTCAAGTCAGTTGCTTCTATGGATATTGTCAAACCAGCACCCCATAAATATTCCCTTCTTTGTATTCGCAAGCCACCCGGGGTCCATCAAAGACTGCAATATATGATTTTTACTATGTAAAGATTCTTTCCCTAACTAGAGAATAGAAACTTACAATAAGCAATAATGTATTCTAAAATGTTAAAGTGTGTTACAGATAGAATGGGATTCTGGAGAAGAAAATTACTTATACAACATTAAGTAGTCAAAAGATCCTAGTGAACTAATTAAAAAAATATTCCTGATTAAAGTTAGTAGTTTGTAAAATCTGAAATGTAGAAAATGATCCCAAGGAATGCTTCAAAATGAACACTGCTGACTTTTATGTTCAATCGTGTCGGCCTGACTGAGTGTAGAATCAGTATGGACACACATCTCTAAGGGTGTCTATGAGGATGTTTTCCAGAAAGAGTTAATTGAAAAGGAGAGATCTAACCTGAATGTGGGTGATACCATACTATGAGCTAGAATTCTAGACTCAATAATATGAGATATTAGCTTAGCATCAGCGTCCATCTCTCCCTGCAACTTGAATGACTGCAATATAAATCAGTGCCACTAGCTCCTGCTACCATGACTTGATGTTACACCTGAACTCTGAGCCAAACCATACCTTTCCTTCAGTTGCTTCTTGTAGTGGTGTTTTAGTTGTATTTTAATAAATAAAGCTTGCCTGGAAATCAGAGAGTGAAACCGCCCCACTGATCAGCCTTACAGACCAGACAGTGGTGACACACACCTTTAATCCTGGTACCCACACTAGTTTGCCATAGAAACTGGGTGGTGCATGCCTTTAACCCCAGCCCTAGAGAGAAATATAAAATAGGAGGAGACAGCTCATGGCCTCAGTCTCATTCTGAGGTTTCCTGGAGGCAGGATCACCATTTTCAGACTGAGGTCGAGGTAAGAGTCGATGGCTGGCTGTTTTGCTTTCCTGGTCTTCAGGATGAATCCCAATATCTGTCTCTGAGTTTTTATTAATCGTGCTTCAGCTTCTGTGGGCTATTTGGCTTTTGTCAACTCAACCTGAAAAGCTGCTAATAAACTGGCCCACTTTCACCGAGATTCTTTGTAGGACAAGCATTTAGAAGCCTCCAGCAGTGTTCTGACGCTGGTCTTGAGAATTAGATTCTGTCTAGTTATCACATCCTGCCCTTCCTTAGATTAATTTATGCCATTTGAAAATTAAGCATTTTCCTGTGCTTTAGGATTCCTATCGGGCACCCTCATGGATACAAACTCTGCTAGTCAGACCTTTAACTACCATGGCCAAACAGCTGATGGCCACAGCTTAAAGAAGAAAGAATTTGAATTCATGGTTTCAGAGTGTTCAATCCACGGTTGTTTGTGCCCAAGTCCTTGAACAGAATATCATAGTGTGGGAAGGGGGAGTGTGTGCCAGAGGACCTTCTTAATTGTATGGTGGCCAGGAAATTCAGGATAAGATCAGGGCCAGGGACCTGATACAACTTTTAAGTATATCTCTTCTAGTAACCTACTTCCTTTGAGTAGGTTCTGCCTCTTAGCTATTCTACATATTCACAATAACCTCTGGGTACAAATCATTCATCTCATATTCAAACCAATCTTTAAGGTTTTCCCAACAGTTTTCACTGAAGGATGCAGGAAGACATTTATTGTTCCATTTGTACAGTTGAGACAAGTGTCTTCAGAGCATAGCAGTTTGACTTAGATGAAGTTGTGAGATTATTTTCATCATGACAAAGGTTTTTCATACCCTAAAGAATCATATAGCTGTTTTAGACCATGACTGCCAGATGTTTTATTATTTCTGTTAAATATTGTGTGTTTTTAATCACTTAGAGTAATGGTGAACGTAATATCACTGACAAATATCTGTTAGCTGACAGTATTGAAAGAAAACCTTATCCTTCAGTTTTGGACCTATGTAGATTTTATACCTATGTATGTGGTTTTATCACCTTCATAATTCAACACATTTTACTGTCCTGTATGCAACTGGATTTTTATTGATAAGCTTATATATGCAGCAAAATGTATGTCAATACGACCACAAACAGCTATTACATATATGTTATTGTTTACTAGTTTGAAATTGTTTATGTGTACATGTGCACAAGTGAGGGTGGAAGTAGCCAGCAAGGTCAGGGGTCTTCATCAATTGTTCTCACCTTGTTTTTGAAATGGAGCCTTTTACTAAACCTGCTCACTGATTGAGCTAGACTAGTAAGTCGAGTCCTAGAGATCCTCTTGTGATGTGGATGCCCTTCTGTATTATATTCTGTGTTGCTTTTTTTGGTTGATGAATAAAGATGTTTGGACCATTGACTTAACAGAGTAAAGCCAGGTGGGAAATCTGAAGAGAGATACAGTGAAAGAGTAGGCGGAGTCAGGCAGACTCCATGTAGCTACCGAAGGAGAATAATGCCGGAACCTTACCAGTAGGCCACAGCCTTGTGGTGACACACAGATTAATAGAAATGGGTTAATTTATGGTGTAAGAGCTAGAAATAGAGCTAGAAATATGCCTAAGCCATCGGCCAAACCAAAATTAATTAAAACAATGTTGTAATTAATATAGTTTCTGTGTGGTTATTTGGGTGGGTCTGGGCAGCCGGAAAATGAACAAGCAGCCTCCACTTACATTCTTGTCTCCTTCTCCCTAGCGTCGGGATTACAGGTGCACACTGATGAGCCTGGCTTTGTTTATATGGGTGCTGAATATCTGAGCTCATATCCCAAAGTAGTTTACTAGCTAAGCCATTTCCTCAGATTCAACATGAAGTTGTTTTTACCCTTAGAACTTTTATCTCTTTTCAAGCAGACAGTGTAAACAACCAAAATTTAGAGTATTTTTGTGATTTTTTTATCTCATTCATGTCAGTATTTTTAGCTTTATCACTCATGTCCTTTGCATTGTACCAGAATTAGCAATATAACCTACAGACTAAATCTTCCATATGTTCAGTTCCTAAACCATACGATAGGTTAGGAAGAAAAAGCCAAAGAAAATGTTTTGTGAAATGCAAAAGTTATATAAAACTTAAATTGTTATCTATAAGTCATGTTTTATTACAACACGACTACATCCATTTGTTTACATGTCTCTGGCTATGTCAATGTTCCTGGGGCTGAGTTAAAAATTTTCTGTTATAAATCAACTGGCATGGCAAGAAAGCATGGACTACACAACCTAAAATTTTCAACTCTATGGCTATGGCTGTTGTGATGATTTGAATAAGAACGCTTCTCCATCGTCTTGTATCTTTGAACACTGATTCACCAGTTGGCAGCAGTGTTTGTGGGAGGTTTGGAGGTGTGGCCTTGCTTGGAAAGTGGTCATTTGAAGTAGGCTTTGAGAGTTGAAGACCTCACCCTACTTCCAGCTTGCTCTCTCTCTGCTTCATGCTTGCAGTTTAAGATCTGAACTCCCAGCTTTCTGTCATGATTCTCTCCTGTGCTGGACTCTAACGCCTCTGGAACAACAAGGCCAAACAAACTCTCTCTTCTATAAGTTGCCTTGGTGGTTTAACATGGTAACAGAAAAGTAACTAATACAGCTGTCCACAGTTTGCTGACAGCAGCATTTTATGGCCCAGTCTCACCAATGGGACAATACAGACCTAGAAAGAATTATAACGAATATGATGCTCTACTGTGTGTTAGAATTATTTGCCTTGATCTTAAAATAAGCCATATTAGCAAATCTCTACTCCGGAGTATCTAGTTATTCTATATTTTCTTAAAAATCAAACTCAAAAGTAACTTCTTGCTATTTCTAATTCACTGTACTATAGTCAGGAATTTTGAGGTCTTATTGTATAGCTAAGTAAGGCTAGTCTTCACTAATAATCCTCATGCTTCATCTTCCAAAATCCTAGAATCATAGGCACACGCCAGAATGCCTAGGTATGTTTCATACCTTGATTGAGCATGAAATATAATAATGAAATATAAGGATGTTATATTTTAAGCTAATATTGCCCCAAGTCAGGCCTTTGCATCATCCATAAAGAGATCAGAGAGGGTTTGAATAGGCTCAACAGTCTAGTCATTAAGACACTCACATTTAACTTTTGAGATATAATCTCAACCTCACCATGTGAGGGAGGAGAAGAAGATAGGATGGTTTTCCTGCTTCATCCCCTTGGAGCTAGAGGAAATTATATCCAAATCAAAGAGGTGATTAAAATGTAAGCAAACGATGCCTACTCAGCACTCAGAAATCCCTATGTAATATTGTAGCTCTTGCATTTGCTTCTGCAAAGAAACTGCGCAAAGAGGCGAGTGTTCACCTAAGATCACAGTGCAGCTCTGATTGTGCTCGTTTTGAACTCTGAAATTTCCAAATCATGTGACAGGTCGTCCCTTGTGTCTGTCAGAAAATTCATAAGTATTTGAGCTTCAAGAGGGCTTAAGAACCTTAACTATCATTATCAAAAAAGCAAACGCTGTGGGGTAGAATAGCTGTTTTCCTACAAAATCATGGGAACTTTGGAGTTGTGGTTTACTGCTGAGATAGGACTGAGGTGGGTGCTTCCCTAGACAGCATTCCCTGTCTATTTACTCTTCCGCTCCGTCGTCTGATTTGTTCTCCACCCTACTCTCCATTTTGTGTTGAACAGCTTGTTTTGAAAAACCCAAGTATGGCCAAGAAAAGTCACTTAAAACTCAGAGAAGGTCTGTTCTCGTACTGCCCAGGATACTTGAAGATTTTAGATCACAGCTAGAAGGAACATGTCAGAGCAGGAAAGCTGGCCCCGTCTCTGTTTTTTCCTGCTTATTTTCCAATGCTCTACTGTGACGTTTTCATGATGTTACTGTAATCTAAGAAGAAAGGTTGAGTCAGTTTTTAAATTGTTTTTTGTAACTTTTACCTCTAAGGAGTTCCAGGTTAGCATTTAATGGAGCCAGGTTGTTTGCACCTGAGCCTTAGAAACATATCTGTTTTATAGTGGGGTTCCCATGACTGTTCCATCTCTGATTTGGGGTCTGAATCCCATGCCTATTTTTATTATCCTTTTGTGTGACTATACTAGTTTAAATAAAATGCTCCTCTTATAGGAAAAAGTAATGAGGGTTAGAGATATTTCCCCAGTTTCCCCTCTATGTAGTTTTTCTCAGGATGGAGTCAAAATGTCCTGCTCTTCAACCATCTTTGCCTGAGAGTTGATTAACTCAACTTCCTTGTGTCATTATCCATTATTAGTGTGTTTCTGTCTTTTACTTATTCAGTGCTCAGTTTGGCAGAGTAATAAATAAGAATATGTATATGAAGGAAAAATAGAAGATGAAGAGTAATATTTTCTAATTATATTCTTAGTTAGTCCTTTAAGCATATTTTATGATATATTTGGGAATAATTTACAAATGTGACTAGCCCCTTGGAAATAGTCATGTTTAATATTGTTTTATCCATGTTTTATAGATGAGAAGACTACTATGAGAATTTGATAGCTTTCCAAAAGCTTATTGGTCAGTGGTCATCATATGTGTCGAAATTCAACTTATGTTTGTACTATGTCCCATAACGCACAATCCATTAGGAGGAAGGAGAACATTTTTGGTTTTGGATGGAATAGTAGTAATCAAATAACTGGCCTGTTGTCAAACATATAGAATAAAACCAAACAGAATTAGTGGATTTCTTCCTTTTAGAAAAATTATATTAATGCTTTTGTCCTTTCTTTTTCTGTACTGAAATAGGGAGAGTGTAGAGTTGTTTTTGTTTATGTCCCCCCCCAAATGACAACGATGCTTTCTCAAAGCCCTGCATCTCAGATCTGCTGTTATACATGAACCATTTCAGAAAGACCCTTTGTCTTTAAGAAGCACTAGTTCCTTTTAGTGTTGGTTGGAATATTTATTTGAATGTTTCAAGTAGACTTTTCTTCCTCCCATAGCATTAGGATAAAGCATATATCCATAGCTTCAGATTTACTTCCCCGAAATTCTTCTAATCTGTACCTTAACAGTCTGAATGTCACTTAGAGTCCAGGGCTAATATGCCTCCAGAACAAAGGAAGAAAGGATAAAGACAAGAAATGGAAGAAAGGAGAAAGGAAACAAATGTCCTCCTGATTGGTAGAGTATGAAGAACACAGACAAGTAGGAAGAACACATTATCTTTCAGAGTAGTCTTTGGACTTTAGACACTTGGTAGAAAGTGGTTTTGCCTTGACAGGATCTAGAATTGTCTTGGGATGAACCTCTGGGCACACCTGTGAGAGTCCTTTAGGACTCTAATTTATATGGAAATATCCATCTTAATCGTGGGTAGGATGACTCTGGACAAAGGGTTCTGGACTATATGCAATAGAGAGAGTGAGCTGGGTATTAGTGAACATGTCTTCATTGATCTCTGCTTCTTGACTATGGATACAATGTCTTGTATACAACAAGTATACAACAAGTATACAATACTGTATACAACAGTTCTTGATGTTCCTGCTTGACATACCCACCATGATGAGTGTCCTTGGATTGTGAGTCAAAATAAGCCCTTTTTTAAGTTGACATCTGTCCATAAATTTTACCATAGGAACAGAAAAGGAGCTAAGGCAGATGTAAAGACAGGCTATTATTGTGTTCTAGCACGAGACTACCTTTTCTCTGTTGTCCTACATAGTTGTTAAGATGTACTGTAACTTGAGCTGCAGTACTGAAAGCAGCCTGGTTTTGACATAAAAACAGACAGGAGGACCAACAGAACCGAATTGAAGACCCAGATATCAGTTCACACACCTACAAACACCTGATTTTTAACAAAGAAACAAAAAATATAAAATGGAAAGGAGAAGGCATATTCAACAAATGGTGCAGACATAATTGGATATCAACATGTAGAAGAATGAAAATAGATCCATATCCATCACCACGTACAAAACTCAAATCTAAATAGATCAAAGACCTCAACATAAAACCAATCACACTAAACCTCATTGAAGAGAAAGTGGAAAATGTACTTGAATGCATTGGCACAGGAGACCACTTCCTAAATCAAACAATAGTTGCACAGACACTGAGAGAAACAATTAATAAATAGGACCTCCTGAAAATGAGAAACCTCTGTAAAGCAAAGGACACAGTCAACAAGACAAAATGGCAGCCTACAGAATGTGAAAAGATCTTCACCAATTCCACATCAGACAGAGGGTTGGTCTCCAAAATATAAAAGGAACTCAAATTGATCATCAAAAAAACAAATGATCCAACAAAAATGGAGTACAGGCCTAAACAGAGAACTCTCAACAGATGAATCTAAAATGGCTGAAAGACACTTAAGGAAATGCTCAATTTTCTTAGCTATCAGAGAAATGCAAATCAAAATAAGTATGAAATTCCATCTTACACCTGTAAGAATGGCTAAGATAAAAAACACTGATGACAACTTATGCTGGAGAGGTTGTGGGGAAAAGGGAATACACCTGGATTGTTAGTGGGAGTGCCAGCTGGTACAGCCCCTTTGGATGTCAGATGATTTCTCAGAAAATTAGGAAACAACCTACCTCAAGACTAAGCAATATTACTTTTGGGTATATACTCAAAGGATGCTCAATCATACCACAGGGACATGTACTCAACTATGTTCATAGAAGCATTATCTGTCATAGCCAAAACCTGGAAACAACCTAAATTCCCCTCGACCAAAGAATGGATAAAGAAGATGTGGTACATTTACACCATGGAGTACTACACAGCAGAAAAAAATAATGGCATTGTGAAACTGTAGGCAAATTGATGGATCTGGAAAACATCATATTGAGTGAGGGTAACCCAGATTCAGAAAGACAAAATATCATACATACTCATAAGTGAGTGATAAGCGGAAGATACCTGTCATTGACCTCTGACTTCCACAGGCATGTGCACACACATGTACATACCCCAGCCTACATATAATACACACAAAGATGTTGCAGGAAATTTGAGCGTGAATGCTGTGCTGTTGTCAACTATCAATGCCTTAGATGTTTTATGGTTGTTTGCTTCCAACTCACTTCAGATTGATTTCTAACAGGTTTTGGTACTGATTCTATTTATTACAATGTTGGGACGTTTATTTTCCTCTTATGACCTCTGTATGTTGAACTTTAACCGTGGACTATAGCAAAAAGTGAAGATACACTTCCCTCGGATATTTTCTTAACCGTACCGTGGGCAACTAAGACTTAGTCTTTTGAGTCGTTGGAAAGCCGTTTAAATATTACTCAGAATTGTCTCTTGGAGGCTCCATAAAGGGAAGCATTCACCACTGATGCCTGTTTCACATTAGTGAAAATTTCTTTCATGGCTGGCAATTCTCTCACTTCTGAATCGTGTGTGCATGAGTGTAGTGTGTGAATTGCAAAATATCAGGAAAATGGCAGAGACCATGAAGCTGTGAATACGAGGAAGTAACTGAGTTACACATGTGAAGCTCATCAGTGACCAGAGCAAAGCAAAGGGTGGGCAACATATGTGGTATGCACAGAGTGTCCAACCCTGTGACAAGCATCGCCTCTAGTTTTCACATGATCATTAAGATCACAGTCAAATCTTAGTATAGGAAGATGTCTTTGAAATGTTGCCCTATATTCATTTTATATTTTCCAATATGAAATCTTCCTGCTTTTTCAGTTCTGTCAGGGGCTCATGTATAATCTACCCAATCATTACTGTTACCCCAACTGTGTAACTTATATTTCCACATTAGCAAATATCTTTTTCTTGATTTACACCTAGTACTTAGAATGAGGGACATAAAAAACCTACAACTGGGAAGACGGTCTTATTTTTGTCATGAAGAGTTCAAAAAATACCTATTAGATTCAGTGATTGCAAACAGTAGAAATAATTTCTAATTTATGAATGTTAAGTATGGACAGAAGATGGGAGCCCTGCAGGCTTATGGGTATGGAATGTGACAAGAATGAGGAAGTACCCAGAGAGTACTTGGGGAACCTACCTGGTCCCATAAACAGAATCTGCTTGAGCAGCAATTGCTAGCATACTGGCTGATGGGTCTTCCCTCCCTTTATGACCTCATGAAGAATGAGAGCCTGGGAAAAGATCACGCAGCTGGCCAGGTCTGAGTTCCAGGCCTGTCCCTTGGCTGCTCCGCGTGGAAAGGAGGCTTGTTTCCTTTGGTTTCCCTTATGGAATCCAGTCCCTCCCACAAAAGACCACACACAGCCAAGTAGAGCTGAGGAGGTATCTGTGTCTGGCTTACATCTGCCCACTGGGGTCAACTGTTAAAACATTAGCAGTTTTATAAGTTGGTTGTTAAATATAGCTGTCCTTGAAAGTTAATTTATGATGAAATTTACCTCTTAAAAGACAATAAATGATCAAGACATTCCTCCCTAGCCGTTCTCTTCTCATTACTTGCCTTTATTATGACGGAATGATAGCAGTGTATGTATGTATTGATGTCCATGCAATTTTTTTTCTGGCTTTGTGTTCCCGTTCAGTGGCATTGGGTATTAGAACTTGGAGATCAGTCAAGGCGGGGGTGTTTATACCACAAAAAAAAAAAAAAACAACAAAAAAACAAAACATGAGTACTGTGTACCAGGACTTATTTGTGGCTTATTTTCAGTTCTTTAGATTTGAGAAAGTAACAGAGAAATATAAAATATGGAGATTAAACTCTATACCGTGTCATGTCTGTAGCCATCATATTGAAAATGGCACAAAAAGAGGAAAGATTCTGCAGAGTTAAACTGCCCACCAGATTCCACAAAGAATCCACTTATGACCTCAAGGAGCAAGAAAGTCATGACCTGGACTTTGCTCATTTTGCCTTAGTCATTCACACAACTGATCTTACCGACCAAACTTAAAGGGGAAACTTGGCTCTTACATCGTCAGCTGCAAGAGTTTTATATCAACATTCTGTAAGGACTAATTGATCCTTTGGACCATAAAGAAAAGAGAAAATAATATACACAGTTATTTATAAATTGTCTGCTTTATGTTCCTGGTGCCAGTAAAATATACTAAATGGATGCATGCATGTGGGTATATGCAGTTGCATGTGCAACATGTGCATGCATGTGCAGATGCTCTGTGGGTATGATGCATGTCTGTAACATTATTTCCTTGCCTGAGGAACCAGTAGTTAAATATTTATCAGTACACCATGGTAGTATTTCCCTCACAGGACATCAGAAGTTCAGGCAGCGGAATGGGAGAAATAAAAGTTGTCTCCTAAGGTAGACATATAAGCTGTTAATTACAAGAGAATGATTGGAGTATGTGTATGGGGGGGGGACAAAGGGTTAAAACACTAAAATTAAACTATATAGGTAAAAGAACAAAAGGAAATAATGGACAGAGTTAGGATGCAAAGCTCAGTGTCAAAGGAGAGTACTTTATTGATCTCTATGAAAGTTAAGCTTTTGCTATAGCCTTTGGAAACATGGGAATGGGACACGGCCAAGGGTTAGAAGAGGTGTTATGGATACTATGTCTTATTCTCTGTAATTCTAGATAATACTTTAAGTCACATCTGTAAACATGTGGTCATGTTTATTGCAGAGTGATTCTGTCTTTGCTATGAGCTGGCTGAGACCTAATAGGAGCATTTGTCTCTCTGTCCCTTAGCTTTCTGATCCATCATATGGAGATAATACTAGTCACTCGAATGTTTATCTTTGAGAACCAAACCTGTGCAGCATTTGCCAAGTCCTTGGAATAGTCCCTAAAATTTAGAACCAGTTAGCAAATTATTATTGTCATTTTGGTTCTGTTAGTTTGTCCAATGCCTGTTGACTGTCCATGGTTGCATTTTGTCTTATGTCCTGCCTGCTTCTTATAATATGACTCATAACCAACTTTTCTGGTGAAATATTGGCTCTGATGAAAGCCAGGCCACAGTCTTCTCAATAGAACCAAACCCATATTCCATTCCTGCCTAGATAAGGCTACAATGTGACCATAGCAATGGTAAAACATGTCCCTTTTCACCGCCATGAAGGACAGCTGCTTCCTTCCACTGACAAGGCCAAGCTTCCTTTAATCTTCTTCCTCATTGACCCAATTTCTCATCACTTATTTTTACCTTCTATTTCTTGAGAACTTGTGTATTGGTTCCTTAGTTCCTCTGTAAGATTGTCTTACATGATGCCCAGTTCCATAAGAATTCTTCTGAAACCCATCCAACTCCCATGGCCCTATGTTCTGACAGGGTGTGGCCTCCCATGTTGAAGCAAGCTAATCTCAGTTTTATTCATTTTTTTAGAAAATTAGATTTCTTTTTAATAATTGTAGCTTCAACAGTGTCTATGTAATCATTAAGTGGTTTTAAATATTGAAAGCAAGGGTATTTGTTAAGATGGAACCAGTACAGGGAAGATGCTAAGAAAAGCAGTAAGTTGTATTACCTTCAAAGGACCCAGGCCTCACATGATACTTGAGTTGAGGAGAATTAGGCCTGACATAAGCATGGTGTTGTAGTTTGTTTCTCTTTTAGAAACTTCATGCTAGAGAAAGATTGAATCGACCAAACAGGGAACATCTTTTCTGGATATTTTTAGTGGTTGCTGAAAAATATGTATTATAAATCATCACCTCGGAGTGACTGAATGTGTGTTTCCCACAGAGATCAAAACCCAGTGCAGTTCTTCAGATTGAGAAGTTTCTGCCTCACTTTCAGACCACACTGAGATCGCACCCTTGACAGCTGGAGACCTGGTTGAAAACTGCCCATTGCATTTCTTTGTTCCTCTGTCTCCTTCACTGTGGGCCACATTCCTATCTTAGTCTTCCTGATCTAATGACCTTACCCGCTTTGAAGTTCACATACCAATTATTATATAAAATCTCCACTCAGTTTTATTGACTCATATTGTACACTGTCTGCCCAGTCCCAAACTTGGCCTCTTCTTCAAGAGCACCCTAGTTTCAAGTGGAAATGGTGTTTGTCAACTAAGATCTGGGTATCGTTTGTGTGTTTGACCTATGGCCCTATGCGATGCCTTCTCACTGTCATAGCTAGGGAATATGCACATACATTTATATGCTAATACCTCAGTCCATATATTTGTTTCCACATCTATCATATATTTTGAAAGACCTAAGATTAATAGTGATATCTTTAATTTCTCAGTTCCTATAGGATTCCTTATTTGCAACCCCTTCTTCTGAACTAAAACTGTGCATGCTATCTTAAAAAACACTTTCAAATAAATAAAAACATCACACACAAGTCAACGGACTTCATTGAGTTAGAATATGCATTTACAATGGAAACTGTGGAACTTCACAGTAGATTTTATACTTTCAGTATTAAATATGATTTATGTACTAATCTACTACCCAAAACAAAAAATCAATGCAGAATTAAAACTAGGTGAACAATTAGCTTTATGTCCTCTTTTGTAACTCAGCTCTATTACCTACATTCAGCCCTAACTCCTAGTATTTGTACCCATCTCTGTCTACACATGGAACTCATTCCGTTTCTGTCCCAGCCTTTCTCCTCCCAGGCAAATCTTCCTCACTCCGGCCAGGTTAGGATGCTGCTCTATCCCTGTTCCCTGTGTGGGTGCCTTCTTATTCATACAGAAATTCTGCACTATAACATCCTGCACTGGGTCAACCTTGAACCCATGCGTCCTTGTCAAGTGACCTTAGCCCCAGTTTCCCACATCAGGCCATTTCCCCCATATCGACACATTTCTCATCCTGCCCAGGCTTTGAAACCTTGATCCACGAGCCTGTCTTGTGACTTCCCTCCTTGAACTTGCTATGCTGCTCTGGGCCATGGTCGTGTTCTCGTGCCTCTGCCTGGCTGCCACCTGAATACTCTCCTTATCTTGTGTGGCTGCCTGCTAGGTGGGGTGGGTTTGATGACCATGATCAAAGTCTGCCCCATCCTGTCTCCCTTATGCTGAGATGTTGGATATATGCTCAGTCACAATGGTTGACTAACACCAAAAATTTCAGGACTGTAAGCGAGTGGAAATGGTAAACACCTCAATTTGTCTGAAATTCCAAATTCCTAATGTGTTTTACTTTGAACTCTATGTCTTAATGCGCCAATAGTGTTAAGTTTTCTTTCATAAAGTCTTACAGATATTTTAAGACACTATATACCAGCCTGATATTCCATAAAGTCCACGGAATTGTTTTTATTTTACACCAAAATGACCATTGCCTGTCTTTTCACAGGTTAAATTTAGCCCAGGAATTTCCCACTTCGATCCCGACCTGTTTGTCTTGCCTGCTTTCTGTGTACTTTGTACCCCGTGACCTAGCCCTTGAGCTCTGCTGAGCCCTTTGCCCACCACAAATATGTCAGGCTCTCTCTCACGCCGGCAGGCTTTGGTCCCCTTCCTGGTGTGCCCTCACCTCATTATATCTCGAAATCACTGACTCATTTTCCAGGACTGTCGTCAACTTGCACTTCTCTGTAAAGCCCTTCTTAAACTCCGCCTGCTTCTGTTTGAACGTGGGCCATTAAAACCCTGCCACTGACTGGCTGTATCGTGTTCATCAAACTGCCCAACCTATGCAAGTCTCAGCTTCTTTACATGTGAAGGGGGTCTAATAATTGTATCAACTTCACACCATCGGCATAAAACTGAGAGATCAATAGGATGTTAGTCTTTGCTGCTATTTATTATCATTAATTATGTCTTTCATAAATGAGTAAGCTCCTAATCCCAGGACGTAATTCAACATCCACAGCATGAGATGTGATCTGCATTTTCTAAAGAAATCAATTCATTCTGCAAATACTTTCTCAAGTGTGTTATTGTGTTAGGCAACGCTCTGACCGAAATAGTGATTCTTTCTGATCTCATGGAATAAACAGGCTGGTAGGGAATGACTTTTGCAAATAATTACACAGGTGAATGAATAAATACACGGATAGAAACTGTGATAAGTCTATAAAGGGATAAAGATTGCCCTAGACAGGTGTGTGGTCTTTCTCCCCATTTCCTGGCACAGAGCTTCCAAAGCCGCGGGATTTCCTGAACCGGTGACCACAGGAGCACCTTTTGTTCTAATGAGGCAACACTTGGCAGACCCAGTAGTTTCGGGATAGGACTCGAGGTTAGAAGGTTGGAGCATTCAACCCAACATTGACCCTTAGGTAGGGGAAAGGGCCTCGAATATTGAATTCATTGTTAGCTACTACCTATTCGGTTAATTATGCCTGCCTAAT
This sequence comes from Myodes glareolus, assembly GCF_982192425.1. NCBI lineage: Eukaryota > Metazoa > Chordata > Mammalia > Rodentia > Cricetidae > Myodes > Myodes glareolus. Next base: position 18,006,670 of record NC_142033.1, on the reverse strand, counting down.
AAAAATATTCTAAGAACTGTGTAGTGTTTACAGGTTGATGAATGTATCAAGGTTGTGGGACTGTGCTATGTCTAGATAGGACAGGGAACTCTTCAACTTCTTTATTTCTTATTCAATGTATGTGTTTCATTTGGCTGTTTATTAATGATATTATTTATCATATATCATTAACAGTACATGTTTGCTTTATGTTTATGAGCTTTACTGTCAAATTGCCAGTCATAAAGAGGGTTGCTGGAGCCCTGGTTCTGTAGCCAAGACAATGAAGAGCGCACAACTTGAAGACTTGATTCTTAGAACTGACACCTAAAGGGAGCTCAGTCTAAGGACCTGGGGCCCTTAAAACCTGTTGAGTCTGATGTTGATTCTGAGTACTGCAATTGGATTGGATCGAGGGACATAACCCCAAGCTGGCATCATAACTGGTTATTATCAAGAGAAAAACAAAACAAAAATAAACAAAACTTTTCTCAGTTTAACGTCAGAGACATTTTAAGTAAAAATAACTTAATCAGACCGTGATTGAAATAACTGAAATGGGAGTAATAACTTAGAGTAGAAGATATGAAATATTTTTGACAATGCTAAATTGCCTGAGACCCAAATGCTGAATATAAACCACGGAAAAGGAAATCTGCCTTGAAAGTGTGTGGTGAGAAAGAACTTAGCTTCATTATGCCCAGTTTCTGGATGTGGTGAGTGAGGATGTAGGCAAGAAGGGTATGGAATGAAACTGAAGAGAAAGACTGAGGCCATGCTTAACAAATTGAAGGAACTTTGTGTGTTACAAAACCTGTAATGGAAGGGACTCACACTTTCCTGTTACAGCGGTAGCCTTGACTGTGAAATAACATGATTATGTTGGAAAGAATGTGGCAGGGGCACAATGAAGAGAGCACAAAGGTTCAGGGAGATGTAGACCAGGTAGGTGGTGCAAGGGAACAGAGAGTAAGTTGGGAGGAGGAGAGGAAGAGAGAGAGAGAAGAGGAGGAAGTGAGAGGGAGGGAGAGAGAGTATGTAGACACATCTGGTGATGGTTTAAACGTAGTGGACATGTACATGGGTGTCTTTCATGATGACTGAGGTTTAGGGTTATGTTTTAGGGAGGGCAGAAGTCTGGAAATAGTTCACTAAGCAAGAGAAGTTGGAGGAGAAAGGGTTTTCCAAGCAAAGATATCGTTTTAGATATGCCCAGTGGGTCCGAGATCAGTGCAGGAAGTCCAAGTGGCAATGTCAAGTACACTGCTGATTAGATAAGTGTAGAGTTGAGAGAAAACTCATCTCCAAATGGAAATGTGAGAACTAATTGTGATACTAGAGATGAAATTCCCATCCTTTCTTCCTCTTCATTATTGACAAAACTATGAATCTCATTTACTATAATCTTTCTGAAAAGCTGGCTGTTGCAAGAGGACCACTTGTTGGTTCCCAGTTGCTCAGCCCCGAAATGATAACACAGAATCTGTATTATTTAAATCACTGCTTGATCCATTAGCTCTAGCTTCATATTTCTGGCTAACTCTTACATCTTAATTTAACCCATCTCTATTAATCTGTGCATCACCTTGAGGTTGTGGCCTACCAGCAAAGTTTCAGTGCATCTGTGTTTAGCTCCATGGCTTCTCTATAACTCCTCCTTCTTTCTCCCAGCATTCAGTTTAGTTTTCCCTGCCTACCTCTATTCCCTGTACAGGCCCAAGACAGTTTTCTTTATTCAGTAATGATAGTTACGGTATACAGAGGGGAACACCATATTACCTCTCCTTTTCTGTTTAAATAAAAAGAAAGGTTTTAATTTTAACATAGTAAAATATTAATAACAAAACAGGTATCAAGTAAGAATTACAGTTACAATATGTATATCTACTTTATCTTTCATTATAACTAAAGAAAGCTATAACTATAATTATAAATTCTTCAATTCCATCAAAAAACTCCAGAAGGATATAATATTACCTATGTAAACAGGAAGTACATTGTAAGCAATTTCTAAAACAGAATTGACAGAGACATCTTGCTGCCTAGATAGTAATCCAAAGTTCTTCTGTAACATTGGATCATCCATATTCAGCCCACAGGCCCATAGTATTTTTCTGTGCCCTGCAGAATGTCTGGCAGATTCTTTCATGAAGCAGGAACCCTGAAGGATCATCTCACCTTTAGGCAAGTTCAGCAGCCATTTCACGGTGGGTTCTGCATGTCCATTTCATAAAGCATGCCATCAAGTAGTCCAGGCAATTGCAGTTTCTTACCTGAATAGCTAACAAATTCTGTAAGGAGCCTCTTTGATGCCCATCTTCCTCTTGAAGTAATTGGTGTTGCCAGGAGCAGATGAGTCTCATGTCATAAAAAGTCCTAAGTTCTTAAACATTTTAAATGCCATATTCTGTAGTCTTTGAAAGGTTTGAAAAATGCCTATCCAATAGAAATACATCTCTGTACATCTAGAAAATCTAACATGACTATAAGCTTGATTATTATAGATGATTATCTATTAACCTGTATTTCTTAGTTATACATTACATTTTTAAATGAACTACACAAACACAATACCTTAATCAAGAGCAGAAATATACACATAGCAAAATTAACCTTAAGTTTGTATCAATAAACTAAGATCCATACCAATGCAAATCTCTAGAGCATATCCCCCTTTAAATGTAAAGAAACATTTGTAAACAATATTTGGGAATATTGGTGTAGGTCTCCAAACTGCTTCCTGCTGTTTATTGGGAGAGGTAATTTATTGTGGGATATTCAAGGTGACCTTTCCGGGAATCTTGGTCATTCCAACCACATTAGTATGGAATTAATCCACAGGTTCTCATCTTCTGTGGAAACAAAAGAACCTCTTTTCCAAAGCAACATATCCGTAGACCCAAATTCTGAAGTCAAGATGCCTTTATAATATACATGTTGGTTTAGCTTATCAGCCCATACAATGAAATGTCTCTCTGTACTTAGCTCCTTCACAGTCAAAAAATTCAAAAAAAACACAATAACATACATAATTCAGACTCTCTGTGTATATTTCAACTTTATGTGGTGTGGCCTATTCTTTCTTCATTTCTTTTAGTCTAAGACTATCTGTACTCTGTCTCTTTAAAGACTTTTTTAAAAAAATTATTTACTTATTTTTCAACTCTATATACTCTTTTTCTTCTCTCTCTCTCTAGCCTACATATATTTATCCAACACTGTGACCCATTTAGAGGTCTTTTTTTTTTTTAAACCTGGATTTGTCTTTATTGCAGATCTGTAATTCTTTACTGTCCAGGAGGGCTTCTTAAAATGCTAAGCGCCTCTTAAAACTTAAGCTGTAGCATTACTAGGGTATATATGGCCCTGCCTGCTTGCTCTGCACAGTCCAACATGGTGGAAGTCCATTCATCGCCTCTACACGCCGTACACACTGCCCCAGTTCTAAGTATGCAGCTGGTCTATGTCAAGCCATTAAGCAGTTTGTAACATTTAAATGCTTGGCCTCTTGAAAGAGCCAGAGGTCATGCTGGCAGCATGGCCCAGAAAACTGGCATTTCAAAACAGTAGCTTTTTCTGCTACCTCTGAGTCAGGAAAAGCTCTCTTAAAGGAGCTGCGGCACACTGCCAGCAAACAGCAAGAAGCTGTGTTAAACTCTGTATTTTTGTGTCTAGAATTCCTTTTCAAGCCCTCTCAGGTCTTAAGTGGATTTTAGTTGGCCATGTGGGCGCCAGTGTGTGGATGAAATACTGTTATGGTTTGAATACGTGTCTTCCATAGGCATATATGCTAGGTTATTCGTTCCCAGTCTGTGGTACTTTTGCAGAGGTGGGGATTAAGGCAAGGAATTTAAACCATTTGGTCACACCGGTATAGGAGATATTAGCACCTTGGCCACTTTCAGTCTCTTCTCCTTTACTTCCAGTGGCTAGGAACTCTCATGGCGAACAGCTTGCCACAGACTCCAAAGCAACAAGTCAACCCACCACAGGCTGACACATAGTCTCTAAGACAAAAAAACCAAACTTTTCCTCATTATAATTTAATGATCTTAATCATTTTGCAGCAGTTACAGAAAGCTGCCTAGCCCCGTTGAATCTGTACAAAAACTAGCATTCCTTAAAGAGGAATAGAGTAAGTCTGTCATAGCAACATTTAAGTGTGTCTCAAAGTGGAAGTGTTACGTAAATTGCATATGTAAAAACTACAGAGCTTTAGGGGAAACTGCAGTTTTATTAGTTTGCAGTTTTATTAGACATGCAAAAAATTGTAGACAGCAAATAAAAATGATAACAAAGTTTTCACATGTTAAAGGGCTGTGGTATGTGTAATTACCATCACAAATGGAACCTGATTGTAGATGTGGGCATCAGAAGGATTATTATCACACTAAGTGGGAAAGGGAACATTATTTGAAGTCATCTGGGAAGTTGTAATACCTCATACAGATAAATGCAGCTTTTCAGGCTAGGCCCAAATATTTGTTACATGATTTTCATCTTTAAACCCCAAGACATCTTGTTCTGCCTTTGAATTGTAGGTCTTTCTAGGCATATGGTTTTAATGGATTTCCATTTCTCCAAAATAGAAAACTTAGTGCAATTTGTCTTTAATTTACCTTTGTTTTATTGACGGGCATTTTTTTCAGTATCCTTCATATTTGAATTCATGGAGTCATAAAATAGCTTAAGACTTTGAGGAATTTCCCATCAAAATGCCCTTCTTGGTGTTCCTCTGTGTCTGTAGGATCTGTGGGTTTTTATAACCAGGTCTTTATATATACTTCTTTTTGATTGTATGAATGCTTGCTTCCATTTTTCCTGCCATTTAATCTTCAATCCACATGTTTTCCTGCCTTATTGTTATTTCTTTTCTTGTAGGACTTTCCAACACTTGATATTATTGCAGCCACAGACTTCCTATTATTTCTCCTTGCTGTCTCTCGTGGTTGGTGGTGTGGGCTCCTTTGCACCTGTTCGCGTGATATTTAACACGTTCTAGTTTGCTCAAAGTACTTCATTGTACACGTCTCTGGAGGTCTAGGAGCTTTCTTCTGGCTGGCACAGCACGGTATTTTTGAAGTAGGGTTTGTAGAAGAATCTATGAGTTTTTTTTTTAAACAAAAGTTCACAAATGCAAAATGTGGCAAGGCCAAAACCTTAAAAGTTTACTGCATGATGAGTTTGTAGAAATTTGTGTGTGTGTGTGTGTGTGTGTGTGTGTGTATCTGTGTGCTGTATGCTCCTACTCAGCTCAATTTATTTGTGTAAAGTCTTTTGAAAATATTCATGTACTGTTTTCAACAGATAAAGTCATGCATAAGGTAATGCATATAAATTTTCATTATACTCAATTAATTCCTTTAAGCATCAATTACCTTGAAAAAATTTGCATTTCCAAACAATATTTAAAAGCTCACTGTATCTTATTATTTTTTATTTTATTCTCAATATTTTCAAGTAAGACATTCAAGTTTTGAAAAATAAAAAGAAGGGGCTGCAAAATGAGATTTCTGGCTGCAAATTTGCAGCAATTCAATTCTAGACAAGAGGGAAAATAGTGAAGTGAGCATTAAGTGGCTTGGCTTTTTGATGTATAGTCTATATCGCCAGCAAATTACATCTCTACTTTGGCTTCTCCTCCTCCTCCTTTTCCTCCTTCCTTCTTTTGTTTTTCTACCAGAACCTCAATTCTGTTTCTCAGATTCTTACCAGAATTGATTAAAGGAAAATGGGTTTCTTACAGTTTGGGTCAGAGAAAAAAAAAACTTGTCATTTTCTCATTGCTTTGTAGCAGTGTTACAGTTTGTAGAAAAGATAAAGCAATCTGGGAAAGATGTATGTGTATATGGAGATTTAGTGCCAGGAAACTCACGAGAACTGTGAGAAGTGTTTTCTACGAGTCAAGGGCAGTCTTTTGTGCCGGAATTTCAGCCTATCTTACCCCAGCATGCAATTGTCTACAGAAAATCTGATGTTTCTTTAGGGCTACTCTAATAAGCCTGCAATAATTCAATTGTATTCTAAGAAATGACAACTTTATTTATAATCTTGCCTTGAAGATCCCCAGTTCCATTATCTATGTATCTATGTGTATGTTATGTGTGTATTATGTATGTTTTGTGTATATTATGTGTGTATGTTTCATCTATCTGTCTCTATGAATCTGTATCTGTCTGTCATGATCTATCCACCTAGTTACCCAACCGTCTATCATCAGTTTATCATCAGTCTGCCTACCTCTTTATCATCTGTCTAACTATTAACCTATCTTTCCTTATCTGTCTACCCAGTAACCACCCATTTGACTTATGCCAATCCCTTGTGAATTTAGCTGCATTTATGGCAGCTATAAGAATCCAAACCATCACTTTTACTCTTTCAAATTTTGTTGGACGGTGGTGGCAAACACCTTTAATACCAATATTTGGAGGCAGAGGCAGGCAGATCTCTGAGTATGAGGCCAGCCTCGTCTGCAATGCGAGTTCCAGGACACTAGAGGTACACAGAGAAACCTTGTCTCAAAAAGCAAACAAAATAAAAAATTCTAGTTTTAAGTAGAGCAAAATTGATCTTCACATTGGATTGAAAATCTATTAACTATAAATGGGATTTGAATGGGTAGGTATGAATCTTTATACTTACTATTTATACTACAGATTTTTTAACTCTTTCGTTGAGTTTAACAGTTTTATACATGTGTAAGGTGTATTTTGATGCTTTCAATCCTCACCTTCTCTAATATCCCTCCTACCCTTAGTTCCCCCCAATCTCACTACAAATCCTTTCCCTACATTCATGATTTTGCTGTTGTTTTGATTTCTAAGTTGGAGTGAGACTCACTGAGTTTAACCTGGGTCATCTGTGTGAGCAGGACTGGGAGCAATCACTTATAACCTGCTGGGCTCCTCAGTGGGCATACAGGTGAAGACAATAGTTGCCCTTCCCCCACAATCAACAGCAGCCAACAATTCAATACTGTGGGGTCAGGCCCTGTATGCTCCTCCCCAGTCTGTGGTTGGCAAGTGATGGAGTCAGTGTTGTATATGTCATTGTGGTCAGCCACAGCTGCTGTGAGTTCCTGCTTGCAATGGCTGTGCCAAGCCCAGAGGACAACATTTTACAGGCTGCCTTCTTCTTTTCCAGGTCTTGTCATCTTACCATCCTACCTTCTGTGAGGATCCCTAAGCCCTTGGTGGATTATAAGCATGGACTTCTAAACCTTGTTTATGTGGTATTAGGACTTGAACAAAGATAGGGCCTTCTGCACTCTGGGAACGTGTTCCTTAGATTTCTAAAAATATGTTTTAAGATATTTTAAATTTTGATTTATATGTGTTTATATATGTATGCCATATGTTTGAATGTTTCTACGGAGGCCACAAGAGGGCATTGGATGACCTAGCGTTACGGGCAGGTGTGAGTTACCCAAGATGGCTGCTAGGAACTGAAGTAGGGTTCTCTGTAAGAGTAGAATGTGTTCTTAACCACTGAGCCATCTCTCTAACCCCCATATTAACATGTTAAAATTCATTGTATGTTTTCTACATAATGGAGTTGTATATTCAGATCTCCAATTTGACAAGACATTATGTGATACAGCAGCAGCTTTGAAAAAAGAATATGTACATTGGCCAAAGCTCTGCCACATCGAAGCTCCTCTGCCAGCTTTGGTGGCAAAGATCTGTAAGTTCCAGGCCAGTCTGTCTCAAAACAAAAACAAAACAAAAAAATGAAAGCAAAGACCTCAAACTGGCCAGAGACCCTTTGAACCTCCCTCTGGGTCCCCTTCTCTAAACTTCCCTGCCTGCAGAGGCTCTTTCATGGCTTCATTGAGTAAAGGTCGGAGAGCAAATCATATTGCACAGTTCCTGAAATGGAGAAATAAGACAGACACACTTCTTGGACAAGACCCCACCAGAGAAGGTGTTTCTATTTGTTGGAACCCACTGTGTCCCTTTGAAGCCTTTTTCTCCACCAGTGTATCGAGACTCAGGCAGAAAGAATTCAATTTTCCTTGGGGACGTCATTGAATAGATTCATTTCATTCTAGTAAATTCTGTCTTCCAGTGTTTTGGGGAAGCTGCGAGAACCGTGAGTCTCAGACTCCGACGATCATGTGGGCTCTATTACTTCATATGTATAAGGTTGCATGTGTGCATATAAAGTTTTGTGTGTAATCTTCATGCCCCTCTCGTCAGGTAGCAATATTCTTGGTATGTGACCAGCATCAACAGGAGAGACCTTCGGCGACCTTGTCAAGATCAGGTACAGTCTATCAAGTTGGTATAGACCCTCTTGAAATGGCCTGGGCTCAAATCATGTTACAATGAAACATTTTGACTGATACGCTTCATGTCTTGACCAGGTACCAAAGATTTCTGGTAGATATTTCTATTCAGTCAAGTAAATCAGAACGACTCTAGGCTTGCTGGAGGGAGACCTTGAAGGGTTTGCACTGTTAGAAGGAGATGGACTTGCTGGCATTTAGACCTCAGACCTGAGGTGATTCTGGAAAAGCAGCAGCTCTTCATTGCAACCCCCCTCATAGAGCAACTGGTCCCTTAAGGGATCCAGTGCTTCCATGTGCTGTGGACTGCGGATCCGTCTTGGAGCAACCACTGCATATGTTCACAGAGAATATATCAGGAACATGCTGGGATTTGAAGGACATTGCTGTAAATGTCATTTAAATGCAAATTAGACACACCAGCTGCTGTTGTTATTAGTACTGGCAACCTTAAAGAGGCGTTTTATCCTAGCAACCCGAGGGAAGATGGATGACAAGCTTCTTGTTCGTAAGAAAAACAAATGGTCAAAAGGCTTAGGTGCAATACTTCACCCAAATGAATGTGTTACATGCTCAAAATTACCCAGTGCAGGAAGGCCACAGTCAAGATTTTCCAAAGATTTTAACAAAGTGACTGTCATCACCAAAATGACAAAGGTCATGGTGACTGTATTCCAAGTTGTGTGTCTGTTCCCCAAGTTTACAAAAACTGTGTTAGTGAACTAACTTAACTGATTTCTCCATTGGTGTTAAGTCAAATATCCTTCAATTTTTCTGTCAGTAAAATTATTTTTAAATTATTATCTTGATTTTTCACTTCATATGGTAATTATTTCCTTTATGGGCTATGCTCCTCTCAAAAAGATATTATCCGAATATTTTGAAACTCTGCAGTCTCAGAAAAACCTTGTGACATATAGTTGTCTTTTTTTTTTAAACCTGTTAGGCTTTAGCCTTTTTATTTGTTTTGCTATTGTTGTTTTGTTTGTTTAGTTGTTGTTGTTACATGTTCTAGGTAAAAGTATATTGAATTTAATTCAAATATTATTTGATTTAGCATTAAGTTTTAAATTTTACCTAAGTTATTCTTAAAAGAAAAAAAATCTTGCTTTCTATAATACAAAGTTTGACCATTTCCAATTATTTAATAAAATAAAGTTTTCTAAAGAGATCAAGAATATGACAAAAACATTCTTAATTGGAATTTCTAGAAATATTTTATAAGCAATTGTAAATATATTATGACTACCAATTCTACAAAAGTGTAAATTCCATTGTAAAATTTAGGTATGACTATATGTGTTCACACACACATACACATATTATGCCAAGAGTCTTCCTCTTTCTCTTTCCACCTTATTATTTGAGACAGTGTCTTTACTTGAGTCTGGAGCTTGTCAGTTCAGCTGGACTCTCTGGGCTGTGAGCCCCAGGGATCCATTCCTCTACCTCTCAATTGCTCGGATTATAGGTACTTGCTACCATGTCTATCTTTTACAGATGTGCTAAACCGAGTCCTAAGGCTTGTGCAGAAAGCACTTTACTGAGTCATCTCCTCAGCTCCCCATTGCCTCTTAAAACCTGATTTATGCATCATTTCTCAGCGATGCAGTCAGTAGTTTGCAGTTGGCTATAGTGGGCGTATTTAAACTATGGCAATCAGTGGATTCAGTGAACCAGTGCTTTTCTTCCTGAAGGACAGGCTAATAAATACCACTATGGTGTTCAAAGGCCTTTACTTGCCACTGTAACTGCTACACCTCCACATTCAGAGAAAGTACCTCTCACCTACAAAATAGCCACTCTGCAGACTCTTGTTGAAAGAAGAAATGTCTGGATTAAAGCACTTTTTATAAATACATATATTTGTTTATATTAAGGTACGTATTTGAACATGGTTATTTTCTCTCTCTGTCTCTGTCTCTGTCTCTCTCTCTCTCAGTTCTTTGGTGTTTGCTCATGTTGGTCATTCCCAGCCTGCGAATACATAATTGTTATTGAACAAAGCACATAAAATAATCATTTGTAAATTAATGTCTGTATTAAAATGTCCTAGGCACTGCCTATTTATGTGGAGAGAGGTAGGTTTCTATCCCATGGCTGCACAGCAGATACCATAGTCTATGGTCACATTCCTTCAGTAATCTAATTCTTCTATATACAGTTTCTATGGACTGCACAGATTCAGGATTTCTGCCTAACTGGCTTGACTGGTCTGTCCTTACAGCAGTCCCGAATGGCGGACTTAACTTCTTTTGCAGTAACCACTGAACACTGAGAGTCTGGGTCTGGACACAAATAGCTCAGTCCTTTTGCTCCATGTGGAAACAGTTGTAAGGAGAACCTAGTATTTCCTTACAGACTGTCACATGTCCACTGGGCCAACTTCCTTTAAAGTACTGAGTCTATCGCCTGTCCTCTTAGCAGGCCTACTGGTATTGCCTCTGAAGATGACTTGTAATAAGAGATTGATTCAAGAAGCCCATTTATAAACATGTGGTATAAGAGATGGCCTTAGAAAACACAGAGCTGAGATGAGAGTCTGAAATGTGGTCATTTTTGGTTGGGCTACAACGCCCCTTGCTGATGCTCACTGTAATGCACTTGGGAGATCTGTGCACTAAAATCTCACACAGCTTTGCTTTAACCAGGTTTCTAAGACCTTTCAAGGTTGCCAAAAGCCACCACTTCTGTTTAGCTGGTGTGCTGACTGTCTTGCCTTGTTTTGTTGACTTGACTCAAGCTGGAGTTATCTGGAAAGAGGTAGCCTAGGTTGAGAAATTGTCTCCATCAGATTGGCCTGCAGGTAAGACTGTGAGGTGTTTTCTTCATTGATGAGCGAAGGCCCAGCCCATGGTGGGCATTGCCATCCCTGTGATTGTGAGTCCTTGGTTGTAGAAGAACGCAAACTGAGTCAGCCATGGAAAGTAAACCAGTGTTCCTCTGTGGTTCTTGCCTTCAGGTCCCTGTTTGAGTTTCTACCCTGATTCCTCTCAATTTTAGATTGTGATGGAGAAATGTAAGCCAGATGGATTTTTTTTTCTGCCCCAAGTTGATTTTGGCTGGTATTTTATCACAGCAACAGAAAACAAACAGAAATAGCAAGCTTCTTCAGCAGCTGGAAAGATGCTTCACTTGAGACAAGGCAATGCTTTCTGTCTCCCATATTGCTCACAGCACTCCTAGGTCAAGAGCTAGAGTTAAGCCTTAGCATGGAAGAGCAAGGAAGCCTTGCTAATGAGAGATGTGGGTTATCAACTAAAACCATAGTAACAGCAAATACTGAGAAATCATGTTTGCAGATAATGTAGATGGGAAATATTTGGAAAAGGGGAGAATGTGTAGTTTAGGAGACAATTAAGACAGTAATTTCCCTAAGTCTATTAAACTAATTAGAATCCATTGCACAGTGGGAGGACTCCATTATTTTTAAATTTGCTATAGCAATTTCTTTAAGTAGGTAAAAAGAATTGGAATCCAAAGAAAATATGAGAAAAGTCATGAGTCTTGAGTATGTAGGGGAAGCTCGCAGAAGACTTGGCATTAGTAAAGATACTGAGAAACAAAGCTGCTCAAGTTGGAGAGCTGCAGAAATCATGTGGCTTCAATGTTTGATTTTGTACATGATGAAAGGTATCAGGTAGATTATGTGACTCACCGATAGAGACATGCATACATCAGAGTTAGAGGCAAGGTTTCTGCATTCTCACTCTGGCGCGCTCTAATTCCTCCCTCCATCCTTTCTTTCTCTGCCGCTCCTCTCCTTCCCTTCCTTCACGTCTTTCTTACATTTTTTTTTATTTTATGCATTTTAGACATTTATTTTAAAACACTTATTAGTGTAATGACTTCAATGATTAATCAATCATTCTATTTTAGGAAGAGACTATATAATTGGGTCCCAATGGAAACCCCTTGTACTATTATTAGGCAGTTGACAGTCCAAAGAGGCTGTTGATCCAGGAGTATGAACATTGAATATTTGGTATAGCAGTGAAATTAAAATATATACAATCATCATGTTTAAATAGCACTAAAGAAGTAACATAACTATGTACTGAAACATTCCATGACCTCTGTATTTTTAAAGTTATCACTATAATAATAAAAACAAATTATAAGGACTAGTGGTAAAGAACGAAATTTGAAGGCCAACTCTCACCCCATCTTGTGGACTATTATGATCTTCAATATTTTTCATAGTATCTGAAAAACTTGGAGCAATTAATATCTAAAAGCTAAAATAAGGGGCCAGGAATTTCTAATACCTTTTTTATTATAATAAAATTTTAACAAAATTAATGTATAAAACTTTAAGGTATACATAGGTTTTGTGTTTGTTTTTTGTTTGAGACAGACTCTTACTGTATAGTCCAGGCTGGCCTTGAACTTGTGAACTTCCTGCCCCTATTTCCCTAATGCTGGGATTAAAGACATGTGCCACCATACCTGACTGTTTTCCTTTACTGAGCTATTTTACCAAGAGCTGGAATTAAAGGCATGACTCATACCTAGGCCTGTCCACAGCTATTTTTCTTAAGCAGGTGTCTTAGGATTTCTATTACTGTGAAGAGACACCATGACCATGGCAACCCTTACAAAGGAAAACATTTAATTGAGGTGGCAGTTTACAACTTGAGAGTTTTGATCTATTTTATCATCATGGTGGGGAGCATGACAGCATGTAGGCAGACATGTTGCTGGAGAAAGAGCTGCTACATGTTGATATGCAGGCAACAGGAAGTAGACTGTCTTACAGGACATGGCTTCAAAGCCCGCCCCACATTGACACACTTCCTCTGATAAGGCCACACCTAATAGTGCTACTCCCCTTGAGAACCGTTTTCTTTCAAATCACAACAGCATGGTATAGAAATAGTATTATTTTATTGATATTAAATGTTTATAAGTTAGAATGTTTACCGAACAAAGGCATACAAATTAGTTTTATCAAGGAAAAACTTAGGTTGAGATGTATTTTTTCCTATCTTGATAGAATAGGATGTTTACAGACTAGAAAGGCAATTGTTTCAAGAGATTACGGAAGAACAGTTGCTATCATTAGATAAAGACAGGGACTACCTCAGGTGTCCAGGCCATGTTTGAGTTCACGGGGTTCGAATAATCCTTCTAAGGTAACACATTCAGTAAAATGAGGACCTGATGTTTCACTGGAGGGAAATTCGTGAGAGAAAAGTATTTCTGATGCCACAGCTCTGTGAAGTTGTGAGTCATCAGTATGACGCTATTCAAATTTACCCTACCTTGATAATGGTAGAGGATTAGGAAGAGAACAGTAGGCCCAGTCGGTGAAGAGATGGCGTGTTGACTGGCCCCGTCTGCTGCATTTTCTCTCCCAAATTCTTGGTGATGGTAAGAAATTCATTGAACCCATCTCTGCCCTCACTTAATTATCCAGGTCAGCATGGGGTTTTATGCGTCTCCAGGCTTATAAATTCTCTGAGAATTTTAGATTTTTATAGAATAGACAGCAATTTCCATACCATTGAATAATTATGGTGAGTTTTCTGATTCTATTTCTATTGAGGAAATATTTGGACATTATGCGGGCTAGTAATTTGCCAGATGTACTGCGTGAGTCATAGGCTATTTAAAGAGGCTCGGAGAAGTAATTTAGAAACAAAATAGAGGTACGCATTTTTTTTGTGTGTGTGAAAAGAAGAAACAAAAATATACACCATCTTTCAAAAATGACATAATTTATAGTAATTTCCAAAAATATCTTATTGCAAGAGGATAGGCGATACACGAGTCCAGTATAAACTGGAAGGAATCAGTATGGGAAAATGAAACAATTTCCTTTATGTTCATTGATATGCCATTTGCAATCTGAGTATGGCACTGTTTTAGGAGCATCTCAGGCATCACAAAGTATAGTTGATTATAGCATTAAACGAGGCTGTGAAATAAAAGAAATTGAAAATCTCCAAGGATTCTTCTTAGGAATAATTATGCGGGTCGGTGTGGCTCCCAGGTCCCTTTGCTCCTTTTGCTTTTGCATGCACTTCTGTAAGTGCCTGCCATGTAATACGTCACACTAGCTGCTCTGAGGGATATGAAGAACAGGGAAAACATTCTATCAAAGTACTTGTGACTTAGGGGGACCAGGAAGAAAGCTCAGGAATGTGACTCATTGGGAAGATGTGAAGTTTCACAAAAATAGTAAAGCAATTAGAACTTTTGTTGAGATGACTTTAAAATGATCAGTGTCATCTAATTTGAACATGGACTGCCTACTTCATACAACTGTTGAGAGTGGGTACCTATTTTATGGTTGGTTCAGATGGTGTACAGGAATTCTGTTTCATGCTGGTAAAACAAGACAAAACAAAAGTAAAAAAAACTTGCTTATTTACTTAAAACAATGGTTCTCATCCTTCCTAATGCTGTGACCCTTTAATACAGTTCCTCATGTTGTGGTGAACTCCCCATCCCAATCATAGAATTATTTTTGTTGCTACATCATAACTGTAATTTTGCTACTTATAAATTGCAAATTTATAATTTGTTATAAATTGCAGTGTAAATATCTGATATGCAGGATATCTGATATATGACCTCTGAGAAAGGGCCAAGTCCCACAGGCTGAGAACCACTGATTTAGCGTATTTATGTTGATATAGAGCTTGGTATACAAGTTTTATCAAATGAAGGGAGCTTCAAATTTTCTGCCCCTACTATCATAAGAATTCTTTTAGTTAAGTGATAAGTAGACATTAGAGTATATAATATTATCTCTATTTGTAGAAATTCATGTAACAATTCACTTTATATCCAATGAATTGCTGTCATTTAGTCATTTTTTGCCATCTTGGAATAAATCATACTTGATTGTTATTTTAAAATATACCATTGGGTTTGATAGTTTAATAATTAAGAGTACTTGATGCTTTTGCGGAGGTCCCAGGTTGGGTTCCCAGCAGTTCAAACAGTCTGTAACTCCAGTCTCAGGAAATCTGATGCCCTCTTCTGGCTTCTGAGGGTACCAGGCATCCACATGGTGCACACAAACATAAAGGTTAAACACTCATAATACAAAATAAATCTTTGCAGCTTGATTTGCAGCTTGGGCTGGTGGCACAGGCCTATCATTCTAGCTACTTGGGAGACTGAGTCAAAAGGATGATAAATTCAAGGCCTGTTTGGGCTACAGGTTGAGTTGAAGGATCATCCCAGTCAACTTGTTGAGTTATTTTTATAAAGATTTAATAGGGTCTGAAGACATAGCTAAGTGGGAGAGGGCTTATCTGAAATGTATGAGGTCCTAGGTTCAATCCCCAGAAGTGCAGAAAGAGATTTTATTTCCTAAATCTTATTGAAGTTTCAGAAAGCCTTTTAAATAGAGATTGGGTAATATTCGTTTCTTGAAAAGAACTCATGTTGTCTGAGTTTAAGTGGACCAGGCAGGAAACCATTGTGCTGCCAGGTTTGAGGCGCTGGCACTTGCCCAAGAGTAGAAGTACTGCAGAAAGGAGAGAAGATGGCTTAAAGGCTTCTGTGGGAAGCACACATAGCAAGAAAGTATGATGAGTTTCTCCTGGAGTCTTGGAAAGAAGGAGATGTCAAGGTTTCTTCCTTTTCTATTTTTGTGGTGTGTGTGTATGTATGTACGTACGTACGTATGTATGTATGTATGTATGTATGTGTGTATGTGTGTGTGCATGTATGCAAATGCTTGTGTACAAATACATACAGAGTTGAGGAAGACATTGGGTATCTTCCTCTATTGCACTCTGCTTTTAATTCCTTGACACAGAATTGTACCAGCCTTTTTCTTTTAGGACAGCAACCAGTTACCAAGTCATGACATGGAGAATTATTATTAGTTTTGAATGCTTGTCCTAGCTTAAGCTCATTTCTGGCTAGCTCTTTTAACTTAAATTCATCTGTTTTTTTTATCTACCTCTTGCCTCAGGGATTTTTACTTTTCTTTGCTTCTATATATCTTCCTTCCACTGCTTCTTGTGACTGCTGACTGGCAGTTGTCTGGTGGTCAGTTTCTCCCTCGTTCTCTCTTCTCTTCTACCTCTTCTCTTGTTCTTCCTCTTCAGCCTAGGTTTCTTCTCCCATTTATTCTCTCTGTCTGTCAGCCCTGCCTAGCCTCTTTCTGCCTAGCTATTGACCTTTCAACTCTTTACTAGACCAATCAGATGCCTTATGCAGAGAAGGTGAAACAGATGCAGCACATCTTTACATAATGAAACATGCATCCTCACATTATTAAACAAGTGCAGCATAAACAAAAATAACATACCTTTACACAGGTAAAGGAGTAGTCTGTAGCATAAATGCAATACATCTTTGCCCAGTTAAAATAATATTCCACAACTCAGACTCTTTCACTGAACCTGAAGTCTTCTGTGTGGTTTGCAGCAAGCTCCCATGAGCTAGCTGGCTCAGCCACCAACATGCCATACCAATCACAGGCATGCAGAGCCATGCCTGGCTTTTACATGAATGCTGGAGATTCAAACTCAAGGTCCCATGCTTGGATAGCAAGCACCCTTGCCTGGTGAGTTAACTCTCTAGCATCCCCATTTCCCTTCTTAATTGTCCAACTTAATAAAGGTTGGTTTGGTTTCTCAAAGGAAGACTGACTTTGTAGAAGAGCAGCATGCTGATTCATGAAGGCCAGTTGGAACCACTGTAGAGATGGCTCTAACCGAGGAACAGGCTGACTCTGAGTTTAAAGTGTAGATATGGCAATTGGAGTTGATGTTTTAATATTTTCTTTGTAGTTCATCTTCTGGGAGTTGGTGGTGGTGCTGGGATATAGTTTGACGTTTAAGAAAAACACAAAGGTTTACAAATTCACCGTGGAATACAAGTTAAAAAAAGAAAATAATTCAGGGGCAGAGTTTTTGCTCCTTCGCTCAGATTTGCTCCTTTGAGTATTTAGTTCATTAACTAATGGTTGTGTCAATCTGCCTCAGAGTGGGTGAGTTTTCAGTGGAGCCAGCCACACTGGTGCCAGTGAGAACAAGGTCAGGATCACTGACTTATAAAGACAAAACAAAAGGACCCAAATGGGTTTAGGTTATTGGAAATACTGAAAGCTTGCGTTAGGGACTATATGCTGGCTAATTAAAAGTAGTAAGTTTAAAATAAGTCAGTAATAAAGGAATGGATATAGAAACCTGATGGTTCTACCTCTACTAAAATTTTAGTCAGCTGAGGCAAAACAGAAAGGCATTAGAAGATTTTTATAAACCCAAACTAGAGAGGGTATTGGCAAAGTCACATCCAGACATTATTTTCATTGGGTTTCTTACAGGCCTTCATTATAGAAGCTTCATCATCAAAGAAGGCTTGGATGGAGTCAAAGGCTATCAGTAAAATGGCAACAATGACCTTGCTTTCATGACAGAAGATATTTACGATGAGGAGAGCATTTTTGCACTTTGTCCAGATTTGAATTTCAAAACATTTAATTAGGCTCTGGCAAGTCAGAATGAAATTTGGGGTTAAACTTAAATCTCCTTTATTAGCAAACTCCCTTCCTTAAATGACAGCCAGCACTCACCCAATAGCTTTGAAGTCACCTAATGGATTAATCTGTCCTCAGTGCATTGGCCTTTGCAAACTTACCTTTTGTTTCCTTAACCTGGGCTAGGCATTATAAATAGTGAGAAAAACTGGACCTAACGATCAATATGTTAACTGCTAGAGTCAGCTGTTCCAGGATGAAAGGAGCACAAGGACGCTCTACTATAGTCTCCAGATTATCAGTCTTTAGATTTATGGAAGCCAGAGCTTCTGGTGACCTTTAGATCGCGTCAGAATGTGTGTAAAATATGGATCATTGCAGAACTGCTGATTGCTCTCCTCTTCACACACCACTAATGGCCCCAACTAGATTTCCTTAAAGTTCCTTCATCAGGTTCTTCATTTGTAGTTGTTAGAGGAGAAATGATCCCAGGGCGAAGACATGGCTATTTTCTCATAATCTAGTTGATTGTAATAATAAACCACACCTTGATTGTTGACTTCCATCATGTAGCAGATCAAGATTTTGTGGAGGAACATTTCATAAAATTCCTGGGGACGTAACTGCCATTACTTGAAAGCCAATGTCAAGATGTATGAACAATTTAGTGAAAAATCTTTCCTCTTGGTAAATCTATTCTTTGGTCCTTGCTTCTAGAAAAAGATTTCTTTTTTAAGAAAATCGACAGTTAAACTTATTTAAAAGTATAAAAAGAGTTACTTGAAGAATTGGAGAGCAACTCTTTGCTTTGAGAATGTTTGGCTGTTCTTTTGACTAGGGAAGGCTGGCTCCCTCCACACTCCTGGTGTACCCAGAAGTGTGTGCTAACTGTCGAGGGAAATTCAGGGCAGGGCTGTGGCTATGTTTGCCTGGGGTGTGTGAGGCCTTGGGTTCATACACTGTAGCTCCTCCAGAAGCACACGTTAGTAATACAGGACGAGTCTGGCCCTTGTTTCTTTGCTCCCACCAACCCAGAGAGATGCCTTGTTCTTGGTAGCAGCAGTTGGTCCTGCTATCATTTCTGTTTCTTTGGCAATTAGGCTTCTCCGTGCGTTCAGCTGGTCAGAGCATCAGAGGAGAAAGGGGCTGAGGTATTTCTGTCCCTGCTCTAACAAAGCACAGAAGAGTTAGCTAGAGAATTAAGGAGCACTTCATTTTGAGAATGTTTGGCTGTTCCTTTGATTAGGGGAATAACTGGCTGCCTTCACACTCCTAGTGGGGTCAGAAAAATGTGCTGATTATGAAGGGGTTAAACTTACTCCTTTTCCCTCTTGTTCTTTTTTCCTGGAATAGCTAACTCAAGCAGTTAATATATTGATTGTAAGGCACAGTTTTCCTTATGTTTTATAATGCCTAGTCCGGGTCAGGAAAACAAAAGGTAAGTTTGCAAAGCACAATCCACTAAGGGCAAATTAATCCATTAGGCGGCTTCAAAGCTATGAGGTGAGTGCTGGCTGTCATTTCAGGAAGGGGGTTTGCTAATACAGGTGAACTAAGTTTAACCCCAAAGAATTGGCATGCACCCTCCTCCTTTCTTGATGCTTCACAACTACAGTCACTCCTGGATCTACTCCTGGGTCTGTTCCTATTCTTCCTGGTAAGCCATGATTGCATTCAAGCTTCACATTGACACGTTGAGGAATCAGAGGTGTTTCCTGGATGACCACAGGCTGACCAGATGCTGAAGTTCACTCAGCATCAGAGAGGGGGGGGGACTACGTGGCATATTGCTAAAGTCAAGAAAAGGTCAAATCTTGAAATTCCAAGTATGGCTTCTCCTGAGTGAGCATATAGTTTTCTAATCTGAACTTTGGTTGAATGCATTTGCTAGCTTGTCCTCACCAGATGCCAGCAGCCTACTCTTCCCTTGGGGTTATGATTAGTCTCCTTGTGCCTTGTGGTAATGGCTTTTTTCTGTTTCAAAACTCTGGTTGTATCCATATTCTTTATGGGTTCCATTAACTTACACACAACTCCAGAAATGGTCTTTCATAGAATTCTACTACAACGTACCCGGTAATGACTTTTGCTTCCTACTAACCTAGATTGATCTACAAGGCTCCTTATTTTTTATTTATCCAAAAACATGGGTGTGTAATGGGGAGTTACCAAGCCAACAAGATGCATTATTGGAAATCATGCCTGTGACTATGTAGAGGCAGATACAAGAAAAGAAGTAACTGTGCTCTTGCTTCCACACTTAGATCTGGCCAATGGGCTTCTCTGAGTCCTGTGCTTTGGAAGACCCTACTCTTCCTCTCCTCTAGGTGTAATGCTCCTCTGAGAATGAAGTCTTTAGGGATGAATGTTCCCCCACTCCATCTTTCCTTACCTTTTACCAACTCACCCCTTGGTCCTGCCATCAAAAGTGTGCTCTGGATATTTTAGCCATGAAATTTCTCATCAAAACTCATCTGGTCTGTCGGAGTCCATGGCTGTGGACCCATTCCACTGTCACCAAAGGTCAGAGAATTCAGGCCTATTCTTGCTCCTTCAAGGTTATGGCATGAAGTTTGACCCAGGGACTGACTGCCTACAGGATGCTTGGCCTACGGTGTGATCACTAAATGTCCTGCCTAAACAACAGAATATAGGATATAGTTACTTGATGTTTCAGGTATTGAAGAAGTAATTGTTTGTTAGAAGTCTTGCCTTCTTCCCCCTTTTTGGATTGGGATATATAAGGCATATGAAAAATAAATGTGGGCAAATTTGGCATTCACAGGGTTGCCTTCCCAACTCTATTCTGTGCCTCTGTCTTTTTCTTTAGTATCTCTGTCTTTTCTACCTAACATTTCTAATCCACATGCTCCTTCTCTGGAATGCACAAACCTATTTAGGCTTGACCCTGACAGATGTCACCCCAGTATGGGGCCATGACACTGGTCATGTTTTAAGGGCCTGGTGTGTGTGTGTGTGTGTGTGTGTGTGTGTGTGTGTGTGTGTGTGTATGCGTGTGTGGGTATTGAGGATGGAAGTGATAGGAAAAGGCTGGTAGTTTGACAGAGCAAGGGTTGGGGGGGGGGTTTTAGTCCAATGGCTGGGGCTAAGGAATATTATAATTATTTTAGAATCCTTTTGCCAGATTGAAACTATGGATACATGAACTTTTTGAGCACTGGTCTTTTGCAACATTTTAGCCTTTAGTGTTTGTCAGCAGCAAGTGGCACCAGCAGAAGTGAGAAGTGCAGGTTAGGGTGCTTGTTCTTCTGTTATACCCTGTGCACAAGTCTAGGTTTTGGGAGCTATAGCTCTGAAAGTAGTGTAGGCTCTTGGATAACGTACTGGCTAGAGTCATCAGAGGGAAGGAAACTCAAGTGAGAAAATGTCACTATGAGATCCAGCTGTAAAACATCTTCTCATCTAGGGACCAATGAGGGAGGGCCCAGCCCATGATGGGTGCTCCCATCCCTGGGTTGCTGACCCTGCATTCTATAAGAAGGTAGATTGAGAAGCAAGCCAATATGCATCTCCCCTCTATGGCCTCTGCATTAGCTCCTGTATCCAGGATGCTGCCCTGTTTGAGTTCCTAGAGTGATGACCAGAAATGCCGAAGTGTCAGCTTAATCTTTCTTTCTAACTTGCTTTTCGGTTATGGTGCTTTGTCACAGCGATAGAAACCCTAACTAAGGCAAATTGGTACCAGGAGTAGGGTATTGTAATAGGCCTAACCATGTTTTTGTTCAGAGTAACAAGGAATTTGGGACTGTGTCTAGAAAAGCAGTTGAATGCTTTAAAAGCTGCCTAATGTACTAGTAGGAACATGGAAGACATCAGCACTGAGTATGATTTGATGAACTGTGGGGTGCTACCTCAAGAGGTTTCAGAGAAGAAGAATTTTAGTATGTTGCCTAGAGATAATTTTTGTCATGTTTTGATGAAGGAAGTAGATGCTTTATACCCTTGTCTGAAGGTTTTCCTGAGGCTAAAAAGAAGAGTTTTGGTTTAATTCCCTTGGCAGAAGAAATCTCAGAACAGTGTAGTATAGACTCTGTCATGTGGTTTTCAATAGTAGTGGAATAGAACTAAATTCTGTGTAACATGAAGGCCGACTTGTTGGGGTATCTGTTCCCACCCGGTACCCCACAACCGGCAACTCCCAAGGAAAATCAATCACACAGAGATCTCTATAAATTATAAAGCTGATTGGCCTATTTGGTCAGGCTACTTATTAGCTCTTATAACTTATGTTACCCCATTATCCTTATCTACATTAGCCACATGGCTCAGTACCTTTTCCAGTGGGGCAGCTTACATCTTTCCTCTTCAGTGATCTGAGCAGAACTGGAGAGGGAGCTTCCTGCTTCCTAGAATACTCCCATTCTCTTTGCTTCACTTCTACTTCCTGTCTGGTTTTCCCACCTCTACTTCCTGCCTGGCCAATGAGCATTTTATTAAAATACATGATTGACAGAATACAGATAATTCTCCCACACCAATTCTGTGTTCAAGGAGATACATGGATTACAAAAGGAAATAGTAACCTCAGGGCAAGATCCCACCCAGCAAAATTTCTAACTTGTGAAAAGGAACTAAAG
The DNA here is from genome assembly GCF_982192425.1 of Myodes glareolus. Taxonomy (NCBI): domain Eukaryota; kingdom Metazoa; phylum Chordata; class Mammalia; order Rodentia; family Cricetidae; genus Myodes; species Myodes glareolus. Next base: position 17,984,355 of record NC_142033.1, on the reverse strand, counting down.
AAAAACTTAGAGCTGGGTGTGGTGGGAGATATCTTTAATCCTAGCACTGGGAAAGCAGAGGATGGTAGATCTCTGAGTTTGTGACCAGTCTAGTCTACAGAGCAAGTTTTGGGACAGCCAAGCTTAGGCAAGAAAGGACAGAAAGCTGGTGAAGATGTAATTGAACAAGGGGGTTATGTTTTAGCCCCAGTAATCTTGGGACTTGGAAACTTGGTACCTTTGACCACATGGTTCTGGTTCTTTAGGATAGAAGAAACATGTAATAGAATTTGTCTCTGCTGCTGAGGCCAGGCATGTATCAGGTGTATCTCTGAATGAAGGCCTAGTAGAGAGGCCATTGAGTGCTGTGAATTTGAAGCCTGAATTGCCTTGGAGAACCCAAGATATTAGAGATGCCAGAATCATGGGATATCTGCCAAGGAGAGCTGCTAACAGGAAGTGGAATCAGCCCACAAGAAAGAAGTATGTTTTAGTAAACAAAGCTGAAAGGAGTTGGAGATCAAAAGAGCGTTTTGACATCAGACATAGAAATGCAGAGTTTGGAGTTTGCCCAGCTGGTTTTTGGTCTACCTTTTCCCCCCAGTTTTTCCTTGCTATACCCCCTTCCTTGCATTTTGAAATGGTAATGTATATCCTGTGCTATTATATGTTGGAAGTATGTGATTTGCCTTTTGATTCTGATTTTTACATGGAGATTACAGTTAAGAGGTTCCCATGTGACTCAGAAGAGACTTTGGACTTTGAAACAAGTTTGAGATTGTTATAGATTATGAAGACATTAAAGTTGAACTAAATGCATTTTTTTGTACTATAATGTGGCTATAAACTTTTGGGGGCCAGGGAGTAGAATGTGGTGGTTTGAAAGAAAATGGCCCCCAAAGGGAATGACACTATTAGGAGGTGTGGCCTTATCAGAGGAAGTGTGTCACTGTGGGGGTGGGATTTGAGGTCTCTTGTGCTCAAGCTTCCCAGTGTGACTTTGCCTGTTGCCTGAGAAACATAGGACACTCAACTATTTCTCCAACACTACTTCTGTCTACATGCTGCCATATTCCCCACCATGACAAAAATGAACAAAACCTCTGAAACTGTAAGCAAATATTTTCATTTATAAGAGTTATCGTGGTCATGGTGTCTCTTCACAACAATTAAAAACCCTAACTAAGACAGATAAAAAGCCCAGGATCCCATGACCTGGTGCTACAGAGACACCAACCTCTTGGATAGGCTCAGGAAGACCGGGATTCTTTGATCCTTAGCTGACATTGCAACTTCTGGGCTCCAGTTCTTCACACTGTCCAGTGTTTCAGATTTTGGCCTGAAGTGTCTAAGATCTTTGACCTAAGAGATGTACCTTTTCATTTTGCTATGTCTCCACTCTTCTTTTTCTTGTCTCTTGAATATATACTTAACAGCTAGAATCCATTGAGGCTCAGATAACAAGAAATCCAGCAGAAAGTTTTTGTATTAGTTCTACTTGAGGCTTCACCTTCAGGAGCTGATGTAAATTTTCCCATGCTGACTGTGGATTAAATGATTAAAATCACTGCTGACTTCGGGGAGCCTGATTGGATGTTGAACCAACAGTCTTTTGCTCAAGGCAGTATAGATAGCAAGAGAGACTCCAAAAGGTGTTAATTAGGGAGTTGAATTGCCTCATCTTCAAAATTCTTTGCTTGGCTCCTAGAAATTGAACATCATAAGGAATGATCATAGTAAGGAAGTAAATAACTTATTGGTAATGCTAACAGTGATTTTAAACAATTTTTAACAGCTGTCTTTAGTGTTTAGCGTCTGTTCAACACCCAGGAAGAGTTGGGACCCTTTAATTTGTCTCAGGCTTTTAGAAGTTCCATTTTCTCACAAACTTTGATGTACCTGTTATGGTTGGAATAAAATGCTGCAGGTCCCCAAGTAGCTGCAGCAGGCAACGGGTCCCGAGACTATGCTGCAGGTCCCCAAAGTGGTGGCAGGCAGCAGGCAGTGGGTCCTGAGAGCAGCCAGTCCCAGGCAGGGGTGGCACAGTTCCCCAAGTAGCTGCAGTGGGCCATGAGGGGCAGCAAGTTCCAAGCAGGGAACTGTGTGGTGGGTGAGAGACCTCGACAGGTCAGCCAGTACCATGAGGAGAGACAGACAGATGGTCATGCCACAAGTGTAGAGTTCAGTGTTCAGGCAGGTGGAACACATGGTTGTTGTGAAAAAAATACCCAGTTCTGGATCCCAACCCTGAGAGAGGGGCAGAAGGGCCTATCTGAGTCATGGTACCAATGTTAAAGTTTAAATAAAATGTTGCAGGTTCCCCAAGCAGTGGCGGTGGGCAGCCAGCCATGGTACCATGATGCAGGTCCTAGAGTGGTGACAGGCAGCGGGCAATGGGTTCTGAGACCATGACAGGCCACAAAGGCAGTCAGGTCCCAGGCTGGGACCTGCATGGTGGGTGAGAGACTGAGATGGATAGACACGCCATAAGACTGTGCCACAAGTCTCCAAAAGTAGGGAGCCATGTTGCAGGTGAGAGATAGACATGAATAGATGGATAGGCATGCCATGCAGAGTGAAGGTGAATAATTTTTAGTAGGTTATGGAAGGTAAGGGGAGAAGGGGAAGAGCAGAGAGAGAGGCAGAGAGAGAGAGAGAGAGAGAGAGAGAGAGAGAGAGAGAGAGAGAGAGAGAAGAAGACGAAGAAGAAGAAGAAGAAGAAGAAGAAGAAGAAGAAGAAGAAGAAGAAGAAGAAGAAGAAGAAGAAGAAGAAGAAGAAGAAGAAGGAAGAGACAGAGAGATTTAGGTGGTAACAAATCAATGAGAAATAGTAACACTATACTATATACTCTTTATATAATGTATATGTTTAACACTTCTATTTTCACAAACCCAAAGAATTTTTGTGAGTTCCAGGGAGCCAAATTGAAGGATCCACCATAAACATGTAAGATACACCCCTCTCAATTTCTATTTTTTTCCACTAAGCTTAACTTTGTCCTCTGTTCTGCTAATGCCTTAAAAAGGTGTAATAGACACCAGGCATTTCCATATCACAAACACTGAACAGGAGCAAAGAGATCATCTACACCAGAATGTGACCAGCACCCAGCTTTCTCAGGTTGCCCCTCAAGAGGATGCCCACAAATAAACAGAAAGCAATCTTGAGAATCTGCCGCCCCATTTTTTTAAACCTGTTTTGCCTAACTTCCTGCCTTTTTTTTTTTATAAAAGAGATGGGAATGTAATGGTCTGTCAAGCCTTCTTTGTCTGAGACAAGCCCCTCCTACTCCCTTCCCCATCCACTACTGAGGCAGGTGGATCTTTTTTCTGCTTCCAGTCTGAGTACCTTCCTTTTCATCTCTCTCTCTCGAAGAGGCAGCTTCTGTCTCTCCCTTCTCTCCACTTCTCCCCTTTCCCCCTTCTCTGTTTCTCTCTCTTCTCCCTTTCCCTTCCATAACCCACTAAAAAACTATTCAACTTCACTCTGCATGGCATGCCTATCCATATCTCTGTCTCTCACTTACCACGTGGCTCCCTGCCCATGACCAACTGACTTTGGAGACCTGTGGCATGTCTATACAGCTCCCTTTGTGGCCTGCCGTGGTCTCAGGACCCACTGTCTGCTGCCTGCCGCAGCTCAGGGACCTGCGACATGCAGCGTGGTCTCATGGCTGACTGCCTACTGCTGCCACTTGGGGACCTGCAGCATTTACTTAAACCATAGTAGTACCCCTCTCCCAAAAAATTACATAAATTCTCAAATTAAATCTGCTTTTCCAGCTTCAGCTTCCTTTAAGGAAATTCAACCTGATAGCAACTGGGCAGGGGTGGGAAGCAGAAATTGCCCAGTCTGGAAGCATTGACCACTGTTCCACAGAACTTCTTCTTTTTTGTTTTCAGAACAAGAACTCTGAATCTAATCTCCTTTGTTTAACTTTTTTTTCCTGATCATTATCCCTAACAACTTGTAACCAACACTCTAAACAAAGACAAATATCCATAATCCATTTGGGGGGGGGATGTGAGCATAGTTTTCTATGCTGACTGGGGTCACTGATAATCTTGCAGGGACCTAAAGAAAATTTAGGATTATGATCAAGTCCTGACTGAAATATTCTGTGAGGCTTGATCATCTCAGCCCAGCAGTCTTGAGGCTGTTCTGAATATAGAACTCAGAGTAAACTCCAACAGAGGTCCTCTGAAATGTTGGATCACCTGTGCCATCCTCTCCTATCAGAGATATTTTAGGGGGTCTTCCTTGATCAAACCTGATTTTTCTTAGCCCAGAACTAATTCATAGCCTCTTATTTCCCATGGGAACAAAAGCAAAACCTCTTCTCCAAAGTAACATAATTTTTGACTTAAATTTTGAAGTTAAGGCATTTTTAAAATATATATGTTGGATTAATCCAGCAACATTTATTATCAAATGTCTTTTAGCAGCTGTTGTTCCTTTCTCAGTCATCAAACAATTCAAAGGCAACATGCTAACATACAGTATCCAGATTCTCTGTATATTTTCCATCTTTATGTGGCTTTATTTTAAACTCTATTTTTTTATTCTTATTCTAATTTTTGGATTTTTGAGAAAGGGTTTCTCTGTGTATCTTTGGCTGTCCTGGAACTCACTCTGTATACCAGGCTATCCTTGAACTCACAGAGATCTGCCTGCATCTGCCTCCCAAGTGCTGGGATTAAAGATGTGTGTCACCACACGCAACTACTCTTTCTTTTTTTTTTAAAAAAAGATTTTATTCTTTTTCTTTTCTCTCCCAAGCCTACCTATATTTTTAAACATACTGTAAAACATTTAGAGTTTTTTTTGTCTGAATTTATCTTTACCATATATCTCTCTTTTTCTGGCCACATGAGTCTTTAATATGCTAAGCAATATGACAAGGCTTAAAACTGTGGCTTTGATGGCTGGATCCACCCCATTCCTTAGCTTTCTGAGAGTCTAGCTTCATGGTGAAGGTACTACGGGGAGCTATGTTTATTGCAACAACTCTATGGAGTTTCAATGTCCCTATCACCACCAAGAAGCATGTTTTGGCTATTTATAAATACCATTTAAGTGTTTTATGGTAGGGCCTGCCTCTTAAAAAGCTGCAAGGATTTTGCAGCTAAAACTGAGTCAGGAAACCTCTCATAAATGACATGCTCTTGCCTCTAGCAAGCAGAACCCAACCAAGAAAATGCTGCTACCAAGAATCTGTGCTTAGCTGTGTTCTGTTGTGTCTAGAATTACTTCATAAACTTTCTCAGGTTTTATGTGGACATAGTTGCCCACATTGGTGCCGTTTGTTGATGTTTCTGTCCTGCCAGGTTCCACAGCTATTCAGTCCCAAAGAAGCACGCAGAAGTCTATGTTAATTATAAACTGGTTGAGCTATTATCTCATGCTTATTATTAACTAACTCCTACATCTTAAATTAACCCATAATTCTTGTCTTTGTTAGTCATGTGACTTGGTACCTTTTATCAGTGAGGCATTCTCATCTTGCTTCATCTGTGTCTGGGTTACAACTACAGACTGAGACTTTCCTTTTCCCCAGAATTCTCCTATTCTGGCCATTTCACCTATATTTCCTGTATGGCTACTGACCAATCAGCATTTTATTAAACCAATATAAGTAACAAATCTTTTCAGGATACAAGACCATTTTCTCACAGTATGGAAGGGTAAAGGGAAAGCTCTGGCCTGTGGTAGAAATACTCCTCGGCATAAGTAGACATCTGTCTTTCATCTTCTTTCTATTCTCAGTGTAACTACTGCCACCACCACTAAAACTATCCCTCAAATATGTTCTTTTTTTTTAAATTTTTTTTCTCAAATATGTTCTTAATCAAACACTAAAATTAATTTTTTACTCATTTCTTATAGCAAATAATTTGTACTTAAGTGCATTGTTGTCTACTGTAAACACAGGCAGCTATTTCCTTGCTCATAAAGAACACATCTAACCCAAGGACAAAAACATACTAAGACTGCTTAATCAAAGTTTTATATGTCACAAGGGCCTACAGAAATGAAGACCCAGCCTAGCAAAACATATTTTTGTACTACGCTTCAATGAAGAATGCCCAGTTGTGTAGTGAGATGAGCAGGCCAAAGGATTGACCTAATGGCATGAGCTATATAGATTCTTCTTGGCTTCTCCATATAGCATTCCTTCTTCCATGGTAAGGGACAGGACATGTCTGGATCGAAGTCCTCAGGGAGAATTGGGAAGGGAAACATTGAACTTTCTAGATTTCAGGATTTGCTCTGGGAGATAAGGGTTTAGTTTGAGAAGTAGGAATCCTGCCTTCAATGGAGGAATTGGGGCCTTGGGTTAAAAAGAAATAGTGGGAACCAGAGGGTGGGAGAACAGAAAGTACCTGGCTTCCACAGCCCTTACAGTTCCTCCAGTTCAGACTGCTACTACACTTGCAATCAAAGCCTGTGCTTTGAGGAGTTACTTCTAAAGTTCCACACTACTTTAATAAAGAAAATATTTCTCTCCTTTTGAAATCTGAGTGATTTGTCATGATTCTAATATATTTTGTAGCCTAATAACTTAGGCTAACTTGGCTATTCCTCATTTTGAAATCTCAGAGGTCAACCATGCCAAGTCCACATCCCTGTCCAAGACTTCAAATAACTTGTCTTTATAGAAATGCTAATTTCCAAATATTCCTATACCTTTTTAACATGCTCTGTCAAGCAGACTCGCTCATCTAGAACTTTCCATGGTTCTCTCTAGAACACTCAGATTAGTTATTGCCTGATGTGAGATTCTGCTCTGTATGCTATAAATATATTTTATTACCATTGGTTAATAAAGAAGCTGTTTCAGCCAATGACTTAGCAGAGTAAAGCCAGGCAGGGGAAATCAGAACAGAGAGAGAGAGAGAGAGAGAGGACTAGATGGAGTCAAAGAGATGCCATGTAGCTGCCAAAGGAGAAAGATGCCCAGAACCTTTACCAGTAGGCCACAGCCTTATGGTGATACACAGATTAATAGAAATGGGTTAATTTAAGATATAAAAGTTAGCCACGAATATGCCTAAACTATTGGATAAGCATATTGTAATTAATATAGTTTTTGTGTGATTATTCTGGTCTGGGCGTCCGGGAATAAAAGAACAGTCTCTGCCTACTATTGCCAACAAGCTCCTGTATATTTCCTGTCTCTCCCAGGAGCATCCTGGCTATCTTCTTTATTATTTTTTAGTCTGTGTATGCATGTATGTGTACGATGTGTGTATTTGATTTGTGTGTGCATCTGTGTGCATGATTTCTGGGTGCATGTATATAATATGTGTGTACCTGTGTGTATATGATATATGTATGTGCATGTGTGTCTATGATATGTATGTGCATGTATGTGTACATGCATATGTATGATTTATGCGTGCATATGTGTATGTGCCTGTGTGTGGGCATATGTTTATGTCACAGTGCACAGGTAGTCTTCCCCTGCTGGTCTTCGCTTTCCACTTGTTTGAGACAGAGTTGCTCTTTCACTGCTGGTTACTTAGGCTGCCTGGCCCCCGAGTTTCTGGAAATTCTCTTGCCTCTGCTTCCTATCTGGCTATAGGAATGCTGGGATTATAGATGCGTCCTCTCATAATGGATTTAGATGGGCTCTGGGGATCCAGACATGGGCCCTCATGCTTGTGAGTCAGCACTCTAGGTACTGAACATCGCCCGAGTCCCCAGCTCTGTCCTCACCAATTGAAAACTGCTCTGAGATGGACGCTTTCTCTGAGTCATCCCCACACAGACCTTGTGGACCCGCCTTCTGCTGATGTTCTTCCTCCTCACTATCCTGGCTGTCTTTCTCTCCTCTCGCTCACATGCCTTATGAGAACTGATTGTCTGTAACTTCCTGGGGTGTGCTGCTCAGCTGCATTTCCTTCCCATGGTGTGCCCCCAAACCGTTCTCCACAATACAGAGATACCAATCTTTTTACTTATTCTGTTTCCGCACTTAAAATCCTTCCACAGCCCCCTCGAGCTTTCAAGGATAAAGTTCAAGCTCTTTCATTTGGCACAAGAGGCCTTTTGTAACCTTGTTTCTTTCTGTAGTTTCAGCTTGATTGCTTTCTAATGCGAAGCAGGAGGCATATTGAGCGACTTGTGATGGATTCTCTGTGGGTTCTCAGTCCCCGTCCTGGTGGCCTTAAAAGCTCTGTATCAGCCCCCCTAACAAAGTGCCCGGGGTTTTCCCGTTCATCATAGCCCCTCCTGCATGGTGCCCTGTGCTTCCGAGAGTAAGGCTCATGTCCTAGTGTGTGCATCTCTGTTGAACCAGGGACGAAATGTAAGCTAAGCTGTCCAGCTGAGAGCTCAGAGAAAAATGTCGGAGTTCTTTCTCCTCCTCAGAAGCGGACTTGGCTTCTGTGGACTAGTTTATTTTCTTTCTACCAGCTTCAAGAGAGTTACAAGGTATGTGTGGTCAGGTGGTACTGGTGGTGTGAAGGGGTTTGGATCTGTATGCTGTGTGTTTGTGGATGGAAAGGCTACGCGGGAATGGGAGGATGAAACACCCAGGCAGCCCCGCAAAGCCCGACTCTCAGGAACTGTGAAAATAGAACTGTGGACTAGCAGTTGAATAAACTCCCCCCACAACTGCCTGTCCTGGCATGTCCTCTGGGCTCAGATTAGTGTACCCTAGGATCCATCACCCTAGTTCCTCTGTGTACTCTCTTGGCCAGCCACCAAATTAAAAAAAAGGCCTTTTTTTTCTGACAAAAATCTAATTAACTAAATTCACTGTCCACAGAAATAACCCTGGAAGAGTTAGTTGATATGGGCTTACCAGTTGAGGATAATGTGCTTCAAAATCAGATGGGTTGAAGAATTAGCTAGTGAGGGCGTCTTTCACGTCCTTGCTTCCCTTTGCCTGGAATGGCCTCTCCTTGTGTTTCTGCTTGGCAGACTCTGATCTGTTCTTTTCCATTTTGCTGCGTTACCCTGGCTGGCATCTGCATCGCTCCGCAAGGGATACCTCACGGTGTGGCCTAATCAGGACTATTTAATGCCCATCAGCCTCCCCAAAGTGTTAAGTTCCTTAAGAACAAGAATTCTCAGTTTTATGTTTTTACATTTATCCCTAGCACTCTGCCTAAGACACAGTTGAAGCCAATTAATATTGCCTTAAAACTTGAGAGAAAAACAAAGCAAAAGAACATTTGCTTGGCTTAGTCAGAGAAATTACTTGCATATACAGCAACTGTACTCTTTTCAAAGTGAAAATAACATCATTTCAAATACGCAGAAGCCTGAAATTCTAAATTTTTATTTCCTGTAACCTTTACAATTTTCCCACGTTAGTTTCACTGTTAAGAACCTAAATGCTTGACTTTGAATGTATGAAATTTGAGGGTCTATCTTAAATATTTATGTTTAGCTTAGATATATAATGTAGCCTGTGGTCAAATCAATAATCCTAACACACAAAGTACTCTTAAGGTGCCAAACACTCCCTCGAGGCACAGCGGTGTCAAGGACAGGACAAGCATTTGTGATTAGAAAAGGAAGTTCAATTTAGGGAACCAGTTAGCCTTGAAGGAGCTGTTTACCCTGTGCGAGCAAGCAGTTTATACTGAAGCCAGATTTTATTTGCACAGGATTACCCCCCTACTCAACACACACACCAGTCGAAAATCCTGCTTGATAAAGATTGATGAATCTGTTACTCAATTTGCAGGGCCATATTTACCCAGTTTACAAGGTAATGGGTAATTAGCATCCAGGATAAAACCTTGACTAAATATTGTCAAAGGTTTTTCTGAGTGAATGTCATTAATCTCTCTGAATCTCTGGCTGGATCCTTGGGGCTGTGGTGACAGGCTCTTTGTCACCATCCGTCACTATGCCAGTGCTGCCATAACAGGAGCAGTGTAAAAGGAGTAGCTGTCCTCTTGGAAAACCAAAATCCTAACTTTTTCATGTTTCCTTTAAACTAAATATGGCCAGAGGGTGACTCTGCACTCTATGTTCTTACATAAGAAAACATGACCTAACTTAATAAGTAAACTAACAAAAAGTCTAATGTAGGAACATATTTTTGTAACTAAAAGATCATGAGCCCACTATGTCAGAAACAAGCATCTTTGTGTTTTTCCACAATGTCAGAATTCAATGAGTAACAGTAAACATCACAGTATCATTTTGTTCACCATTAGCAATTTCCCAGGTTCTTCTACTTTTCTTGATTGTCTTGTCTCAGGCAAACACAGATCCTGTTATTCAAATCTTAATTCCAAATATTAACTCTTGGATCATGCATTGCACATGTATGCACACGTGCGTGTCTACAAGCAGGTTGCAGAACAGCTACACAGCATCATAGAGGCATGAAACTTCAAAGATGTCTGAGTAGCCAAAGCAACAAAACGGATGGGGTGCTAGAAGAGTTTCTATGTACATAACGAAGCTGTAGCAGAAGCTAGAAGATGCACCCGCGGCTGCAAACCAGAGCATCAGGCTGTAAGGTCAGACATGGGAACATGGTGGGACAAAGGGTAGGATCAGGCTCAGTTGAGAAAATATGTGGCTGGACAGATGGCCAGTTCAGACAGGTATCTCAAAGATGGACAGCAGGCAATGGGAGTGGATCCTATTACCTACAGATGGACAGCAGGCAACTGGAGTAGACCCTCACCAGTGCGGGGGACAAGCCAAGCTAAACCCCCTAAGTCAGGATTCCTCTGTCAGTCCCTTGGCACACACATAGTGAGTGGCCAAATGGCAGGTGAGTAATGCTGTTGCTATCCTTGTGCTGGTTTTTGAGGCTCAGTAGTTATATCAATTGCGTGTCTGGTAAGTTCTCAGACTATTGTGACGGTTTGAAAGAGTGGCGCTTTTAGGAGGTGTGAGTCTGTGGGAGCAAGCATGGCACTGTGGGAGTAGGCTTTGAGATCTCCTATGCTCAAGCGGTTCCCAGCGTCAGAGACCATTTCCTGTTGCCTGCAAGATGTAGGAGTCTCGGCTACTTCTCCAGCACCATGCCTGCCTGCACACTACCATGTTACACCATCGTGATAAGGGACTAAACCTCTGAGAAATGCAAGCCACCCCAACTAAATGTTTTTCCTATATAAGAGTTTCATGGCCATGGTGTCTCTTCACAGCAATAGAAACCCTAAAAACCTATTTTTTCTGACATGGTTTTAATATACACATGTATCCCTGTAGCCCCAGTTCACCCTGATAAATCTGTAGGGTGGCACTCTTTCTAGTCCAATAAATAAATCATTTATTAGTATGTACTAGGTGGGTTGTGCCTGACAGATGACATTGTTAATATGTCCACTCAGGTGTGCAGTCATCCTCCATCCTGTAAGTGGAGCCAAAAGCTACTTGTAAAATGGATTCCCTAAGGACACATCAGCTTGGGGTACCATTGTCTTGCACAGTATGAAGTAACTTAGGGCAAGGCACAGCTTGGTTTCAACACTGAGCTTCAATCATTACAGTCACCAAATTTCAGCCAATGACAAGTAGCTGCCAGATCAGTATGAACATCCCCACTATTGTTCATACTAAGCTTCATTGGCTAATTGAGCATCCTAAAGGTCATGTGGACAAGTTATTATTAAGTTCCTGTGAGATATAAGAAAGTTTAGCAATTAAGTAGAGCTTTTGGTTCTGTAGAGACTCAAGATATGAGATTCCAAAGCATAGTGCCAATACTATGCGACGTATCCTGGGTACTTTGATCTAGAGGAAACTGCAAGGCTTCAGGAACACCATCTTTCCGACCTTCTCTTCCTGGCTCTCACTCATCTTTCTCTTTCAAGTGTGTCAGAATTCAGAATTTCTCTTCCCCAAGGTAGGAAACAAATGCCATTCTTCCGTGTGACTTTCCCCTAAAGATCTCAGACCAGGACTGAGAGGAAAGACTGCTGCATGGGAGACAAGAAGTCTAAATGCAGAGACTTTGCTGCTTCCCTGCCTTTAGTCTACGGCCTTCATGACAAACTCTTTTATCCACCCGTCTTTCTACAATATCGGCCATTCTTCCTAGAATCTAAGCATGGGCTAGACAATTTTTGTCTGGATCATTACATCCAGATGCTCCTAAGACTCCCTGGCCTAAAATTTTTATTAATTAATAATTTTTGTTTACGTAAATGTTGACCATGACCCTTTTGATGAGTGGGGGAAAGGTACCACACTTTCTGCTTTTCATCATCTTGTGGTTCCTTCAAGTCTTTGTTTTTTTAGGGTCACTTTATATAGTGACTGTGCTAGGCTTTATCACTAGCACATATCACTCTTGATATTTGCCATAAGGTCTAATTTGCAAAGGTTCTAAATTTTGAAATTATTCTTTCTGAGAGAGATACCAAGTGCCTTTTGAGAACTCAAGGTCAAGAATTTGAAGTCTATTTGCTACTCTGCTATGATATCATCTTGAAGCTTTGTTTCATTTCATTCAAGTTCTGAGTGTAATTAGAGGATTATATTTTATCTCTGGGAAAATTGATTAGAGGCAATATTTTATTACTTGGAATATATAATGGTAAGTTCTGTGGAAGAGGAAAGAGTGCAGATAATCCAAAGAAATGAATCTGGATTTTGGAATAAACTAGTTTTTGAAGCTGTCCTATTTTTTTTCATGGTATTTTCCTACTGATAACATTAAAATTTGTATTTCACCCAATGAGTAAAGAAGTCATTGACAAAAACACATTTTTGTGAAGGTAGAAAACCCATGACTTGGCAATAAATTTTGTTTCAGATAAATGCTGGTGTAAATGAGATATAAATGAATAATTTAAAGTTATCTTTATAAAGTTTCCTTAGACTAAGTGTTCAAACAGAACACTTAAAATTCACAGTGCAATTAGAACTCAATACATTTTACACTCAGTCATAACTAAATTAGATAAATTTAAATCATGCACATATATTATTAATACCATATAATTTTTTCAAGGAAACAAATATCAATAGAACCTATACATAAAGATAAAGTCAAAGAACAGGTTGGATGAATGACCAATAATATATAGAGACTGATCTGTAACTGTTAACAACTAGATCATCAAGTTGTTGATAATTTCATTTTTAGCCATCACAAAGCAAAAGGATTTATATTTTAAAATTATTTTACATATAAATAGGATTTGTTGATTTTCAATGTAGTTGATGTGTATGGTGGCTTAAATAAGAATGACCCCTATAGACTCATATATTTGAATGGTTAAGGAATAGCACTAGGAGGTGTGGCCTTGTGGAGTAAGTGTGGCTTTGTTGGAGGAGGCCATCACTGGGGGATTGGCTTTGAGGTTTCAGATTCTCAAGCCATGCCCAGTGGCTCACTCTCTTTTTCTAATAATGGTAGTTCTAGATGTAGAACTCTCAGCTATCTCCCCAGCACCATGCCATCATGCTTCCCGCCCTGATAATAACATCCTAAATCTCTGAACTGTAAGCAACCCCCAATTAAATCTTGTCTTTTATAAGAGTTGCCTTTGCCATGGAGTCTCTTTCCAGCAATTGAAACCCTATCTAAGACAACTGGCTAAATGAATCTCTTCATTTCAAAGATCAATAAACTAAATTTGATCCTTTTATCTAAGTAATTGCATCAAAGTCTAGTTTTTTGAGGCAGAACTGATATTGAAAATTGGAGATTACATTTGAATCATAGCCTAGATTAATCTCTAGATTATCTGTTACATTACAAATAAAAGCTAGAATTTAGCTACCAAAGAAACAAATGTATCATGAAAACTGAAAAAAAAAAACAAAAAGAAAAGAAAACCCATGCTTGTGCTTACGATTAGTTTTCTAGCATGAAAGTATATTTACTTGATTTATCCCAATTCTATCACCCTAGAGACTCAGATATTAAAAAAAGTTTTAAGAGCATTGCTCACTTTATGAACTCACTTCATTAAGGTCACCTAGAAGCCTCTTTTCTTCATATCAATTCTTTAATTTTTGAGAATTTCTTGTGTGTATACAATGTATTATGGCGTGTGCACCCCTTAGCTCCTCTTACCCCCCTCCCACCACAGCTGACCTCGTCCTTTCCCTCAACCAGTTCCTTTCTTACCTTCACTTCTTTTGGGCGGGGGTGGGGCGGGGGGACAGGCATGTGCAGATGGTGTGGAGGTAGTCACAGCTGCTGTGTCTTTATGACTACAACAGCCATTTCATATCTAGAGGACATTCCTGTATAGTGCTCCTCCCCACCCTCTGGCTCTGTTCTGCCTCTTTGTATATTATTATTTTTAGAGAGGATGGTGTAGATATTCCATTAAAGGTTGAGCAACTCAACAGTTCCTTATTTTCATCACGTTGAGTGTTATGAGTCTGTGATTTAGTTATCACTCTCTATAAAAAGAGGCTGCTGTAACCAAGGCTGAGAGCAGCAGCAGTCTATGGGTATAAACATAAATATTGACAAGGCAGTTTGACACATCCATCTAGCCAATAGAATGGTAGCTTGTGGGAGCTAAGAAGAAGAGGAAAGGGAAGGTATAAGTTAATGGGTTTAGAGTTTCAGTTAGGAGTGAAGAGATTTTGGGGATGGATAATGTTAGTGTTTGCTCAACAATATGAATATGCTCAATGTCTTTGGGCTGTACTCCTAAAATTGGTTGAAATGGCTTGAGGCACTCTGAGAAGGTGTGTTGACAAGCTTCAGTCATAGCAGTGTTAAGGCAGGCCATTTCTTTCCAGGGGCTCACTCTGGATAATAGATACCCATGCTTAAAAGCATCCATTAAATAACAACCACAGAATAGGTGTGAGGATAGCTTCTGAAACCCAGCATGCTGTTTCCTGACAACTTGACAAGAACTACTCACCTGGAAAGGGAATGCATCAATTGAGGAATTGCTTCCATTAGATTGGCCTGTTTGTAGGAGCACTTCCTTCAGTGGGTGGTCCTGGAATGTATAACATAGCAGGCTAAGCAATCCGTGGTGAGCAATCTAAAAGCAGCATTCCTCTATGGTCTCTGCTTGAGTCCTACATCTAGAGTCCTGCCTTGAACTCCTGCCCTGGCTTCTCTCAGTGTTGGACTAATAAACCCTTTCCTCTCCAAGTTGCTTTTTGGTCATGGTATTTAACATGGTAATAGAGGAAAAAACAAGCAGATGAACAAAAGCCAGTACACTTGAAGTCTTAGAAATTGGGTTGCACTTGTGTGATTTTCCTTGCAGTCTTAACAATGCATGGAATGCAGTTAACACACCCAAAGTATTTCTACCTTTGGAAGTTGATAACTTAGTGGGCAGTGAAAATTTAGGAGGGAACAATAAGACTTAAGGAATCTTGACAAGCTGAGGTGAGAAGACAAGGGGGCAGATTTAAATATAGGGGAGGTAGACTCACCTAAGAAAGAAGAGTGCAAACTTTCACATCCAAGGGGGCTGGAAGCCAATCACTTGATGCTAAGACAGAAAATATAGTGGAATATTTATAGAGACTAAGGCTGGGGGAAGACAATATGTTGGTACAGGGTGCTGTTTTCCCTCAAATTGTGTGAGTTTCCGTTACAAAACCTGGGCTGTCTTCAGTAAAACATCGAAGGTGACTCTAGGCTTCCGAAGGCGACAGCTCTGAGACTTATCTCACTATCAGCCGAGAATATTTCTCAGTCAGCCTGGCATTTTCCATTTCTCCAAGAGAAAAGTGGGACTGCTTGATCTCAGAAAAGCCTTTCTTTTAGTTTAACTCAAAGTGGATTTGGAAACCGCTGCTGATTGAGATGGAAGGAAAATACCACATGGGGGAGTAAAGCCATGCCTTCTAGTAGCAGGATAGGGGAGTGTGACTTGTGACAGAGTTTGTGTGGGAATGTAGGTTATTTCCTGGGACCCTCAGGGAGATTCCAAGAGAGGTATCCGGGAGCAACAGCTGTTTGAAGAAGGAACTTTGTCCCTAGCCACAGCTCTGCCTTTCGCGGCTGAAGCAGGGCTTTCTTGACTCTGCCCAGGATTGCCCTGCCTGCCTCTTGTCATTTATCTGGTATAGCTCTCTGCACACCTGGCTTTGTTTCAAATTGGCGCTTTAAAAAAGAATCTATTTTTTTTTATGGGGTCCCAAATCTCCCTTGCAAAGCTTCTGACCATGTGATTTTAGGGATGTATGCGAACAGCAGCAAAAGGACAGATGCCCTAGCAAACTTCCAAGTTGAGGAAGATGCAAGAGCACCAGGTTCTAGAACGGCAGCCACTCTTCTGAAGGGTGTGCAGGGAAATCTGCTGTGGAGAACCCGAGACTGATGGGATGGAAGCAAAGCAGCTTCTCTGGGCCAAGCAGCACTTCGGGACTAAGGTTCTTTATTTTGGTTCCAATAAGCGTTTTCATGTATAAGCTATGGGGCGAAATGAAAAGCAGCAAGCAGGAGGAACTTGAGGACCAGGTAGGGTGAAGTTACAGATGACTGGCTATTAACACGCATGTTTGGACTCACTGTGGGAAACTAGGTATAGTCTGTGGTGCCTGTGGTTAAACATAATTTCCTCAGAGCTGCTTTCAAAGGTCTTAAGCAGTGCCAAACCAGAAAGAAGGCCAGAGTCAAAATGATTAATAATCCTCCCTGTTATGACATGTCCTATTCTTTCCATTGATCTCCGTCAGCCTTGGGATATCCTGTTCACGTCTAAAGCCACCCTATTTGGGGTGTTTCAATCTTGAAAGTCCTACTATTGTCTTTCATGCAGACAATCAGAGAATGGTCCACTCAAAGTGTCCATTGTATGCTGGGCATTGTGCAAGTACTGGGGAGACAAGCATGAATGTAGTATGTCCCTACCTGAAAGACAGAGCCCTGTGAGAACCCCCAGAGAGCTCGCGGTCTGTCTGCAAAGGTGAAATTGGGAGATGAATTCTGGTAATAGAGGGTGAGAAGGCCCATGCTCACTTATTCACCAGGGCTCCTGTGGTCTTTAGTGAGCCAGGGATGACACCTTCCCATGGAGATCAGACAGCTTAGGGAGTGGAATCAAAGCTGGAACGTGTATGAAAAGTTCACCAGGGAACAAAGGTGGTTATTTTAGTCAAAGGGCAGAGGGGAGAGCTGCTGGTGGCATGGATCAGAGTACCTCGTAGGCTGTTCTGTGGGGTTTAGACTTTATTCTATAAGCTCAAGGAAACCACAAAAATAATTTAGAGCAGGTAATTTATGTAACTATAGCCACATCTAGAATTCAGAAAGGTCACTCTAGTGAGTTTCAGAAGGGAAGGATGGCGGCCATGTTCTAGGTCAGTCTAGGGCACTTGCCACTTGTCACCGAAACAGTGTAGAGGCACAGTCCGGCTCTCAGTTTTGGTCTTTGATTTCTCTCAGCAGTGTCTTGTCATTCTCACGAAACCGTTCTTGCACATATTCTAAGATTTTCTGCTTCTGTTTCGTGTTTTTGATACATGAAATTATTTTTGCATTACAGTTCTAGGAACTTGGTGACAGAATACACACATGCAGTTGATTTCTGCCTATCAACCTTACTAAACTGAAATGTAAGCTCTTGTGACTTTTCCAGGTAGATTTCTGAGACGTTTTATAAAATGGTCGTGATTATGTCAGTCACAAAGGGTTTAACTTTCTTTAGAAATTTCTCTCTTCTCCTTGCTTTGTTCACTGGCTGACTTTGAAGGGGCACGCATGGCCCTTTGCCATCTGTGTGCAAGGCAGCTAGTCTTCCATCGCTTCCACAGCTGCACCTCCACAGAAACTGGCTTCAGTGTGAAATGCTTGCTCTGCTCTGCGTAGTTGTCTGGGAGAGATGGGGGTATTCCTCCATGACTTCTCTGTATCTATTAGAATGATTGTAGTTTTTTTTTCATTTTATTCTGTTAATTATAAATTATATCAAATGATTGTTTAAGGAACATTTAATATTATTAATTCTCATTTTCATTTGTTTTTTTCTGTACCTTCTATTGCTTTCATTCTCAATTTTCTTTCATCTCTTTGTAATCAGAAAGAAGAGAAAACATTTTACATTTCAGATTTTCTGGTTAAAACTTTACTGTTCTCTCTATATTTCTGTTGACTGATTATTCCGATCAGTTGTCTTCTTCCCTTGTTTGTACATCTGAAACACTTTGTGACTAGTAGCTAGACTCTTATATGACTGAATGTTGTATGTTTTGGTCATCATTTAAATTTTAAGTTTAGCTTAAAGAATGGTAAGCCGCTTGTAGATTAGTTTGATTACCTAAAGGTCTTCTTTGAGGTTTCTTTTGATTGAGTACAGAGTATCTTTGGTTCTAGAGATTAATTCATTTCCTCTTCTTAGTCATGGCCTTGCCACAGTTTGTTGCATTCTTTGAGTCTCCAGCAACATCTTCTCATTCAGGCGAAAGGGCATTTGTATAGTTCCTGGTGCAGTTTTAGCTCCAGGAATTAACTGTCTGTTCTTTCAGCTCCCTAGTAACTACTTACTTTCTTTATTTCTCAGAAATTGTTATTGTCTGTCTTCCTTAGACTTTATCTTGACACTGGACAGATTACTCCTTAGCCTATCTCTTTAGGGCACCATTACAGAGAATTCTGGAGTCTCTATTCAGCAAAGAGCATTGCCTTGAAAATTCTGGCAACTATAACCATCCTAAATGCCACACCTGCCAAATGCAGGCTAACGGAGGCCTTCTATGCTGTTCTCTGTACCACCTGGACAAGGATGAGGCTCCCCTGGCTTCCCATCACTGATTATTAGCAATCATGGTGGCTATGGTCCATGTTCTTCCATAGCCTTGTAGATAGGTTATAGAAGGAACATTCGCCTCTGCTCTCAGTCTTTCCCAGTTGTCTTGCTTTGCCCACAGGTCCTCTAGCATTTGTTTTCTCTTTTCTTGTCAGGGGGTGAGACGGAGAGAACTCAGGCCTTGCTTGTGCATAAAGGGATATAATCAAAGGAGACCAAGTTATCCGAAAGACACACAGTTCTCTGCTTGTACAAGACTCTGTTTACAAGATTGCTGATCACTGTTTTGATAATAAATTCTGTCCTTTTTCTTCTTTCATAATTATTATTTCAATGATTGTCCCTTTCTCACCAATCTGAAATATTAGTATACTAAACAAAACTCTAGTCTCTTTTTAAAAATTGTGTGTGTGCATGTGCTCATGTATACACGTGTGTGTGTGTGTGTGTGTGTGTGTGTGTGTGTGTGTGTGTGTGGTTGCAGACACACTCCCAGGCCTGGATTTATGTGCTTTCACAGATTTAAATTCAGATCCTCAGGCTTGTTGCACAAGCACTTTACCAGCTAAATGGCCTCCCAGTCTTTCCCCCACTGTTTAAAACCAACCTCATTGTGCCTTTGTTGGTTTTGGGCTGGGGCAGAGGCCTGGTGTTTCTGAAGGAGGGTGAAATGTGGAAAAAAAGAGTGGAAAGTTACAGGAATGAAGGGAAACCTGGGTTTCAGGTGCTGTTGTTAGGAGAACATTCTTCTTGATGTTTCTTTCTCGTGGAAACATAGTTTAAACGTCTGCCACAGCCATTTATCATTCCTATTTCTACCTTGGAGAGTATTTACTTAAGAGCCAGGGAGGCCAGCATGAATACCCTGGAGAATGAGTTCAAAGATAAAGTAGATTTTTTATTTTCTGAGATTGACAGAACTGGTTCTTTATTTTTTCTTTTTCTTTCTTTTTTAAATGCTTTCATTGGCCTTTTGTTTTGTTTTGTTTTTTTAGATTTTATTTTATGTGCATTGATGTGAAGGCTTCGGATACCTGGGACCAGAGTTACATACAGACAGCTGTGAGCTGCCATGCGGGTTCTGGGTCCTCTGGAAGAGGAGCCAGTTCTCTTAACCGCTGAGCCATCTCTCCAGTCCCAAACTGGTTCTTTCTTTTACTTGTCTCTAAAGCTACTGAAGTTATTTCTTATAGGCACTAGAATTAGGCCACTTTAATAATCTGGTTCAGAACAACATTTATAAACGCATGCCCACCATAGAGTAGAATTTTAAGAAAATGATATTTTATATTAGCCAGTCTTGCTTGTATTACATTATAATTTAATTTCTAGAGTATTTATTATGCAAAATCTTCATACCCTCAGTTGTTCCTTAAAAATTGATTCCTTTTCCATACATGACACTATGTTCCTGCCCTTTTCTTTATATTTATGTTCTATCATTTTTGGCTCTTATTTTACTTCCTTTAGGCCAGCCTTCACAAAATGAATTATCTGTCCCTCTTGCTTGGCTTTCTTGTCTTCATGTCTATATGCCAGAAAAGGAGAGTCCTGGCAGAGGGCTGGAAGGATAAAAGGTAGGAAAAAGACACATTTTGCTCTCATCATTTCTGCAGAGATAATATTATCATTTCTCCATAGATAATATCTCTCATGAGGCAGCATCCTGGGCTTCCATTCCCCCAACAGCCACTGCACTATTCCTGGGGAGCTGTAAAGAAAAATGTGTTCACCCCTGACCAGGAGCGTAGCAACCAACAAAAGAAAAAAATTTCATCCAAGACCGATTTTGTGAACCAATGAGTTCATTAGGGCTGCTTATGGGAGCACAAGTGACTCAAAGGGAGATATTCCTCTGGGAAATCCCCTAGGAACTTATGGGCAGCTATACCACCGAAGAGTCCCATCTGCAGAATGGATGATCCACAAGAATGTGCACAATTGAAGAGTCACAATATGAATGTGTGACTCATTCATATGTGATGGAGTCACAATATGACTGTCTCATGAGAAGCTCTACTCCCTAAAACTCCCACTAGGTGAGATGTAGAAAGATGCACTACTGAAGAACGCTCAGCCAGCCACCAGTTAACTCATCCCGAGTGTCAGGGAGGGGAGCAGTTCTGAGTGGATCTCATAAAAGCGTGTGGACCTGCAATTCCTGAGCGAGCCATGAACTTCATGAGCCTCCTCCTCAGTCTAGGAGGAAATGTGAAGCGGCCTGCTAACATGAGTGTCTCGTGTGAGTGATCATAATTGCTTTGAGAGAAAGGGACTACGCTCAGGTCCAACCTGGAGGACACAGGCCTCAAAAGCGCAGAAGGACCACTGTACATCCCGTATGTCTTTCAGGCACTGATTGTGACAAGCAGGTGTGGAGAGGGAAAGCTGCAAGTAGCTGATGCTCAGGAGAGCTTCACGGAGTTGCAGCATCATGCTCTGAGATCGGAGATCAGCATTAGCAGATAGCGGCCGTGGGCGCCATGACGTGGTCGGAAGGGAGACAGACTTCAGTTTCCAGAATCTCTGGAGAAAATTAATATCCCACGGGCGGCATGACGGGGCCCTAAAGAGAGAGAGACAGATCTTCAGCTCTGGGCAAACAAAAGTGTATTTCCTGTTCTTACTGTTTTGGGGGAGGGAAAGTTACCCATATGACCTGACCTGACTGACTAATTTCCATGCTAGGAAAGCACTACATTTAATTTGAGGTAGTTTTCGGCCTTCCCACCAGGCAGAGGCAGTGAGTGACCAGGGAAAGGGAGAAGCCTCTGGCAGCTGTGAGGCCACAGAATGCTTGCTTGTCAACTCTCTTTCTAGAGAGGACGAGACTGGGTTGGAGGAAAGGGAGGGACAGGTAAAGGATCTGTGATCTCATCCTCCGACCCCTCTGTGTCCAGTCCCTACACCTCCCTAACTCTTGTTGGCTTCTATTCCTCTACCCATGCTTATATCCATCCTCCTCCGTGTGTCTGCTTCTTCTTCACTTTGACTAACACCCGAAGAAGACAGCTTAGTGAAGGGAAGGTTTAGTCTGACCCGTGGTTTGAGAGCTCTCAGCCCACAGCACGCTATACTGTTTCTTGTCTTGTGATGAAGCGCTGCATGGCAGAAGGATATTGGGTGCTGAAGGATGTTGGCCTTCATGACTGCAGTGAAGCAGAGGGGAGCCCCAGGAAGGGGTCAGAAAAAGATCTATCCCCATAACACCACTCCCCTCAGCTGGGCACAGTCTCCAAAAGCTTCTATCATTTACCCCAAATAGGCTCATCATCTTTCCTGTATGAGTGGTGGAGGGACATTTCTCAGTCAACCCATAACAAATCCCTCATTGAAACGCTTTCCTAAACCCCTTCATGGTGGCCTTTTCTTGTTAGGACCCTGGCTGCTATAACCCCCCTGCCTTTTACTGTCCCAACCTAATTCAAATGAGACCCCCATTCTACTCAAAGCTCCTCCATCTGCCTTTAGAGTTACTATTGACTATAAACACCTATGACCTTAATTTTCCAATTTTGTGTATTCCTAATTTCCCCCTCTCTTACTCTATTTTACCATACTGGTGTTCCCTTCCTCAGACATACTGAACTCATTCATTCCTTTGGGTTGGACATTCGCTGTGTTCTCAGTCCTTAAACAGTCTTCCTCTAGACATCGGCCCATGATTGCCTCCTCCTTATTCATGCTTTGCCTCAACTTCCACTTCATTGTCAGGAATTTCAGGTCAAACTAACACACTCACTGTCCTGAAACACTATACCTCATTAACTCTTTTTTTTTTTTTTTTTTTTTTTTTTTTTACTTTCAGATTGCAGTTGCTACTGCTGGATATAATTTAATGGTTCTCTATTGATTTATTGTCTGTCTCTTTGCAGTAACATGAAAGCAACAACGTTGAAAGCAATTGTTGGCTTCATTCAGTACTGCATTTCTAGTATTAAATGGGTGTGTAGAACACTGCATAGCCTCGATACATGTTTATTGAAAGACTGGTTACATGAAGTAATGGTTAACTTGGTGAAAAGTCTCATTAGCAAACAAGGCTGAGGAAAACAGAATTCTTAATGTTGAGGAAGGTGACTTGAGAATATAAGTTTATTTTCAGAAAATATATTTCAGTCTGTCTATAGTCCTGGGTGAGGGGCAGGTTCTACTGATACCAATGTGAGCAAGTCATAGAACCAAAGGGGGCAGGGAAATAGACCAGAATGGAGCTGAGAATGTTGAGATTACTGTGAGAAAAGTGAAGAGAATGGACTCCGTTGCTTTATTAGTTTCCACTTTAAAAATCTTATTTTCTGAGTATAAATGTTTTGACTACATGTATATATTTGCAGCATGTGTGTGCCCAAAGAAGTTGAAAGGGTAATTTGGATGAGTTACGGATGGTTGTGAACCACAATGTGGGAGCTATTATCCAACCCTGGTCCTCTGCAAGAGCAACAAGTGTTCTAAATTGCTGAGTCATCTCTCCAGCCTCCAAACTGTTCTATTTTAAAGGGGAAAACAAAGGAAGAAATAAGCCTAAGCTGCATGCAATGTGTTAACAAAGGCCAAGAAGAGCAGGAGACACAGAAATGAACTCTTAGGCAATTAATGAAATAACTTAAGTCACACAGCATGAAGACACGATGATACCTGTAGAAGATATTAGGTGTGCTAAACATAGTCCCGTAATTCTTTTCTTCTCTAGTTCTGTATTATTTCCTAGGTGAATACCAGTTCAGTCATCTGGTCAACCTTAGCAATTTCTCATCACCCAGGCATCAGAGAATCCTTAGTGGTTCTCAGTCTAGAGTGTCAGTAAGTACATATTCTTTCTAGCCTAGTGAATTCTTGTAGAAAGAGTCCTTTCTCCTAAGATGCTGTTCCTCCATTTACAGTTCACCAGCCTCTACACATGTGGAGCAGGATTATGATGTTTGTGAAGAGTATGCTGGGCAACCTCTCTATTCCAGTTGAAGCTCAATCCCTGACCCCACAGCTGCAAACCCCGGCAGTTCTCAGACAGACTAAAAACATGCAGACTCCGTGTCCATAATGTCTTTCAGCAGTAGCGTGGTATGATTTTTTTGTGTGTGTGGGGGGGAGGGCTATTGCTTACTTATTCAGAGCCTGGTAAGTCATTATCCTAAAATTACCTCAATGGGCAATAGGTTAAAAGAAATTAACCAAATATTTCAGTGAAATATCTTGGTTTTAGATCCCCATCCCAGATGAAATTAGCCTTTCTTTATGGATCTTGAATATTTCCACGTGCTGTTTAACAGTCTTTAAACCTGTTCACTGGATGCAAAAAGAACCACATCAGAGCCATGACACCCCAGTACTCTCTCTCCACAGGAAATTTGGCAGGATTATGTTAAAAAAGTTGGATTAAATTAAGCTGATTTCAGGAAATTTTTCTAGAACATTGCTGTTGAAAAGAACAATCTTTGATGTCAAAGATGTTCTTTATCTGTGTTGTTCAATGCAGGGACCACTTGTTACCTGTGGGAGTTAAACACTTAAAACAGTTTAGTGAACAGATAAATTTTATACATTCAAATGTAAATAATTTAATTTACTTAATTTTTGTTGCTGAGAGTTGAATGTGCCAAGCTTTGTACGGGCTGAGCATGTATTCTGCCACTCAGAATATCTAATACTTTATTTTTACATGGAAGTAATCACATGCAGTTAGTGGTTGCCTTATTGAAGATCAGAGCTCTGGGGCTTGCTTACCAATACTCAAATTCACATGCAAAATTTTTCACTTGCCTGTAAAGTGTGATCAAATAGGAGACTAAAAAGGCTCAGACTTATGTTGGAAGGTACCCTACATAAACATAATATTTTCTGTAGGCACCAAACTGTGAGTGACATTATTTCTTGGTCTACTCATCCTAGACATGACAGTGAACAGAACTGATTAATGTATCTTGAATGCTAGTCATCAATCACTTTATGGCCAGAGTGGCTCTAGAAGCTGCCAGAATGTTTCATTTTGGCTTGATACTGGCAGTTCATTCTCAACTGAAGTTCATGTCAATCTTTCCACTACATTCATCCTTGCTTAACAGAGAACTTTATGGCAAATCCAAGTGCTTCCTTCCAACATGCAAAATCTTTCCATGAAAGTGCAGAGCTGCTTTGCCTTGGACAAGGGGCTGGATCAACAATTCTAAAGCTTTAGCTAACTCTACTGTTTTCACCACATCACAAAGTGTTAAAAAATGCTTAGTCTCTGGATTTTTCCTGATGTGAATGAACTCTGCTATCTGTAGAACATCCTTTTAGGGTACTCTAGGGCAGGTGCCAAGAAGAGATACACTTTAAAGATCCCTTTAGAAGATGTCTGTCCAAGGAAGCACAAAGGGGTCTTTGGAAGGCTTTGAGAATCAGTTAATCAGAATTCAAGTCTAACTTGAAGGATTCAGAGAGCAAACGTTAGTTGAAAATTCTCCCTCTCTCCGTCTCTCCCTCTCTCCGTCCCTCTCTCCTTCCCTCCCTTTTACAAAATCATTATGGAATCCAGACGATAAAGCCCTGTGTCTCTTCGTAAGGGATTCCGCCCATGTCAGCTGCCATCTCATTCACAGTTCTATAGGAGAGGCAGGCTGGGCAGTACATGTTCACTATCTCTGAGCTGTGTTCCCAGCTCTAATTATTGAATTTTGCACAGGAAGAGTAAGCTAGTGATTGCCATGTTGGACGGCAATGTCTCCTTACCAACCCTTTGGCCCAGATACAGCATTTTGTGCCTCCACTCGACTGAAGTATATATACTACAGAGAGAGAAAATATAACCTTCCTCAGTCACCAAACTCATTTCTAAACTGAAGTTCTTGACAAGTGTTTTCATTGTAGTAGTTGTTGGCCAAACATTTATTTTAATTTTTGGTTAAAGTGCATATTTAGATTAACCTACAGAGGGTTTAGAGTATCATATCTAAAATAGACATTGGGGCACAGTGAATATTAAGATAAAATGTAAATGGATGGAACAGAAACGAACATGAGCGCCCCTTCTCCAGACACATTTCCTATGGCTCCCATATCTTTATGAGGAATACAGAAAAGAAAAAGAGTTAAATGGCAGATGGAAAGGTAACTAGAAAAAATTCTGGGTGTTACTGTGGAGGTTTGAATGAGAACCTCCCCTAGAAACTCATATCCTGGAACACTTGGTCCCCATTTAGTGGTGCTACTTGGGGAGCTGATATGGCCCTACTGAAGGAATTACATCCCTAGGGGTGTGCTTTGAGAGCCTGGTTCAACTGCCAGTTGGTTCTCTCCACTTCATGCTTGAGGTTGAAGATGTGATCTCTCAACTTTGTGTTCCTGCTCCCTGATGCTACATCACCCCCACCATTATGGGCTCTCCATCTGGAATTAAATCAACTCTTTATTTTGCCTCGGTCATAGACTTATATTATAGCAACAGAAAGGTAGCCGATACAGTTACTCAGAACACTGTTTTCTGTGTTTTAGAATCACTCCTACTTACTCACTTAACGCTAAGTCCAATTCATTTTTACCAAAAGTTCCTTATGTTTTTAAAGTTGAATTAGAAACCATCTTGCTACCTTTATGTTCTTTTGCAGCTAAACTGTAAAATTTCCCAGGACATATGGATCCATGCAAGATCGTGCCAGCGAGAGCTATGTTAGTAAGGCTTGGGGAAGAAAAAAATGGGCAAAAATAATTTCTGTAATCTGCTTATATCCCATTCTAGACATTTATTCCCAACACATGCCAAAGAAGGATATATATCTTTGCTTTGTTTGTTAGCTATTGACATCTAATCTGGCATCTGAGTTGGCATCTTGCTGCTAAATCTATAATGTGGAGGTCATCTATTTATCTTCCTGGGCACCAGCATAAGACATGTGTTCTTTTGTCCAAGTACAGACTCCACCCAATATGTAGGGAGTGTGTTTCCCTGAGATGTTTATGTTCTTTCGAATGTATCAATCATGCTAAGTTGTTCACCTTCTAGAACTGAATGAGGAAGAAAGAGACAGACAGAGGCTCAGGGGTAGGAAATAAATTAAAGTGAAAAATCAATGATTGAGAATATGTATGAAAGACAAAATACTAAATAACACATCCCTAGGAGTACATAGGCTCATAATGAAATGGAGAAAAGTTATTCTCTTGGTTCAGAATGGCTCCAAAATTATTTTCAAAATTCCAAATTCAACTAACAGTTGTAATTATTTGCCTTCTTCTTTTTGGACTTCTTTTTTCTATACAGTGGGGATTAAACACAGGTCCTTCACATACAAGGTAAAGGGCTCTACTGTTGAGTTAAATTGCCTACTATTCCTGGACTCTTGAAAAATAAGCATTTCTTTTTGTTTTGACTCAAAATTTTTTTAGAAAATTTCACAAAAGCTTTGGATTGCCCCAAACCAAAAAAAAATGTATACAAACTCGATTTTTGCTTAAGGAACTGAAAAATAGATTAGACTTTTTTCTTGACTCAAACATCAGACTTCTTTTCTATACTATTTATATCTTTGCTGTCATGCTCCCACATGTGCACACACACGTGCACATGATGACTCAGTATTGGACTTGAAGTTTTGAAGGCTCTTTTTCTTGTTTCTCCTTTCTTTAGTTCACTTGCATCTAAGAAGCCAAAATGACTGTGATCCTTTGAACTTGGAGAACTTATGTGAAATGGCCCATAAACTCATTCTAAGAAAAGATTACTCAGGACATTTCGGTATTACTGTGGAATTAAACCCTCTTTCTCAACCCCACTTTTATACTATCTTTCTTAGATCAAAAGCTCAACCTGCATTTTGTAGATTTGGGGAAGCATTTCCATGGTGGCTGGGCAATGCCATGAGGCAGTACAATACACTGGGAATGAATTTAGGCATTGGAGTCACCACGGTTAGATTCCCATCTGCGCTCTTTGACTTGTGTTCCTCTTAAGCTTTCTTCACCAACAAAGACAGTTAATAGTAACTATATACCATAAGGCAATGGCAACAATTAGAGATGATGTGCTTAAGGCTTTTAGTACAATGTTTAATACCTAATAAACAGGCAATCAGTAAAAAGCATTGTTGTTGTTACCTTTATTCAGCTTCCTGTTATGAGCATTTTTTCATGGTAGTTAGCGTGAAGCAGTTGCCTAAGAGGTATTTACTAAATGAACGCCTAGACATATATAGTTGCCTTGGTCCTTCTATGCCCTTTACTACTATAAATGTCTCTATAGGATGCACTTCAAAACATGTCAGAGTCTACTTCTTATATGGCCAGGGGAATTTGCTAAAAGACAAGATGCTATTAGACACTTAGTAGGATATCTATAACATTCACATTTATTCAGGCACTATTTTCTAGGATAAACCAAAATATTCTCATTCAGTGAATATAATTGCTAAGATTCTTCTCATCACGGAGACAACTTCATTTGCTTGTAGCAGACTCTAAAAGTTACTGTGACTATTCAGAGTCACAAGCCAAATAATTGACCTGAGATCCTATTATAACCACTTTTTCTTTCTTTTTAACCAATAGATAGTAGGTGGTGGTGTTCTGAGATTAACTTGCGTTATTTCATTACATTACAGATGATTCTCACCAAACCTCTCGCTTTTGTTGGTCGCCAGAGATTTTCACATTAGGAAACACCAGTTAAGCAAGTATTTGCTTCATTCCTGTAATGTTCTCGATCACATGCCTTTTCTCAGGCCTTCCTGGACAGATAGAATCTTAGGAGGATGTCAGCCTGCCAAATAATTGAGATTCTTTTCAGTAATATAGAACCCAAATCAAAAACATTCTTGGAGAATAGCACATTTACAAATGTTATTGCTTATACAGATGTGTGCCGGAATGGAAGAGAATGTTAGGTATGATAACAACAAATTATAGAAATATGAGGCTGCCTTCAGGCACATGAATATATACATGAGTAAAGATAATATTTGCCTGGAGTTATTACCAAGGATGTGGGATCTTTGAAATAATATTTGGGACAGAGCAGTTCAAATGAAAGTCAAGCAAGCCAGCCAATAAATACTTTTTGAACGTGAAGTTTGTGCCATCCCCAGGACTAGGTACAGAGAACACAGCTGGGAGTGGAATGGTACCAAACTATGCCTACAGCCAACCAAAGAAAATATACAATACTTCAGTAGTGCATACAGATCTGAAGAAGTGTAGACTCTTAGAGGATTTATAGTAAATATAGGTTGGATATAAGAGAACAGCCAGGTTTGGGAGGTTAAGGAAGAGCTCTCCTTGAGGAAATGGACAGCTAAACCTAAAGATATCTTGGCTAGAAGAGGAAGAAAGTTGCTCTATTACATAAACAAACGCTGTGGGCAGAGAGCCATACAGAAAGTTGAGATGTTCAATGTATTGACTTTCTAGGGCCGTTGGGACAATTTCCCAAACTAGATGGATAAAGCAATGGACATTTATTTTCTCAGGATTCTGGAAGCTTGAATTTTAAGATCAAAGTGTCTGAAAAGTTGGTTCCTTCTGAGCCTAAGGAAAAATTTGTTCCATCCTCTACTTAGGTCCTGGTGGTTTGTTGGCAGTCCGTGCTGCTCTTCAGACTTTAGAAGCCTTCACTGTCATCTCTGCCAATGTCTTACACGCCATTCTCCCTGGGTGTGTCTCTGCCCAATGTTCCCCTTATAAGAACAATGATTCTTTTTGTTTTGGAGCTCACTATACCTTAGAGAAATTACATCTTGCCTAATGATACTTACAATAACTTTTTCCAAATAAGGTCACATTCTGAAGCGATGAGGTCTTTAACATATGCCCACCCAGTTTTTTTGTTTTCGCAAGAGGGAGCATATATAGTTCAATTCAGAATACCAAGTATGACCACCTTGGACAGAGCACCGAGCTAACATAGTAACACAAAGGTGATTAGTATCTGAGCTTCTCACACATTTCTAGATGAACTTAGAAGTTTGGACCTTCTATGATGGCCATGTCAAATCACTGATAGATTTCAAGCAAAGACAGGGAAGCAATCAGCAGTGTGTTTGTAATGACTATGTGACTCAGTGTGGAAGATGGATGTATAGGCAGGGGGGCAGGTGAATGGTTGGATAAATTCTGTATTGCATCCCTCCACTTTTCCTTTTTAACACTTCCTTAGTCCTTTCTTTATATATTGGCTCTCTCTATTCCAAGGCCATGAAGATCCATTTCTCTTGCTTTTGGGATGTCCAAATCTCTTCCATGAATAACACATACTCTGAGAAATCTTATGCTTTTAAGTTCTGTTATACATGTGTTTTTTCCTCCTTCAGTCACCAACAGACACAGAACTATAAATCTATATAAAGAATTCAGCTTAGTCCAAAGCTCTACCTTGATCTTTCTATGCCATCAGGATTTCTTCTTATGATTCAAATTTACTGGGCTTGGAGTCTCACCCTGTAACACCAACATTCAGAATTAGGAGGAAGGACTGAGGTAGGAGAATTGTGTCAGGTTTGGAGCAGGTTGGGTTTTACAGTGAGTTACAAGGCAGCCTTGGCTGGAGAAGGACAAAGATGGAGGGATGGAGAAAGGAAAAGCAGGAGAGAGAAAGAGACACAAGGAGAGGTGCTGTCTTAAAACGTAATTAAAATAAAATGATTAAAGAAATGACCTTGCTGATAAGAGGATTTACCAGTGGGCTGGAGAGATGACTCAGAGGTTACGAGAACTGGCTGCTGTTGTGGAATATTATTTTAATTAGGCAAAGATGTGTTACATTTGTGTATGCTGCAGAATTTTACTTTATGTAAAGGTGTGTTACTTTCGCTTATGCTGCGTTTGTTTAGTGATGTGAGGATGTGGGTTTAGTTACAAGATGTGTTGTATTTGTTTCACCTTGCCTGCCCAAGGCACCTGATTGGTCTAGTAAAGAGCTTACTGGCCAATAGCTAGGTAGAAGAAAGATAGTCAAGGCTGGCAGGCAGAGAGAATAAATGAGTGGAGAAATCTAAGTTAGTGAGAAAGAATGAGAGTAGAAGGGGAAGAGAGGCTAGAATTAGGGAGACATAATGGCCAGCCAGACATGAGGAAGTGAAAGTAAAACATACAGACGTAGGAAAAAGTAAAAAGTCCTAAGGTGAAAGATAGATAAATAGAAACAGGTTAATTCAAGTAAAAAGAGCAAGCCAGACCTGAGCCTAAGCTGGATTGAGCTTGTAGGTGACCTAAAAGAAAAACCTGATACAGGTTGCTTTTCAAGTCCCACCACCCATATGGCAGCTCACACCTGTCTGTAAGTCTAGTTCCAAGGATCCAACACCCTCACACATGTAAGCCAAACATCAATGCACATAAAAATAAAAAGGAATCATCAAAAAAAAAAAAAATAAAAAGAAAGAAGGTTCACTAGTAAAGGACAGTGTGTGTGACTGTGATTTTTATGTAAAACCAAGTAAGTAAATATCTGCAAGTGCAAACTGATAAGTTTCTCTGGGTTTGCTTTTTAGAAAAGGCTTACAGAAGCAAAAGCAACTCTAGGTCAAATGCTGTCGATTCTCTGGAGTCCTTGTGAGCTCCCATGTGAGCTGAGGGCTTGAGGTTCCAAACCCCACATCAGTGCAAGCGTTCCCTGCCTGTGTGATGCTGTCGGGACAGGGCTTGTCCTTTCAGTGATCTAATCTTCTCAGAGGATTATGCCTGAGGATAATGAAACTTCCCTAAATGCCCGTGGGAATTTGAAGATAGCCTTTGAAATGAAGGCACTCTATTGCCTTACTGCCCGCTAGTAAAACGGAAGGCTGTTGAAAGTGATTAACAGAGCAATTAAAAGATGCAATAAAGAAGTCTTTCAGTCTGAGTTGTTGAGAAACAGGAGAAAGACAATCGTTTAAAATTGATCTTAAGCTTCATTCAACCCGTGTGCTTGTCTGTGGTCGTCACTGGCAGGATAATGAGGCTATCTTTTCTGTTTTACTCCTAGATCATGACTTTTCCATCCGTTACGTAGAGCACCATGCAGAATGGAATATTCTCTAGAGATTATTTGTTCAACTCTTCTATTATTAGGTATAATTCTGACAAAGCTAAGCCAATTTTATGCCATTAAAATAAGAGATAACCCTTTTTTTTCTTCCTTTGTTCTGGTAAGAATCCAGAGGTGAGCGAGGCAGAGCTGGTGGGACGTCTGTGTTCACTGATGTCCTTCAGGACCGCAAGTTCGTGGGGAGGTTCTGCCACCTCCAACAGGACTCATATCTTCAGGTTTATGTTGCTTGTCATTTCCAATGCAGTGGAAACAGGGAGCGTGGAAGTCACCTGGCTTCATATTTAAGAAAAGACAATAACCACAAAAAATGCAAAGTCATCTCTGCTAGTTTACGGTACTCCTGGCTATGAGGATAAAATTCCATTTCTAGCTGGGTACCTTTATGCCTCGCTAAAACTTGGGGGCTTTGTAATTAAGAGAATCCCTGGGGTAATTCATGGCTTAGGTCATACACATAGTCTTGGAGAAAGGAATCAGGCTCCAGATGACATAGGTGAGTGGCTAAATAAAATCCCTTTGCTGAAACAAAGATTTCCTGATAGCTGTTAACATAAATTTTCTTGAGTGCCTGTAGGAATTGTCTGGTCCTCTGTTCCCGCTAGACTTCTACTGTAAAGAAGTTATAGCAAAGGTCAAGATTTCACCTACAAAATGGCAAATGTTTGTCGCTTGATTTCTAGAGAGTTCTACTAATCAAATTTAAATTGATGACCAGATTAGAAAGGCATGAATGGGTTTCCCTTCACTTGCCCTGGAGAACTTTTCTCATATAATATGTTGCTCCTAGAGTCAAATCCATCTCACCCTATCTTTGCTTCTTTGATGAATTTTCAAATGAAAAATATGGATTTCTGGGATGCTTGACACTCATCATCCTAATTAATCTTTTTTTAATATCTCATCCTTCAGTTTGTGATTGCCATACATGTTTGTTTAGCTACCTATACAAACTGCACACAGGCTGGCATATGGTGTGAATACTTTAATTCTGGAGCTAGATATTTTTATTTTAATAAACATCTTCTCCCCCATTTCATTGATAAAAAAATGGATCAAGCATACCGAATGGCAGATGAGTATCAGTATGAGATTTTGTGTTAAGTGTGGAAATTAATAAGAATAATATTTCACTTTTACATAACATTACACATAGCTGTCCTTAGGAAGATCTACCTTGTCTTATTCTTAGAATCATAGGGTTATTGTGGGAATCCTTAACCAAGTGTGAAAAATCTTTCTGCTCCAATGTTTTGGGCTGTCTGGAGCTATCTCACATGATAAGCCTTCAGTATTCACTTTCCTTTTGATCAGTTCAGGGCAAGATTGCTTTCCATTTCCCAGATAGTGGCACATTAGCTCTTGTGGTTTGAATAGGAATGACACTCATAGATGCACATGTTTGAATATTTGGTCCATAGGGAATGACAATATTAGGAGGTGTGGCCTTGTTGGACTGTGTGTGGCTTTGTTGGAGGAAGTGTGCCACTTGGGAGTGGGCCTTGAGGTCTCAGAAGCTCAAGCCATTTCACTTTCTGCGTGCAGATCAAGATTTGAACTCTCAGCTCCTTCTCCAGTACCAGGTCTGCTTGTATGCCCCCGTGCTTTCTGCCATGATGACAAGGAAAGGGACTCAACCTCTGACTGTAAGCCAGCCCCAATTAAATGTTTTCCTTTTTGAGTTGTCATGGTCATGGTGTCTCTTCACAGTTCTGGAGATGTTGTCTCATTTAACTACTGGGGAAATGCTGCAGTTTCTTCTGGTTTTGTTTTCGGATTGATAGGCAGATCACTTAGCGCTGCTGACTAGACTTTAAGTTCCCACCATTCCTTCCATATAATAAGTGTCAGGACAGCACTCATCTTATTTAAGCTAGGAAAGGTAGGTTTTTCTTTTTTATTCTTCTAGTTTCGAAAATAAATTTGTTGCATCTCAGTATGTGCAAGAATAATGCACAGATGTTTCTTGAGTTATCAATGGCTCCAGTTATGATCTTTTGACCTCACTGTGATATATAAAGAATTCCCCCTCACCTGTGCTCTTTCCCCTGACTAGGACGTGTGCTCAGTGCTCTCTAGAGACACTGCTGTGGTTCTGGGTCAGCTTATGTCATGAAGACAAACAATCACCACTACAGTACACTGTTGCTCAGCCAAGGTAATTCATAGCTCGGCTGTGTTAAAGGTAGTTGACTTACAGCAGATGTAGTGGGAGGTAACTCTATTGCACATCAAGGAGCATCTGTTAGGTGGGGGAGTGAGGGTATCTATACTCAAAATAATGCTCATCCTCAAATCCAAGTATTAACATATTGGATGCTTTATCTTTTTTGTTTCTTTGTTTTTAAACAAGGTTTCTCTCTGTAGCCCTGGCTGTCCTGGAATTTGCTTTGTAGACCAGGCTGATCTCAAACTCAGGGATCAATTGCCTCTGTCCCTGAGTGTCGGGATTAAAGGTGTGAGCCATCAAGCTGGGTTTGGGTTTAGATCTGGGTTTTCATTTGATAAGGCAGAAAGATTGTAAGAGCCAGAGGTGGTGAGAACTCCAAAGAATCAGCATTTTCCAGACAGAATGGAACTGGTGAACATACGAACTCACAGAGACTGCAGCAGTGCACGGAGGACCCACGCAGGTCGAAACCAGACTAAGTCTAAGCAAGGAAAAGGGAAATGGACACAAAGTCTCATCCCCAACCAACAAGAGATTTGCAATTTCTAGCTGCTGGGAGCGGAAAAGACAGTTTTCTTCAGTAGATATGTCAGCCACACCCTGGGGCAGGGGACACACTCAGGAGTCATTAGACACAGCAAACTTCATGGTTTAATCTTGGTTCTTCTTTTCCCCCTGAGAAATGTGTTCTGTTCTTCTTCAGCTACTCACCCTGCACCTCACGTTTACTGCTCTCTGCTCCCCTATCTGTGCCCTCCTGGTTACCAACTACCATAGTCAAATGTAGACACGCCATGGTGGTTTGTTTCTGTTTTGGCAGGAATCACATAAAATTCAGGGAACATAGCAGACATGTAAACCTGTTAGAACACGTAAAGATTTGTTCTGCTTGCTGCTGTTTCCCAGGACTGGTACCTGAATTCTGCTCATGTGTTCAGCCTCTGGGACTTCGGATCATGCGCATGCCTTCTAGCCAGTCTGCTATTACTTCTATTATACACATTTGTATTCCTTATACTCTATCTGTGCAAATTATGCTTTGGGGAAATTCTTTCCTGGCCTGTGTGAGTTTGGAAACAACACTAGAAATGTTAAGTCTCCGGGGTGCAAATCGTACTCTGTGCTCTCAGTTGAATTATGACTGACTGTTAGTATGAGGAAATGCCAGCAATGAAATGGTACCAATAATCATTGTCACAGGACGCTTTGCCTAGGACATTTACCAAAGTAGAGGGAGTTAGAGGAGATCTGAAGTCACCTGGGCATGTGCTCGGGGTGAAGGGCATAATGCCTGTGAATCTTTAACGAGACACATTTTCTCCTAGATTTCTCTTGCTGGATTTACCTGTGGTAGGGAAGTCATTTTATCGTGACAGAAGAAACCTAAGTCACCATGACCAAAAGCAACTTTGGGAGAAAGGGGTTGATTTCAGCTTACAGCTGATCACAATCCATCACTGAATTGGGAGAAGAAATGGTATCGATTTGACTGCTTTGAAATGTTTAAGGAAAAAATGCTGGAACCTCAACATTTTCATTGGTGCTTTGTGATGCTAGAAATGAGTCCCCTTGTAGACAGGAGTTTGGGGTTTAGGAGTAAGCACTTGCCTTTCACAAACACACAAAAAAATCCGATGCTGAAGCCCTCAATGTAGAATAAAGAAGGGCAAGCGTTGTGCAAAGCTATTTAAAAGGCTGTGTTTTCTGTGGTCCCAGCAGCATTTTTGAAAGGTCACGATGGGATTAACTGGCTTGTTTTCTCACAGACAGCCAGAATGAAGTAAAATTGAGTTTTCTCTGAAGGATGAATGGACATGTCCTAAGAACTCAGGGGAAGACTAAAGAACGGCTGGTGGATTTCAGAGTAGGGGCTTGTTTTTCCCTAAACTGCAATCACCATACACTTCCATAACCTGCTTCTCTGATAGATTCTTATTGAATGCAGACTTTGTGCCAGCTAATGACAAAAAAGAGAATCATGTCTGGCTGGCAGAGTTCATATAATAGTGGAATCATTGATTAAAGTCTTTTGAAGAGAAAAAAACTTTGGTCATGTACAGTTTGGAAAGGGGAGAAGATGATTACTTTGAGGGTGAGTCAGAGCTGGGGCAATTTTATTACATGAAGAGATTTTATATATGACGGGAATAGGAAGACGGGTAAGGGACTGGGCAAAACCATGGCCAGGAGAAGGTAAGTGCTCAGAAGATGTAAGTGCTCAGAAGAAATCTGGACTTTGTAATATCATACCTAATGCAGACTCAGATGGAAATAATTATTTACTAAAATAAAATGGAACTCAGGAAACTTAGGGGTCCTGTGTCATGACTGAAGTAAATAGATTATCAAACTATTGACTATATTTCCATGAACAGAAAAGAAAATGATAGTAACAGAAATACTACACCAGGAACTGAACTTAAATCATATTTGCATGTTTTGAATATATGAACATTATCATTTCTCACAAATGCTTCTGAGGAAGAAAGGATGAGAACCATTGGTGTCTCTTCTTACCTTAAGTACCTGGAATATACACACTGAGAAAGTGACTTTATGAAAAAGCAGTGCAGACAGTTTATCACTAAGGGCATCATGCTTTGTAGTTCTTGTTAGCCAGATGTAAGTGGTTTGATTTTCAACCCAAGTATGCTGACCTGGTAAATATTTTTAACATTTGGTAGTAGTTACATGAGTTATCAAGTGATTGCTCTTTGAAAAAGCCAAAGTAAAAATGTGTATTAGTCAGAATTATCTATAATTACAGAACAGATAGACTGAATATCTATATGGGACTTATTAGAGTGGCTTACAGGCTGTGGGTCAACTAGTCAAACAATGATTGTTTCCCAGAAGACAGTCTAAGAATCTAGTAGCTGTTCAGTTCATGAAGCTGGGTGTCTCAGCTGCTTTTCAGTCTACGTCAGGATCCCAAAGAAGTAGGCTGTAACACCAGTGAAGGGTACCTCAGCAGCAGAGTATATAACTTGGCTGTAAGAATTAGGGCAAGCAGGCCAAAAATTTTTTCCTTCTTCCTTGTCTTTTGGTGTGGCCTAGATTTAGGATGGGTCTCTCAACCTCAAATGATCTGTTTTTAAGGTTGATCTTTCTATCTCAAACAGCCCAATTAACTAAAATTCCCTCACAGTTGTCCCCAAATGCTTGGGGTTTTAGTTAATTCCAGGAGTAGTCAAGTTAACAAGTAAGAAAGGCCGTCAGAAAATAATCATTTTGACTGTTAAAAGGTTTTCTTTTCTCCCACTCTTTGTTCTATTTTTTCCAGTTACGTTTTCCTGCTAATGAAATTACACTCACTTTATTCTAGGTAAATCAATAAGCATTCCTTTTCTCTGCTCTCTCATTACAGCTAAGATACACCCTCGAATCCAGTTTAAGCTTACCTTTAATGGCATGCAATGTACTCATTTGGCTTCTAAAGCACAAAGAATATCAAATTTTAATCCAACCTCATGCTTATGAAGTTATTTACCTATAACACATAGCATAGGCTTCTGGATAATATCAATGAGATATTGAGCATAGAAAAAAAGAAGATAAAAACATTTCAACTTCTAGTCTCTTAAAAGTAACTTTCTCTCCTCCCTTAGCTTCAGCTTGGTTTAAATATATTAGCACCGCTTTCTGTCCCATGTCATATTCCTAAGATTCATCAGTTAAACATTTTAATGCCCCCTTTAAAATACTGCCATGCATTCAACATATATTCAAAGTAGTTGTCTTCCCAAAACATCTACATTCTAATCACTGTAGATTGTATAGAAGCAGGACACAAAGATTGACTAAAAGGCTCACTTTAAGATAGGAAGACTATCTTGTATGACCTGTGTGATCCTTCTGCTACCACAGGGGTCCATAAAAATGGAAGGAGGAAGAAGAAATAGAGAGTCAGGGGGAAGCGAAATGAAGAATAAAAGACCCAGGGAGATGCCTTTGTTTCTGACTTTGAAGATGAGCAAATGGAACAGAAACCAAGAAACGTGAGTGGACCCCCAAAACCAGAAAGAAAAGGGCATAGATTCCACCTAATACCTTGACTTTGGTGGGTGAATCTTAGCATTAGACTTCGGAACTTGTGGCTGATCAGATACTGTCTTCATCTGAAGACTTTAAGTGTGTGATAATTTGTTACAGCAGCAAGGATACACTAACAGATGGCCTCTTGCATTATTGGGTGGATGTTGCTGTAAATATTTCCAAGTCCTTTGACACTTAACCTTTTGTTTTCTGGTGACACCACCTTTCACATAGGAGGTTTAGATAAGTCTGAGGGGACTAAGGTTGGAGTCATGGCATCATTGTACTAATTCTCTACCCACACCCCCTGGCTGCCCCTGAAATCTCAGCCTGTTGAGTGAGGGAGGGTGCATTTTCAGCATTCACTTACTTCTACCTAGAATCTAGAGTTCATAGTGACATCCTGAACAGGACCACCTAATTTGTAAACATGGTCAGTTCTGTGGTCTCACTGAGTATGATCAGTTAGCCAGTGTTACAGTGAATATCTGCATTTTTGTTCTTGAGAGAAAGTTTTAGAAGACAAAGGTTTAAATAAAGTTAAAATTTTACTATCTTGCTGAAATACTTTAAAAGCATCCTCACTGTTTTATCGGTTGTCTAGTATAAATTATTTATATGTTATATAATACATGTTATATATTGTCTAATAGTTTCTAGTGTGGATCAGTGGCTAGGTTGTTTTTTAAATTTTAATCTTTGATATTTGCAAACAGTAAAACTGATGGTTTAGTATACAAGTCTATGAATTAGCTCACATATATATGCACACTTCTAAAAGTTTGATGATTGTGAATAATCACTTTTGAGATAATAGATGCATAAAGTATGCAAAATAGGTGCAGGTCATTTTCCCAGGGGATAGGATTGTTTCAATGCTTGTTGATTCACGACTATTTTTTTCTCTGTGGTTTTTATTTGAACATTCACCAAGAAATAATTGATTATATTTGTGGGTTTATTGTTGAACTTTTCATTGTGTTCTCCTGATTTGTGTGTCTACTGTTTTGCTAATACCACATTGTCTTGCTGATGCTATAATGTCTTCAAAGCACTGTATGATTCCTTTCAATTTATTCTCATCTTTCAAAATTAGCAAAGATGTTCTGGTGCCTTTTCGCATAAACTATACAGTCAGGTTAACTAACTGAAGAGAAAATGCTGCTGGTGCTTTGATTACAATTGGCTCATAGCAGTAGATCCACAAGAGACAATTCTTTCCTTCATTCCCTTGAACTCTCCAACCAGTGAAGCTGACCTCTCTCTAGTTCAAAGTGTTTTCTGCTATCATTGATCAGCTTCCTCTTTAATCATTCTCCAGGTCCTTACATACAATATTAATTTTTCCAGTCACTAACCATGTTATTGCTTAAGAAGTATGCCTTTTCAGTTGTTCATTGCTGCAAATAGAAATAGTACAAACATGCATGTGCTGGCCGGGTATACTACAATTATTCAAAGTCACTCAGTTACTGAAAATTTCTCTATTTAATATACTATTTGAGGTTTTCTATATAGACAATCATGTTTTCTGCCAAAAAGAAAGCTCCACCTTTTCCAGGCTACACATTGATTATATTTGAAAGTTATTGTGCTACTGAGGATTTCCTTTATGGTGTTGCATAAGAGTGACGAGAACTCTGTGCTTGCTTTATTCCCAATATTAGAAGAGGAAACATTTAATCTTTGACAGCTAAATACGCTGTTATAGGGATCATGCTGAGAAAGTTTTCTATTGATAAT
The DNA here is from genome assembly GCF_982192425.1 of Myodes glareolus. Lineage (NCBI taxonomy): Eukaryota > Metazoa > Chordata > Mammalia > Rodentia > Cricetidae > Myodes > Myodes glareolus. Next base: position 17,944,765 of record NC_142033.1, on the reverse strand, counting down.
TTTCTGTCAGTTTTATTGTGAATTAATGATTAAAATTATTAATTAACAATTTAATTAATAATAATTGATAATTTGATCAACTTGACTTGATACAATTTCATAATTTTCTTCTTTATAGACTGATATAATGGTGGAATATAATAATTTAGTTTTGAAAATGGAACCAGTCATGCATGTGTAGGATAAACACCATTCAGTCATGGTGTATTTGGGATTAAGGGAGACACTGGAGAAAGGATGTGTGTGGTGCTGAATTTAATTTGTTACTATTTTATTGAGATTTTTGCATCTAAATTCTTGACAGACATTGGTTTATATTTTTGTTACTTCTGTTATCCTTTTCTCTTAGTGAACCACTGAGTTTATTTGGGTTATTTACAGGAACATGGGTGTGGGCTACTTACAGAAGCATGTGTGATTCAAAAGGAGTATCACCGGAAAGTGTCATGGGAGTGTGGGTGTTGATGGTACCCTAAATCTGTATCACTAGAGTCCCCCTTCCGTGATCCTACTCAGTTTTGATATTAGGGTAAAGCTGGCCTCACAAAGTAATGTGTCCCCAACTTCTAGCTTTTGAAGACATTATATAGACTCTCTATGATTTTAATATTTGGAAGAACTTACCAATGAAGCCACCTAGAATCAGGATTTTATTTTTATTAAAATGTTTATAATTAAAAATTTAATTTCCTTAATACCAAGACCCACAATTTTCTACACATTTTAAATTAGTTTAGACCAGGTGTTCTCGACCTTCCTAATGCTGTGACTCTTTAATACAGTTCCTTACTTATAGTGATCTCCAACCATAAAATTACTTTTGTTGCTATTTCATAACTAGAATTTTGCTACTGTTATGAATCATAATGTAAATATCAGATATGCAGGGTATCTGATATGTGGCCCCTGTGGAAGGGTCATTTGAGCCCCCAGGGGGTTGCAACTCACAGGTTAACAATCACCAGTTTGGGACTGGAGAGATGGCACAGCAGTTAAGAGCACTTGCTGCTCTTCTAGAGGACCAGGGTTCAATTCCCAGAACCAGCTTGATGGTTTATGGTGGTCTAACTCTAGGGGCACTGATACCCTTCTTCTGGCCTCTGCAGGCACCGCACGATGCACACAGACAAAACACCCATGCACATAAAACAAATAATAAAGAACCACTGGTTTAGACAGTTTGTAGGTTTAAAGTAATTGGTCCACATATTTCATTTCTGTCGTCAACTGCATATGACATGGACTCCTTAGTGGAACTCACTCTTTTCTGTTTTAGTGTCTGCATGATTGGTTAAAATGTTCTCTTATTTGTGACTATTGTCGGACTCTTTGCATTTAGACCAGTATGGACCAGTCAGTGGCCAGTCTCAGACCTGGGAAGAGCTCTGACTTTCAAGGTCTCCCATATGATTAAGGCCAGATTCATACAAGCACAGTGTGGGATGAGCCCAGGAGGTGAGACCCTAAGCTCATTTCTGCATGATTTCATCATTTTCCAGTTTTCTGAAATTCTCTTTTTTCAGTTTCTCTTTTTCCTCAGATAGCTGGAATCGTTATTATTTTATCCAAAGCTTTTATGTCCCTGGATAAGCAGTAGAGGGAGAGTGAAGCTCCCTCATCTTCTCATGTCCCAGGGACAGAGCTTTCCCCACAGAGAGGAAGTTTCCCTTTCCTCAGAATTAGGAACTCTAGCGAGTAATCCTCGCTCCCTGGGGGAGCCGGTTAGTGATGCTCATCTGGGGAGCTCTCTATTACCCACTCTTCTGTTGCTGCAGCAAAACACCCTGCAGGGTACAGGGCAATAGGGAAGTCCTGGCAGAGAGGAGGCTGGAAGTGCTGGTCCCATCACACCCAGAGCCAGGGAGAAGAGAGCCATTGCTTCTGTTTAACTCATTTTCTCTGTTTTACACAGTCCAGGATCCTAGCACAGGGAGTGGCCTATCCAAAGTCTTTAAATCTCAATTAACCTTATCAAGACATTCGTCTACAGTCATGCCCAGAGGCCAGAGTCTAGATCCTATCCTGCTGAAAACTGAAGTAAAACCGTCAAACCACCGATCTTACTTAGAGATTTAGGGTGGTCTGAGTTTAGGATGGGGCAATGGTGAGAAAGCACGCACTACAAACTGTTGGTTCCTTGGCATGTTGAAGCCTTCGTCTCCCTAAAAACCCCCTTCCCTCTGAAAAGCTATGTGGTTTTCAGCCTTAAAACATCCACTTATGGCTTGCAGGTTTTATGCTACACCCAGTGGGAGATAAATGGTAGACGGTGCTTACTCCCTCTTGCTGGAACTGGGCAGAAACATTATTAGATTGGAGGGTGCTACGCTTTGAACTGAATGACCTCTGCAATTATAAAATTGGCGGAAAACACTGAGTATCCCAGGGGAATAGTGGTGCTGATGGGATTATTTAGGGATCAGAGTTAAATAGCTTCGTCCAGGGCCGCCCCAGCTCCCACGCTCATCACCTCCTGTCGCTACCAGGCTGTCCTAAAAGTCTCACATGAATGAATCATGATTCCTTTCAACTCAGAAAAATCATTTTCTGTAAACCTTAGTATCACAGGACAGCAAGACACACATTGCAGAATTGCGCTTTGATAAACCTGTCTTCACTAACTGTCTACTGATGACTCACTTCGGCAACATTTGCCAATTGCAATTGCGAATTCATTACCTGCCAGTAAGCCTGGAGACGATTTCACGAAGTTCTGCGGCTTAACTCTAAGTTGCTTAAATTTTTCCTTTTAGATTGTTAGTTAACCTGTTTGGGGCAGGGGGTGTTGAAACGTTGCAGGTCAACACTGCTCCGACGTGCACAAGAGATGATTGCATGTAATTTGCTGGAATCCTCCTTGCATTTACGTTACCAGAAAATCTCCTGTAAGCAGTTTAGTTGCTCACACACTGAAAAGTATGTGGATTAGGGTAGGAAACTCTGTGTGGGAATTGATGAACACCGAGGACGCTGGCTGACCCTGTGGAGTCTGACTTTCTCCGCCCAATGATCAGCTGAGGGTAAGAAAATTACCCCGAAATAGACTCTAGAGGCAATTAACCTAGCCTACAAGGAAGAAGAATAAACAGAAAGTGAGCTGGTCCAGGTTCCGTGGCTAGTGGATGCCAACTGGAGGCCTATAGGCCTATAGTGTCTGTCTCCTCTCTTCCTACCTACTATGCCATGCTTATTGAGCAATCCTGTATTACTTACTACAGCTGGCAAGGTGTTCAGGGTATTCCAAGCTACCAATTGTAATAGTTACACAGGGAACTTATAATCGTTTGGTTTGGGATCTGTATCCTGGCTTAGTTCCTATTTCAGGCTGTTGGATTCCTTTATTTACTTATACTGGCTTTCAGCGTGAAGGTCGGGGTAAGGGGGAGGCAAAAGGCAGACGGTTCATCACCCAGCACTTTGGTCATGGAGCAGACTGTCCCAGGCTTTCTCAGTGCTATGTAGTCATCTGTGTGGTCCCCAACAGCGACAGAGACAAATATCCCCCTGAGTATATGTGGCTAGCTCCAGGCTGATCGCTGGATCTGAGGGTTCTTTGGCCCTGGTGAGCCTCTGAAATGAGTAAATGAGTCACCAGTTATAGATCTGTGTTACAGAATTTCCTCCAAGTTAAAGAATATATAACCAGATGCTAGCTTGTTCTTTTTCTTCTAATTTGTATTTATTACACTTTCTAAAGATGGCAAAACCATTGAAGAGTTGTTATCAAAAATCCTATTTGCATATTTGAAGCTTCTTTAGGCAAATAAAACCAGCAATGTAGGAGCCAGACACTCACAAGTACCTCATTAGATAGTCTGGTACATTCCTTTCCTGGTTCATTTCCTTCCAGCCAGCTTCAGATCTTGGAGGACTGCTAAGTCTCCAGGTTCTTGTCTTCATCTCTGTTGACATCTAAGAATACGAGGTGTGAGATGTTTGTAGATTCAGCTCTTGCCAGTTTCTGGTTTCTCACGATCTGAGCAGTCCTGAGAGTCCAGGTTGTGTCCTCCACCTCGATTGCCCTGGGCTTGGCCAAGTTCTCCGATTACCACTTCCCCTGAGCAGTGACATCTTGTCATGGGCTCGCCCTGTATACAGAACACGATATCTCCATACACCTATGCCATTGTTGAATAAGTTACATGCTTGACACTGAATCATAACAGAAGAAGAGAACAGAAAGATTTGTTTTAATATAGTTTTTTTTCTTTTTAAAAAAAGAGGGGGTGGAGTAAGGGATGGGTTCCTGGTAGTAACTATAGCCAGTATTTGCTCAGTTCTTCACTTTAATCCTGCTAGGTTATCATATCAAATGCTTTAACAAGTGATGACAGCTTCCAAGGACGAAGAATCAGGGTGGATCATAGGAATTGAATTCACTTCAAAGACCTTGCTCTTCTGAGTACTTCAGCATTTTATTTCTAGTCTGAACCAGTACATGAGGGGCTTGAGAAAGGGTTCAGCAGTTAAAATATTTGCTGCTCTTTCAGAGGACCCAACTTCACTTCCCCGCACCCATGTTGTGGGACTCAACCATCTGTAACTCCTGCTCCAGGAGATCAGACTCCTCCTGGCCTCTGTGGGCACTTTGTGGGTGGCAGACATGCATCTATAGACACAAGAACTTGTACACACACACACACACACACACACACACACACACACACTTGCACATACACACATACACTAAAATACCACCAACAAAAGTAATGATCATTTATTAGCAACCTTCTGCCTGGCGTCTTATTTGTAATGCACTTTAAGAAATAGACACTTGAGCCAGGCAGTGGCGGCTCACACCTTTAATCCCAGCACTTGGAAAGCAGAGGCAGGCGGATCTCTGTGAGTCTGAGGCCAGCCTGGTCTACAGACTGAGTTCCAGGACAGTCAGGACTGTTACACAAACCAAAAATCAAGCAAGCAAACAACAACAAGAAAAATAGACACTATTATTTTTCCATTTTATCCATGACGAAACTAAAAAAAAAATGTCAAGAGCCAATAGCTCAGATAAAAAATTAAGTTTTTCTTTGTGCCAATTTCAGACAGTTCGAATGACTCTGGGCGGCAAGGGGGACAATGCTGTTTAAACGAGCCTTGTTCTTGTTAGGATAACAATACTGAACTTTTTAAAGAGATTCGATATTATGGTCGGGTAATTAGAAACACTGATGGCTTGTTTGCCAAAGATCATGTAAGTAGTTTACGGCAGAGCTGTGAGCATAGCACAAAGTTTTGCTCAGTGTGGTAAAGTCCTTTCACTTGCTTGCTGAGAGCAGTCATCTGCATGCTTCCCTGTGGACGGGTGGAATCATTTAGTTATCCGGTATTTGCCGCCATCTAGTGGATAAACTGAGTAATCTACATTTTCTCGCTAGCTGTCTGGTAGACCACATCTGTCTTTGTCTCTGTCTCGCTATTCTTCCCTGATATGTCTTATAGTGTTACCAGAGAACGTGGTTATCAGTGAAGAGACGCCCTCCTGGAATTTCTGTAGTCGTTTACCAACACTTTACCAATAAGACGTGAGAGTGAAGAGGTTGAACGATGTCTCCCTGCTCACACAGCATCTCAAACTGTTCATCAAACTCCAGTCTCTACTATGATTCAGTGTCACAAATAGGAAATAAGAGGCCCTTTCCACTTGCAGATCCAAAGCTTGGTGTCTCTCCTGAAGTACTGTGCGCCCTCTACACAGACACCGAAGCATACTTTGTTCTGGCTGCCAGCTCTCAAACTCATGGAAGGAAAGAGGTTGCGAGCAATCTGAGCCTATGCATATGTCGATGTCTGGATATGTTCATGCTTGGATCTGTTTACATAATCATATGTGGAATCTTCTCCAGTAATCTAGATTAAGTTTCCATTTCTTGGGCACCTAAAACTAGACTTGATGGTGGTAAACTTCTGGTGAAATTTTTATTATTTAATTACTTATTTTTCCAGTATAATTTTTTATTGCTTCTTTGGGAGTTTCGCATAATGCACCCTGATCACATTCACTTCCCAGGCTTCCCAGGTCCAACCCCACCTTTGTGCTCTCCTCAAGGAAAAGAAAAATAAAACCAAGTCCAGTTTGCGTTGCTCACCATGAAAGAAAAGAACGTCAGAGGATAAAGAGTGGAGCCTAATGCATGCAGCATACAAATGCACCTGGTGCATGCACACGATACACGCAACATACAGCTCACACAGTGTGTACAGACAAGACAATAAGCAGACATAGTGCATACAGGTAATACATACATCATCAAGTACATATAGCGCTGTTGTAATCAGAGTTGCCAGAAGAATTTTGCCGCCAGATTCAGAGAAGCTTGTTTGGAGACAGTTTTCAACACTACCTTTGAAATTTATTATGCATATTATTAATATTGCAAGATACAGACAACCAACACTTATGAAACTCCAAGCAGCAGTTTTGTAAATATGGACATGTAAATACAGTGACATAAAATAGTAGATTCTTCTTTTGGTCACCCTTGTCAGTTTTTTTTTTTTTTAAATCAAAACTGTCTGGAAAAGCAAAACCTAATTATTTGGTGCTCTTCTTTTGAAAACCAGCGGGGAGCTTGGACAGAGACAAGCATAGACTCCTAGCAGGGGGAGAATCTGTTTGGGTAGACGAACACCACTGTATAGGGGTCCCACGGAGTTGTACTGACTTTGCCCCCTTTTGTAGCTGTCTGTGTGCATCTCAGATTGTCTCACACATGGAAGCCATCACCCAGGATTTCCCACCTTCAAGCAGCTAATGCCAGCGTCATCTTCAATTTGTAGAATTCAAAAAAATTAAAATATTTTAAAGGGAAGGAAAAAACAAAGCAGCTACAAAGCACTTTTAAAACAAAGTCATACAAAATATAAGAACTTTATAATATACTTTATATGCACACTTTACATATGAGTAGCCTTTATTCAACCAATAAATTTCAAAGCTGCCTTAAAACTATCCGCATCTCACAGTCTATTTAGGAAGATAGATGTGTATAGCACAATGCTTGGCATGCGGCAATGACTTTTATTTTTAGCTAGTAAAATAGTTGGTTCCCCCCCAACTCTAGTTAGTGATCTTGAAATTAACTAAGTTTAGGCTTAGCTAAGTGGGACGTCAGTCAGATAACATCTGTCTTGACATCATTCCAGTCATTTGGAACTAATTCTCTTCCTTGGACAACAATGCTTCAGTGTCTTGAAAAGAAATGTTTTTCCTGAATTTGTCAAGTGTGTCTCTGTTCTAACGTGTCTGGGGCTGTGATACCTGCCATAACAGAACTGAAGCTAAAGTAAGGCAGGAGAGATGATAGCCTTTCTCCTCCTCAGAATATGTTACATAGGACTGGCGTCACAAGAGAAAAGATGAATTGAAGTGGGCTGCCCTTCAGCTGCATAAGAACAGGGCTAGATTCCTTACTCCTTGCCTTACTAACACTGGGCAGCAGACATTAGCCAAACTGGTCAGACAGAGACACCTTTGTGGTGAGCTCTGCACAGGTGAAGAAATTGGTAGCAGCAAGGTCATATAAAATTTTCCCTGGAGATTTCTTGGGAAACCATATAATACCATACTATATCTCAGACTATGGGGAATTTCAACTACATTACACATGGGTATGGAACAATGACATTCTGTAGATGATGCTTTCTTTTTTATGTTTCTTCTTAAAACTGCTCCATGAGGCCATAAAAATTGTACATAATGATTGGAAGCTATACAATGTTTCAAAATATGAATGTACTATATCATGTAAAACACAGGGCAAGTATGTCATTCTCCTTAATCATCTCAATAATTTATCATTTTGTTACCTTGTGTGTGTGTGTGTGTGTGTATGTGAGTGTGTATGTATGTGAATGTGAATGTGTGTGTGTGTGTGTGTGTGTGTGTGAGTGTGAATGTATGAGTGTGTGCATCTGCTGATGTACATGCACTGTGTGGGTGCAGGCTTGAGTGTGGAGGCCAGAGGGCAACCTTGGAGTCTTCAGAAGCTGTACACTTTGTTTTATGAAACTATGCCACTGATTAGGCTACACTGGCTGACCAGGGAGTCCTGGGATTCTGCCTCACCAGGGCAGGGACTCTAAAATACTGTCACCCATGCCTGACTTATGCTTTACATTGGGTCCAAGGATGGAGCTCAGGGCCTCATACTGTATAGGAGGCCTTCTACTGACTGAGCTATATCCCCAACCCACTTATGGTTGCTTTATGCTGAAGCTTTCAAAATCTTTTCTCTAGTTCTTCGCAATGTACTATCTTTGTGGTATAGCATTTTTTAGACTCAATTGTCTTATCCAAATTAGAATATGATTTTCTTTCCTACTGGGTCAAGAATGGAAGGTTAGTTATAATGATTATCTGTCGGGGACCAGCCTCAACAAAAATATCACTTGCCAGCATTGAAATTTAGAGATATTAGTAAAGGATACGAAGATGCAAAAAAAAAAAAAAATCCAATCAAACAGAAACATACAGAATAGTACCAGAAGGGAGTTACAGTGAATACTGAATTCACCTGTGCTTAATTTCCAATTGCTTAAAATAACCCTGATCCCAAAAGGTGGGAGTAAAACAAAAAACTTCCTTAATATAATACAAGGAAATGAACAGACCAGTTGAAGGTCAGGGGCTACATCCATGGTTAAACATTCTGTTGCGAGAACAAAGAAAGTCAAGTTCACAGCCTAGACCAAAGAATTCCATAGGCAAACCACTCCCTGGGTGGAATTCAAAGTTAACTTCATAAAGGATCCTTAGTTGGATCCTTAGACTTTTGTTTGAAGTAGGAACAGAGGTACTTCTCTATTTCTGAAATTAAAGGTCACACCTGTTGACAATAACCTTGAGAGAGCAAAACTCTCTGACCTAAATCTAGGTGGGATCTTTGTTTGAGGCAGAAACACGATAACATTGAAGGAATGGAGGTACATTCCAACTCCCTGACCTTTGGTCAACGTGGAAATGGGCTCACATTTTTGGGTCTCCACAGCCATCACATGCTTTAGCTCAGTTACATCATCATCTTTGTATTGTATGAGACTTTTTCTTGCTTAATTTATCCCTATCCTCAATGTTCTATCTCTCTCTTCTTAGTTTATGTGAGTCCTAGGAAAATCATGTATTCTTGTTAAATATAAAATTTTATTTCATATGCATGTATTTTTTGTAAATGTCTATATGTGTATGATGTGTGCAGGTGTCACATACATGCAGTGTGTTTTCTTCTATTGTTTTATGGATCATTGCCTTAATGCAGGGTCTTCCACCAGCTCAGGAGCTAAGCTGGCTGGTCAGTGAGTTCATGAGAGCCACCTTCCTCTACCCCTCTTTGCTGGGTAACAAGCACAGGTACAAAAAGCCATGCTTGACTTTTTATACTAGTGTTAAATATTTGATCTCATGTCCTTATGTTCATGAAAAATTAATTGCTCTTATCTACTGAACCATCTTTTCAGCACCATATTTTAAATTTATGTTGATAATATCTAAAATGTCTTATAGCTCTTCTTCTTATTGCTAACACTATGATCTTAAAATCCATCCATCTTACTCTATGTCCACCATCTGATGTCTTTTAGCTATTTATAATACATAGAGTGTATCTTTCACATCATAGTTGAATGCTATGGTGGGGCTGGATACATGGTTTTCATTTGATTCTCTCTTTGAAAATGTTACCACAATACCAGGAGTTTAGTCCAATATCTACCATTTGTCTATTTGTACATTTTCACTACAGTCATGAGAATCCCTACTCTGACCACATCCACTGACGTTGTGTTCAATTTTAATGAAGATCTATGTCAGTTTCAAAATTAATACATATCATCCCAGGAAAGAATTTTACTAACTCGTATGTAATGGCTTGGAGCAGTTTCCCTTGTTTTTAGTCAAATCATGTTTGACACACACCCATCATTTTTTTTTTTTTTGGTTTTTAGTACAGTTAATATTGTTATTAACTCTTTGAGAATTTCACATATGTGTGCATTGTGTTTTTTGATCATATGCACTCTTCACTTCTCCCTCTGATTCCTCCTAGATCCTTCAGAACCCAGAAACTGCTTGTCATCCCCTTTTCTCGGTTTTCATAGCCCACCGAGTCTGACTCATACTGCACGTGCTGTCAACATTCACTCTTGAACCGCCAAGGAAGCCGTTGCCATCAGATTCATGCAACAGAGGAAAGAAAACACAGACAACATGACGTAGATAATTCAAATCTGAATTTCTGGTTAAATGACTCAAAGGGGGAGTGCTTTGCTGTCTCTTCTTAGTGAGCACAGACACATTTTTGGTGACTCAGAGTCAATCACAAATGTGTTTGTTTAATCCATGCAACTGAGAATTGGAGGAAGGCTATAGACTTTAAAGTAATAGACTTGATTGTTTAAAGGAAGAAATTTCTCAAGATAGGGAAGCATTTAATTTGTTTCATGGTGTCTTAGTTTACTTTTCTATTGTTATGGAGAGATACCACGATGATGGTAACTATAAAAGAAAGTATCTAATTGGGGGCTTTCTTATAGTTTCAAGTTGGGTCATAACCATCATGGTGGGGAGCACGTTGGCAGGCAGGCATGGTTCTAGAAAAAGAGTGGAGAACTTACATCTTATGAGTGAGTTGGAGGCAGAGAAAGGGGGGAGAAGAAGTGAGAGAGACATAGAGACAGGGAGAGGAAGAGGAAGGGAGAGAGAAAAAGGGAGGGAGGAAGGGACTGGCATGGACTTTTGAAACTTCACAGCCCATCCCCAGTGACACACTTCCTCCAACAAGGCCACACCTGCTAATCCCTCCTAAATAGTTCCAGGAAACAATTGGAGACCAAACACTCAAAATTTCTGGGCCTAGGTGGGCCATTTTCATTCAAAGCACCACACATATGTGCTTTGGTTACTTTTTACTTTATGGTTTCTTTTCTCTTCCCTCACTCAAGTCTATAGTAAAAGAGAGACGAGGAGCAGAAATATATGGAAAATGTGGTTTAGTAATATGACTGAAAAAGTTTAAACTTTTAGACAAGGAGAATGTGGATGACAAATTATCTGTAATTTTTAAAGAAATTAACACTACTAAAGAAAAATCTCAAGGTTTTCACTGGAACAATAGGAAAGATACCCTTGGGGCAAGACCCCATCCATGGATGGTTTCATCTTGTGGAAATCCAAAAGAAAGTCTAAACTGAAAATGCTCTGAAACATTTCCCTCTTAAAAACAACAATACAGGGAATTGTTTCCCCAGAGTCGGCATACAAAAGCTAGCAGAACAGTAAAGGAGGGCAGGGTCCACCCCAAGCTGGTAGCAGAATGTGGCAGCATTGAGCATTATCTACATGGTACTAGTTTTGCAGGCATGAAAGGTGCAATGTTGAGGGGTGACAGAGTCTTGTGTCATGGTTCCAGAGAGCTGTCAAACATGGACAATCTGTAGTAGGATATCAATATTATGTAGTAGGTTCTAGACAATATGTAGTGGGATATAGATCATACATAGTGGGATGTAGAAAATACGTAATGGGATGTAGACAGTATGTAGTGGGATGTAGACAGCATGTAGTGGAATGTAGACAGCATGTAGTGGAATGTAGACAGCATGTAGTCGGATGTAGACAATGTGTAGTGAGATGTAGACAATATGTAATGGTATGTAGATAGTATGTAGTGGGATGTAGACAACACGTAGTGGGATGTAGACAACACGTAGTGGGATGTAGACAGTATGTAGAGTTCCTACAACAAGGCCCTGCGTGGTGACTGTGAACATGAGGAGTGAGGCTGCGTGGAAACTTCAGGATGTTGGAGATGCGAGATGTGTGTAGTCTGAAGATCAAAGCAGAGAAAAGAATCAGCTTCAACTTAAAAAGAGGGAGGGGAACATGACAATACGAGATAAGAATCTGTCTTTTAAGGGGGAACAAGAAAAATAAATGACAAAAGAGAAAAAAGGAAGCTACAGAAATATAAGAAAACTTTAAATGTAAATATTTAAAAACATCAGTCTATAGAAAAGGGAACAAACACCACAAAGCTTGACACTGAAAGAGAAGGGTTAAAAATATTTTTTAAAAAGAGGTAGTGACAGTTTCAAGTCTTCTGAGGGCTAAGGAGGCCAGCCCTGTGTGTGTGGGTTTACCATACTACGTGGACAAGCTCATCATTCTGTGGCTGCTTGGCCTGTGAGGCACCTGGTGGGAGCAGTCTTGGTCGATTGGCTTCTCAACTCTTCATTTCTGGTGTTCACTGGGCAACTCAAAGGTCTGAAGATCTTCAGGAAGCTTGTGTACCTCTGGGTCCTAAAATTAGGGCAACCAGAGGTATGACATTTGGCTCTGCACAGAGAACAGACCTTTGAGTTGCCCAGTGAACACCAGAAATGAAGAGTCGAGGCTTCCTGAAGATCCGACCTTGTCTCCAGTGCACTTCAATGTGGCACCCAGATGTGGCATCAGGAGGCCCCATGAGGATGCAGTGTTCCATACTGACATAGAGACTCCCCTGGGCACCCAGAGGGATCTTCAACTGTTCACAACTTAGCAGTCTGGAAACCACTTGGCAGCTTTTCTGGTAAGCCTCCAAACTGGGTGGCACAGACAAATAGCAATTTCTGGCTCTCACCTACTAAATCCCCGGTCACGGAGCTCTCCAGCTTCTGACTCAGTCTTTCTCAGGTAACTAGATTAACTTTCCACGCCAGGACCAGTGGGTCAGTGGCTGACCCTTGGTTGGACTCATGGAGATAGGCTAGCTGAGGGATGTTTGATTCTCAAAGCTGGGCCTCATAGCAGAGCCTCTCCAAATAGCTTCCTGTCACTGTCCTGCAGAATGACGGGACTGAGGGAATTCCTCAGAACCGTGCTTCTCAGTGTTCACCCCTACCTGATTAGACATCAGTTTCCCGTGCTGAGATTAGCGTTTGAGGTCTCTCTTTCCTCCTCCGTTGCCAAAGGTTCTCTTTCTCCTTTCACCCCGGCCATTTTTAAAAATTATTTATTTATTTATTTATTTATTTATTTATTTATTTATTTATTTATTTATTCATTTATTTATTTAGTGACGACTGTCTGTTCACATCTGATACTCTGGTTCTTTTTTACTTTTTAATTTGTTTCTTGCCCAGTCTTCTCTTCAGCTCCTGCACACTCTACACTTCTCACACCGAAGCAGCCTTTCCTTGACGCCTCTCTTTCCAGATTCCCTGGAGTTTTGATATGACTGTCAGCCTACCACTAACCTCGGGCTTTCCCACCGTCACCCACCCCAAAGGGTAGCTGCCCCCATCCTTTAGGGCTGTACCCCGTCAATATGATAGCAGTGTGTGGGTGCAGGAGAGACAGGATAGAAAGGCAGAGAAAATTTGGGGAACCTCCGAAGGAAATGAAGCCCTTTACCATAGAGTCCAGTTCCAGACTCTGGCCGCAGTAAAGCAAGAATTCCAGCAAAACAGATTGCTTAAGGCCTTTTCCACTTCTAGCTGCAAACCTGTAATTGTCTAGGAATCTCTGCAGAGGTCCATTTACAGGAGGATGACACAGGCTAGACAGACCTCTTGGGCAATGACAGGGGCTCTTGGTTCTTACCTTATCAGTTAGGATTCCACCCAGAGTCTCCACAGCAGCCTCCCTTAGCTCACTTATCAAAAGAGAGAGGAAGGGCAATGTTTTCTTAGCAGCCCTGGAAGACGTGAACTGAAAGCCATCGAGATGAAATGATACGCTGGCGGCTAACGCTGAGACAACTCTAATTCTCTCTCGAGGACTCCGACCCCATTCTTGCCTGTGTCTTATTTCCTGAAGGTCTCTCAGAGACGCCCAGACACAGGCTCTCTGGTATATATTCTTTCTCTCTTTGCTCCTGACCCTTCTGCTTAAGCCCACACCAACATATATTCATATAGCTCCAATTCTGCTTCATAAACTGGCTAGTTCTGGAATCATTTTCAGTGTCAAAGTCACTCGCCCAAGTGGGCTCGCTCAGTCCAAGGTCTCTAAAACTCTCCAAGCTGCTGAAGTTGGCAGTGGGAAGCTGTATTTCTGTCCCTTCGCTGCTGACAGAACCTACCAATCTTTTCTTCCCCTGATCAGTTTTTGCTTTTCTCAATCTGGTTTTATATTAAAGATATTATATGCTTTCCCTTCTGTAATACTGTGTAGGTGTTCTCCATGCTTGTGGGCTTTATCCTTGCAATCCTTTGTTGGTTTGAACACTTTAACTTTTATGTAATAAAGCTAATCTGAAATTTTAAGTAGGTGTTCTTGTACACATATTACAGATATTTTTTTCATGAGACTTTATCTTTCAAGTTTTCAGTTTGTCTGTAGTCTTTTTGGCATGCATTGTGTCTTTCTTTGACTTTCTTTTCTTGCCTTCCTTCCTTCCCTTCCCTTTGCTCTCTCTTTTTCTTATCACCCCCCACCTTCTCTCCTCTGGCCAGCAGTGAGGCAGGAATTCCAGCCAAATGAACAAACTGCTTCAGGTTTTTCCCCTTTTCTATCTAGAAACCTGCAGTTCTGTAGGAATCTCACCAGGATCTCATTTGCAGGAAGAGGACGTAGACCTCCGTGTAATGATAGGTTTCACGGAGTCACCTTATCTGATTATGATTTTATCCGAAAGGCCTCGAGATCAACCTCACTTATCTCACTTACCAAAAGAGAGAGGAGGGGAAATTTTTCAAAGCAACCTTTTAAGATGTGACCTGAGAACCATCCAGATTATATGTATAGGTGACCAAGGACTCCGTACACATTCCTGGGTGTATCTAATTTTCTGCAACTCAGAGACAGCCACACCCATGCTCCTGTCTTTCACTGCTCGCGATTTAACTTTGGGGCTTGAATATTCTAGGGGACAGCTTTTGTCATTGAGTTCCTCCCTCTCCTGCATGAGCAGCTTTATAGGATTTCAATTTATTTTTTCTGTCAATTATGAAAAGGAATCAGCTTTTTAATTGGTATCGGGTATCATCATAATAGCATTCTAAGTTCCCACATATTTCTTCTTTTCTATTGTGCTCCACATATCTGTTTGTATATAATTTAATGGTACTTATTATTTATATGATTTTGAGTTTTGTGCCATAATAATATCTGGTTGTTAAAATCCATATGTATTGCTTTTTAAGGCTTTCTTTGTTGTAGACTTTGTATTTTTACATAATTTTCAAATAAGAATTTGAGGGGCTAAGAAAATTCATTTGGAATTTTAATAGGAATCTCATTGAATTTACAGAGGCATTTGGACAGAATTAATATTTTATATTAAAGTTATCCACTCCAGGAGCAGAAACTATTCTCCCTTCATTAGTCAGATGATCTCTATAGTTTTTAATCAGCTTTAAACTACTCTGGAGGCACGGTAGACTTTCAGAAGCTATCTCCCAGTGATTTTCACCCTGAGCTTGAACTGGTAACAATTCAACTTCCTTCCCTCACAGTGCTTCAAATGGAAGACAGCAGACCCAAGAAAATGATCCACTCAGGTTCTCATTCACATGTGGGTCTGAGCACAGAGTCTTCATGTGCTTAATTTGGAGGCCCCATAGAATCCAGCGAAGTAGATAAGGGAGTATTGATGAGGAGGGGAAGGAAATCCTTAAGGGGAGGGACTGGTGGAACCCAGGTGATTGATAAGAAGGGGAAAAGGGAAATAGTGAGGAGGAAAGCTCAAGTGCAGAGATGGATGGAGGGTAGAGTAGGTAGAGTAGAGGAGGGCTGGAGAACCAACTCTGAGGACATTTGAAAGAGTCATATGGAATGCTAGTATTGTTTTTCATTTATTTTTTTAAGTTTCATTTTGCATTCCAACTACAGTTCTCCCTCCCGCCCCTCCTCTGGCCCCCTTCTCCCCAGCCCACCCCCCCCATCCACTCCTCCCAACAGGTAAGGGCTCCCATGGGTAGTCAACAAAGTCTGGCACATTAAGTTGGGGAAGGACTAAGTCCCCCCCCCCAACAACCCCCTGCATTAAGGCTGAGCATATCATCCTACCATAGGGAATGGGATCCAATAAGCTAGTTCATGTACCAAGGATAGATCCTGCTCCTACCGCCCGGGGCCTCTCAGATAGCCCAAGCTTCACCAATGCCTCCCACATATGGAAGGCCTAGTTTAGTCCCATGGAGGCTCCACAGCTGCCAGCCTAGGGTTCATGACTTCTCATGAGCTTGGTTCAGCTGTCTCTAGATTTCTCCATCATGATCTTGGCTGAGATGCCTCAGAGGTTAAGAACACTGGTTGCTCTTCCAGAGGTCCCAAGTTCAATTCCCAGCAACCACGTGGTGGCTCACAACCATCTATAATGAGATATGGTGCCCTCTTCTGGTGTGTGTATATAAAATTAATAAAGAAATCTTAAGCACATTACTCAATGTTCAATTAAGTTTGAATTATGGCAAAGAACATGTGGTGATATTTGCTTTCGCCTATTTTAATATCATTAACTTTTGAACCTTGGATAAACATAGCATTTTGATCTAACCTAAAGGTAACTCTATGCCTACCATAAAGCTTCAGAATGTTTAATTTAAATACCAGTACTGTTTGCAATTGTACAGTGCCTTAATTTTGCCATTAACCATCCCCAAAATTTAGTGTTCTAGGAAAAAAATGCATCCATGGTTCATATTTTGAAAAACTGTCAACTAGACTGCTCTGTCTTTGATCTCGGTTCTCTTTACTGTGCTCAGTGTAAGAGCATACACCTTCTTTCATGTTACATTATTTAATACCATATTGGCTGAAACCAGTCAAGGAGCTGTTCCCAGAAACAAAGCGAGGGGACACTCAAAGGAGATGAAAAATGCGTGAGGATATGGTCATCTGGCTCTGTTTGTTTCTGTTTGGTGTTGTACAAAAAGAAATGTCTGTAATCGTTGTGTTAGATTCTAAGATGATTCAATGACTATTTTAAATGTGAAATTTTCTGTACATTTTTCACTCTTATTTATATCATTGTAAAATAAAGGTATTGACTAAGGAAAAAAGAAATCTTTTTTATAATATATATGAATATATATTTCATATGTCAAATTATACACACACACGTGAGTGTGTCTTGTAGATGTCAGAAGTTATATCTTTAAAGTCTTGTCAACATGGCTGTATAAGCATGACAAGGAAGATGTCCTTAGACAATATTATTTTATAAGCTTACTTCACATAGGGTATGCTCATTTCAGAAGCCATTGGTTGTCAGATAAAAAGCCTGGTGCTAGATGTGGAATGTATTCCCTCTTGTTATTGGTCAGAGGTGGCATAGAGAAATTAAACTCATGCTTCAAAAAGATGAGTTTGGGGAGTAGGGTGGTGAGTGTGTACCTGGAAGGAATTAGGGGCAAGAATGGGGGGGGGGGGAGTGTAACTATGACCAAAGCACAGTGTATACAAATTTCAAAGAATTAATAAAAATAAGTTTTTGGTTGAGAGTCTTAGCATTTAGTGTCTAAGTTATCTCTCCAGAACAATGAAAATAGTTTTTAAAAAGACACCTTTATATCCTTTGTTTTTCTAAGGTTGAAGTTACTGCATCTGTATTGTGGTGAAAGCCAATATGTTTAACTATTTTTGTATGTAATCAAATCAATATATTTAAATGCTTAGCACTGTGTGGTTAACATACAGTTTGTACCAAGTCTGTAAGAAATATGCTAAGCTTGAGAGAAAAATAGAGATTTTCCAATGCAGGGCTGGAAAAATACTTCAGCGGTTGAGTGTGTATTGCTCCTGCGGAGAATCTGAGCACCTCATCAGATCAGAAGGCTCACAACTGCTGGGACTACAGCTGCTGTGGATCTGAAATCCTCTCCTGGCCTTCGCAGACACCTGCGCCCCTGTGCACACGCTGTTCTACCCCTCAACATACATGGATGTAACTAAGTCCAAAATACTTTTTTAAGAGAAAGAGAGAGAGAGAGGGGGGGGGAGAGAGAGAGAGAGAGAGAGAGAGAGAGAGAGAGAGCGATTTTCCAGGTTCAAGGTTCTCATGTTTTTATCATGACATTTTCTTCTAAATATTTTCAGGTTTGGGGGATTTTATTTTGGTGGAAGTTAGCAATCACCTTGTTTTACGACCAGTCAAAATACTGTGCGTGTAATTTGCATACTTGTTGAATCTATTTTTCTTCCTTCTTTCCTTTTTTTCTATCTTTCCCTTCCTTCCTTCCTTCCTTCCTTCCTTCCTTTCTTCCTTCCTTCTCCTCCTCCTTCCTCTTCCTCTTCCTCCTTCTTCTCTCTCTCTTTCTTTCTGCAATGCTATGGATTGAATCTGTGACTTTTATATGTTACTCAAACTCTGTTACCAATGGAACAGCTCCCTCTCCCAGATAAATCTGTTTGGATAGGTTAGGGCTTTTTATTTGTTTCCAGTGGGAAGGCCACTCACGTTCTTTATCCATTTCAGTATCTCCAAACTCCAGCCCTGTCCCTGTTTCTGCAGGCCCTGGTATAAAAGCATAAAAGAAGGTTCACAGCGCATATCTAGACATTTACTTCTCCCTAAGTGGGCAAACATGCGGTGGCAACGATTTGAAAATTCAAGTTTCAAATCCTTAGTTACACCTTAGCATGATACCCCACCCTGTGTGTGTATGTGCATGTGTGTGTGTGTGTGTGTGTGTGAGAGAGAGAGAGAGAGAGAGACACAGAGACAGAGACAGAGACAGAGAGAGACAGAGAAAAACAGAGACAGAGAGACAGAGAGGCAGAGGACAGCTTTTGGGAGTTGATTCTGGATCTTCACAATGTGAGCTGTAGAGATGCAGCCCAGGTTGTCAGGGTACCAGCCCCTTCACAGGAGAACACGAGTCAGCCTCCAGTTAATGGCCTGTCCCTTTCTTTTCTAAGTTCCAACTTTGCCTATCTCCTTGAGGACTTTACATGTAATCCCTGTGTCAACCTTGACCCACACACCTAGAAACTCTATCTTCAGACTACAAAAAGTGCCTCTGGTGGCCTTGGTATCTAGTGTTGTTCTCTCACAGTGGAGTCTGCCTGAAGAGGAGGCCTTTGCAGGGACTGGAAGCTTGCATGGAATTCTGTCTACTAAAGTGGACGGAGGAAGAATGGGCTCTTAAGGGGCGCTTCTCTAGTGATGTCTGGACTCATTGGGAGGCTCCTGGCTAGAGGGAGGCTGGAATAGACTTCCCAGTGTTGCCCAGAGCTGGGGCTCTGTCTACATTTAACATAGGGGTAGGTTGGATGCTAATATTCCTTTTTGACACTAAAGACATATTCTTTTCATTTAATTTCCAAGAGACACAGTTGCTGCCTGAGGTGGTACGGAGGTGACTTTTCTATTTTCGGAGTAAAATGAACTGTAAATCATGAGAAGAGACATCTCCTTGGAAATCTCTTTTTGTTCTGTTCTTCCCACACCATGCAAATAGGCACTCAAGCTCCCTATTTAATGACAGTGGAGCAACCTTAAATAGAAGCTGGGCAGTGGGGAAAAGAGATAACCTTTAGTCAAAACCTCGCATACAGTTAGCTGCTTTAAAACCCACTGCTCTTGAATTTTAAAAGAAAATAACGTATTGATTTAATTATGTGGGTATGGATGAAAGTTCCTAATTATGAAAATCTCTTCATTATTGATTGTTTCTGGGGTGTCTGTCCTGCCCAGTTCCTACAATCGTTAAGTCCCAAAGAAATCACACAAAGGTCTACATTATTTCTAAACTGATTGGTCCATTAGCTCAGGCTTTTTATTAACTCTTATAACTTATATTAACCCACTCTTCTTGTCTATGCTAGCCATGTGGCTCGGTACCTTATTCAGTGAGGCAGTCACATCTTACTTCTTCTGTGGCTGGGTCACGACTACAGACTAAAACTTCCTTCTTCCCATAATTTTCCTGTTCTTGTCACCCTGCCTCTACTTCCTGCCTAGTTGTCCTGCTTATACTTCCTGCCTGACTACTGGCCAATCAGTGTTTTATTAAAATACAATTGACAGGGTACAAACCATTGTCCCACAGCAATTGGTATTGTTTACAATTTATGTAAAGGATTAAAGAGTCTCATCTTAAGGAGTATGGTGGGGGTGGTGTGTGTTATCTGAACCTTATTCCTAATTTGTTAAACTGTGCACTGGGATGAGTGGCACTCAAACAGATTTTTGACTCGGAGTGGTAGAAGTACTATGTTTCGTAGCAATGAGCAGAGGGTGCTGGGATTTTAAAGGTTTGCAAATTTCTAGACTGAAGTTTATAGGGCTTTTTTTTTTTGGTTTGTTTGTTTTTCCTGGGTCTCAGATTCTTGAAAGTTGATAATGATGGACTTGTGTGTTTGGGGTGAAAAGGGAGACCACGAGTGGATATTGCTCTTGCTGGAGGCACCCTGAGAGACCTCTTTTCTGTGTACAATCCCAGGCATTTGTCATTCCTCATGCTGCAGAGTCTAGAGTGACCTGTGTCATAGACAGGCTTCTGAAATAATTGGAATTTCCTCTTACACAAGTATTTAGACCACAGCATGCCTTAGTTATGTTTCAGGGATAACAAGAAATGAAAGAAAAAGAAGAATTGTGTATCTCTTTTCGTAAGTGGTGTTCTACCCAAATTGTGACAATGCTGCCTAAAACATTTTCACCTGCTGGGAACTTGCCCACTATATCTCTGATCAAGACCCATGGAAACTCATTGTGATGCAGCTGTGCCATTAAAAACTGACGGGATGGCCAGTGAACAAAAGAGTGAACTTATTCGAATCAAATCAAATCAAATGAATGAAATGTGTGAGATCCTGCCACTTTGTGTTCTGCCCTCTTTTCATCAAGGATTTCCCCAGCTACTTCAGCTATTCCATTTCTTCAGCTACTTCAACTATTCTGTTTCCCAACAGTCATGCCATGTTCAGGCATGCACACACCATAGGATGGAACTGCTTGCCAGTGTCCTACTCCCATTAGTGAGGACAGATGCCATTCCAATTGTTAAGTATTTTGAATCTCACCTTCATCATTCCTGTCCCGACACAACTTAGGAAAGTATTTGTTTCCCATCTGTTTACGTGTTTCAGTGAACTGATATTTTCAAGGACACTGCCTTGGAGAGTGAGCGATCAATTCTGTTTGGAGCAGGAGCCCTGTAAGGTGGCTAGGATGCTGGCAGGGTTGGTTGAGTAGAAAGGATTTGTGCATCTCTTGGAAGTTGGACTTGGAGAGAATTTTCTGGTATAAAATGCTTTTTCCTGTCTGTGCACATCAAAAACTTATAGCGTACTGGTTCCTTTGGCTTTCACCATGGTTTTTTTTTCCCCCAAAGCAAGTATTTCTGGGAAAGAGAACAATACGTTCAAATCACTTTCAATTATTAGACCAATTTGGATATTAATAATATCAAATGTAGTAATACAAATGCATTGAAAAGAATTGAAGATAGCATAAAACTAGGGCACTATATACACTTTGATAGTGTATCAAAGCACTGGAATCTGTGAAGGAGTTTGAGTAGAAGCAGGATTGCCCTCAGTATTAGGGAGAAATAAAGGCTGGAGGGAGAGGTGCCTGGAAGCTGCCATTGGTCTCCTTCCTGTTTTCCCACGGAGGTTTTCCAGAGCCTGATTGAGTAGACAGTGGCAGCATGATTTATTTTAATTATGTGATATGTTATCTTCCCATGCATCATGACTATAATCTCTGGACATGTTCAAAAATCTGTATTCTGTAAAACAGCCTTGTTGTCTTGAGAATTTTTCTACCTGAGAAACTTCTACCAGAAAGTTGTAGTAGATGTCAAAACACTGCTCAAATTTATCTGCGTATATCCAGTCACCAGTTTCACTGTTGAGAGAGGATGTATAGAACTCAAGCTAATAATACTCCAGTATGGAGCCCCAACACATCTTTCTATGTGTGTGTTTCCTAGCAATTAACCTTCAAAGAGTTAATCAGCCCCCTTTTGCCCCAGTGTCCTCATCTAAAATTTGAGAATATTAGCACTACCTACTGCTATAGGATAAAGCTCTTGTACCCTGAAAATTTGTCACTCATATTGGTTTAATAAAACACTAATTGACCAGAAGCCAAGCAGGACATACAGGCAGGGTGACCAGACTAGAATTCTGGGAAGAGGAAAGGTTCAGTCTACTGTTGCCACCCAGATGCAGAGGAAGCAAGATGAAAATGCTGCACTGAGAAAAGGTACCAAGCTACCTGGCTAAACATAGATAAGAATTATGGGTTAATTTAAGTTGTAAGAGCTAGTTAGTAATAAGCCTGAACTAATAGGCCAGTTTATAATTAATATAAGCCTCTATGTGTTTCTTTGGGACTGAATAGCTCCTGGACCAGGCGGGGCAGAATTTACGGCCTACCTCAAGAGGTAACGGGCATACAGTATACGTGGTAATATTGTAATACTGCAAATTTTTGGTTACTTCACTTATCAAAAAGCACAGTCAGTTTCTCCTTCCTTTGACTTGGATCAGTCTTTGAGCTTACTTGGTGAGCAGAATAGAGATGGAAAGAATACAATCTGACACCCGAAACTCAATTAGAAAGGAGAGGTGCTGTAGGAAGCACACCCTGCCAGCCACAGTGTGAAGTGCCTGGCTGCTATGGGGAGAGACCATCGTGGAGCCTTGTCTCTTTTTAGACTCCAGTTACTGGATTCCTTGCAGCCTAAGTGTTGAGCACATGAACGGAGCGGTCTTTAAGGCTTCAGCTATACATAGTCAGCCTGCAACTGCAGCAGATGTGTCTGATGCCGTTTGCTATTGCATTTAACTGTTTGTAACTGTTATCATCTTAAACTGCTCTTTCAGGGTAGCAAGCCTCTAGGCAGTCAATCCACAACGCAGTTCCAGAGGGTCAAGCACTCACCTGATTCAAGGAAATACCGAATGCTCTCTTAGGTCAGTCTTTGGTGTTCCTTAGCACATGCCACTGTGTGTTGCCTCATTGAACCCTTTTTGCCTGGAAGTTCCACGTAATAGGAATTTTTTTAGATTTAACATTTTTTTTTGACTGATGAATGTATTTCCTCTATTGTGTCTTCAACACCCGAGAATCTCTCTTCCATCTCTCATATTCTGTTGGTGATGCTTGCATCTGTAGTTCCTGTTAGCTTACCTAGAGTTTCCATTTCCAGGATTCCCTCTGTTTGTGTCCTCTTAATTGCTTCTATTTCCATTTTCAGATCTTGAACAATTTCCTTTATTTATTTGTTTGTTTTCTTGACTATCTTTTAGGGATTTGTTGATTTTTTTTCCAATTTTTGTTGGCTTTTTCCTCATTTTCTTTATGGGATTTGTTCATATCCTCTCTAAGGACCACTATCATCTTCATAAAGTAATTTTAAGGTTGTTTTCTTGTGCTTCAGTTGTGTTGGAGTGTTCAGATCTTACTGTTGTAGGATAGCTGGGCTCTGTTGATACCATAGCGCCTCTTCTGTTACTGTGTTCCTACACTGGCATTTAGGCATCTAAAGATGGAGATGGTGAGAGGTCTGGGTGCTGATTCCTGTGTTTGTCTTTGTTAGTTGAGTATTTTGTTCCTTGGTTTCTTTTTCCTCTCTGGTCTTCTGGCTTAAATGGCTAAGAGTTCTGGTAACTAGTATGTCTTCAGGTCCTGCAGGGAGTCCTCTCTGGGGTTTTGGGAGCTAGGAGTCCCTAGATCCAGTCTGGTTTCTGGTAAAGCCAGAGTCTTTTTCTAAAGTTGTAGAGCAGGATATGGAGCCCAGGTGGGGATAAAGACTGGGATTCCTAGATCTGCTCTGTGCTCCAGTAAAGCTGACTTCTTCTTCTGAAGCTGTCGACCTGAAGTCTCTATATCCGGCCTGGCGTCTGGTAAGATGGAAGTCTTCTGAAGTTGTAGACCAGGATATGGAGCTGAGAGGGATTGGGTAGGGGGTTGGAAGTGTGTGTGAGCAGTCTGGGATTGTGGGTCAGGCTTAAAGGGGTTTAGCAGGCGGTGGGTGGTGTTTTCCCTGGTGTTTCTAGAACTGCTCTGGCCTCCAGTACAGCTGGGGAGGGGGCTGTGGGTTGCTGGGCAGGATTTAATTCCATGTGATAGGACCTGGGTTATCTTCAGGTCACTGTGGTGAATATTAGATGAGGTCACAGATTGGAGAAGAATATAAAAAGTGAAGTATTAGTATCACTTTAAAAACACTTAAAAAAATGATCTTAAACTGGTCAGGAATATTGTCGTTGTTGTGTTGGGAATGGAGCCGAGGGCCCTGCATGCTAGGAAGATGCACTACCATTGCCTATCTCCCTGGCCAAACAATGTTGTCTTTTAGAGACAAAATGAATCTAATGCTTTATCAGAATTTTGACAGTCTCAGAAACAGGAAGGAAGTAAAAAAATCCGAGTGGAACACATTTGGTCTATGTGTAAAACATCATCAAATTAACAACTAATACAATGAATCATAGAGAAGAAAAGTTGGACATTTTGTTCTTGTTAGCTGCTTTTCATGCTTTTGTAAACAGTGTTGACTATTAAGATCTGTCTTAACATATATATTTATGTTATGTATATGAATATATGCACACCACAATTATATAAATGTTAAAATAGATCTTAATAAAACAACCAACACCAAACCATATGTGTGAGTATGTGTGGAATGTGTGTGTGTGTGTGTGTGTGTGTGTGTGTGTGTGTGTGAATAAATATAGGTAGAAGGTTATGAAACTAGAAAGGATGGTGAGAGGAGGAAACGGGGTATTAAAGAAGTAGGGAAACCAGACTACGTATGGCATGGAAGCCAAAGGGTGGTTACTGAGGGTGGAAAGGTACCGGGCAACTAGGTAGGCCATGGGGACTGAGGAGAGGGGAGAATCCACAAAACAAGTTTGTCTAATAATTTTAAGAGTAAGTAAAATCTAGAATAATGGAAAATATCTCATTTCAGAATCCCTTCCTGTGGTTACCTGCACTTAGACATGTTATCCACAGGGTGGCGGCAAAGGGTTTTATTTGAAATAGGCAAGTTCTTTGTAGTCCAGCATCCAACAGGGATAGTACAGCAATCCATTCTTCTGATGTTGAAGACTGATGAGCCAGGCAATGAATTTAGATATTAAAAACTTTCTTAAGGACTTGAAAAATATAAAAACCTCCACCGCGATCTAGAGACAAGTAGCAGATACTTGCTGGGTAAGCTTGGGTTATGGAAGTGGTGGGAGGAAAGAGCAATTGTCATTAGGCACATTTCTAGTAGGAAAAAGAATTTTTCAAATCTTGGAAGAAATAAATAAGGATGAAACAGCCTTTGGAAAAGGAAATATTTTTATGTGATTACCCATGATTGGGAATGCTTAGTGTAAGATCAAAGTGTCACTCTGTCATTAAGGAAAAAATGTTGAAAATGCAGTAGCAGCCACAGTAAAAGCAGCTGTATCAGTTCGTGTTTGCTGAAGTGTGATCAGCCACTTAGCCACCAGGTGAGAGCCATGAACTGGCTGTTCTTGGGATTATGGTCCTACAATGAGTGTTACTCGGAGGTGATGCTTGGGAGAGAGGAGTTTCTATTTCTGTACAATTCTCCGTATGATACTAATGTGTTGTGTGAAGGGGGACCAGAGACTTAACAAAGAACCTTCCAAACCCTTCTTCCCAAACCCTTGCTTCTGTCTAGCCATCTCTTTCCCAATGGAGACTGGTAAATGTCAAATCTGATCAAATTCATGTGTTACTTGGTATTATTATTTTTGAATTAAATGACATAAATGTTTTCCCCATGTTTCAAAATCTAAATCTCCAGAATAGAGAACTTTGCTTCTGAAGAATTTTGTGGTGAGATAACAATAAACTAATTCTTGTGGAGAGTGTTTAGGACCATTAAGTTTACATGTAAGAACCATCTGTGTGATGATCTAAGCATCCAGAAAGCATGGGGCGGGTGGGGGGGGGGCGGCGGGGGACTAGTACTGCAATGCAAAAGACCTTACACTCTACAAAGGACAGCAACAAAAAATGTGTGTGCCAGTTGAAGTTTGTACATTAGCCTGAACAGGTTTTGGTGAGAATTTGGTGAAAGACAGAGATAGATGTTGCAGTGTGATTAACATTTACCATGAGCCAAATTAAAGAAGATGGACATCCAATTCGTTGCAGACCTTAAGACAAGAAACAGAAAGTCCCGGGCTTGTGTAACATGAGGACCGGCTTGTTGGGGTTTCTGTCCCACCCAGTACCCCAACAAGCCAGCAAGTCCCAAGGAAAATCACACAGAGTCTCCATAAGGTTATAAACTGATTGGCCCATTAGGTCAGGCTCCTTATTAGTCCTTGTAACTTATGTTACCCCATTATCCTTATTTTAGCCACATGGGCTCAGTACCTTTCTCAGTGTGACAGCTTACATGTTGCCTCTTCGGTGGTCTGCGCAGGAGTGCCTGAGAGAGAGCTTCTGCTTCCAGAATACTCCCAGTCTCTTTGCTCCACCCCTACTTCCTGTCTGGCTTTCCCGCCTATACTGCCTGCCTGGCCAATCAGCGTTTTATTAAAATATGATTGACAGAATACAGATAATTCTCCCGTACCAGGCTTGGAAGGATTCGACCTCTTCTGTAGCATGGAAATCCTCCCTCATGTCTACACTGGCAGCCAGCCCTGTGGATGACAGACTAACCAGCTTCACAATGGGATAAGACAGTGCCTTAAAGCCAATCTATCTTGCCATTTCCTAGGAGAAACCTGGTGTACAACTTCTATCATCCTTAGAAACATGAGGGGTTTGTTTCCTTTCTATACAGTGAGGACTCAGATAAAGTTGACAACTAAAGTCATAAATCATTGAGAGCTTATAAAAAGTATCTCTCGGAATCAACT
This sequence comes from Myodes glareolus, assembly GCF_982192425.1. Classification (NCBI taxonomy): domain Eukaryota; kingdom Metazoa; phylum Chordata; class Mammalia; order Rodentia; family Cricetidae; genus Myodes; species Myodes glareolus. Next base: position 17,917,986 of record NC_142033.1, on the reverse strand, counting down.
ATGGTTGACAGTAAATGAAAATGAGAAACCACCCCTTCTGTTGGGCAGCGCTTCGGGAGTCTCCCAGCAAGACGACTCCTTCATAGGAAGTGGAACAGCAGTGGCAGGATTACAGACAGGAGAGTGAACCGCAAACCCCTACTAACGTGATGGAACACTGGACTCAGTGATTCTCAATGTAAGCAGACACAGTCGAGATGAGCCCGATAAAGCCAGTGAAAATACCATTTCACTCAGCCACGCCCGATTTATTGGCTACTTAGTGCCAAAAGTTCTCAGTACTCAGTTCTACCTGATCAAGCCCCAAAATACTTGAGGAAACTGGAGCAGTGTGCAGCAGTTCATGCATAAATAATTGGTGAATGCAATGTCTCATCTAAAAACAAGGCATGATTTCTCGGAAATTGACAGAGTAGCGATTCTGGGCAGTACTCACACAAAGGGGCTGTAGGTAAATAAATTTGAGAAATGATGACTTATATACAATAAATTATGGCTCTCCAAAGGAGAGGTAAATTTCCAAAATAAATTTGATTCAAGAATTTGTCCTTCAAATATACCCACTAACCTTCTATGGGATGTTAATTTGAGGTCCGTCTGTCCTGCGTTTTGCTTCCTATGACCTTGAATGCTAGTTCTTTCTTGTTTGTTTGTTTTGTTTGTCTGTGTATCTCTGGCCATCCTGGAACTCTCTCTGTAGACCAGACCGGTCTTGAACTCAGAGATCCACCTGCCTCTGCCTCCCAAGAGCTGGCATTAAAGACCTGTGCCACCATTGTCCTGCTGAGCACCAGTTCTTTTTGGAGTCTGTCCTCTCATGTTTTGTCAATGATAACTTGGAGTTATCTGAAACTTTAGTAAGGCTTTGTTTTCATGAGAGATAATTTTTCAAAAGTCTGAAATGTTGCCTATCTATGAATAGTTGGTTTTTTTGACATTGTGGCACCTAAGAACTGCATTTGAAGTTATTTTCTCATTTTGGAACCTTGGTACACCACACAGGGTGCAGCAAACAACTGGCTCATTCCCTTAGTAAAAGTGCAAGCTCTTCACTTGGCTTGAACAATGATATTCTCCTGTGGGACTTAGAATATTGGCAAGTGACAGAGTTGATTGTGCTTAAGTTGATTCCCATTATATATGCCAGAGAATACTTTTCGTTTTTACTGTATAACTACATCTGCAATGAGGTGAATTCAGATTTCCCAGTGCAGTTAACACTAGAGAAAGCTTTCCTTGGATTTTATTAGCTTTACAGATATTTTTATTCCAAAAATATATTTGTCTTCCAGGAAGAATATAGAATCAGGGCACCTTCATTTTCTCTGAGCAAAGAATGTACACATAGAAATTCTTGAATGTTGTAAGTACACGGTAAATCAAGCTAATTTACCATGATATTATATTATAGAACTTACCTTGCTAAATGGCTCTCAGAAGCCATTTGCAAAAGTAAAAACCTAAACCAAAATTAAAACAAACAAGACACCTGAACCTTCCCTCTCCATTCCTGCTGAGGAGAATTTTCATTTGTAAGGCAGAGAGATACTACAGAATTAACTGCTGCGGGGAGCAGCTGGACATGAGGGTGGCCCCAGGAGGTGCTTGGTCTTTCTTTTAAAAAGTGCGATGTCCCTGGCTGTCTGTTAGCAAACAGGATAACTTTAATGATACCTACAAAGTCTGAAAAATAATCAGAGAATGGAGTTGAGCCCGTTGGGGATTGTAGAGTTGGTGCTAATGTTGGGAATGTTTGAGAGGAACAGCAGAGATGGAGTGAGAAGCCTGGCTTTTTTGTCTGGTGAGAACCGCAACAGATCTGAAGATCAACATCACTCTCCATCGTGCTTGGGATTTGAACTATATTTCAATTTATTTTTTATTAATCACAATCATTGTAACTGGGAAAAAGAGAATCATCTCGGTGGTCTTCCTGGAAGCTCAATGGCTTGGCTCAGATTTGGCTACCAGTGACTGTTTTCCAGGGTGGTCCGGCCCTAGGTCTGTGAGAAAATAGGAATAAATGGTGGATTTGAGAAACATCAAATGCATACAAGACCATATTCATTTTATGTTCATAGTGACCATAAAACTGTCTGGCATGACCCATTTATCCTTTATTTGGGGTTGGGGGAGGTTGGAATTTAAGAAGTTTCCAATACTCAAAGCAAAACGTTATCCTTATTGCTATGCCTAGGTGCATAGTACAAAATCCAGGGAAGGCTGTGTGACTGTCTGCTCTATGGGAATAATCACTGTTAGAGAAAAGAGAAACAATGGATAAAAGAGACGTGGTTATTGTTTGGGTGTTGACAGAGGTCATGTGGTCCTATGCTAACTAGTTTTATGTCATTTTATGTCAACTTGACACAAGCTAAAGTCATCTGAGAAGAGAAAACCTCAATTGAGAAAATGCCTCTGTAAGATCAGGCTGTAGACAAGTGTGTAAAACATTTTCTTAATTAGTGATTGATGGGAGAAGGTCCAGCCCATCATGTGAGATGGTCCATTCCTGAACTGATAGGTCTTGGGTGCTATAAGACAGCAGACTGAGCAAGTCGTGAGGAGCAAGCCAGTAAGCAGCACTCCTCCATGGCCTCTCCATCAGCTCCTGCATCCAGGCTCTTTCCCTGCTTGAGTTCCTGTCCTGACTTCCTGTGATGATGAACAGTGATGTGGAAGTGTAAGCTGAATAAACCCTTTCCTCCCCAACTTATTTTGGTCAAGGCATTCATCACAGCAGTGGAAACCTTGACCAGACAGATGCCAAGGAAAGAGATGGAGACCAGAGAGGTGCAGTGAAGTAGGTGGTCGTTGGGTCATTGAGGATAGGTGTGTCCTTAAATAGGAGTATGTCCCACTTGACCGTTCCTCTCTTTCTGCCTTTGATTCCTAACTGTGAAGTCAGCAATTTGCTGTGCCCTGTGTTTCCCACCACTGCCATCTGACACCTGCCTAGAGGCCTGAAAGCAGTGGGACATCACGAAACTTATGGGATGGAATACCTCCAACAGTGAGATGAAATCAACCTATTTTTTAAAAAATAAGTTTATTATTTTGGGTATTCTGTTACATTTATGAAAAGCTAGATACTAATGCTCCTGGTCATGGAATTGAGAGAGCAGTTCAGTGGTTTTTACTTTAGGAAGGCACTGTTGAATATAAAATGGGTATTTTTCTGGGCTTTGCTGTTTTTGTTGTTGTTGCTGTTGGGTTGTTGGTTTTTATTTTTGTATATTTAATATTTTGTATATTTGGTTGTTTTTTTGTATATTTATAAAAAATCTTGTTTGTATTATGGAACAACTCGTTTGTCCTTGTTCTTTTTCTTTTCTAAGATATCAGGAATAAAATCTTCATCTGCTACTTTGCTCTCTGAGTTTATGCCTTGGAGAGAGGACGTGACAGAACATATGGACATGCTCTTAGTGTCATTTATTAGATCTCTGTCACACTGCAACAGTCTGTACAAGGTGTAATTCCCATATCTAAAACATTTTCCACCTACAAGGGAAAGAAACACCTTTATCTTGGCAGTCCAGCGAACACTAATTTAATTTCTTTCAGGAAAAAAAAAGTCATGCTTTGTAAGATTGAAAATCTTATACCTTCCCCAATAGAACATCAGTTTGGGGCCTCAAAGGCTTGCCTAATAAAATAAACATCAAGATGACAATTCCAGTTATTGAAACACTTTTAAGGCATAAAATAGAATGTATCTGTTGGCTGTATAAGAGATAAGTCAGAAGTGTAACTAGGGACAAGAACATGTAGAGACAAAATCTTTAAGGTAGAACCTTAAGAATAGATTCAAATCTCTAGTTATATGCTAGTGGGCTTTCATTGCAAAAGAGTAACATGGTCATTCATAGTCACTGTAACAGTGTTAGGATGTCAAAACTGTAGAAAAGAATGAATATCTTCCAATTTAAGATATGATGCAAAGATGGCCCTGTTTGGGGAACAACACTCAACATGTCTTCTGGTATCATTGACTGCAAAACTAGGTACAGAGTGACCATAGAGGATTCAGTCATCTCAGCATGGTCCCCTCTTAGCAGAATGACTCCAGATTTATTCCACGGTACCACAGAATTTTTCCTGGAGCCCAAGAATCACAGTGTATGGGTTGTTGTTTGAAATTTAATAGAAAAGCTTAGAGCATAGAATTGTATTCTAGACATGATGCCTCAACCATGTAACCTTGTGAGGAAGGCAGGATTCTTTTTCAGTGCCAAAAAAATCATCTTGATACAATTGACTGTTAGCAGCTCTTTATTCCAGATTGTGTTCATGACCAGCAGGACATGGCTAAAATTGAGTTCAAAATATTCAATGCATTTTGTAAAATATTATGGAAGAAAGATGTAAATGGTTTTTGATTTTTTTATTCAGGTGATCAAAATGCATTCCAGTTATCAAACAATTTGAAGGCACAGAAGTTTAAAGATTATTTAAGGGTAAATAAAAATATTAATTGAGGAGAAATAACACAAAATACCCATAGAAGATGGAGATAATTACTATCATCTAGATTAATTAGTATTTTAGAATTTTCATAAATGTATTACTGTGTTAAAATTGACTTAATCTCTTGATTTTGTTAGCATTAAAATATTCCTGAAGTTGTTAGGTTAAAAGGAACTCTCTTAAAATATATTAGTTTCATGTTATTTACTTTCTGTTCAAAATATACCTATATATTTTATGTGTATGGAGCACTCATGGACTATGATGTATTTGTGTGGAGGTCAAAAAACAATCTGTAGGAGGTTCACCATGCTGGGCCAGGGAATCAACTGGGGTCGTCAGGGTAAACAACAAGGACCCTTACATGCTGAACAATTCCATATACCCTACTTTGCTTTCTTAACTGGTTATTTTCTTCTGTTTCAATGTGTCCTCTGAGAGACTAAAAGTATTTTCCTAGAACTTTAAGAAAATGTTCTCTGAGTTACTGAGGAAAAAACAGCTTGGTGTAAACAAATTCAAACCGAAATGATCATAAGGCTTTTTAAACAATCCTGATTTTTAATTAAAGCTTCTGATGCCTTGAAGGTGGCTTGTGAAGAAGCCATGATGTACTTGAAGTTTCAATCCATGGAGATGCTTACTTTATGTACATATTGTGATAAAGGGAGACTATATTCACTTAAATAGAGGTGTAGAAATGTATCAGCAATGATCCAGAAGCTAATTTAACTCTATATCACATAAACCATGAATAACTTGTTATTTTGAGTTCTATTTTTCAGAAGGTAGAGAATTTAGTTTGTCATTAGTCTGGGTTCTGAATTTTAGGAGTTGAAGCAGCAGCGGCAATGAATGCTCTTGCTAGTCTCCCTGCTGATATTTGCTTTATTATGTTTTAATAGACACTAACGCTGAAGTAGATGCTGAAGATTTCATTTATGAAGGATGAAACGTGAGCTGTAGCAAATATGGATCAGTTGGCTCAAGCTGCCAAAGACAGATAACTGGAGTGGGGATTTCAATTTAGATTAGATGATTCTAGAGATGAGCTTCTTTGCCTAACTCCATGAAAAACCTGACTAACACAAATCATAATCATTGTTGATATCATTTTAAAATCTCAGCTGTAATAATTTTTAATGATCATCATTGAATTGCCAAAAAACTTTTGTTGAAATGTGCAGAGTTGAGATCAACTTCAGATTGAAGTGTGGGTTATGTACAATTAAAGTTTTGAGGACTAAATATATTCGTAGGTCACTTTTAAATGATTGAAAGCACACTATCTGAAGAAAGCAAGCGGCACACTCTAACTGGAGAACTCTGTTGTGAATCTTAATGCCTGACGGCCCCATCTTTAACCTGTTTTCCTCTTGATGTGCACCAGGAACCCTCCCATGACATTTACGGTATCATTATCCTAGATAATGGTATTATGATGGATAAAGAACTGTGTACCCAAAAATCTGGAATTAATCTTAAATATGTCAGAAGTTATCTGTGTGTTTCTGTAAGCACTGAAACTTTTCTCCAGGCTTAGTGTGCTCAACTGAAAATTGAATTGGAATGGATAATAAATAGGATAGAGAAGTAGGGTAAATTTGTGTTCTATTCTAAATTATAAAATACGTGATAAAATTCTGAATTCTTTGATGATGTGTTTTAAATATACTTACCCCAGCAGTACATATGCACTACATCAGGACTGCAGGATGTCTCTCATTTCAGCATCAATCTAATGATGAAAAAGAATGTTCTACAGTTTATCAAACATTCTACTTGTAGGCTACTGGGTCATGCAGAATATGCATAGCATTTTGAAACCTTGTCAGGGGATAAGATTATAATGAAAACACATGTTTTTGTTGTAATTTTCATTAGCCATGCTCCTTACTTGTTTAGCTTCGTATAACCCCTCCCACAGTTTATACTCTGATAAGAACAACAATAGAATTTAGGACATGCTCACTAATGGATGCACAGAACAGATAACAGAGGAGATGACTTTGTGCACATGGAGGCCTGGAGGAGCTGATTATTCTGTTCTTAACCTTAAAGCCTGGTGAAAGGAACATGAAATCAGGTTAGCCATGATCTGCACACAATGGGGTGAGGGGAGAGAGCAAGTTTAAAGTTTGGAAGGTTGAAAGTAGCTCAGGAGAGTCTCACAGAGGCACAGAACTAGTCACAGGAGGTCTGGCTGCAGAAAAAAAATCAAGGATCAAATCTCTTGATTATAAAAAAAGAAAGAAAAATAAAATAAAATAAAATATGACTTTGGTATGAAAATAATGAAGAACCACAGGAAGAATATCTTAGCCTTGTGTTTTTATAGAGGTTATTGTGACCTCAGCATAGAAATGGGATTCAGTGTGAGGCAGTATAATTTGTCTGGATGTGGGAGGTCTATTGTGAAGGTGTAATCCAGGGTGCAGACTACAGGAAACGAAGACAAAGAATGTTGAAAATATAGGATAGAGACTGGGGAATATCTAGAAGGCAGAGTTGGCAGGACTTAGGAGTTGATTTGAAATATTTAGAAAAAAGGAGAAGTTAAGTATCACTAAATTTTCATATGGAGACACTGGGTAAATGATGCTGATGTGAGCCATGAGTTTGCAAAGCAGGAAGGTTTTAGATGAGAGAATTTTGGTCATACTGAGTATGAGTTTATTGTGCTATAAGCAAATTTCTTGTTTAAGGTATTTTACCTTTGCGGTTTATTTAAAAGTGTAAGATAAAGTTCTAGTTTTTGAAAGTTATTATTATCAACTATATAGGGCAATCAAGAAACCCAGGGCAGTAGTTAGTCATTTAGAACAATCAAATTTGTAGATATGGTAGGTGTGTCTTCTAGGTAAAATAGATATATTTTAGACAGATAGTCTTCAATTACTTCAAAGACCTATAGACTATGACATTTAAAATGTTTTGGTAGGGATTGTCATGACAACGAGACACATCTGCTCCCGGCAGCACCAATTTACTTCAGAGACGATGGGCATTAAAGAAACTACTTATAGAGTTTGCTGTCACTGTAGCAAGATTAGTCACTTGGACAAGAAGCTGCTCTTGCTTGAACTGTTTGACAGTGTGCTGTACAAACTGGACATGCAGGACCCATAGGAAAGGGACCAGTGAACTTTGCTAGACTGCAAAAGGCAGGATGGTCCTTCAGGGTTCTGGCTTCACAGAAGAAACTGCCAGACATTCTGCAGAACACAGAGAAAAGTGACCAACAAACTGCTAATATAGGCGAGACAATCTTTCAAATTTCTTGCTGTATTGAAAAGTCTGCCAGTTACTATGGGCCTGTAAGCTGAACATGGATGCCCCAACATTGCAAAGGAACTTTGGGTGACTATGCCAGATGTCTTTTTCATTTCTAGAGGTTTTAGAAGTCATTTGCAATGCATTTTTTGTTTATCTAAATAATAATATATCCTTCTGGTGTCTTTGTTGAAGTAGAAGACTAGATAGTTATAGTTGCAGTTTTACTTATGTATGATAGCACATAAGTTAGTTTAAAAATTTTGGATTTACTAAGATAGGGTAGATTATCGAGTATTTTCTTTAAATTTACCAGACACAAATTAATTGGCATTCAGTACAGTGTAAATGTAATCCTTACTTGATAATTGTTCCTATTGTGTACAGGGGACTATTGTTTTCAGGTGTGTGGCTTTTGTTTACCCTGCATTGTTTCCTTCTGTGAGACTGTGTTACTGTGTTTGTCTAAAGCACCCGATGGTCCTAATAAAGAGATGAGTGGCCAATAGTGAGGCAGGAGCAGGAAAGGTGGAGCTTACAGGCAGAGGTATAAAACAAGAAATAAGGAAAAGAACAAGGAGCAAGGGAAGAAGGAGAGGAGGACATCAGGGGCTAGCCACCCAGTCAGTCCTGGAAAAAGAAGCAAAGAAGGGTATACAGAAATGGAGAAAGATAAAAGCCCAGAGGGAAAAGGTAGTTGGGATAATTTTTTATATTTATTTATTTGTTATGTATACAATATTCTGTCTGTGTGTATGCCCACACAACAGAAGAGGGTACCAGACCTCATTACAGATGGTTGTGAGCCACCATGTGGTTGCTGGGAATTGAACTCAGGACCTTTGGAAGAGCAGGCAATGCTCTTAAACCTCTGAGCCATCTCTCCAGCCCTGGAATTATTTAAGTTAAGAAAAGCTGGCAAGAACCAAGCCATACTAAAGTCAGACATTCACAACTAAGAATGAGTCTCCATGTGTGATTTATTTGGGAGTTAAGGGAGTCAAAAGAACAAAACAGCACACAACAGGTGGCCATTTAGACACTGATGACACTCACAGAGAGAACACTCAGGGAAAAGCGCCATGAACCTGAAAATCAAAGACAAATAAATGGTACAAAATGGAAATTTGAGGAATGAGTAGAGGATGAAGAAAATATAAGACAGACCAAGATAGGAAGACCATAGGCTAACAGAAAATGGCAGCACAGATGCCATAGAAAGTGTATTAAGGGGCTGGGAAGACAGAGCAGGGAGTAAAGTGCTTGCCACTTAGGCACATGGACTTGGGTTTGAGTCCCAGAACCTGTCTGCAAAGCTGGATATGGTGGTGTTCTTTGTTTTTTTTTAATATTTATTTATTTATTATGTATACATAATTCTGTCTGCATGTATGCCTGAAGGCCAGAAGAGGACACCAGACCTCATTACAGATGAGCCACTGTATGGTTGCTGGGAATTGAACTCAGGACCTTTGGAAGAACAGGCAATGCTCTTAACCACTGAGCCATCTCTCCAGCCCTGGTGGTGTACTTTGAAATCCCAGACTGGAAAGGTGCAGATGTGTGGGATCCTGGAACTTGTTAGCCAGTTAGTGTATAGCCTAATCAAAATGCTTGTGCATCCACATAGACACCGGAGCACATATATGTGCATGCATGCATGAGCACACACACAATACATTACTTCAAAGAGGAAGGAGTAGTTGTGGGTACCACACATATGTTTCACAGAGGAGGCCAATGGGGACTGAAAGATGTTGTCAAGGTTAGCCAGTGGTATGGTCTAGCTTCTGGTGGTACCATACCACTACCAACATAGTCTCAGCAATGTTCTGACACAAGAATTGAGTAGAAAGTACAGGGAGTCAGAGGACATACTGTTTGACCAGAAAAAAATGAGAAAAAAGGGGAGAAAGAAAACTCTCAAGAAGTGTTTAAAGTATCATATTTGCTAGTTTTGATATAATGAAAAACAACTTTAGTATAAATTGGAAAGATTTAGCAAAAAGATAGGAACGGATGCAAGGAAAAGAGTCAGATGGGATTTAGAGGGGATACAACCAACCAGATGTGGTTCTTGCTATTAATATTTTAGCAACAGTAAGTTTGGATTTTCAGTCAGTAACAATTTTTTTGGCATCAAGACTTGGCTTTGTCATGACTAGTGAAACTGGAGCTGTAGTCTATGATAATGGCATGAAGAAAATCAGCAGGAAGATAACAAGAATAAACACATGGTTTCCAGAACAGTATAGGATCTTTTTCATTTAGTCCATTTATAACACGTATTTTAATGTATAGAGTTGTTTTAGGTTCTATAAATGTTTACACAGAGAGCTATTGATTCTGTTTAACGTATCGTTGATCTTTGGTAGGAAACATGCTAACCTAAAGTGGGTGCGCCATGTAGAGTACGCACTGGGAAGGAGCAGGTGGAAAGCAAGCGTCGCTGGCGTTTGTCAGCCGAACTCCTACTTGGGCATTGGCAGCTGCTTCTGTTTGCTAAATTATAGCAAGCAACTCCATCAGCAGTTTTCTGACTTCATGAGGCAGAATCGTTTTGCTGGATTATTCTCACCAAGGTCCAAAAATGGAGCGGGGACATCAAACGTCTGAGAACTATCATACTCTCCAATTAAGGCAAAGGCAAATGCAGTGTGGCTCTGACTTTGCTCTCTCCTGAATAGCTTAAATGGCTGTTGGAGAGTGATAGGTGTAACAAGAAATGTAAGCAAATGGGATCCTGTATTCTGACAATGACCAGCGCATATCTTCTGGTGGAGTAGGGCGGGTGCTGATTTGTTGACGGAGATACAAATATAAACATTCAGTGTCTTGGAAATCAGTAACTCTAGGTCTAACATCAGTAAGACAGCACAACCAAGCTGGGCTCCCTTCTCTCATATCTCAGGAGAGAGAGACAGACAGAGAGAGAGAGAGAGAGAGAGAGAGAGAGAGAGAGAGAGAGAGAGAGACAGAGAGAGAGACAGAGAGAGAGAGAGAGAGAGAGAGAGAGAACGGAGTATAACCTTCCACTGCGGTCTACAGAAGCCACCTTTGTGGTAGTAAATAGAAAAATACTACTTACAAGGTTATCTTTTGTTCAAAGTTAAAAAATAAGTAACGATGTGAAAGATGTTTCAAGTAAAGAGAGAAGATGAAGGGACAAAGGAAGAATGAGAGCCAACTGATAGTGTTTGAAAGAAAAGTTAATATTTAAAAATGATTACCATTTAACGTTAAAAAATATTTCTTCATAAAAATAATTCTTATGCTGAATAAACACTTATGTGGCCATTATATTAAAACAAATTAAATGTAGCATTTATAGTTAAAATACAAGCTATGAATCGATCCCATTTCTCTACAGGTATTTCTGTTTATCAGTCTACCTGCCTGTACACATGTATATCCCTTATTTACACACGCACATATGTAAGCATGACATAAAATGCTATAAAGTTGCATGGGCTCCATGTAATGTGGACTCTAATACTTATACTGTCTCTTCTCTCAGTCTTAGAACCCGTTCCCGGATTCTAACCTATAGATTGAGTAAAACCTGGAAACAATTTTTCTTGCTTTCTTAGTGAGACAACCAGCAAGGTCAGCACCGCTGCAGGACAGCCTGTCTTGTGCACACACTTCAGGAACATTCAGAACAGGGATGAAACATTGGCATTCTGGAACCCTCTTGTGCTGAGGGGCAGAGGCGAGGCTTTCCTACCTGCGAGCTGCAGTAGAGGGGAGGGGAGTTTGTGGAGCAGCACTTGGAGGCGAAGTCTGAGCGCTTGTCCACCGTGTCCTCCAGCTCCCCTGCAGAGGCGCTGGGCGTTTTTGTTCTCAGTCGCTCTGCCAGTCTGAAAAACAGCTCTCTGTTAGGTTTCACTGGAGCTATTGTAGGGTCATTGCTTAAGCAAGATGACAGCTATTTCCCAACATGTACAATGGACATAGAAATACATGCCAGTCTTAGGAAACCTTATTCGTAGAATGAATGAGCTTAAAATTGAAATCTATACTTCATTCAAAGTCATACAAGCAAACATAGAAATTGCCACTGAATTTGAAAGCCAATCACCCCCCCCCTTTTGGTAGCTCATTATTTCAGCATAAGTGATGCCTTTTTCTATTTCGCCTGGCTTGTCACCTTTCTCCAACAATAGGTTTCAAGCTCCTTTAGAATGTCACCTCCACAGGACGTGATTTCAGTTTTATGCTTTCTCTTTGTTGTTGTTCAGTTTGCCGGCTTTGGAACTCACTATGTGGATACAGTGAAATAGGAGTGGGGTCCTTTGGCCCTTGTTCCCAGGGATTTCACACCTTCATTTTTAACATAGTAACAGGATTTGAAGCCTCTTGCTGTTTTCCAGCTTGCACTATCTATGATCTCGGAGCCACTTCACCGCCATAGCGGCTCACTTAGCGTGATCTATTATTTTCTCCAAGAAATATACTCCTAGACCAATAGTGGGCAGTAAGGAGAAAATGGGAAAGACACTTCCAAATCCAAGACTTTCACAAGTTCAGGGCGATTTCACTGAGGTCACTGAGGAGATGCCCTGTTCTAAGATTCTTTAAGAAAATCCTTTTGTGAATCTGTGTGCTTACTTGACTCCTAGATTCCAACTGATTTAAAATGGAAATTTATTAAGCAAAGTAGAAAACACTGCAATCTTCTTAGAGATATCCCCCCAAACCCCACCACCATGCCTTTCATTATTATGGCCAAATACTTTATTGTTAATTTCTATTTACAGTGAAATGCTTCCTCTTCCCTTTCATTGAGAAAAGTAACTGTTGTATCGTCTTGTTGATAACTAGCATTTTTACTTCCCGTTCATAAGGATCACATGCTGGTGATGGTTGACACCAAGCCAGCATGAAAATTTGGTTCTTGGAGAACAAACATTGGTGGGCAACTCTAGGGGCAATGAATATAGACCAACTTTGTGCTTGTGTCTCTGTTTTGAGTCAAATCAAATATAACTGATCACTTATAATTTATATTCTTGTGACCATGTTTTAACTGGCTAACTTTTAAAACTGCAGCCTTCTGTATCGTCCACTCAGGGCATCCTGAGTTTTCACTTGTGCTTTTCAGTCACAGAATTAGATAGACAAGCAAGGCAGATACATTTGGAGGATGAAGCCACAAAGCCAGCCACTTACTTTTTCTTGTACTCAGTAAATGTGTTCTCAGAATAATCTGCACACATTTCTTGCCCCCTTTCAATGAAAGAAGTTAGTTGTTTCTTCAACAGGGGACTCTGTAAAAAAAAAATTGCACATCAACATTCCTTGTATGGAAACACTGTCCTGGTGAGGACATTTGATCAGAATTCCAAGTCCCTGCACCAGGTATCAGCAAACAATTTTTTTTTTTACATAAAGCCAGTTAGTAATTACTTTAGTCTTTGTAGGTCATATATGATCTCTATTATAGATATTCCACACTAAATAGTTGTGGTAGTGGATGATAGATAAACAGCATGCATGGTGGTGTTGTAATACAACTCAATGGCCACTGTAATTTTAATTTTTACACAATGAAATTTCAATCTTCTTTTGACTTTTTTTCCCTGAGTAAGTGCAAGAATACCATAACTTGCAGGGCAAGCTTGCCAGGTTTGATCCCTAAGCTCCAGGCTGCAATTCTGACCTACACTGTTGATAAAGAAACTTAGTGTACCTGAGTGCTGAAACAGGCCGCAGAGTCCTGGGTTTCGCAGCATTCCCTGAGGGGCTTCAGGGTGGTCTCCAGCACTTTGCTGAGGAATACTTCTGGCAACCGAGTCCTTCTGCTTAGTTCAAACGTGTACCTGGTGTCAGGCAGAAAAGGAGAGGATGCTTTTCAAGGTGTGTCTGGGGGTTCAGAATTGGAAATGGGACCCGTCTACTGTCTACTACCATTCTACCTGTCTACAGGGGCAGAACTGGCATCTTGTTTCTCATTGTCGTGTTGTTTTATTTGAGATACTCTTACTATGCAGCCTAATTCAGTCTGTAACTCACAGTGGGGTGAATCCTTCATCCTAGGACCCTCCCACTTCACTTCCTGCCTCAATCCCCCTAATGCGAGGATTGCAGACATGGACCAGCATGCCTGACTTTTTGGTTCTGTTAATTTATTTTAATTTTATTTAAAATGTAATAACATCTTTCCCCCTTCCTTCTCATTCCTAAAACCCCTCTCATGTCTCTTCTACTTTTACTCAAATTCGTGGCATGTTTTTCTGTAATTAGCATTGTAACATGAACGTGTGTGCATGTGACCAAATAAAACCTGCTGAGTTCATTTACTATTGTTTATGTAACTTAATTTAAAAATGACTTAACACAAATGGTCTTCCTATAAACTGACTTTAGATTAGATGTCATTTTCATGGGAAGATTTTATTAATGCTTGGTTTAGTGACTGTAACATATTACATATACAACAGGACATGTAAACATATCCTTTTACTTTGAGCTCATATGGACATGTCCTTCGTGAGAGTATAACACAGTTCTCCCACAGCTAACGTTAGCTGGGTACCTCAGAGCAAGTTTTTTGTACAAAAATGTACACAAAATAGTTCACTCCATCTTATCCAACTGTTGTCTATGAACTTACCAGATCAATTAGTATTTATAAGAAAACTGTACTTTAGTTTTTGTTTTGTCTAAATTCTCCTTATATAGGCAGCTGACAGTCTAACCGTTTTTTCAAGCTGTAAATCAATTTTGTGGCTACAAGTGTGAAGATATTCATAATATATAACACATTGTATATTTGTTTTGGTTCTCCTTAGTTAACTGAGACAAGATCAGGTTTTGTTTGTCATTAAATGATTATTCTCTGAAAGCTTGATAAACTTTCATTTGGTTGGTGTGTGTGAGAGCGATTTGAAATAGAATATGGTCAAACTGGGCAATAACATGATACATGTTTACATTGCCATGATATATATTACATGATTTGCATGGAACATTTTACTGTGTTGAATGTTTTTCTAGATGTATTTCTTACTGGCCGTCTCTGCGCTAAGTAAGGCAATGATGTCATTCCCAAGTCAACTTAGGGAAATCTAGGTCAGAAAGGCCAAGCCCCTTCTACCACTGCACACTACTCTCAGGGGACAGACTTAGCAAAAACAGGCTCCTTCCTTATCCAAGTTTAATGGTTTGGAGTATTTTAACAACAGTTAACAAATACTTAAACTCCACAGATGCCATATAAAGAGACACGCGTTGGGAAGACGGACAGCTTGCTTTCCCTCGGTCTGGTGCCCTGTGAGGGCAGAACATACCACACACTGCTCCACTTACTTATCCATGGCTTGAGTGGTACGCTGACCACACAGGTCTGTCTTTGTGGGCAAGTTGATGGCTGGCAATTGAAGTGGTTCAGCTGCTGGCATGAAGTAAGTGCACATAAAAATGTTCATGGGTGTTTTCTCTTGACAGCACTCTTCAAACTTAGAATTCTTTGAAGACAAGTTGTCACAGATTTTTAATGTGTGTTCAGGCAGCTAGAAAGAGAATGGTGGAGTCGGCAGTTAGTGTTCTTGTTGGTCTTACTAAAACTAAAACATAGACATTCAAACCCTGATATGATATTTATAATTGTCAGTGAGAATGCTCTTAGAAGACAAAGGGATGGGATATGGTGCTCAGGAAGGGAGCTTACTAATACATGAAAGTTTACCACACAGAAGTCTGATTTCACATTGACAGAGAGAATGATGTTTATGAAAATTCCATTTTGAAACTGAGTACTTCATGCTAGTATAAAAACAGAATAACTTATGCTTAAAATAATTAGGATAAAGGGAATACTTAGATATAATGTTATAAAACATGTCATTGTTTAAAATGCAATAATTGAAGATTAGTTAAACATATGATGCACCTGGGGAGATGATGTAATACATACAATTGACAATCCCATGTAGTCCTACTGACATCATGCATCATTATAGAAAAGCAACTATACACATAATCGTGTAGTTGTAATGGAAGAAGACTACACAGCACAAAGCAACCATGCTAACTATGTCAATAAGATCTTGGAGACTGATCGTCATCTAATGTAATTACCTGAATTTGTATCAGCTTGAGAAAATTATGCAAACTGAGAAAGTAGAAAAAAATCTGATGTGCTTACTAAACTGTACAAAGTATAATAAAAACATTACCAGGCTTGGATAGTGTCAGCACTAATAAGACTTTATGCCATAGCTCAATTTTAAATTGTGTCCAATTTAAATATAATACTGGAAATTATAATTAAATTTATATAACCATGTGTGGGTAATGGATACTCTGCACAATATAGGGTGTGGGAATATGGGAGTCTTGTCCTTGTATGCTTTTGGATTTTTGTCACTGGTTGAGTGGTTTCCAATGACCAACCTCCGTGACTCTGTTTCCTCATCTGGGAGTCAGAGTTAAGAATGTACTTGGATTTTGTACATGCCTATGAGGAGGATAGAATAACGCACAGGAAAAGCAGCAGAGAAGACTGGCAGTCTGTTCACAGTACGCAGTACGTCACGTGATGGTGATCACGTGGACCACCTTACCTCTTTGGCCATGCAGTCCTCTGAGGTAGACTCACAACATCTGGACAGGATTTGAGTGAGATCTTCAGCTAGTGGCATAACAGCCTCCAGATTGGCACTTGGCACTTTCTGGGCTAGTTTTATGAGATGGCTAGATAATTAGAAATGAATTTGTTAGCTCACTCATATTTTTAGCTTTCTAGCTCTCATGGCAGACATGCTAGCGGGAGGACTAATGTAGTCTCTGGCATCAAGAGATGTATGGAGTACACCAGCCATGTGATCTGTGCTACACAGTAAAATTACAGTCCTCAAGATTTAACCATCCCCAGAGAAGGTTCCTAAACATTCAGCCCTGAGACAGAGCTTCCCTTTCTTCCAGATGTTCACACACGTTGATCGAAAGCAGTCCATCATGGCAATATGGAGTCTCGCGATCTTTTAAGACGTCTTTAAAAAAAAATCACTTCTATCTAGCTCAGCACTTTAGTCAGTGAGTTATAGAATGCTTTATGCAACCTGAATCCTACCTCCTTAATAGATACGGTTTGCCAGTGCCTTCCCTAGTTGTGTCTTCCCTTGTTGATTGTTATCCTATGGATAGAAGTTGTAAAGTTTGATATAGTTGATTTTGGTTTTGCTTTTCTTCTGTTTGTGAATCATATTTATGGATCATTGTCAAAGCCAATACCTTGGAGATTTCCCTATTTTCTTTTATGAGTTTTATAATTATAGATATTATATTTAAGTTTTCAATAAGTTTTTCTTGGTGTGAGATAAGGAGCCAGCTTCGTTCTCCTGCATGGAGCCCTTTGTTTTCTCGACACTGTTAGGGAAATCGCCTTTGCTCTGCTGCATCTCAGCACCTTTGATGGAAAGCACTCGACCAAATACGCTGATTTAGTTCTAGGCCTTCTATCTGCTCAGGGGTCTACATACTCTTCTCAAGCTAACATCACACTAACTTGATTATTGATACATGTTTTTTTTTAAGCCTCACTGTTGCTTTTTTCACAAGTGTCTTGTTCACCTGGAGTCCTCTGAGGTTCCCTTAGAATAACATTAATTCCTGGATGGCATTGGAGTTTGGAGCTCAATTGTCCACCACATGGCAGCTGTTTCAACTCAGGTGATGCTGCTGGAAGGTGCTGGAAGCCTTGAGAGATGGGTCCTCTTGGGAAGTCTTTGGGTCATTGGGAATTGACTTCCAAAGGGCATAGTATAACCTCCTCCACCTCTTCTTGTCATTTGCCTCCAGATAAGAGGCGGGTGGTTTGCAACACCATACGCTTCCACTCAATACACCACCAGAGGCCAGAACAATGGGGCTGGCTTACAATAGACTGGAACCTTAGAAGTTGCAAATAGACATTTCTGTGTATAGGTTGATTAGCTTTGGGATTTGTTAGAGTAATAAAAAGCTAATTAACAAAGACCTTTTTCTTTAAAAGTGCCATTATGGTTTTAAGAGATAAGACTGACTACATAAATTGCTTTAAATAGCCCAACATTTTACTTCATTTATTATTTTTAATATTTACTAATTTACTTTTTGAGACAGGGTCTCACTATGTAGCCCAGACTAGCCTGGAACTCACTGTGTAGCCTAGGTTAGCCTTCAACTTATGGCTGTTCTCTTGCCTCAGCCTCCCAAGGGTTGGCATTGTAGGTGTGCATCACCTCACTTGGCTAGTATGATATTTTAATAGCTTTATGTCTTCAAACCACAAGCAGGGAGCACCTATCCAATTATGGTATCTTCTTTGATTTCTTTGAACAACATATGCTTTTCATTGAGCATGCTTTTACGGTATAATCTTGAAACAATGATATATTTTACATTTATTTACTATAGTTGAAATATTTTTCCTTCTATGAACATTTAGGGAATCTCTAAATTTTACTTATTGAAAATAGGGCAGCAATATTTTGAAATTTAATCTTTATTCTCAACAAATGCTAATATCTTTGAGTCAATTCCTCGACACTAACGCAAGTATAACCCAAGGTTAATTAAGCAATGATGGCTCTGTATTGTGACTATGCATATGATACTTGGAAAACATGCTTTCTCGGTGTAAAAGAAGCATGAAGGCAGGACTAGGGCAAGTGCCCAGGGTGTGCATGTGGTTCGTTAGTGGACCATGTTCTCCAGCTCCTTTCTCAGCATGTTTCACGGGGTTAAGGAGGGCAAGTGAAGGAGCAGACTTCTAACCTTGGAGATAGGGTGGGATCTTTACCTCAGCCTGGATTTCTCCTTTCCATACGCAGCATATTGTGAACAGACTCTGTTTGACATCGTGGTGAGAACTGATAATTCTTTAATCTGGAGCCTCTAGAAGGTAACAGGGAGAACTGTATTAGACAATCAAAACCAATGGCATGGAGTGTGTATAAATAGCAGGAGGGATGTTTCAGTTGCTTGACATGTAAAAATCAATATGATGCTGAGCTCTGGCCACTGTAATTTATTGATATCTCCTTAATGATATGAATGTTTCCCAATTAACAAAATGCAATGAAGTTATTTTAGAAACTTTTGCTAATTAAAAAATCCCAACTTCCGACATTATTTAACAGAAATGCCAGTGTATGAAGGAGAAACAATACATGACTGTAGTAGGTAAATGGAGCCTACCTCCTTCAAAAAGCAGACAGTTGGGCTCGCAGAAGTACAGCAGGATCCAACCATAGAGAGATAACTTTTGGTGTAACCAATTAAAAGTGGCAGAGGAGCTTGTCCGTAATTACTGGAATATTCATATAGAAATCTAGGGGAGAAATGGGATTAATTAAAATAAATTATCGGAAAACAAAATTGAACTTTTGTTAGTATTTTAATTAAGAAAGCATACATGTTATACTTGTTTATATCTATTATTTATCTATGTATGTATGTATGTATGTACCTATATGTCTGTCTATAGTGTATGTATGTATGTATGTATAGTGTGTATATGTATGTATGTATGTGCAGTGTGTGTATGTGTGTTGTGTGTATGCGTGCGTGTATGTGTGTAGGCTACAGGTTGACATCAGACATCTTCCTCCATTGCTCTCTACTTTAGTTTTTGAGACAAGGTCTCTCACTGAACCTGGAGCTTACCATTGTGGTTAGACTAAGGTAGCAAGTGTCAGGGATCTGGCTGCCTTTGCTCTATCCTAGCGTGTGGTTCTGAAGATCTAAACCCAGGTCCTTATGGTTCTGTAGTTCTAAACCCAGGTCCTTACGCTTGCAGAGCAAGCATTTTATCCATGGAGCCATCTCCCCAGCCAACTCGGTCATGAAATCACTATGAATTTGAAGAAATAACAATTATATTGACAACTATAAAAATGTGTTTATTTTAAAAAAAAATGTGATTTTTGTTTGTTTGTTTTTCAAGACAGGGTCTCTCTGTCGCTTTGGAGCCAGTCCTGGAACTAGCTCTTATAGACCAGGCTGGCCTTGAACTAATAGAGATCCGCCTGCCTCTGTCTCCTGAGTGATGGGATTAAAGGCATGCGCTACCACTACCTGACTTGAAAAAAGTGGTTTTTTTTTTTTTAATTCTGATGTTGTCTGTTTCAAATGAGAGGCCATCTTTTTGCTTGTTTGTTTGAAATACACTTTATCTATTTATGGTCTCAGAGCATCATCAATGGTAGCTGCTTGTTGAATTAATAATAATGAATAAATTAGAGGATCTATTCTTCATTTTCTATTTGATTTTATGATCCTAGACAGTTTCTATGCATAGTCAACTTATGTGACAAGAGCAATCATTTTGGTATTTAGCAACATTAATTCCTGGGGCTCTTAAAGACATTCTGAGGGCTGGAGAGATGGCTTAATGGTTAAGCATGCTTCCTGCTTTTCCAGGTCTTAGTTCCGTTCCAAGCAACCAAGTCAGGTAGCTCACAAGAACCTGCAACCCCTGCGTCAGGGGATGTGATGCCCTCTGCAGGTACCAGCATACACATAAAAATGAGGAAAGCTTAAAAAATGGCAGAAAGACACCCGAAATCTTGAGCAAAATATCTGAAAAGTACCAGAAACGGGCATACCAACCAATACTTATGAAAATGTGAATAGTTTTAATTTTTGCCCTTTATCTTTGCATATAGATATTTTTCATCATCATGAGTGTCTTCCCCCCATCTCTGTCCTTTGTTTTGTTTGTTTTTTGTCTTTGGAGATAAAGTTTCAGCATGTAGCTTTGGCTGGCCTAAAATTTGTATCAACTCCCCTCCTTTTGTCTCCAGTGTAATCCCTAAGGCATTACAGGCTTTTGTGAACATGCCTAGCTTCATTTCTGTACATTTTATAACCTTCCAAGATTATAAAACATTATCAGAGTGCAAGCTGCTTTCTCATATAAACAACAAAAAGGTCCGCATTACATGATGGTTTGGTAATATGTGTCAAGTTCACAGCTGTTTCTGCATTGGTGTAGAACTATAGTTTGACTTATAAAGATCACTTACTGATCAGCAAATCCCTTTGGATCTTTCCTGAAGGCCTCACAGATCTCTTCATTTGTTGGTTCCACGTAAGTGGGAAATTCTCGTGGCTGGTGATTGAGGGCAGCCATGCAAAGTTTCCGCTCCAGGCCCTCTTTGGTGCAACACTCAGGAGTTCCAGGGTGCACAGGAAAGGGGGCATCGCTTTCGCAGGACTTGATAGATAGCTCTGAGGTCTGGAATGAGAGAAGGGGGGGGCACGTGGAGAAAATCTGTGCAGTATATGTGATTCTCCATTCAGTATAATATATAATTTGTAATTGAAAATTTTTAATTAGCAATCAAATTTCCACATCATGGCTTATGAACATAATTTTGCATAATTTTACTTAGAGGCGAGTATAGAATCTTGTTTATTTTAATCAATGAGACTTTCCAGAGTAGAACACAAAACAACTTTCACTAATAAATGGACTGTGCTTATGGGGCTGCTGCCATTGGACCTTTATCACATAGTCTGGTGTTTCTTCATGAAGGGATTTTAGCATCTCTGTGGTGAGGAGCACTTGGAGAAGTTCTGGTAGTGACCTCTCGCCTCCCACCTGCTTTTTGCAGTAAGACCAAGAGCGAGAAAGACCTCCCTTGGCCTTTTCTCCTCCCTTTACTAATGAGCAATCTCTTGCTGGGGTCAGCTATAACTTCCGCATGTTGCAGCTGCCTGTCTTTTCTGCAGCAGGATTTATGTCACAATTACTCATCCAACATATAAAACAAGGAAGCTTACACAGGAGGACAAACATGAGGACTGAAAATCTGTATTCCCCTAAGTTCCAGGGTTTATCCTCGGCAAGTGGAAGAAAGCAAGAGTAACTGTCACTCACAGCCTCTGTCCTGCTGCTCTCATTCATGCGGAAGGATGGGACACCGACACCACCAAAGCAATTTTAGGGAAAAAACTGGATGTCATTTGATACTTGAAATTAACCGGTATAAAAGAATAGATATAGAGAAAAAGAAGTAGAAATTACTATGGAAAAGTCACTTTGATGTTTATGTGAGAAAAGGCAATTTGGTATATTTTAATTATCCCTTTAAGGTACATTTTCTAAAGACCTTTCCTATGTGAAGGAAAGATGCTGGATGAGTCGTTCAAACCAACTCATCATTACTCACACATGCCTTTCTTCCATGATTCTTAGAAATTATGAACTAAGCTGCCTTTGAAAATCATCTCTCTTTCTCTCTCCAACCAATCTCCTTTCCTTTTTCATCAGTTTCCCTAGAAACTCCTTTGGGTTTTCGTGTTTTACATTATCCCAAAATGAAAATAAAATTTAAATATCAGGATATTACACAATAATAAATAAATGTTTAGAATGATCAGGAGAAAGGTGTCAGGCACACTCTGTCCACGTTCTCTCCTGCAAACGCTCCAGTCACACACAGCAAGGCCTGCAGCCACAAATCCATGGAGCGAGCAGGAGGTGAAACGAGACTATTGCTTTGTTGCTTTGCCTGTAGTTGACAGCTTGAAGCATATTCAGTCTGATGTGGTGCAGAGTGAGGTTGAATTGATGAGTGTTGGTGACTACTCATTTACACCTTTATCAGTTACTGTCTGCACTTTGAACTATAATTTTTTTTCAGGATTTCTCTCTTTCTCTCTCTCTCTCTCTCTCTCTCTCTATATGTGTGTGTGTGTGTGTGTGTGTGTGTGTGATATGGGGAGAAAAACATCACACACACACACACACCACATGTGCATGTATACACATGATAAGTGCTTTTTAATACTCAGAACCTAATATATATAAAAAACTGTGTGTATAATAATATTTGCATGACTCAAATAATTTGAGACGAACATTTAGTTATTCTATGGCCATTAGTCCTAACCTTCGTTTGTATTAAAGATGTTGGCAGGATTTTAAGCTAAACATCATGTGTTTAGATTATTTTAAGAGATTTATGACTTTATACTTATGAGGTTCAAATTTATTGTGATTTAAAAATGATTTTTCAGGGTCCAACATGGATTTAACTCCTACATGTACTTTTCATTAGCCGTGCATATTTAGTCAGTCATTAAGTTACTTTATCCGTGTTATTTTTCTTTTGAAACTCATGGTCACAGTGAGTGATAAACGTGGGAGCTAAAAATAATATTCTTTATTTTTCCTTGCAACTAAGAGTAGATGGCTTGGCCTCTAGAGTGTCTTGGATAGGTGACATATATGCCTGCAGCCATTCTTTCTCTGGGCCAGAGTAGAGGTGGCCAGACACACACTTACCCTGGTGTCATAGCAGTTGGGATCAGCCCCCTCGGCACAACACTCTTCAGTTAAGGCAACAACCTCCTTCACCAGCTGGCTGACCTGTTCAAATGTGCCACTGGAAAACTTCCTGCTGTATAGGATTAGTGATCTGTGGAGGAGAAAGTCACTGTGTTCAGTGGAATTGAATTGTTCATTGTTTTCTGGCATGTTGGCTCGTGTTAAATAGGATATCTAGTCAACTTATAAATAAAATATTTCAACATTCCCTTTTTTATTTGATTAATGGTGAGAATATATGGTTACACTCCAGGAATTTCCTCTTGGAAAATTTATCTTGTATACAGTAAAAACTGGATTTGTAATTCCCATCAGAGCAGCCTGGAGCCTGTTTTGAGCTACCCCAAAGAACATACTATGTAGGCCATTGCTTGTATTTTCTAGAGTCCCAAAACAGACAGTTCTAATTTCCCTCAGAAACCCATATTTACTCTCTAATACAAATTCATTCGTTAAATTGACCAGGGATAGTTTCTTCAAGCACAGTAACTGTAGTTCAGCTGACACCTCTGGCTGACCTCCACCTGCTCGACCCGCTGTTCCACAGTGGCCCCAGGCTCTTGTCTCATCTCAGAGACCTGCTCTGCATTCTACACAGTGTGGAAGTTAGTGTCTACTCATTTTCGTTCATGGTCAAGTACCCAAGAGAAATGCATGGATACTGCAACTTACAAAGATCTGAAGTCATCTTTCCCCAGTAGGGCGAGTTCCTTGCAAACTTTCTCCTTTTCATAGTCTCGGCCTAGAAACCAGACATAGAAAATAAGTGTCTTTCTCCTGTTAACGAATATTATACCACACATGTGTATATAAAGCGCTCTTCAACATGATCAGTGGTAAAGGCATTTTTAAATATCTGTGCACAGTTCTACTTGGAGGTATGTTTTCAGCTATTTCCTCCCAAGAAGCCTCAATTTTATGATTTTTTTGGTTAAATTTTGCCATGTAGCAAGAAAAAAGGTAGAAAGGATAAAATAATGCTAAGGATAAGCTAGATGTTATACATCAATTGTGAGTTAGGATCACCAGCATGAAAAGTATTCTCAGTCCGTATAAAATGCTGAAGGGGACTGTTCCTTCTTTCTCTCCCTCCCTTTTTCCCTCTCTTTCTCTTTTCTCTCCAGCACTTTCCCCCTTTTCTTTCCTTTCGTTTTATTGTCTTGTGGCTTCAACAAGATGGAGAATGAAAGGAAATGGAGAAGCCTCTCCACTCCAAGGTGAGTTTCCAGTTGTATTAGGTTTGAACTTGAAAGAGGCCAAGCTGCCACCTGACTCTGTTACCACCCCAGACTCCAGAAGGACTTCAGCGAGGGAAATGGGTAGTCTAGGGAGCAGTGTGGCAGAGTCCTTTACACTTGAGGTGTAGTGAAAACAGTTTCATAACCACTAGTTCTTGTTAAGCTTTCCTTGGAGTTTGGGGTTCAGTGGACAGGTATCTGATTTGACTCCAGAAATCTAAATATGCAATAGGGCAGGTAAAGGGACCTAAGGAACAAAGATGATCCTGGTGGAACCAGTGGTCCTCAGATCTGATACAGACCAAATAAGAAAGGAAGGGGGCCTGGAGGCATCTTTATCTTGACTCCCCAGAATAGCAACAAGAATGGCAACAACCACAGGGCATTCTGGAAGGCAGTGGGCTGATGTGGGATTCCCCTCTGTATGTTGAAAATACCATTAGTTAATAAAGACACTTGAGGCCTATTGTAGCACAGAATAGGGTAAGGCAGAAATTCCAAGCAGATAGAGGAGGAGAGAGTAGGCAGAGTCAAGGAAAAGCCATGGAATCACTGCAGGAGACAGGTGGCGGATGGGACCTTGCTGGTAGGTCACAACCACGTGGCAATACACAGATTAATAGAAATGGGTTAATTTAAGATATAAGTGCTAGCTAGCAATACGCTTAAGCTATTGGCCAAACAGTATTGCAAATAATATAGTTTCTTTGTGATTATTTTGGGTCTGGGTGACCGGGAACAAATGAACAGCCTCCACCAACATTGGGCAGCCAACAGCAAATCACATCTGAGCAAGAAGATTTGAAGAATCAGTCCCAAGGGGAGGTTTTACATGCCAGACAGATGTAAGACATTTCTAGGGATGAGGGAACAGAATTTAAAGAGAAAACAAAAGCCAGGGGCAGAGTGCATTGATCCTAGCTCTCAAGGGACAAAGGCAAGCCTATCTCTGTGAGTTCATGGCCTACCTGCTCTACATGGAGCTCCAGTTCAGCCAGGGCTATATAGTGAGATCCTGTCTCAAACCAAACCAAACCAAACCAAATCAAACCAAACCAAACCAAACCAAACCAAACCAAACAAACAAATGTAAGTGAGCACCTCGGTTCAGAAGATTTCTACAGTCAGGGTCCACTTTCTCTGCTGCTTCCCGTATTAGTTCAGGAGATACTAGGAGTAGCTTAGATTGTGGGGAAATGCAAAAGGGAATGGCAGGGAAAAAGAGAGGTTCATTTTCCTATCACAGGCTTGACTGGGAAAGCAGCTTTAACATCAGTGCTCTTATGACCTGGGTTCAACTGTAGCTAGATGTGTCATGCCTGCAATGATGTTGCTCTTCAGGGTTCAGAGGTACAAGAGGACCTGTTTGGATTTTGAGAATGAAGAGTACAAGACTTGGTCTAAAGTCTACTTGAGCAACAGGAATAGTCACATTCCTGAGGCACAATTTTTTTTCTGTGCGTTTCAAAATGAGTTTCTTGCTGATTAGAAGACCCTCTGTGCCTACGTGTCTGAAGATGGATTCCTGGAAACCCATCAGTGTTCTCCTGTGACTGAAAATTTATAAAAATACGTTCTAAATAGCATTAAGTGTTTTGTCCACTTGGCTTAAGGCACTGGGGAAGCCATCTTAGAGGTGATCTCAATACCATGCTTATCTAAAAGGTGGCCTCGCCTCTCAGTAAAAGTTCTCCTTAGACTGGAGGGACTTGTGTGGAAATGCTTGGGGGTTTTGCTTGTTTATTTGTGAGATTTTGTTTTGAAATGGCATTGGTGATAGACAGATGTTTATTTGGGAGTTTATTTGTGTATGTTTGAATACTATTTTGGTATTAATCGATTTCTGATTAAAATATTTTGTATAAAAATCTGTTATATTTTTTATTTGTAGGTGAACAATACAAAATAGATAATGGAGTAAGAAAGGGCAGAGTTGAGAGATGTCAAAATCTTCCTCTTTGAGACAGGGAGGGTCTTTCTTCATAGCCTAGACTGGCTTTGACTTCACAGTCTTTCGGCCTCTCAGGTCATTTTATAATGAGGGACAAAGTCACAAGCCATCAAAATTTCATGCAAGATATACAAGAACCCATAGGTTTCTATTTGGAATTAAATCCTGAAAATGAGGATGAGGCAGTGGCATGACAAGGCCAATTAGTGGTCAGTGGTGTACAGGACCTTTTAGTCCTGGCCAACAGCCTCGGCTCCAGCCAAGGACCTTCACACTTGTCTACTACTGGAACTTGTCACTCTGTTTGGAAGGTTGGGTTTGTGGCAGGTCAGAAAGGTTAAAGGAAGGGAGAAAATGTTCATTAATCATTAATGGTGGTGAGTGGGACTGGGGGCTGCAACACTGGAGAGCACAGGATGGAGCTGTCCTCATGTGCAGATGAGCTATGCTATAGGACATCAACAGAGCGGTTGTGTGTCATTTCTAAAACACATCAGGAAGAATGGTCGATGCTTGTATGACAGTGTAATCTAATCAGTCTAAAAACCTTCTTCTAATCATGGCTCATGAGTAACAGAAAGGGTATTATTTTGAAAAAAAATATGAGATTTGTTTGGCACTGAAAATACTTTTGGCAATGGATTTGAATAGTCATGACTATTCAAGGTCCCATATTTAATACAAGAATGTCCTTGTGATCTTTATGATCCCTTCTCAGAGTTAAGAAATCAGTCTCATGTACAGATTGTATATGTGGAACCTTTCCCCTAACCTCTAGTATTCAGAAATCACAAAATAGTTCTGGTAAAACATGGTTTTCCCTTTAATGCACACTAACTGTTCTTTAATAACCCCCCTCTATCGAACTAGTCTTCTTTGTGTTAGAACTTTGTGACAGTCCAGTAATGTGCAAAGTGAATTCTATAGGAAAGTGAGGTACTATTGATCAATATTTTGAGAAATATTTTGCCTCTAGCTTTTCAGTTTCAGAATTCTCATTTCACTAAATATTTTGAGTTTTCTTTTACATGTTACAGGAATGCAGTATGTATGAGAAAGTACTGTAAATAAAAATTACACTATTAATATTAATATTGCTAATGTTTTGAGTAGATAGAAGTATACTTGTTTGCACACATGTGTTTTGTAACTCATAGGAATTATGCACTGCTTTAGTAAGGGGGAACACTGCTGAGAGAAAGGTGGGAAACTGGACTGTGTGAGAATTAACGTCATTTTGGAAGCGCCTTACCTGGAGCATTTAGCCTTGGGTGGGAGAGGACACAGGTGAAGTGTCAATGGGTGGCACAGCATTAAGGTACAAAGTACAATCTTAAAGACATAACCCACAGAGGGAGGCATTACTGTGGTCTTTCAGATGGATAGCCTTGAATGGGTTTTAGATAAAGTTATTTTACACAGGAGACAATATCTAGTGTGGAGAGTTATTTACACTCTTCTTTATTGCACACAATAAAATACAGTCAGTACTGAAATTGATTTGTAATATAATTATTGCTGATTGATTTCTCATACCTATGAAATATTTTTTGAAAAATGTTAGATTTATTTTACTATTTGCATGTCTGCACGAGTGCAGGCAAGTGTGTGTGTATATGTATGTGTGTGTCTGTGTGTGTGTGTGTGTGTGTATGTATGTGTGTGTGGTGCATGCAAGCTCACACTACTTGTG
This sequence comes from Myodes glareolus, assembly GCF_982192425.1. Lineage (NCBI taxonomy): Eukaryota > Metazoa > Chordata > Mammalia > Rodentia > Cricetidae > Myodes > Myodes glareolus. The sequence continues at coordinate 17,890,039 of NC_142033.1, read as the reverse complement.
TGTAGGTTGCCAGAAGCTTCAAGGCAGTTAGTTGTATGTTCTCCCTCACAGCCAGAAGGGAGTGCTGGGATTGAAACTTGGGTCTCCTTCAGGAGCAGTGTGAGCTCTTAACCCCTGTGCCATTTCTCTAGCATGAAAAGTATTTTTAGACTAATTAAACTCATTTAAAGTTAGTTAAATTTATACAGCAAGTGACTGATAAACACCACGTCTTTGTCCTTTAATTTATTACTTATAAAAGGAATGATCTAGACTTCAGTGTGGTGACTGACATTATTGGCATGAAGCTAGCGACTCTTGTGAAATCATGTTCACACCAAGCAACCTCTTTGTGCCAGATGTTTACAAATTCCTTTAATGGTTTTTACCATCATGCCCAACTTGATCTGCATTGTGAAACATTCTGATAAATCCTATCAAATCCTGGACTTTTGAGTTGTTCTTAATTTTGGGAAATCATATTGCTTCATGCCCATTACAAACTCTTCCAACAAATCTGACATTATTCATTCTTTCATATGTGCCATGTGCTACTCTCCGCCAGACACGGCGTTCACACTGAATGTGAGATACGATGGGGCCGAAACAGGTGCAGCCTCACCCGATGGATTTGTTCATTCTGATAGCAACAGCCAACGAAAGGCTCCCGATTTCGTTACAAAGTCTACCAAGAAGGATACTCTGGGTTCTTTTGATATTGTAAAGACTTCACTAGCTCCCGATTTTGTCCTTTGTGGAACACTGTTTGCCACATGCAGGGAATGAATCTTGAATAACAATGACTTGAGTTGATATTTTACAGAAGGCTATAGGCTATTTCATGGTGCATTTTTTTTTCTATTTTCATGATACTCAATTGTGTTAACCTTTAAATTTGTACATTATGAGTGTTCAGCTCAAAGATAGTTAATATCATAATAGTTAATGTGTGAGGACCAATGATTTGAGTAGCACTGTAGTAAATACCTAATAGGAATATGTATGTAGAATGCATAGAAGTCCACAGTTGTTTGTTTCCTATGGACAATATTTGCCTTAGTCACTATAAAGGAATACATTGTTTGCTTATGTGTTTTGGTGGGGGAGGGGTACGGGTGAAAGACAGCTGTAGACTGGTGCTGGCTCTGTTTCAGTTCCTGAGAAAGAACACAGATCAGCCAACAAGAACTACTGCTGGGAATAATGTGCTTCCTCGGGGGACAAGGCCTGAGAATAGCATGAACAAGTTCTCCTTTGGCAAGGCCTGGGAGAATTTAACCCATTTTTTTGGCAAGGCCAGTGGATAGTTCCCTGAATACTTCTGAATATGACCCCAGGATCATAAGTTCTACCTGCTCTCCTTGGTTTCCTTACACAAATCATATTGCTGGCTGCCTCTAGTTTCACTCTCTTAGAGCCATACATGAACCGGCTACTGCATTAGGAAAACCTTTCCCTGATAACTCTCCTCTGGGTGAGCCAGAGGGGATGTGTTAAAAATATACAGCGAACCTGATTCAGCTTCTAAAGCCTTTGATGTTTCAGGTGTGACCGGAAATTCAGGCTTCTCAGGAACAGGATGTTACCTTTTCTGCATACCTTGTGACTAGCCTGAAAGAGTCACAGAAGTTTCTGACAATATTACAGATTTCATAACTATTCTGGAGAAAATGATTTCAACCACAAGAATCTAGGAGAAATGCTAATAAATAGATGGTATCAGGAGCTAATGGGAACAGTCTAGAGACCGGGAATGAAGCAGAATTATAGAAGTCCACAATGCCCTCATATCTAATATCTGTGCTAATACTGTAGGGAGTTGAGAGAAGGACACGAGAACAATGAATATACAATGTCAACTATTAAAAGTAAGCTTTTAAGTTATGAAGTTTACAGGATGATGGGGGGAAGCCTGGTATATCCCGCATAGAAGACAGAGATCTATAGAATGAAGAATGAATTGGCTTAGCCTTGGCTGACTTTTGAGAGTTTAGATTTGACTACAGGTAAATGTTAACCGTTAGAGGCAAAATTCTCTCGCTTTGCATGATGCTGGAAGTGCAAATGCTACCAACGCCAGACACACTGCTCTACCTGTAGGTGCCCCTAGTTAGAAAGCTTCCTTTGTTGTTTGCCATACTGCATATGCTTCTCATATTAAAGCTACAAATCAAGTAGCTAATGATTACCGATGGGAAAGTTGGGGGACGGAAAGGGAATGAGGTAAGGGAATACACTGGCAATTATTGTTGTTATTATTAGAAACTTAAGGAACCAAGTTTGATTGTAAAATTGTTCATCCAAACTATTGAAACTGTATAATTGAAAATGGCTCAGGCTGTCTGGGTCCACTTGTTTGAAACAGATGGTCAGAATTTTCTTCATTTCACACATCTGTTCTGGGTCATTAGACCCATTGGGAGCAAGGCTCCCAACAAACTGCCTCTCCGCGTCCTGGACCAGCAGAAGTGGGTGGCTGTTTTCTTATGATATCACCATAATTTGGCAGATTTGCTAAGTCCGTTTCTCCCAAAATGTGTGCAGTTCCCAAATACTCTCTGGCAGAAGAGAACAGGGCATCTGCAGTAAGGATCATTCCAGACTCAGTCCCCAAAAGACAGCTCCAAAGATACCAGCACTCAGGAAAAGTACAGTGTTTAGAAAACTCTGATTTAATAGAGTTTCTTGTGGACTATCAGAGCCTTGCAGACAGTGGACTCATCGGTGGTGGACCACTGAGAAGCGACCTGCCACTTCCAACCAGCAGGGGCCAAGCTCAGCCTCTAAAGGATTATAGCGTGGCTCTGGATTGTGCACCCCGTGTTATTGATTAGGAACTGATGAGTGAAGCATTTCCTAGGAGGGCTCCCTCTGGAGGCCACACAGAAGGGGACTGTGGGTGAAGCATCTGGCAAATTCTGAGTGACTTTTCCTTGTAAATGACTTTTACATGATTCCGGGCATCGTATGGTCACAGGACATGGGCTGTAAGACTGATGTTGTAAGAATCTTTGAGGGAATTGATGTGGCATTTATTTCCTCTGGGACCATGGCTGCGGAGAATATTACAATAAAGACAAGAGAATGCCCTGTTGGAGGAGGATGCCTGCTATAGGAGGCAGAGTCAGGGCCACCTGCTGAGTCAGCAGGACTCCTTGTACTTCCCACCGCATCTCCAAGGTCTAGCTACTGCTGGACTTAGGATTTTTGGAAATGCGGTCTGAAGTAGCTTCTGCGGGCTTTTTCTAGGTTATCTGTCTCCCCAGAAACTCCACTGCAAAGACACTTTCAGGGCTCCCTGGGGCAACACCTACACGACTCGTTTATCCATTTCTCTCTCTTTTTCTAAGACTTTGCAGTCTTAGCTAAGGACTTATATCTGACTTACACATCTGTGGATGAAGAAGACCAGATTTAACATAATTAGGATAACAAAAATAACATGGAAAAATGTGAATGTGGGGGCTGGAGAGATGGTTCAGTGGTTAAGAGCACTGGCTGCTCTTCCCGAGGGCCAGGGTTCAATTTCCAGCACCCACAATGGCAGCTCATAACTGTCTGTAACTCCAGTTGCAGGGGATCTACCACCCTCACATAGGCACACATGCAGGCAAAAAACCAATGCAAATAATATAAAAATAAATGTTACTACTATGAGTATAAACAGAAGACTTGGATGGGGCTGTTAAGCGAGAGCACTAATTGGAACTTTAATTTGACAAAGCAAAGTGTGTACAGATTCTCCTTATAACATCCCAAAATAAGTCAGAGAAGAAAATTACTCATATTAAAATTACACAGTGACCAAATTTCTTATTGAGCATGAGAGGTATTTTAAAAACTTCAATTCCTTCCAAATGCTGAAGAGTAAGATTCCTTAACGAGAATCAATGCGATCTCTCCAATGGCTCCTGGCACCACTGACAGTATGCTGCTGCCAGAGAGGATAAACATTTGGGGAAAAATGCTTAGTTGTATATCAGAGTCTCCAGTTACATTACAGATCTGATTTATCCAGTGTGTGAGGGATAATTAAAAGTTCATACAACTCTATTTTTTTTCAAGAGTCTTTTTTGTTTGTTGAGACAATCTCAAGTAGCCCAGACTGGCCTTGAAGTCCCGGTGTAGCCAATTCACCAGTAGGCCTTGAACTCCCATCCTCCTACATTCCGAGGCTGACAGCTTGTGCTTCCACACCTGGCTCCGTCTTTTATGAAATACGTATTTATTATGTGTGAGGAGCTTTCCTTTCCAACGCTATAGGCACAGCTGAGCTCAGATCAACCTTATCTTGACCTTCTTTCATTCAGTCTTCCGAGTCACCCCCCACCCCCAGTTTGGTCTGTTTGTTACCACCCCTGAAGTTTTTACAGTGGCATAGAAAATTAAACCAGCGATGGTTCTCAGTCACAAGGGAGCCTTACCTCGCTCTAGAGCGTGCCCCAGTGCTAAGGCCAGCAGGAGGACTAGGACCGTCTTCATGTTGTGTCCCAGGAGTTCTGCGGCACCTCCTCTCATCTGCGGGCCACCGTGCAAGGACAGGGCCACACAGTTGCCGGTCGCCTTTACAAATGCTCCTAACTAGGAACTCATCAATGATTAATCTCCACACAGAAGCAAGGGACAGTCAGCCTTGTCCCCAAAGAGAGAACATAATACCATCATCAAGGCAAATAGATACCCTGGGGGAAATGTGGCGGAGAGTCTGGGAAATTTTAATCATTAACTTTGTCAGAGAAAAGAGCCAAGGCATAAGATATTTTCCCACTGTAATCTTTCCACTGGGATGGACTTAATGTAGTAGTAGAGGCACACTTCCTCCTCTGTGTAGAGGAAAATATATGTATACATGTATATGTAAGGTATATGTACATATGTATATATATATATTGGATATTCTATACCATTTTTAGGTAGGGATGGGAAATTTGGGGATTATATTTCTTCCTTTCTTTGTCTCCCTCTTTTCCTCCCTTTAAGTCTACCCAAGTAAGTATTACTTTAAACCATCAAAGACTAGATACTTTAAGCAATAAGATGAATAAAGAACAGGAAGCCAGTTCATATATGGTAATTCCCTAACTCCATGAATTTAATGTCATAGGACAGTTTTGGTGGTCATAGTGCCTTGTATTTATGTGTTATAGTCCACGATCTAAAGCCTGTGAATGGGTGCTTAGAGTGGTCCTGGAAGTGAGAACATTAACAAATGGAGAGTATCAATGACTTGCCTTCAATTACACACTCACACACACACACATGCATGCACACATACACACACACACACACACACACGCACACACACACACGCAGACACACACACAATGTGAAAATCTTGTACTCACTGCAGATGAGCTAGCGTTTCTCCCCTACTATGTGGCAGGTGTGCTTTATGCTGGCATAATTTGAGAATTCACCATGACCCTGTGGAACACCAAATCTGTTGTTTTCATATTCCTGTACCTTGTCCCTGAGCGTCAGGTCATGACCTTGCACTGAGGTGTCAGCTGCACCCATCAGTTCAGGACCCACATTCTTGGTAAGCTCTTACTGCTGTGTAAACTTAGGGGTTTATTCTTCTTCTCTAAGTCCACTTGTTCACTCATGAAATCTACTCATAACTCAGTGCCTTTGTCACTTCCTTGTTGTGGAATTAAGCCATGCGCAGAGGTTAGCAGGACACCCAACTCATGTTCCCATGCATTAATGTTACTTATTTTATTCTAGTTATTGCCACATTCTCTCTGACCCTTCAATGACCCTTCGATGACCCATACAATGTCTGAGAACGTCATAGGAACCTCTGAAACCTAGATTCCTTTTGAAGATTTAAAATTCAACCCTATGTCTGGGTTCTTAACGATAGACGCCTGTGAATACCCTTACCAATCAATTCAGTAACTAAAGATTAACTGAGCAGGCAGAGTCCACCATCTCAAACTACATTAAACAGTTAGATTCTCAGTCGGATCGCTGACCATACAGAAAGTGCATGAGTGTTAGGTTCAGAAAATGGGTTCTAGCTAGTTGGAAAAGCTAATGGTGCAGGATTAAATAGGAACTATTTCTGTAAAGCCAGTGGGAACCCACACAGCAGAAGATGTTAGCGGAGGTATGGAGCATTGGTGAAGACCCATGGGAGGCTCACATAGTACCTGTGCCCTGGTTAAAGAGTAATTTTGTGTCTAAGACAAATCGTCACGATCTCTATTTCCTTTGTGAAAGTTAATTTAAAGAGGGTTTTATTCTTAACTACAAACTATTTGAGAACGAATGTCCCCAAATGCTGAGACCGCCAAGAACACAGACATCATCAGTAACACATTTATATACTTTCATAATTTTCACGTCAAGATCACACAGTAAATATACTTTAGAATCCACTCACTATTTCAGTCATGTTATCATAATTAGTTCTTTCAAAAATACATTCAGATCCTTTTCCATGAGTGCTTTTTAACAGCATTTAAGACCAGCTCATATCTTCATTTTTAAAAATTGTAACTTTATCTGTGTTTGGAAATATACTCCTGATGTTTAATGATAAACTACATGTTGCAAGAATTACAACATCTCATTTAGGCACACTCTTGAGAAATCTTCGTACGAGCTGCCAAAATTACCCTCTTGAATGTGTCTGTGTTTTTCCAGCAGAAAATCAGCCTGGATGTATCCATTTCACTTTTTCATCTTCTACAAGATGATCACATACTGTGATCCTGAAGCTGAAATATTCCTAAGTGGCTGGAGCAAAACTTTACATGAAAATTGCTGGTAGTAAATGAAGGAAAATCTGAAAAAGAACTAAAACTAATTAAACTTCAGTCAGTTTGGTGATAGCAACAGTAGTAGACACCAATGAATTTATTGCAAAAATAGGCATTTATTTAAATTTAAATTTATTTAAATACTTGAGCAGTGAACTTGTACAGGCATATTTTCCTATAAATAATTTATTTAGGGCTGGAGAGATGGCTCAGTGCTTGCTGCTCTCCAGAGAACTGGTGTTTGGTTCAAAACTCCTAGGCTACAATTCACAACCACATGTAACTCTAGCTCCTGTGGATTCAATGCTCTTATCTGACCTCTATGGGCATTTGCACATATGTGGCATACACACACACCACACACACACACACACACACACATACACACACACACCACACACACACACGTACACATACACACACATACATACACACCACACACATACACATACCACACACACACGCACCACACATACCACACACATACACACACACACATCATACACACACACACAATTCAAATGAATAAATCTTAAAGAATTTATTAAAGAACAGCTTCTCTCTCTCTTTTTTTTCTGTCCCTCCACTAGCTTTAGAGAAAACTTGGATTCGTTTCCTCAGCAGGGGAAGATGGACAGAGAGAGGAAGTAGGCAGGGCCATTCTTGAGTTCTTTCTGTCACGGTTCTCTTCTGGAAGTGGCTCCCAGGTTTTACATTTTTTATCCAAGCAGCACCTCTTACATCTGACGCTGTGAAAGACTGCTGGAAAATGTCCCCATACCTTACTCCAGTAGCAACGACCTTCTCCCTGGGAATCTGTTTGCCAGGGTGCCCCCTATTTTATTAAATGCACCACCAGAATGTTTGTCTGATACCGGATGAAATGGATATTAATGCTATATGATATCTACCTTTTAAATCCATTTGTTACCTCCTAAGTCATTATTTAGAATATTAAAATCGATTTAGCATTTGGAAATGCCTATGACTTAGAGCCTTTACCATGCAGTGCAGCAGATTGCTTACTGTACTTTTCTAGCCTAGCTGAAGCATCGCACCCTTTGAGAAACACGTTCCAGTCTCTCTTCCTCCAGTCCCATCCTCTGATACCCACAACCTTTCTACTCCACTTCTATGAGGCTGATTTAGTTTAGATGCTAAGTGTAATAGCAATCATACAATATTTGGCTTATGGGTGCCTGCATTTTTAACCCAATGTCTTCTAGGTATCAACACTGCAAATGATTCCATGCCTTCCTTTTTAGGACACTAAATATGGTTCTCTCTCTCTCTCTCTCTCTCTCTCTCTCTCTCTCTCTCTCTCTCTCTCTCTCATACACACACACACACACACACACACACAAAAGTGCATGCATTTAACATGTAAACATATGTGTTTCCTTCATTTGTTCAGGGAAGGACACTTACCTCCCTTGCATACCTTGACTACTGTGAATAATCCTGTAATAAACCTCTCCATAAAGACAGCTCTTATATGTACTGATTTCAGTTCTTTAGGCTATGTACCCAGATGTGTAGTCCTGGAGCCAATGGCCACTCTAGTTTTGGTTTCAAGAGTGTGTCATCTATTTTACATAATGGCTGTACTAGTTACTATTACTACCAACAAATAGTGTTGAAGACTCCCCCTTTTCCACATTCTCAGTCATGCTTTTCGGCATTTATCCTTGTGACAACAGCGAGGGACAGAGGTATAGGAAGCACTAATCTTTATTATGTATCAGATGAATTTCCTGCTAACAGATAAGTGAAATAATTTATTTTAAATATCTAGGCAAATATTCAACTCATATACACATAATAGAACTTAGAGATTTTTTAAAAAAAGATAATATCCTTTTACATACATGAAGTTTCTCTGTTATATTTGGAAAATAGTTTCCTTAATGTTTGTGTGGTGAATATGTTCAAAAGAAATTGTGTGAAATTATCTAAGAATCAATCAAATATTGATAAAAAAGAACACATTTTATCTAAGAATATATTTTATCTACTAACTCATAAAGAGTGTGTTAAATCTTCCTGTTTTATAGATGCTGATTAATGTAAATCAAGGAATAAATAAAATAGTCAGCATCATATTTAAAGACACAATTGTTCCTGTTCTTCACTCATATGATGTAAAGTAGAAAAACAGTATCTACATCATATTTTGTTACACTGTGACAAAATCTGACTAACATCAGTAAATTCATTCATTGATTAGTTGAAACATTTGTATTAGATAGCACTGTTTGAAGTATTGCGGTAAAATGCAAAGAAGGCAGCCAAAAATATTTAGTATCATGGATTATAATATTGGTGGAAAAGCAGGATAAGAATTGCTTTGATACATATATTAGGTAATTCTGATATAAAAATTTTAATAAAACATTTTTTGTAGACATAATTTATACCTGAATAAGTCTATGGGCCTCTTTTTTTAAAACTTGTATGTAGTACCTCCATCTTGCTACTCGGGGTCCTCCAGTGAACATAATGAAAGAATTAATTCTAAACATAATTGGCCCACTGTTTTGGTTTTTTGAGTCAGGATCTCAACTTTGTTATCTACTTGACCTGAAACTGGAAGAGATCCTCTTGAACCTCTCTTCTGAATGCTGGGATTAAAGGCATGTGCTATCATGCCGGGCAGGGTAGTTCATTGTTATTTAAAGAAAACTGTTTTGTAATAAACACCCTATACCAAGACTGGGCAGTGGTGGCACATGCCTTATTCCCAGCACTCAGGAGGCAGTGGCAGAGGCAGGTAGAGTTTATGAGTCTCTATGAGTTTCTATGAGTTTGAGGCCAGCCTGGTCTACACAGTGAGTTCCAGGTCAGCCAAGGCTTCACAGAGAAACCCTGTCTCAAAAAGCCAAAAAAAGAAAAGTTTTGTTGAGTGGTCAGCCTCAATTGGTATGGTCACAACATAGTCTCTACATCTAAGGTTCAGAGGACACCAAGGATGAGTGGGGTAGAGAGACGGTAAGACCCAGGTGAGTCTACTTCTAGATTGTGTCTTCTAGACGTGACAAGGATGCTATACCCATGAAGCCTCAGCAGAAAGATTCCCATACAAGACAGCACAATGACAACACCATTTGACATGGGACTGTGGATGGGTAAACTCCACAAGGTGTGTGCACTAGATGCAGAGCTACAGGCCATCCATGGCTGCTGAGAGAGGGAAAATCAGTTTTCTAAAGGTACGCACTACTTAAACGATTATCCAGTTCTGAATGATCAACCCTAAACACATGAACATATGGGTCACACTAATTACACTCAGTAGGTAATGTTTGTATGAGTACATGTATGTACATGTGTGTATTAAAATATAACAACCATGTGTACACATAGGTATGTGTGTGTCTGTGTGTCTGTGTGTGTCTCTGTGTAGCAATAATAGAAGAGGTCATGAGTTTAAAATGGGATGAGAGAACAGAGTAAAATCTGGGGTGGAGGAGGGGAGGGGAGTGATGTAATACAGTATTTATTCATGAAATTTTTTTAAAAAAGTATTTAAACAAAACCAAAAAAAACCCTACCTTTTAAAAAATCTTTCCTTTTAAATAACAACTCTAAGTACCTAGGAGCTCTGGCTCAATGCATAATATTTTTAGCTTAATCACAGAAGTTAGAAACAGCACCCTCAGGCGCTGACAGGAAGCCCACATTCATCAGCAGGTAGAAAACGGGAGTGATTGCTTGGCAACTGCATTAACCTAGACAAAACGTTTTTGTTTACCAACAGAGAAAACAATGACCATTTTTATTATACTTTTTTCTCTATGTCATCTCTTATGTTACCTTTATGATATATTACCTAAGATGTATAAATATTATTATTTAACAATAATGGTAAACATCATTGTTTACTTATCCACTTGCTCTTTCATTTATCCAACACTGCTTATGAGAAACAAGGCAGATATTTAACTAACGTGATTCAGCTGGTGGTGTTGTTATTTAATGTGCCCTAGGGTATACTTGGATAGGAGTTTCCAGGATTTTCACACCTCCTTTTCTTTTACAGGTATATGGCTTGCCGGGGGCACTGTGCCTTAACTCCCGTTCTCTCCACCTATTCCCATGGTCCTCAACCGTTGCAAGCCTTGCTGTGAAACTGAAAGGAACAGGTAAAACCTAATCACGTCTCCCTTCTGCTGCATTGGGACCTCTTATCTGCTTTCCTGGGACACACTACATCTACACGGAACATCTGTGAACCTCTGTCATTCTGACACACTCTCTAAGCTACATGGATGAGGGGGATAGCATTGATGAATTTATTAGCAGACAGAATTTAGAAGTTACAAACATTTCCTTTGAGGGAAACACTCTAGAGCGTGAGTTTGTCTCCAAACTTAAAGATATTTTATACAAGTTGTGAGTTACATATCTGCAGGAGGGTAGATGACTGGAAATATTAGAAGCTCTGGTGGTATCTTTTGACTAGATCTCAAGATAGGCCCCTGCAAGTGATAATCATCCTAGAGGTCAATCCCCTCATCCCCATCCTGGGGTGGACCAGGGTGGGATGACGCTAGTCCTCAGAGGCATCATTATGACAATGGCTGACTTTAACTGTGGAAGAAGTTATTGGCTTACATGGCAAAACTAACAAGGAATCATCCTGCGACAGTAACTGTGGAGCTGGCTGGTTTTGTTAAATTCTTAAGAAATGCGGTAAAAGCAACCGACAGGTTTAGTTTTGTTCTACCACTCATAGTGTGCTGTGAAGCTCAGTAAGTTCCTCCAGGAGCGTTTAAACGTCTCATGGCAGCGTTCAATGCCTTTCCCCCAAAGTCACTGCATTCTTTATCTTGTCCCAGGGACATGTTTGCTCCGCATTTTGGTGACAATACAGTTCTCATAAGCCCTGTGTTTTCATCCTTCTGCAGAGTGTCATGCTGGCTCCCTCTCTCACGCCATTAGACTAGCAGGATGTGCTGAGTGGGAGTGGATGTGTACTGTTATCTAGGATCATGAGTGGCAGGCTAGGAATAAACTCTGGAAGTTTCCGAGAACTCCAGTATAAGTATAGCTTTTAGGAGTTCTGTCTTTAAAAAGCCGTGGTCCCCAGTAAACTTCTTTAGAGGCGACATGTAATGCATTTAGAGGACTTTCCTGACTCATCTATCATGACTTGAAAGTCATCCAAGTTCAAACACAGCCTAGAACAAGAAATGAATTTGGCAAGAAGTCAGTTCGCCGACCACTAGTTTTGAGATTGTCTTTCAGAATTAGTTGTATGCGTTGAACTGAAAGTTGGCATATTCGCCTCTAACGTGATTGAGATGACCAAAGGATGCTGGGAGGATCGGCCATACTAACCAGCACTCTACCTACAGCATGATGCTTCCCATTCTCTGGCTTTGCTGAAGCAGAATCCTGTTTCCCATCAGGAAATGCTGTCAGTTGACTCTGCCATACCCCTCTTATTGTTTTCCTTTCTGGTACTACTGAACCTTTAGGGAGTAAATAATGGTTTTACTGTAGGGGTGGAGTAGTCCTGACTACCCATGGAGGGGAGACTGTACAGCAGGGGCAAGGAAGAAAACATCTGGAAGCTGGGAAAACACGTTGGTGCTTCTCTACCCGATTATAAGCACAGCCAATGTCGGCAGCTATGGTAAACCACTGTGCAGCGAAAGCCTTCGACCTCCCTAGGATGTCTGCGTGATCTCATCTGGAAAGCAACCTGGAGGGAGCGAATTGTTCTGCCAGAGTTAAAGTAATTTAAAATGTGTGATGGAAGAGAAAAATAATGAGCTTTCAGTAGCCTCAGGACAAATTATAGCAATGGGCAACATGGCTCGTTTGTGACATATTAGGTTTAATACAAGGCACAAGGTTGTATGAACTATATAAATGAAAACTGTATTGGGCAGTTTCATGGATTCTCAGCTCCCACTTTTCTGATTCATTTTTCTCTTAATTTTGAGATTATAATATAATCATATAATTTCTCCTTTTCCTCTCTCCAAACCTTTCCACATGGGCCCTCTTTGTTCTTTTTCAAATTCACAGCCACTTAACCCATAATTATAAGTATATATATACACATATATATTCATAAATATACTATATAATAAATATTATATATTTCTAAATATTATATATATATATATGTTTCTAAATATAACCTGCTCAGTCTGTACAATGTTACTTGCATGCGTGTCTCCAGGGCTGACCACTTGGTATTAGAAAACAATTAGTCTGCTCTTCCCTGGGGAGGACTATTCCTCCCACTGCTGAGTCCTTAATTCTTTGTATGAGGTTTAGACCTCATGGTCTTTCAACCACCCACTTTGCTTGTTTTTGTTGTTCTTACTCAGCTGGTGTTTAGGCAGCCATGTTGGTGAAGCTTTATGTAAGTAGCTTCTGACCTTACTAGGAGACAGAGTCCTGCCCCAAACTCCCGGTCCTCTGGTCCTTACAGTTTTCCCATCATCTACTGTGTTCCTTGAACTTTAGATACAGGGCTTGTTTTCAAATGTATCCACAGCCCTGGATTTTGGTGGGTTGTGGTTTTATGGAACAGTCTCTACCTGTTGCAAAGAGAGATTTCCTTGGTGAGAAATGCAGGCTACGCTCCTCAGCAGATATGAGGACAGATAAGTTAGGGTTGTGGGGGTAGTAACATGGTTCCTGGAGGTTCCTCTCCGAGATGGACGACTTTACTGACCCCTTGATAGCTGAACAGTTCTCAGCTCCAGGCATGTTTGCCCACTTCTCAAGTGGGTCTAAAGTTGAACTACTGAGCTATAGTGTGACGTGCATGGTGTCCTTGGCAGTAGGTCCTTTACCTTCCACCTCTAGGAGGCAACTAAGGGCAGTAGCCATAGCCTGTGTGTTGGGGGAGTCTCTTGAATATCCTCTCTAACAACTGAAACCAGGGTTTCTCATGACTGGTGTTAGGGGCTTGGTCAGGTGGTCTGTAGCTCTTGGTGGGGGAACTTTGTCAGCCTAATTGAGAAATCTCATTTAAACTATGTATGTATATGTATGAACAGATTTATGTGTATTACAGGGATGTTTAGGTACAGAGTTAATAGAATGAATCCTTTTGATCTTTTCAGATATCCTTATTGTTATTTTACCTCCTTCCTACTTCTGTATTATGTTCTTCCGCCCTTTCCACCATTTCCTACATCAGATCACTTGTACCCAGATTTCCCCTCTGTACTGCTCCCCTATCCTTAGACTCCAGCACTGGTCGCTTCTTACTTTCCTGGTTTCAGCAGTAATTCCAGCATATGTACTCACACCCGAAGATTTGTAGTTAAGGGCCTCTAATGAGAGAGAACACACAATGTTTGCTCTTTGGATCTGGGTTACCTTACTCAATATGATTTCTTCCAGTTCTACCCAGTTACCTGAAAAGTTCATGACTTCATTTTTTTTTTAAAGCTGAAGAGTATTCTAGTGGTTTTCTTTTGTTTTTTTCTTTTTCGTTGCTTTTCTTTTTTGGGTTTTTCGAGACAGGGTTTTTCCGTGTAGCTTTGGTGCCTATCCTGCTGGAACTCTCTCTGTAGACCAGGCTGGCCTTGAACTCATAGAGATCCACTTGCCTCTGCCCCCTGAGTGCTGGGATTAAAGATGTGTGCCACCACAGCCCATCTGTATTCTATAGTGTTTATGTAATGCATTTTCAGTATCCATCACCAGTTGAAGAACATTTAGATTGTTTCTGTTTCCTTGCTAATGTAAATAAGGCAGCAAGGAATATGGCTGGTCAAGCATCTGTAGAGTAGGGTGCTTAATCGTTTGGGCATAAGCCAAGGAGTTCTATGTCTATGCCATATGGCAGAATTATGTTTTATATTTTTGAGAGCTTTCCACATTGAGTTTCAGTCAGCTCACTATTATGCTACCATTGCAGTGGTGTTCCACCAGCCAGCTGTCAACTGATGCAGAAATATCATAGCTCTTCTGCATGTCTTTGTATTGTTCACATTTTCTATTGTTTCAGTGTGGGACACTGGCTGGAACTATCCTGACACAGGTGCTGTAGGAATTCCTACCACCAGTAGCCTTTAAGTTACCGGCCCACTTGGTCTTGGCCTCTTATACTATTTATGTGAGGTAAAGCACGGGTCTGGCCTCTCTTTCGGTGTCGTGATTCGGTTCCTGTTCCCCTTTCATGCAGAGGACTGTAATCTGTGAGTCTACTCCTAAACAAATAACCTTCTATTAAACTCAGTTCTGAGCTAGTGTGGGATTTCTTTTAAGTGTCCCTCTTCACACAGGTGCCAGCTAAGCTGTGAGAAAGTCATTACTGTGAAAAAACCCTTGGCTAATGAGGACTGAAGCAGGCAAACTTAAAATTGAAGCAGGATTGTCTGTTTGCTAGTCAGAATCTTGGCAGCCATTGCACCCCAATTTCAAAAAGTTTATAATGTTATGATATGGCCAGGCAATGGTGGTACACTTTTTTTTTTTTTTTGGTTTTTCTAGACAGGGTTTCTCTGTAGTTTTGGAGCCTGTCCTGGAACTAGCTCTTGTAGACTAGGCTGGCCTCTAACTCACAGAGATTTGCCTATCTCTGCTGCTTCCCAAGTGCTGGGATTAAAGGTGTGTGCACATATCTTTAATCCCATCACTCAAGATTCAGAGGCAGGTGTATCTCTGTGAGTTCAAGACCAGATTTGTCTATGAAGCAAATCCAGTACAGCCAGAACTGTTACACAGAGAAACCCTATCTTGAAAAACAAATAAACAACAACAAGATGTGAAAAAATGATTACTTACTTACTACTTTCCTTCCCTAGAATAGAGCAGAATTTAAAACAAGGATTTACTCTTTTACATATAGAGCCTGGAAACATTGAAATAATATAATAAAGAAATGTAGAAAGAATGAGAAAAACCATTTTCCCAATCATAATCTAGTCTCTTCCAGATGAAGGCCCAAGGCACAAAGCCTTACTTCAATCATGGGGCAGCTAAAGACAGCATCAACTGAAGTGTCAGATTTGGTGTCCAGCAGGACTTGTGATAAGACCCAGGGACTCAGTACCAAACCATTCCTGAAGTATAGATGCTGTAAGACACAGGGAGTCAGTACCAAACCATTCCTGAAGTATAGCTGCTGGTTGAAGTATGATTCCTTCAATGTTGTTGATGACAAAAGATGCAATGAGAAGGCCGAAGCGAGTATTGTTAGGAAAATAATCAAAGCTCCAGATACGTTCCATATCCATAATATAAGAGCTCTTCACCAAATCTGACTAGAAAGGAATCAGGCAGTCTGCTCTATGGAGTGAAAAGACAGAAAGAAATCCTAGTCCAGTGCACATCCAGACACATCCCATTGTAGGCATGTTCTTGAGATAAGTAGTGACTAGTCCTCGAGGAAGACAATGTAGTGCACATGGAGTTTTGCTGTGTTTGTGATCTGGAACCCCTCTGTGGGATCTCAGTGTTTTTACCTGGAAGAAAACCAAGGTCTTTTATTTTGAGACAGAAGGATGTGTTGTAAAGAGGCCACTAGTTAGTTGCTGGCCACTTAGCCCCAAAATAATCACATAGAAACCATATTATTTAAATCACTAAGCTTGGCCTATTAGCTCTAACTTCTTATTGGTTAGATTTTTACATCTTAACCCATTTCCATTAATCTGTGTTTTGCCACGTGGTTGTGGCTTACCAGCAAAGTTCTGCGTCTGTCTCTGTCATGACTTCTCCCTGACTCTGCCTCCTTTCTCCCAGCATTCAGTTTAGTTTTCCCCACCTAGGGAAATTCTGCCATGCTAAAGGTCCAAAGCAGTTTCTTTATTCATGAATGGTAATCACAGCATACAGAGGGGATTTCCACATCAAGCGTGTTTCAGGGCAACTATATGATGACATTAGGCCACCTCTCCAGAGACACTAGGAGGACTGTCTTCTCTTTTTTGAAAAATTTCAAGAAGATGGCTTTTGATATTTTTTTAAAAAAATCATTCCCAAATTATAAAGACAGCATGAAGATGACCTTACTTTTAAAACAAGACTTTATATAAATGTCAAAGAATCATGGAAGGAGTTTACATGTTTTCGAAGGTAAGTGTTCTAAGAAAGTACTTTGTGGGCTAAGCTTCTTTTCTTATTTTCAACAGGGAGTATTAGTTTCTAATTTTTAGTTTGTATTATTTGCCCTCACAGTTCAAAAAGACAAACAGAACGCCCTAGTTGAACCATGGACTTTTCATTGAGCAATCTGACACAGTGAAAATTGGATATTTACCTGCACCTGGTACTGTGTAGCTGGGACAAAGTCTCTGTTACTATAAGAAATATATTAGTTATTCTAATTGTATTCACTTTAGTATGAAGCTGTGTGGTTCCAATAGGTCACAGCAACAGGCCATATAAAAATAGTGTGTTTTTCCAACTTAAATTCTAATTAATTTTTTTTAAGTATATATATTTGAGACTGGGCAGTGGTGGCACACATTTTTAATTCAAGCACCCAGAAGGCAGAGGCAGAGACAGGCATAGCTCTATGAATTCAAAGCCAGTCTTCTCTACAAGAGCTAGTTCCAGTGCAGCTATGGCTGTTACACAGAGAAATCCTGTCTCAACAAACCAAAAATTAAAAAATATATGTATTTGCATGGGCCTGAGTCTGGGTATGTGTGCATGTGTGGGACTTTCATGGAAGCCAGAACAGGGTGTTGTGTCCCCTGGAGTCAGAGTTAAAGACAGTTGTGACCCACCTAATACGGGAGCTGGGAACTGAACCCTGGTTTGCTATGGAAGCAGTATATACTCTTAACCACTGAGTAAACTTTAAGTTCAATGAATTTTATCTGTTTATACATTTCGATCTCTGCTTTCATTAAAATGCATTAACTCTTTATTATTGGGAATAGACTTTACTATTGGGTACTAACAGAGATGCCATTCATCTGTGTTACCATAAACAACTATTTTTGGTCCCACTTGAAAGAGCCCACATGGTCTGCATTTGGCAACACCTCTTATCCCACCATTTTAATCAGCCATTGCAAGTCCCCTGCCATCCTGCTTGAACATCTTAAGCTCCCTTTCCCTTTAACTTTTCTACCTGCTATTTTCTCAGCTTGCTCTCTTTGCATCTTAGTGATAAGGCAGATAATCTGTCTCAATTTAAACATCCAATTTTGGGAGGCATTTGATTGGGTGAAGTCATGTTTATGTATGCTCACATGACACATACCAACTTTAAATTTTTAAAATTTGGTGGGTGTAATCACTTTCCTAATGTCTCATGCTCCTTCTAGAGTTCAGACTTCAAGAGTAAAGGACATTGTTTTGATTTGTACACATTGTATACCCAGTTTCTGGTAAAGTACCTGGAATATGCAAGGGTTCAATGATCATTTACTACAGAAGATGAATGTGCACAACTCTATTATATTCTACAGCCAAAGAAATTAGAATCCAAAGAGGTAACATTGTCTGATTATTCAGAAAAAGACCTCAAATTCACACTTAGTTTGATCTTCATATAAAAGAAAACCAGGAAAGTTTTCTTGTAGAATGATCACTATACTTTTCAATATATAATATCTAATAAATTAGATATTTAAAAATATTAGCATTCATGAACCTACTAAAGGCAAATACTGTAGCTTACATAAGCTGTCCATCCCTCATCCAGTCCTCATAGCTAGGATGAAATTAGGTAATGGGCTATATTTAGGAATGCATAGAAAAGATTATTTATGACTCTTACTGTGCACTGTATATAATATGAAACAAATTGTATGCAACAATACTAAACTATGAATATTACCTCTAATCTTTGTGCCATTAGTTAATTCCTCACCAACAGATCAACAATACAGCTGTCTCCTGTTCTGAGCTGATCTTCTGCTTTGTGGTATTGCTGGAAGTAATTCAAGAAGACGGTGTCCCCTCTCCTAACAAAGTTTTTCCTCAGGGTTAGGGACATCTGCTAGGAGTTGGTTATAAGCTACGGTGGGATGTCCTTCTGTCTATGTGTTGCTATTATTGGTTAATGAATAAAGAAACTTCTTTGGACCTATTGCAGGGCAGAACTTAGCTAGGTGGGGAAAACTAAACTGAATTCTGGGAGAAAAAAGGTAGAGTCAGGGAGAAGGCATGGAGCCACCACCAGAGACAGGCACTAAACCTTGCCAGTAACCCACAACCACGTGAAGATACACAGATTATTGGAAATGGGTTAAATTAAGATATAAAAGCTAGCCAATAAGAAGTTAGAGCTAATGGGCCAAGCAGTGATTTAATTAATACAGTTTCTGTGTGATTATTTCCGTTCTGGGAAGCTGGGAACAAACAAGTGGCTTTATTACAACAATAAGTGATATAGGTTTAGGGTGAAAATGAAGTAGGCTCAGGGATCTCACTTGAAAAAAAAAAGGGGAATGGATGGGATAGGATAAAAGGTATATTAGTGTATTATTTGTGAACTATTATTTATAGACAATTTACATTGGCATAGATTCTTGTATATTGATGCAAATTCAAATTATATTTGTTATATCGAATATGCTCCTATTTCTGTTTACAATATTTGTGCATCTATGCAAAGTTATTTGGTTATATTTAATGCATGAATGTTTCTACCTCTGCTTAAGATATTTTGTATATTGATGCAATTTTAGGATATATTTATCATACTGCACCATACATTTCTACCTCTGATCAAGATACACACACACACACACACACATTACATTTTGAGGTCATTGTCCTCATTTGCTGTACAGTTGTTTAAAGATTGTTTAATTTTTTTAATGTGAAACCTTAGTCTTTAAACTATATAGGTATTAAGAACTACAGGCCAATAGTCACCCATGTTTGCCATACTTATAGTTAGATTAGTCAGGTTTTTTAGATATATAGATTTTATATTCCATATAGATAGGTAATCTTCAAACACTTCAAAGAACTGAAGAATGTGGCATTTAAATAACTTAGGATTTTGTTGACATCCTGGCAGCAATGTTCTTTTCCCGAGATTGGCACCAAAGACATTTCACTTGGAGCTTATTTTCTTCTTGACAAAACTGGCCTTTGGGCAAAGAACTGCCCATGCCTTGACTACTGACAAAAATACTTGATGTCCAAACTGGACAAGCAGGATAAAAGCAAAAACAACTGCCAAACCTTTCCAAGACAGGTTAAGACAGTTTTTCCAATTTTTCTACCTCTAAAAATGGTCTGCTAGATACTCTAGGCCTTAGCCAATGTTGGTTGCCCCAACCTTGCAAATGAGACTTTGGGTGATTGTATAGGTAGCCAGTTGTCTCTGTCATTTCTTATCCCTTTTATAAGTTGTTTGATTGTACTCCCTGTTTACTCAGGAAATATTTTTTTCTCTTCTCAGGTCTTTGATGGGGTTGAAGACTAGATAGTCATAGTTACTTTCCTTTCAAGATTAAGTCAAGACATTTTAAATATGAGACTTAGACTCCTTATGAAATGATAACTCTTTAGCATTTAGCATACGTTTCTTGTTTGATGTTGTTCATGCTGATTGTAATTTTAATTTTTTGTATGTTTTTTGCCTCTTCTTTTCCATGGACAATACTTGATATTTTTTCTTATTATATATAGTTTTATATTAGGCATAGAACTCTCTTTAGACAATAAGGGAAGATGTTGTAGTAGCTCCTTCAGCCTTTAAGATACAAGCCCACTTTGGGCATGGTCTTATGTACTATAAGTGCAAATGAGAAATGTGCACAACCTCCCCCCTTTTTTTAGCTGCTGGATTCAGTTCCAGTTCCCAGCAAGTGCAGCAGACTTCAGATTGATACCTTACTGTGAGTTATTCCTAAATAAATACACCTTTGTTATACTCCATATATATATTCCAGGCTGTTATGGAACTCCTTGATACTATTACATTGTAGAGCGGAGAAAAAAAACAGGCATTCTGTGATTATCTGACTTCAGGGTAAAAGGTATTTATCAACCAAATCAAAGTTTAATAGTTGATTTTCAAATCAACTGATTAAAATATAAGCATGAAAATTTAGTAGAACTACCATGCTAAAAAAAATCTACGAGGGAAAATAGTTCTGTCTTAGAAACGAGCCCCTCAGAGGAATATGATTTGTAAGGAAAGTAGGAAGTGCTGAGTACTTCATCGTACCCATATAATTCAAAGTTTTTGATTTTTGGATAATTTTTAGCACATAAAAGGGGGTGATTCAGGAAAATAAGGATTGTATCTTTAGGCATCTGGAGAAAGATGATAGGGTTATTTAGAATAGTCTGAGTTCAGAGAGCTGCATTATTAGATAACCTGACTTCTGAGAACTGAATTTCTGCAGATATGCTGTCAGAAGAGCAGAAAGGAATTTTCCAAAAGGAAGTATAAAATGTGGCACAGTTTGGCTAAAAGGAGACCTGATGCAGACTCATCGATATTAAGAACCACTCTCTGACTAAATTAGCATAAGCTGATTTACTTCCTATCCTATTAAGCTGCTACAGCGTGTGGTTAGTAATTTCCAGTCGGAGAGCAAATGCCACAAATGGCTAAAAATAAAGGACAGCGATTTCCTCCTCAATGTCTTCTACCTGATTATAAAGATGATGGAAGATAGTAGTCACTTCATTGAGCATTCATTAATAAAGTGTTAATGGGGGAAATTTGCTACCCTTTATGAAGATTGTACAGAGGACAATTTCCTGTTAATTAAATTTAGTCAAGAAGAAGCCAATTCTAATGATTTAAGTCTCAACAAGATAATACTTTCTGGTTTGTCTTTTTCTTTTTTAAAAAAATATATATTACACACACACACACACACATGTCTACTATGGGTGTTTTTTACTGCTGACATTTCATATAGGGCCTCACTATATGTAGTTTATAAAGAGGAGCTATTAAGTATGAAAAGGAGTCTCTTGCATCTGAGTGGGGTATGATCCAGCAAATGGGGCTATTAGGATTTATAGTGACTTGTTCAAACTTGTCATCTAAACTTCTGGAAGAAAAGCTTTCTATTTTGACTGCTTTTCTTGGAGTACTACTGATGGGTTAAAATCAGACAAATTTCACTATAGAAATAAATCCAGAGACTACTGATAGGGCTTTGTTGATAAAGTGCTTGCCCTATAAGCCCAAGGTCCTGAGAATTATCCTTGGAATTCATGAAAGTATAGATAAAACCAACTCCATAGTTGTCTTTTGACCTCCTCATGCATGCTGTGACATGCACACCTAAACTCATATTACACACAACAACAACAACAATAAAATGCCTAGAATCTCCTATGTTAAGGTATTCAGCTTTCAGTGAAAGAAGTAGGTGTATGTAAAATGAAGAAATAATACGGGGATGGAGAGATGATTCAGTGTTTAAGAGTACTGCCTTACAGAAGGACCAGAGTTTAGTTCTTAGCACCCATGTTTGTTATCTCATAACCACTTGTGTGTTCAGAGACTGCTTGTTCATTCCTGACTGCCCAGAATAATCACACAGAAACCGTATTAATTAAAACACTGATTTGCCTATTAGCTTACACATATTTCTAGCTATCTTTTACATCTTAAATCAACCCATTTCTATTAAACTGTGTATTGCCATGAGGTTATGGCCCACCAGTAAGGTTCTGTTCAGCCTCTGGCTTCTGTCTCCTGTGGCAGTTACATGGCTTCTCTCTGACTCCACCCACTCTCTCCTCTATCTGCTTGGAATTCCTGCCTTGCCCTATTTTGCACTGCAATAGGTCCAAAATGGATTTTTATAAACCAATGGTATTCAAAGCATACAGAGGGGAATCCCACATCACCTCCCCTTTCCTGTCTAAATAAAAAGGAAGGTTTTAACTTTAACATAGCAAGATTATATATAACAAAACAGTTATCAACCAAGAATTACAATATTTAGTCCATTTACATTTGTCAAATTAAGAAAAATACTCTATCATCTATCCTATTTTTGTGAGTCTAAAGGTTTTTTCTAATCTATAGTTTATCATGACTAAGTAAAACTATAACTATCTATTCTTCAACTCCATCAAAGACTCAAAAAGAATACAATATTACTTAAGTTAACAGGAAATACATTATAAGCAACTCCCAAAACTCTAGAATTTCTAGAATATATCTAGAAAACCTAACAGGACTACAAGCTTGATTATTATAGATGACTACCTATTAACCTATATTCTTTAATTATACATTGAATTTTTAAATGGGATGCACAAACACAATACTTTAATCAAGAGCAGAAATATACATACAACAAAATTGACCTTAAATTTGTATCAATAAACAAAGATTCATACCAATACAAATCTGTATAGCATTTCTCCTTTTTAATGTAAACTAACATTTATAAACGATCATTTAGCGAATTTGGATATAGTTCTCTCCAAACTTCTTCCTGCTTTTTGTTAGGCTAAGTAATTTTTGAGGGTGTTTGCAGTGACATTTCAGGGGCCCTTGGTCCATCAAACCATGTTATCCTAGAAGGAATCCACAGGTTCTTGTTCTCTGTGAAAACAAAAGTAGAACCTCTTTTCTAAAGCAACATATGCTTAGACCCAAATTCTGAAGTCAATATATTGTTAAAATATATATGTTGGTTTAGCTTAGCAGCCTGTACAATAAAATGTCTCTCTGTGCTTATCTCCTTCACCGTCAAAAATTCAAAGAAATCACAATAATATACATAGACTCTCTGTGTATTTCCACCTTTACATGGCTTTTGTAAAGTCTCTTTTATCTATGACTGTCTGTACTATGTCTCTTTAAAGACTTTGTTTTATTTTTTAAAACGATTTACTTCTTTTTATAACTATCTATATTCTTTTTCTTCTCTCTCCCAAGCCTATGTACATTTATCTAACACTGTGACACATTAAGAGGCCTTTTTTTTCTATCTGAATCTGTCTTTATTGCATATCTCTAATCCTTTTCTGACCAGGACTGCTTCTTAAAGTACTAAGCAGCATGGTTAGGACTAAAGCTGCTTTGCCTTTTAGCTCTGCCCAGTCTAACATGGCGGAGGCATGTTCAGTGCCTCTGAGAGTTATGCACATTTCCCCAGTTCCAGGTATGCAGTGGGTCTATGTCATGCCATTAAGCAGTTTGTAGCATGCTGCTCACAAACCCCATTTAAATGCTTGGCTTCCTGAAAGATCCAGAGCTGTTTGTGTGGCAAACACGAACCAGGAAGCCACTGTTTCTTAAAGAAGCAGCATGGATTTCTTTGCTGCTAATCCTGAATCAGGAAGACCTCTGTCAAAGGATCTGCAGCAGCCCTGCTCAATGCCAGCAAACAGAGCCCATCTGAAAAAAAAAATGCCGGCTACCAAGAAGTCATGCTTCCCTCTGTTCTTTTGTGTTTAGAATTCCTTTCCAAGCTTTCTCAGGTTTTATGTGGATGTAGTCAGCCCCACATTTACACACCAATCTCTATGCAGAGTCTGCTTGCTAATTCCTGGCTGTGCAGGCCTGAAATAACCACAGAGAAACTGTATTAATTAAAACACTGCTTCGCCTATGAGCTTATGCATATTTCTAGCTATCTCTTACATCTTAAACCAATCCATTTCTATTAATATGTGTATTGCCATGAGGTTATGGCCCACCAGTAAGGTTCTGTCCTGTCCAGTGTCTGGCTTCTATCTCCTGTGTGGTTACTTGGCTTCTCTCTGACTTTGCATACTCTCTCCTCCTCTATCTGCTTGAAATTCCTGTTTTGTTCTATTCTGCACTGCAATAGGCTCAAAATAGATTCTTTTTTGGCCAATGATATTCATAGCATACACATCACACTTGTAGCTCGAGATTCAGGGGAGGTTGTGCCTTCACTTAGTCTTCTTGGTCACCTATGCTCATTTGCACATACCTACATACAATCAAATACACACACATAATTAAATTAAAAGTTTTAAATAGGAAATAATACATATTTTTATTGTATTGTATTGTAAATAATAATACAATATTGTATTGTATTGTATTGTATTGTATTGTCCTTTTGGGATAAAAAGGACAAAGTGGAAGTCCATATGTGATAATTTCAGATTTATTATTCCTCTCCAAATTGGTAATGGATAACTACATACAAGAAAAATGTTTATTTTCATAATGATGACCTCTAAAGTGTAAAAGGCAAAACACACACACTAAAAAGCTAGGGAATATCTTTATTCAAGCTACTACAATAGGGATAAATTGCACTGGATGGCATGAAGCTGACAGGGAAGCTATTATTCCTGACTAGGGCAATAGGGAAGAGAGCAAGTCCTTTGTGAGAGAAGCCCATGAAAACTCATCTTAAGCCTTTCTGAGCAAGTGGTCAGCGTGATTAGAAATGTTTGTCTGCTAAGTGGCACTCATCTAAGTTGGTTACCAATGCTCACAAAAAGAAAAAGACAGGGAAAGAAAGAGTAATAAATCAGAAATGAGAACAGATATGGGAATTCAGTGACCTCAAGTATGTCTTTAAAAGTCTAACAGAAACTTTTTTCATAGCAAAAAAAAAGCAGGGAAAGGAGGGGTTGAATAATCAAAGTGGACAGGACAGACAATCTCGGCCAGGTGAGTAATCTGATTGCTAGCTCAGCTCTGGTTCTGCTGAGGAGCCTGGAGTTATTGTTCCTACATGAAAGCAACCTGGCTTCCAGGAAGTGATCACTCTTGTTCTGGATGGAGCCTCATCCTCATGAGTAAGTATTTGCCATCATTTGGGGGTCATCTTTCTTGCCAGGCTCCCATGACTCAGGTGAAGTTTCTGTCTTTGTTCATGATGGCATTTATTGATTGGTTCTGTACTTCCTGGAATTCACAGTAACTGCAGGAGCTTGATTCCAAGACTGAAGGGGACAAATGGCCTGAGAGGGACCTAGTGGAGTTATGGCAGTGACTGTGTCCAGTGGTCACCTTCCTGGACTAGTGTTTGACCAAATCAATACAGTAGACAATTGTTCTGTTTCCTTTTTGTATTGTTAATTAAAACAAGTTTTGTTTCAATAAAAAAGAGTTCCTTTGCTTGTGAGATATTTAATATTTTTTGTTGTTTTTGCTTTAATGCTTCCCTATGCTTTTGCTATTATTAACCAGTTTTGATCGCTACTATTTCATGTTTACTTTTTTTTTTTAGAATACTAATCTTTCATTTGGATTACATTTAAAGTGCTACAAAGCTTTTGGTTTTATTCTCTCATTTGATAAATATGCCAAGAAAAGGGAAATGTAAAAAGCTAGGTAGTGCTTTCAGTTAAATATACTAAAACCACTGCCAAATTAATTAAAGCATGCTCTTTTACTTATGGATATGACTTCCTCCCTCGAAGGAGGGGCTGAGCAGTCAACATTGGATGTGAAGAAGAAAAGACTTTTAGAGCTCAGGGGTAGGAGGTTTCCAAACTGGCATTTGTTGGACAAAACAGGTGGGGTTACAGGATCAGAACATAGGCATAACAAGTCAGTTCTAACAACCTTCTGAAACAAATACATGGTTGCAAGGTGGGCATAGCAAGGTTGTCATAACAACAGGCAGTCATAACAAGGTAGTCATAGGTAAGCATAAAATCTTTTGAAACAAAGATAAGGTTGCAAGATGGTTATAAACAACTTTTATTATTATTAATTTTTAAATTTATTCTTTGTCTTTTACATTATGCCTCCCAATCGCGGCCATCTTCCTTCTCATCCTAAAATAAATCAAAGTAAAATTTAAGAGAAAAAGAAAAAGAAAGGAAGAAGAAGGAAATCTCATCATAGAAGCTGCAGTGTGACACTGTGAGTCACATAGTAAACCCTTATCCATATATGTTTACATGCAGGAATTTATCAATCATTGGTCTGGTTTGAGGCTCCTGGTCTTTGCTGCACCATCCATGTTGGGCCCTCACTGGGACTCTTCCTGGACATCCTATACTCGATGAGGGGTACGGCCAGATCTCCCACTCTTATGACCTCAGGGCCAAACTCTCCCACCTGCCTCAGGCTATAAATGACTCTTTCAAATAAAGTTATGATTGTTATTCCTTAACCAGGCAGTACAGAACCATTTGTAGTTAAAGTTACAGGTGAGACATAGCCAGATCCGTGAGAAATAGAGGTTAATAGTAAATAAGAATTGACCTAGTTTGTCTTTACTGTAAGATAGCTTTTAAGCCTAAGATGGAGACATGGTATGGGAGAATTGTCTGTATTCTGTCAATCATGTTTTAAATAAACGCTGATTGGCCAGGCAGGAGGTGTAGGTGGGAAAACCAGACAGGAAGTGGAAATGAAATAAGGAGAGCAGGTGAATTCTGGGGAGGAGAAAGTAGATTCCTTCCACTCTTGCTCAGACCACTGAAGCAGCAGGATGTGAGCTGCCCCACTGAAAAAGGTACTGAGCCACATGGCTAACATAGATCAGAAAATGAGTTAATCAAGATGTGAGAGTTAGCCAGTAAGAAGCCTGACCTAATGGGCCAATCAGCTTTATAACTTATAGAGATTTCTGTGTGATTTTTCTCTGGGACTAAACAGCTGGGGGGCCAGGCAGGACAGAAAACCCCCAACGAACAAGCAGCCCCCCCCATGTTATAGAATGGCGCCCACGTGGATAACTGCATCCACAGAAAGCCTGAGAAAGCTTGGGAAAGACTAGAGTAAAGCATTTCAGTTTTCAGCTGAAGCAGGATAAAAGCTACGCTGTTTTAAAATGCCAGCTTTCTGGGCCATCCTGCCAGGGAAAATTCTTGACTCTTTCAATCAGGCAGTCCAGACTATGGAAACATTGTTGCAGCTTGCTTCCTGGCAAGGACCTTGAAATGCCTTAAGAGCTTTTGAGTGTTGTTTTCCCCATATTCCTTAGCAAATTAAAGACCCATGTGGTCTGAAAAAGAGAGATATACAGTAAAGATAGATTCATAGAGTAAGAAAACCTCTAAATGGTTTACAGTGTGTTAAAAATATATGCAGGCTAAAGGTTAAAATTCTCAAAGTTAAAAAAAAAGAAAGAACGAGTAGCCTGGGAGGTAGAGACAGACGGATCTCTGGGAGTTCAAAGATAGCCTGGTCTACAGAGGGAGTTCCAGGACAAAGATATGCAGAGAACCTGTCTCAAAAAGCCAAAAGTTAAAAGTAAAAATAAAAGAAAAAGAGGTTAAAATAAAGCCACATAAAGATGGAAAATATACAGAGAATCTTGATACTGTATGCTATTATGCTCTCTTTGAATTGTTTAAATGCTGAGGAAGGAGCAACAGCTGCTAAAAGGTTTTTGCTTATAAATGCTGCAGAATTAATCCAAGATAGGTATTTTGAAAATACCTTGGCTGCAAAATTGAAGTCAAAAGGTATGTTACTTTGGAGAAGAGATTTTGCTTTTGTTTCCACAGAAAATGAGAGGCTGTGGATTTATACAGAGTTAAGAAAAATTCAGTTTGACCAAGGGAGACCACCTGAGAAATCTCTGGCAGGAACAAATGGCCCAGATGTCTGAGTTCTTCATCCAGAACAGGTTCAAGACTGCTGCCTGAGATGTTCAAGACTCACAGGATACTTCAATCAGGACTTGATCATAACTCTAAATTTTCTTTAGGTCCCCATCAGATTATCAGCACCCCCAACCAGCAGGAAGTTGCCTGGAATACTACGCCCACATTCCCAAAAAATGAACTATGGCTATTTTCCTTTGTTTTTTTTTAAAAAAAGGAGGGGGAAGTGGTGCGGGAGAATTGTCTGTATTCTGTCAATCATGTTTTAAATAAACACTGATTGGTTAGGCAGGAGGTGTAGGTGGGAAAACCAGACAGGAAGTGGAAATGATATAAGGAGAGCAGGCAAATTCTGGGGAGGAGAAAGTTGATTCCTTCCACTCTTTCCCAGATCACTGAAGCAGCAGGATGTGAGCTGCCCCACTGAAAAAGGCACTGAGCCACATGGCTAACATAGATCAGAAAATGGGTTAATCAAGATGTGAGAGTTAGCCAGTAAGAAGCCTGACCTAATGGGCCAATCAGCTTTATAACTTATAGAGATTTCTGTGTGATTTTTCTCTGGGACTAAACAGCTGGGGGACTGGGCAGGACAGAAAATCCCCAACACGCCCACTCATGTTACAGAGGCAGGCTGGTTCTTCAGTTACCTGTTGTGTTAGCATGAAAGAGACATCAAAACTTTCAATGGATGAACATGGCTACACTTAAGATGCTATTTTTGGACACTGTGATTCAACTTTCAGATAATCTTTCCTCAATCTTAAAATATTTGTATAATCTTTCAATCCTCATGAATTCCAAGGGGAAGAAAAGAGGATGACTATTTATTTGATGACCGTGGAGCTAGAGAGGAAAATAACATGAAGACTTGAAGATTGTCTATGATACTCACGAACCATAAAACATCAAACAAATACTTTTTGAGTGCACATTAGTTGTACAGAAGGCTTCACTGTGACATGAGGATGGTGCACTTTGACCGTATTTGTTCTCCCTATTACCTATATTTATCCCCCATCTGCATCCTCTTCCCCAATAGTCCACTTTGATTCATTTGCCCCCTCGATCCCATCTGTGAGATACTCATCTCTGTCAGTCTGGCTTTCTTCAATGGACAAGGCAATCCTGAAGAATATATCATTTTTTTTCCTAGCTGAATAACTCCCTGTTGTGTGCATATGCTATATTCTTACACACTCATGCTTTGGTTGCTACTGTGTCTGATTCGTATCTCGACTGTGCAAAGAGTGACATGGCACACAGTGCACAGGTGTCTACACGATAAGCTAAGATCTCAGGTGTTCGAGCTGGGCCACATGCTGCTTCTGCTTTTAGTGGTTTGAGGAACCTCCCCCTGCCCTGTTTCCAAGTGGGTTAGATTCACTCATGCTCTCATGGATTGTGTGTGAGTTCTTCTCTCCCCTGCCCCCCTCAATTGTATACTGTTTATTTTTGTGGCCATATTGAATGAAGTGGCATGAAATGTCAAGGCAGTTTTCATTTCTGCATTAGGAACGTTTCCAATGAAGAGAATTTCTGACGCAACCCAGTTACCATGTTTTGTGTCGGATTCACACAGTGTTGAGTGTGAATGCTGACTGTCTTACACGCTGTTGTATGTGAATGTTGACTGCAGGACTGTTTCCTAGTCTTCATTTCCATTCTTCCAAAATTTCCAGCTGTCTTCTAGTTACTCTACACTTGGGGGACCCCCAATTCTGAACCCTTACCCTATGTACTGATGCTGTTCTGTAGATTACCTGTTGACTGTTGTTTTGTTTGTCTTGAAGGTACTTTCTAATTTCATGTAACCTTCTTTTATGTCCAATAAAATTATGAAAAAATGTTCAACATCCTGAGTCATCAGAGAAATCCAAATAAAAATTACATTAAAATTTGATTTCATGCTAGTAGAATGGACTGCTTATTTCAGGGAAGTAGCCCCTTCTTTCATCTTTACTTCTGGTAGCCAGTTACCTTGAAAATCTTGTCTGCTTCCGTCCAACGTACGCGATACAATTATTATTTATTAGGTGCTCTTGGGATGTTTTTCTGAATAAGTAGAAATGAACAGCCCTATGGTGTATTGTTAATAGAAGGAGGATTTAGCTTAGTTTATGGAAGAGGCATTTCTTCTGTGCAAATCTTTCTGCTAAGGAAGGTGCTCCTAAAAGCTCTTTCTGTGTGTGTGTCATTGATCTTTATGCCTATACTTTTTAAATCTTCTTATATTGGAGGTGCTTGTGTTATTCTGTGCTTTAATTTTATCTTCATACGTAAAGCACATAAATAAACATATATATGTGCATATTCCATAAAAGTGAAGGTTCATGAATCAAGTTTATGTATTTAGTTATAAAACTAAACAATTACTGTTCCTTTTCAGTAAGTTAACTATAATTTACATGATATTGATACTATGAATTAATCTGTTTTCACAATATTTTTATCAGATCTATGAGATGGCACACACCCTGACTTACATACCTACTCTTACTAGAGTAATGTAACATGAGGGGCCGGCTTGCTGGGGTTTCTGTCCTGTCCAGTACCTCATAGCCGGCAGGCCCCAAAGAAAATCACACAAAGTTATAAAGATAATTGGCCCATTATGTCAGGGTACTTATTAGCTCTTGTAACTTATATTAACCCATTATTCTGATCTATTTTAGCCATCTGGCTCAGCACATTTTTCAGCTGGCAGATCACATCCTGCTTCCTCAGTGATCTGGGCTGGGCTGGGAGGAATCAGCTTCCTCCTTCCCAGAATTCTCCTGTTCTCATTGCATCATTTCTACTTCCTGTCTGGTTTTCCTGCCTATACTTCCTGCCTGGCCCATCAGCGCTTATTTAAAACTTGATTGACAGAATACAGACAATTCTTCCGCACCAGAGTAACAGTTATTGTGATCATTGTCAACAGTAACTTTGGAGTCATGGCAAGTGTGTGTGACAAAGCTTTTTCCAGACTCACTATCAGCGATTCCAATTTAGAAAATCTACGTTTGCAAAAGATGTTAGAAAATCTACATTAGTTTTTTTTTTAATGTAAAATTCTGGGCTTTCCAGAATTTGAAAACAGTATGACACCTCAAACCCTAAGGTTCTCATTCATTTGAAGAGCAGAGTTTAATTAGGTCCCTGTTGGAACCTGAGATTTGGGGTCTAATTACCCCCAAGATGTTTTGCAAAGATTTGGAGCAACAGCTACAAGGATCATTTATTTTGATGATAGAATTTCTACAACAAACTTGTATGATTATAATAAAGGAAATTGGCTTAGAGCACATTTCTGCCCCTTCTGGAATCTCTATAGTGCACACTTTAGTGGCTCTAGACTGGTGCATTTTCACATGTTAAATCATTTTGTTTTTGGGTGGGTGCCACATAGAAAGCATTTAGCGTGCACCTGTCCTTTGGCATAACATAACTCAACACAGACGATTTCTTGTTGTGTTACTTCTATTTTACAATTCCAAGAAATGTTTTGGGTACCTGGAAGGAAGAGCAAATAATTTGGGAGTGTTAAAAGCTCTGTGAATCTGAACCATACTCAGAATCTAGCCAGAGGAATCTGTAGCTTCCTGAAGACTTTGTACAAAGAGATACATGACTACTATAGCAGATATAACTCTGTGCTTCCTGGATAGGTGGGCCTGCCCAGTGATGAAGCCATTTGTGTACATGTTGATGGATGAGAGGTGCTCCTGAAAGTCTGAAATCATTTTAACTCCCTGTGACTTCCTCCCTCCCTCCCTCTCTCTCCTTCTCCCCCTGTCTCTCTTTCCCTTCTTTCCTCTCCCTCTATCCCCTCCTCTCTCCCTCTCTCTCTGTTACTTGAGTTCTGTTGATTATTATTTTCTCCTAATGTCTATGTTAGGAGGAACAAGGCAGCACCCAACAGTAAGAGACTTATTTGTGATTATTTCCTCCTTGCTCTTTCTTCAGATCGTGTCCTTGCTGCATACCACAGTCATTGTTATACCGTTGTCCCATGGTATTTCTGACATTGTTTTCTGAGAATTTAAACAAGTTTTAGCAAAAGGTGAGGCTCACTTTTGTGTCTTGATATTCAGTTGAATTAACCCCAAAGGTTCATGTTTCTCATCCACTAAATGAGAAGAATAGCTGCCTGGATGGTTTTAAAGATCTGATTAAATAGCATCTGAAATGAAATGATATTTGCAAAGTAGTTCTTTAGTATGCATGACAACTATGCTTAACAAATTATGGGTGGTGCAAGAGGTAGTTATTGCTATTGATATCATTTTTATTTTAGAAGCTTAAGAGATAATAGTTTATTTGAGATGAGCACGTTTAGAGGCTAAAATCCTTTTCTTTTATTGGTGGACTCCTTAATTCTTACCTTTAATTTGATAAACATCTGACTCATTCTTCGCTTAGGGAAATAAAGGCAGAGGCACACATTTCATGATGAAATTATTTCCTTTTTTTCTCCAGGATTTTAGAAATATAATTAATGAGTTATTATAAGTCAAATTATTTTCTGAAATGCATATTTTAACGCCCTAACTTCCAATGCAGTGGTATTTTGAAATGGAACCTTTGGGAGACAGTCATGAGTGTGAGACCACACACGGGTTGGGTGTCCTGGAGGAGCTATCTCAGTGCTTGCCAGCTTTCTTCATGCAGGACACAGCAAAAAGGGTGGACATCTCTAAGATGTAGGAGAGCCTTGTCAGAATCTAGACCTGCCTACACCATCATCTCAGTCTTCTAAGCTCTACAACGTGAGAAAACAAATGTCGGTTTAATCTTTAATGTCCGTTTAATCTTCCTTAACTTATGTTGTCATGTTGTTTTCTTCTGGCAGCCTGAGCAGACTCAGGCTCACATTGATATGTGAACTTGATTAAATTATTTCTTTATAATTCATTTTGAACCTGATAAATATGAAATTTAACAAATATTTTATACTTACATACTTGTTAAAGAGCTACTAAATAAGAAAGCAAAGATTTTTAAAATAAAATTTTATTTAAAGTATAATTACATCAGTTCCCCCTTTCCTCCCTCCAAAACCTCTCTTAATGCATATTGTAATAACCAGCAAAAATTTATAATGAATACAGTTTCAATTGAAGAGGATATTATTTGGTTGGGATAAGATAACTGCTTACAATGCAAATACATTTAGGCACTCCAGATTAAATCATTTCTAAAATAATCAGCACTTCTAATGCATTATTGGTCATAATAATGAGATAAGTGTGGGGTTATCTGAACCTTGCTTCAGGCTGACTGGAGTGTATGTTTGGTGTAAAGAGAGCGTTTGCATAGCTTATAGTGAATGCACTGATTGCATGGATGAATCAATAACATATTGGAGCTAGTGTTAAAAGGAACTACAGGTTGTCACTGACAGATGACTATAACTATAGCACCAGTGTAGAGATTAAATGAGGTAGTTCTTACCATCTGGACTATGGGACTATTCCCATATGGACTATGGGAATATTCAAGTAGTAGTTGTTACTATTACTGTTATTTTTGATGTTGAATCTATCAGTTCCCACAGATGTGAAAAAGCAGTAATATTTCTTAAGACTAAAGTATAAAAATGCTGCTGTGTATGGACTGACAATTAATAAATTGTCCATATTTTATAGGAAAAAGAAATGGAGAAACAAGAGCAACCAGGCTGGCAGCAGACAGTTCACATCTACTGCTCACACATGTTCTCAGTGATGAGGAAATGGCACTGTGTAGTCGCCTATAGATTGAGACAAGATGGAGAATAGACAAATGTTTGAATTTTGAATTTATTTCTAGAATGTAACAGTGTAATTGGGTTTCTCTAAAATCAACATTCAGCTCAGTAAAAATTAAATACTGGTAAAATTTATAGGATTTTACACATTTCTAGAAGCTATTTTTCATAAACATATTGATGAGAAATGTTATCTCATTACTTACTTATATAGGGTAAAAAAATTACATTTATCACTTTTCCCCTTCCTAACTTTTAAAAATCTCAATTATTGGAAGCAGGAATGCTTTTTAATGGTACAGCATTTCAAACGGCACCTCTGCTTCCCAAACACTCACCGCTTGAAGTGTTTATTATTTATTATACCTATTATAATCCTACAAACTCTTCTGGAAACTTTAGCAAAGGGTATAATGGGTGACATTATTTGCAATATAATTCTTTCTGATGTTTTAGGAAATGTATCATTTTGTGAATAAAATATATTTTCCTCCACATTCTTTTCGAACTCCAAAAAGTTACCATTTGGAAACCTGAGAATATTAAGCATTCTGTGTGAACTCAAACCTGGAGACAGCAGAGCGGTGGGAATGACGAGGGAGAGCGCACATTTAGAGCCAGAGTGGGCTTTAGAGGACCGCGAGCCTGAGGGGAAAGGAAAACGCCAACAGCAAACCATGTTTTGGAGAAAAAATTCTCTAAAGTCCTCACTTTGGTCTGGCATTCCCTTCACTGGTTCTTTTTGTATCGATCTATAAAATCAGATTTTCTTCACCATCAGAGCTCATTTTGAGTCATGTGAAATGACTCTCCCGAGCTCAGAGTTTCTATTCAAACAATTTACTCTATACAACATTCTGAAACCATGGTTTAGCCTGTCACTGAATATTTTATGTACATTTCTATATACATAAAATAAATACTGCAAAATTATATATATATTATAACATGTAGTTTATATACAGATCACATATAGTCTTAAAAACATTCTCTGTCAGTATTCTCTCTTTTTCACTGATGTGTTGACTTGTTTTTCTTTTTCCATTTCCTGTTTTGTTATCAGTAGCAGGTTGGAAGGGCACCTACTCATTTGAATTATTTAATGTTTCTCTTCATAATTCTTTAGATTTTACTGAGGCCTCCTTTTCTCATAGACACTCAGAACTACTAAAGTAGCGCTCATTTCAGACTAAGGCTAAAGGAACTGAGAAGTATGTTAGAGCCATGAAGTTCTGGGTATCTGATGTGCTGTTTTGGAAACGAGACTTTTCTGTGTTTCAAAGAGTTATTCTTTCTGCACATGTGTGTGAAAACCAAGTAGTGAGTGAGTGTGTGGAAGTATAAGTTCTGCAGCACTGTGCACACGTACATAATATTGATCAAGCCAACGCTGAAACATCTTGTGGTAATGCTGTAGATACAGAGTGCCTATTAGGTTTCAGAAGACTTTTCAGCCGTGAACTGTGAGGCTCTTTGATGAACCTCCAGCACAGCTGAGACAATGCACTGGCCTCATTGTTCCTCCCACCCCTCTGCGGTGCTGTGCTCGCGCAATCAGTGATTTGCTTTCAACCGCCATGGGCACTTTGCACTGTCCAGAATTCTATACAAATATAATCATACAGAGTATGCTCTTTCTGAGGTTTTTCTTTTTTATCTCATCTCTGAACATAATTATTTTAAGGTTAATCCATATTGCTGGCAACTATCAATAGTTTTGTTAAAAATTGATTTTTTTTTGTTTTTTTTTTTAAGACAGGGTTTCTCTGTGTAACAGCTCTGGCTGCCCTGAAGCTCGCTTTGTAGACCAGGCTGGCCTCCAAATCACAGAGATTCACCTGCCTCTGCCTCCCCAGTATTGGGATTAAAGGCATGCACTACTACCACCCAGACTGTAACATTTTTTATATTGTAGTATAATGATCAGTTTTATGGACACAACATAAACGACTTATCCACCTGACTGTGGATGAACACCTGATTGATTGCAGAACTGATCTAGGACAGAGCAACCTTTATCATTTGCACTTGTCTTTGTGCAAACCTATGCTTGCCTTTGCTCTGTGTTTTATGGGAAGCAAATAGTTTTATATATAGGAGCATGTACTTAGCAAAATGCCTGCCAAACTTTCTTATATAGTCCTTGTACCAATTTACATATATACCATCTGTAGCCTCAGCTCCATTCTCCATACCATCAGCAACAGCTAGGGTGATGAGTCTTCCATATCAGATATTCTAGTAACACTCACACCCCCAGGTATGAAGTATGAAAGCTTTAGAACCCCTGGGTCTAATGTCCCATTCCCAAGTCACATGATGTCTTTTCCTCTAGTATTTTATCTTGATGTAAGGAAAATGCATAGTTCCCTTATTAGAATGCATTAATGATTTAAACCCATTAAAGCTATAACTTTTTAAAAGTTTATATTTTATTTGACCTCTGTTGCATGCGAAATCTTGGCTTTGAACTCTTCTGAGAAGAGTTCTTGGAGGATCAACTTGCTGCTGTTTCTCCAGACTAGATTCTTCTAATGCTCATGCAATTTCACTTGAATATGCTCAACCTGTAAATGTTACAAAAAGAAAGAGCCTAAGAATTTAGTCTCCAAAGCTGTGTGAGCTTAGCCCGTGGTCACATTCTCGACTGAAACATTTTTGTTTTCTACTCAGAGGCAAAGCAAAAGTAGACAAATTTCTTTCACAGGTTCCTCTTTTATTGTACTTGATTCTACACATTTTCTAAGGTGCAATATGAAGACACCCAGGAGTGTGAGGCTTCTGATCTTTTTCATGCCTGGTCGCAGGAAGACCTTGTGTTTTATCCTTGGACATTTGGGGCAGTTAATATGAATACCTGCTACAACTTGCTGAGGCCTTTTTATTTTTCTGGTCCCTGTTTTCCTCATGGAATACTCTTTTGCTTTCCTGAGAGTTAATCTATGCATTTAAAAGGAGTTTTATGACAATTTAATTGAGGATAAAAATTCTGGAAGGGTTCTAGATAAACAGGTCATTATGTTTTTAGGTCTTACTTAAATATCTTTTTCCCCCTCTGGGTAACCTTCACAGGCATTCCAAAGTACTAGTGGTAGAGTTCATTTTATGCCAGGACTAAAGCAGCTCATTTATTATTAGGAAACATGTCTTACAAAACCATTGTAGATGAAGATGGAAAGTGCCCATTGAGGACAAGCACAGTAACAACACAGTTTTAAGTATTGTGTCTCATAGTTTTGAAGTATTCAGTCTAAAATTAAGACACTGATTGGATTTGTAATCAGAGGAAATATCAGTTTTATAACATGCATATATGTTTTCATTTCTTTATTATTGCTCTGACAAAATACCATAACCAAAGCAACTTACACAAGAAAGGGTTTATTTAGGCTATTGGTGTCAATGTGATAAGGGTCCATCATGGTGGAGAGGCATGGCAGCGGGCAGTGGGGAGTGGGAAATTGTAGCATGAGGTCTGGCTTGTTTGTGTTTTTCTGTCCTGCCCGGTACCCCCAGCTGTTTGGTCCCAGAGAAAAATCACACAAGATCTCTGTAAGTTATAATGCTGATTGGCCCATTAGGTCAGGCTTCTTATTAGTCCTTGTAACTTATATTAATCCATTATTCTGACCTATGTTAGCCATACGGCTCAGTACCTTTCTCAGCATGGCAGCTCACATGTTGTCTCTTCCGTGGTCTGGGCAGGAATGGCGGAGGGAGCTTCCTGCTTCCCAGAACATTCCCAGTCTCTTTGCTCCACCCCTACTTCCTGTCTGGCTTTCCTGCCTATATTGCCTGCCTGGCCAATCAGCGTTTTATTAAAATACATAATTGACTGAATACAGACAATTCTCCCACACCAGGAAGTGGGCAGGAGGCAGCAATTATAGAGACTCTCACTCAAATTCCATGATCTTGACTCATAAAAATTTGATGAGAACCTCTTATTGAAATGTTGAGTGTAATTATTTCTATGTGAAAAGGAATATGAGGTAAGATTCAGCATATTCAGGGTATTGTGCCCATTATAAAAAATTTTAGGAAGAACTCAGGATAAGAAAAATGTAGAAATTTAACCTAATTTCTCGTCATGCATCCAGCTTGATTCTCAATCTAGTTTAATATCTTGTACAAGCTCCTTAATCCTATGAGTCTAAGTGTGCTCATTTGTCCTCTTGAGAAAAGAAAGTTTTCTCACATATCAAAAGTGATGATTTCATTCTTGCAATGTTGCCACAAGTATTCATTTAAATATTATGCTTAAAACAGCAATTCTAAGAAATCTATTTTTTGTGGCCTTGTAGATCACCCTTTAGCTTTGCACTGCAGAAATTCAAGAATGAACATCAGGTTATTTATATGCTTTCAGATATAATTTGCATCATAAGGCATGTGATAGTCATATTGTCCTTTTTCATTTATCCCTTCTGGGAGATCACAAGAAATCCACAGCTTCACTCATTTTTGTAGTCACAGACATGGTGATGTGCCCAACACAAGTCCTCAGTAACTGTGTGTTCAGGTATTGAATTCTCCTCTGATTCTGCTGTTTTTAAAATAGTAATGGAATTATAAAGCCGTGTAGAGTAACAGAATTTAAACTCTATAAAAACTTATGTCATTTAAACTTCTGAATCTCCTTATTATGGTTAAGTGACAAAAAATCATTGCAGATGATTGCACTCATGCCAGAGGTAGTTCTGGAACACAGTGAGAGCAGCTCTGATCCAACCTAATCAATAACTTAGTTGCTGAGAAATTCTGATGTCTGCAGCTCTCAATACAGCAGTGACTTGAAGTAAAATCAATTGAATTTTGAGAAACTAAACGAAGAAAACTGGAAAACTTATTTCATGTCGGTAAGAAGAATAGAATGATGCCAGTAATGGACTTTTGTTCAAAATGGCTAAAAGCATTTCTTCAGAAATTCTATAATACTTTTGAGTTTAAGGTCCGGTCTCCCTGGAGAGCAGTGGTTCTTCATGCTTGGCAGTAGAGTAGCAATCTTTTTCACACACTTGCTTCAGTATTTCATAAAAATGTCTTTATAAGTCATAGGACTTATTAAATGTGGTTTTAAATTATTATAATGAAGTGGGTAAAACAGAAAGTGTTTATAGGCACATGGACTTGCCAGAGATGGGTTAGAAAAGTCATTCAAATGCTACAACCATAGAGTTAGTATACAGTGGGAATCACAATTGTAGCATTGGAATCAGTTTGGAGAAATAAACCTCCCAACCTGACAGTTCTTGGTCAACCTGAGATCTTTGTGGTCTTTAGAGGGAGAGGAATGCCTTAGTTAACAGATATGACAGGAGCAGATCCACCCATGGTAGCTTCTAGATTCTCAGAGAAATGCATGTTCACTACAGTTTTTTCCATGTGTTCTGAATAAATATTTATTTTTTGCAATTGACATATTGCCTTTCTATTTTATGTCTTAATGCATTTTATCCAAAAGAAAATGCCAAATATTTGTGTGTTGGGGGCATAGAAAGGGGAGTGTGATGGAGGTGGGAACAGATTTGAGACTCTTAGGCAGTGCTCTTAATTCAAGGTAAATATGTACAGAAGGCAAAAATGCATATGTTTTCAGCAAAAGCCACCAAAGGCATTTTCAGCCTATTAATAAGAATATTCATAATTTTTGTTAGCAGCATACAGGTGAAATTATTCAAGTACTTATGCTAATTGTGATAATATCTATATTATATATTTTGTCTTAATATTCAGACACTTAAGCCAGTTGGGTATTCTTCTTATGTAACTTCTGAGCTTGAGAGGTATAGGACCTGATGCAGGTTTGTTGAAAATTACGGATACTGCTAGGGAAATCCATTCAACTCTAAGCAACAGTAAAAATTACAGTCCCACAATTAAGCTAAAACCTCTTTCTTCTTCATTTCTCTTTCTTCACACAAATAAACACAAATAATGAAGGAAACTTAACAGAGACTGAAGTCAGGCATTGTCTTCAACTGGTTTGGCTAATGATTTGGAAAACTGTGTTGAAAGGGAATTTCTTAATCTTAGCTATCAGTGATGTAACTAATTTATCTATCATCTATAGATCAATCATCTATCTTGAGCATTGAAGGAGACTTTTGGTGTTGGCCGATAGTTGGGGAAGCAAGAGAGGAACTTTCCCACCTTTGTGGCCAGAGATTGATACAGAATAAATTAAATTAGGGAGTGGGTTAAGTAGTATTGGGGAGGAATTACCATGTTTTTTTTTTTAAAAAAAAGAATGTTACTAAGATTTCTGTGAATTAGAGTGTGCTTCCATTTGGCCATTCTTTTTTTCTAGTCATTGCCTTAAACTTTCCAATGTCATGAAAGTGGAGGGTGTGTCATTTACGATGCAGATAAAATTGTAATGAAGTTATGGCTGTGTGACTGTTCCTTTGGCAGCCATATTTATTTATTCATCAAATGGGTGTTAGTGCCATGAAGAGGAACTTCTGGCCTTTCCCTAAATAAGGCTAAGGCTGGGTAGAAACTCAACTTGGCCACTTGAGCCTTACTCAGAGTGACCGATCTCCTGTTTTTTATTTTCCCTTTTGTTTACCTTTCCAATAGTGGAGGAAGCAGGGAGAATGAAGTCTAAAAACAAGGCAGACTAAAGTCTCAGGCAGCAGCAACCTTTCTTCAGAGCAGTAGACAGTTTATTCTCTGAAGGTTAAGAAAGGTCACGTGAGGGAGGTTCTCATGAGTTCAAACTGTCAATAATCACAAGGACATTGTACTTGGCAAAACAACGGTTCTCCATACAGGCATCGAAGCAAATAACAATAGTAATGAATAATCTGAAATAAACTCATATTTGCTACCCCGGGGAGGGGCACAAAAGCACATTCCAAGGACTACTGTATGTTTTTGAAGAAACTGAGTTCACAAGATTTTTGCCTTGCTTTCTTGGAGTTTTCTCACAAGCCCTCTGTCCTTGGGTCATGCTCTGGCATGCTTGTTCTTTAGTGGTACTACAGGACAGAGATTTAGTCCGTGGAACTTTCTACAGCTGAGTTGAGTTCTTGAGGTGCACAACACAGGCAGGAAATCTGTTCCTCAGTGGTGTAGTTATTTTCCAGTTCTGGGCCTCCATGTTTATACCCCAGAACGACCGGAACAATCCTTTGCTTAGGAATGAGACTAACCAGTAGAAGACTCTGGTCCAAAGAGCAGGACAGGACACTAATTAGGGGCCCAACTGTAACAGAATGAGGTAACGCTTGCTTTTGAATATTTGCACAAAAATGCCTGGAATTTGATGGTGAAATCTGCCTTTTAAAAACATCTACAGGCTAATTTAAAAAAAAAAATAACTTCTTTATTGATTCTTTGGGAGTTGCATACCATGCACCATATTTCCACTCACCTTCTGGTAATAGCCTCCCCTCACCACTGCAGAGCCCCCCAAATAAAATAAACAACCAAAAAACTTCTTCACTTTTCCTTTCCCCCCACCTATCCAACAGCTCTTTTCTCGTCCTGGTGACATTGGAGGCCTCAGTGTGTCACATAGCATGTCCTTTTGGCTCAGCTTTACCAGTAATTGTTCATTGCAGTGAATCACTGGAGTGGTACAAGGCCGCTGGGTTTTGCTACACCATCATCACTGGATCCTCCTCACTTGAACTCCTCTGAGATAGCCTGTGATCACCCGGAACCTTGGAGATTCTGCAGGCATTGTTACACAGGGCCAGTCCCGACATGAGCTCCAAAGCTCATAGATGGGGTAGATGTTAGAATGGGCTATCAAGGCCCAGATGTCGACCTGGGTGGTGGCTGAGCTGTTCAGTTCAGGCCACTGGGGCCACCTTCCTCAGGTGAAGGGTCAGAGTCAACTCTCCCTTGCCTTCACCCTCAGGGTTGGTTCACCCTCACCTCTGTAGGCTCATTTTATGCCTCATAAAGAGCAATAGGATGTGTTGAGTAACCATCATTGGAAAAATTACCTTTTAAAAAGAATGTAGATATTTAATCTGAGAGTAAGAAAGATCCATTGTAAACCGTAGGGTAGGACATAGAAAGGAATGCATCCTAATGAATTATTCCATAACAATCAACATCTATGCTCCTATTTGCCTATGAGATCTTTAACTACTGCCGACATTGGAACACAATTTCTGGTACATGATCCAGGTCCTGGGTGCTGAATTTATAGATTTTAGTGTGTGTGTGTGTGTGTGTGTGTGTGTGTGTGTGTGTGTGTGTGTGTATGGTGGGGTGTGTATCTGAGGGGGATCAAATCCAGGATGTTAAGCAACGAAGAAAGCTTCTAGTACTGAACCTCATCTTCTAGACCATGGAGGGAAAATGTCAAGGCAAAATTTACACCAAACTATGGGGACCTCAGAAAGATGCATTTGTAAATTCCTTAAAATATCTAAAAGACTTGCTATTTGCTCTTAGCTAAGGAATCACGCTTTTGTATTTTGTAATATAAATTGTTTCAAGAGTGCTACATCACAATTACTGCAGTGTTCAAAGTCATCTCTCAGGACATGCTTTTTGGTCAGTGAGAGTCCCAAAGCTGCACTCAAAGATTGACTTCATAGATAGCCTATTACTTAATCTGACTAGTAGATCTATTTATTTGGCAACTAATGAAGAACTATGAGAGTCTGAGGGAATTTGTATCTCTTCTGTGGCTATTCATAATTCAGTAGGTAATTAAAAGACAAACCTATAAATTTGTATTTTACTATGTCTATCAAAGTGTTTACTCATTAAGCAGCGTTTAGTAGCTAACATCAACTTCCACTGAAATATAAACTAGCATGACAATTTCTTCTTAGTTGTTTTCAAATTTATAATGAATCAATTGCACTTGTGATGCCTAATACTTCTCCTGGCTCATCTATAAAATTTCAATTATGAATTTTTCTTGTTCACTGAATATAGAAAAAACTAAATTTCTTGATTTTTTTCAACCAAGAACAGATAATTTGGATTTAAAGTGAGTCTTCATGATGTTCCTTGACTACTGGCTACCTTTGAATCGATGCCTCATGGTGTGTTCAATCTGATTGGCACTCAGTGGTCTAAGTTAACATAGGTCAGGATGATGAAGAGAGAAAAATGAAATATTCATGAAAAAATGAAGATTTGGCTATACTATGAATTTTATTATCTCTTTTTGTCTTTAACTTTGTTTATATTTTAGTGAAACTAAAGTATTTAGCATGAAATAATTTTGAAGATATAAGTAAATATAAATATATTTATATCTGCTATCTTTATGACATGAAATATTGATTGGTAAAATAATGCTGTTTTGTTCTTTTAATGACATACACTGATTCATTTTTAAATGTATTTGAAGAGCTAAACAGTTAATGCTAAGTCATTAAGAACTGACTGTATTTTTCTTATTTTCTCTACTTCTTTTCTTGGTGGGAACCAAAGTATAAACCTTGGTACTTATAAGAACTGTTTACCATGTAATATTGGTTCTCATCTCAGATCAAATTTCAATTTTCAGTCCTCTTCAGCTGAGTCATATATGAGGAAGTTTGAAACAGTTAGTTGTGGCCAGAAATGATGTCTTCAGTTGAGGAACACAAGCAGATGGGAACCCTCTTCACAGTGGCTTTCCTGATGTGTTATGGCATCAAAAAGGTGAAGGCATCGGCTTGGGTAGATGATTACCTAATACAGGCAGAGCCCTCTGCTGGCCAGCATAGGAACGACACCATGGCCAGAAAATTCCCATATATAATTTAATATATCCTAACAGTTTCTTTTTCATATATCTCTAAGTAGCTGGTAAAATAATTCTCATGAAAGGAGAAAATCTGGCTAAATTCTAAAGATAATTAGAGAAACTTTGGGTATAAACTATATCTTTGAAGGAACATTATTAAGCTAATATCATCTCAAAAAAGCCTGCATTGCTTCAATAGCAACTCAGAATCAGTAAGGAATTCATTGCTTGCATCTCCTTTCCAGGTTGTTCCTTTCCTGGTGTTGCTTCCCTTCCTCTGCACACAATTTGAATATTAGACATCTCTGTCCTTCGTGAAGGTAAATTATGCTTGGAAGGATATTTTATGGTTTTTTCATATTATTTAGTGTTTTCAAAAATGCTTATAATGCTTATCATTCACTAAAATGAGATAAGAATGTTGTTAGGTGCATTCAATGAATATACATATAAAAAGGAACTCTGAAATGTTTTAAGAAAATAGAAAGACAGAAAAGCAAGCTCCCCCCTCCACCTCTTTTGTGAAATATTTAACTATGTAAAGATGTGTTGCGTTTAACTATGTAAAGATGTGTTTAGCTATGCAAAGATGTATTGCATTTGTTTATGTTGCAGAATAGTTGTTTAACTCTGTAAAGATACGTTGCATTTGTTTAATTATGTGAAGATGTGTTGATGTTTTATCTTGCCTCCCTCTGGCACCTGATTTGTCCAATAAAAAGATTAATGGCCAATTTTGAGGGAGAGGTTATAGGTGGGACTTCCAGGCAGGAAGAGTAAGTAGGAAGACAAATTTGGGCTCAAGGGAAAGAAAATAGAGATGCCAGGGAGATATCAGGGGCCAGCCAGTCAGACATGGAGGAAGCAGTGAAGTAGGACATACAGAATGAAAGAAAGATAAAGTCTGGAGACAAAACACGGAGAACAG
The DNA here is from genome assembly GCF_982192425.1 of Myodes glareolus. Taxonomy (NCBI): domain Eukaryota; kingdom Metazoa; phylum Chordata; class Mammalia; order Rodentia; family Cricetidae; genus Myodes; species Myodes glareolus. The sequence goes on along the minus strand of NC_142033.1, from coordinate 17,845,496 downwards.
AACAGGTTAAATTAAAGAGCTAGTGGGACAGTCTAAGCTAAGGCCGGGAATTCATGATTAATATTAAGCCTCTTTGTCTTTACTGGGGAGGTGGTTGGTAGCCCAAAGAAAATCTGCACACACGTTCTCTCCCCCGCCCCTCCCCTTTCACTCCATCCTTTTCTTATCTTTCTCTGTGTAATCTTCCTTTCCACAAGAAACTGGCTTCTTATTGAAAATGGATGGCCTTGTAGTCCTTGGGCTTCCTGAAGAAGTTTAGTATCTATGGGCCATCTGCCCCAGGCAGGTGTGGGCCTGGTGTTTCTGTTGATGCTGCCACCGCTCCCAGTTGTGAGCACAGGGCTGTCGCTGTAATGGCAGCTTATTCTAGCTCTAGAAATGGACTTGGCCATTTGTGTTCATGCTTTTCCTTTTATGTAACAGAAGAGTTGTGTTTGCAAGCTAAGTCATCAAACGGCCTCCAGTGTGTTCCTGGTCAAACCTTGTTAAAGTTCATCCCTTGCCACATCATGCTTGTGGGGACACAGCTCAGTCTTTGAAAGAGCAGTTTGCTTGCTTGTTTGTTTTTTTCCACAGTCCTAGAAGTCTTACCAGTTCCCAGGGCCAGCCATTACTTGCATTGAATCTTCACTGGTGAATACCTCCTTCCCCCGACAATAGAGCTCACAACAGCCACAACATTGCACATCTCCAGTTCTGGGCTCACCAGTAATGCCATCCTTTTCCTTCTAATTTTCAGGCTTCCAGAGAAAAAGTTCTTTGTATTGATTTTCAACATTGATCAATATTGATATTTTAATATATTTTGCTGAAATATATTTCAGCAAATCTCTTTATTCAGTGATTTCTCCCACATTATGAATTATAAACCATGAGAGAAAGAGAGGGAAGTTCATAAAACTTCTGAAATAAAAGGTTGCTCTGGGAAATGTAATGGTTTTTATTCATTTATGGGCTAGGGAGCTAAAGTATTTTAAAATGTTCAACATGTTCTGTGCCCAAAGGAACGATTAAAGTGTCAGCAAGTATATTAGAACTGTCATCTTACAATGAAGCAGAATTTTTCAAGTTTCAAGAGGCAGTTATCTCACTTACATTTCTGAGGCCAGAGTATTTTTCTATTAATTATATTCAAGGATGCTCTACAAAACTGTTGGATTGAAAGAATGTTGTCATACAATAGCAACCCCTATTTGTTTTACACTTTTAAACAAGCTTGGGACTGGAGAGATAGCTCTGTGGTTAAGAGTACTTGTTGCTCTTACAAAGGACCTGGTTTTGATTCTCAGCACCACATGGAGTTTATAATCATTATAATTTATAATCATTATATAGCTCCAGTTCTAGGGAATCCAATACTCTCTGTTGACCTCTGTGGGTACCAAATGTACATATGGTGCATATACATATATGTTGGCAAAGCATTCAGATACATGAAATAAAATAAATACTTTTTACAAATTAAAAACAAGCATGTTAAAATGTGTGTGTGCATGTGTTGCCTGTGCCCGTGTGTTTGTGTGGTGTATGCCCAGGCATTTCTTAGGCACAGTCACCTGTTTGGTAAGACAGGGATTCTAGCACTTCATGCAGCTGTCTGTTGTCCCAATATCCCCTGGGATCTGCCTATCTCTGCCTCCCCATCTCTGGGATTATAAGCACAGGACATTTGTTTTTTCCATTTAGTTTTATGTGTATGGATATTTTGCCTGCTTATAAGTATGTGTGGCATGTGGATATAGTGTTGGCAGAGGCCAGAAGAGGGTGTGGGGTCCACTGGAAATATATATAGTTAGTTAGTTAGATAGATAGTTAGATAGTTATATATATATCACCACGGGGTGCTGGGACTCAGACCCTAGTTCTCTGGATGAACAGCCAGTATTCTTAGCCACTGAGCCAGCTTTCCAAGCCTATGCCTATGTTCTTTTACATGAGATCTGGGGCTGGAATTAGAGGTATTGGTTGTGTCTTCTTTCCAGCCCTAACTGAGAAGTTTTAAGTGCATGTGTGATGGTAGACATAGGGTAGTAGGCAATGTAGTATACATAAGATGATGAGAAGGGACCCAGACACAGGGCAAATTCATGAGCTGTAGGTGCAGTTTAAGAGAGTCTGGGTAAATAAGTAAAGTACAAACCTGGGATCATATTTACGAGCTGTATTATCATAAAGGAAGCCAATTACACCTATCACTATAGATGACAAAAGACAGGCCAGACAATTACAGAAGTAAATTCTTTCATTTTATGTCTCTAGGTGGTAAATCTGGCAACATTCTAGATTAAGATGAGAGATTATTAATGACTTCTAATTGATTTTTTTGCTACTTCCCCATCATAATGGTGAGAACTAATTTGTACCTAAATAGTCTCTCATTATAAGAATTGTTGTAAAGAAAACTGATTTCACCTGAAAAATTACAAGTCATTCATTCTCATAAGACTCCAAGCAGTAATTATAAAATCATAAAATGTTGAAATACCTTAATCAACTGTTTATTAGTAATTGTATATATTCATCCTAGTAAAATTTAATATATACTAAAGTAACACCAATAGTGTTTACAGCTGATAGTAAAATTTCCTGATGGCTAAATAACTGCAGACTATAACCAGGTTCATTTATTTTCAAGCTGACTAAAACAAGACAAAGGAATATCTTTCACTATTAAATATATTTTCAAAAGACTTCGGCATGATAACTGAATTATCCATCTTCATTTAAGTAGAAGTCTTGTTTTACAAATAGCCAAGCCACATGTGCAAAATCCAAAGACAAAGGGAAATTTAGTTACCATGGTAATTGCCCTATGATATCATTATTATCTATCTTTGTGACAAATGGGACTGCTTAATGTGACATGCAGATATATCTCTCTGAAGGACAGATAGGAGAGAACATGTAATTAAGTGTATTTAGTCACCACAATGCATATTTATCCCCCACCACTTCTAGTTTGAGCACTGTAAGTACAATAACGATCCCACCCTGAACTGTTTACATAAGCACCCCCTTTCACCTTGTCTCTGATGGCTCCGTGATGAGAGCTCTGCTGCGTTTACAGCTGCTGACTTTAAGTGCATGCTAGGGAGAAAAACTTGGGAACACATGAGTGCATCCTCTGTTCAGCCTTGGCAGATGCCCCAGCCATTGTCCAGTGAAATGACATTTGATACAGAGAAATCTCTCATCAAGAGGTTAATTTGTACCGAAAAAAATGTAACATTTAGAGGAAAAATACATCTGAATCTTTCCTTTCCTCTCAAAACAAAACAAAACAAAACAAAACAAAACAAAAACAAAAGAACCCAAAACAAAAGAACCCTAAATAAACAAAGAAACCATAGCCTAGCATCTGTTTTGTTGACTTTCAGATGTCTCGGTGGTACAGCCTAGGGACCAGGTCTTGTTTGTGGCTACTGTTTGCCCATCTGCTATTAAGTGAAATGTTTCTGCTGCCTGTTGTAACATTAAAGGTGGAGCTCACTGTGGCAAAGTCTCCTGTATCTCTTGTTACCACAGCTACTCGCTGTGCACTTGTGAATTCGGACTCATCTGGGCGCATATGGGTGTGTCTTTGTGGGCATTTCTAAAGATGCTTAACTGAAGAGATGTTTCTCGCTATAAAATGCCAGTAGGTATAAAACTTGATTTCAGGAAAGAGGACCAAGCTGGTGATGTAAGTTCCTACACTGACTATGAGTCTTGAGTCTCTTTTTCCATAACGGTACAATCTTATTTATTTATTATAGTTTATTTAAAGTTTTAAAATTGAACCCAGGGTCTTATGCATACTAACTAAGCACTCTATCCCTGAACTTACACTCATAGTCTATAATATCTATTTAACTGGTACAGTTTTATAAACCCAACCCATTTTCTGTGTGAAATGTGATTGTGTTGAAATCTATAGTTGCTTCTGAGTTGCCCAGCTTTGAATAAGTTATGCATATTTGATTTGAGTAGAGAAGTTACTTTTTGCCACGGGAGGCTTGCAACTGGATCAAGTGCTAAGAATAAGTGTGTTATGTTCTCAGAAATGGATGAATTATCCATAGGAACTTCCCTCCATCCAAGACTCAGGGAATACCTCACGTAAGAAGGAAGAAAGAACTAAGAGCTAGCAGATGGAGAGAAGAGCTGTTGAGAGACTTTCTCCTATGCATGACATGACTGGCACACACATCTGTGCACAACAAGCCAATTGAAAATAAGGTGGAGACACGGGGAGGAGGCTCAGCAGGCAAAGGAGCTCGGCACAAAGACTGACAATCTGAGATCCCACAGGAAGGGAAGAGAGAACTGACCCTCACAGCTGTTCTATGACTTTCACATGTGTGTCATGGCTTGTGCACTAAATAAAGAAAACAAATAAATACAATTTATAAAATTAAACAAGGTAGAACTCAGTAGAAGATACCCAGTGTCACCTCTCACTTCCACACGGACACATGAACAAGAATACACACACACACACACACATACATACACACACATACACATAGACAGAAATGCCACCGAGTTACACACATATTCCATATATACTAAATTTCAAACTACTACATATATATTAAACTTGAAGCATAGGGAGTCATGTATTTTTCTTTCTTCCATATTTTATGTTATTTCAGTAGACAGTAAAAGAGAATCTGAAAGTTAGAGAATAATTTTAAACTTTCAAGATGCTGTATCTTAATGTATTTTTTCTTAAATTAATTTCATTTTCTTTCAAAGCAGTATTTGATAGCTGAAAAATGGAATGAATGCTCAGAACTAAAGTCTCAGAGTAGTACCAAAATTAAAAGGAGACTTGTATTTTTTGATAATAAGTAGTATAATTCACAATTAAGCACCATAGAGACACAAAGACAATGCCCCCCTTTATTTAAAATGTGAAAAACAGAAAAAGGAGATTTACTCAGTGTGGCCACATAGGCAAGAGGGGCAAAGAAATCCAGTGACATCTTTTCCTATGGTCATCTTCTGGGTTCTAATGTAAGGGTAGGGTATAAAGTGAAAGCAAAAGATATGCACAAGTAAATAGTCCAGTGCAGTATAGTCTCTTGTCCACCACTGTCTCACCTCCAAGTAAATCTATGAATGGGTTGGATAGAAAATATATGCACATGAAGAAATAATTGCATCAATGCTAGAAAATCTGCAAGCAGCTAGCCTGGTATTCACAGCTAGATTTTGATGTTTTGTTGGTCATAACATGTCTCTCAAGTTCCTGACATCAGTGAAGGACACTTTGGAGTTGAGAGATCAACCCATAAACAAGAGTCTCAAGTACTAATGTCAAGATACAGGTAACATCAATATCATCCAGCCTACAAAAGGGAACTTATTGCTATCCCTCAGAGCATACTATTTTTCATGAAGACTACCTTTATTTCCATCTTCTACTTACCTAAATAAGACTCACTAAGATACTAGTCATTCCCTGTTCATTATTAGAGCCAGTCCGTACTTGTGATGTCTGTTGTCGGATATGTGTACGCTGTGTGAAAATGTGTCTTTGCTTCAATAAAGAGGTGAATGGCCAATACCTAGGAAAGAAGAGGTTAGGCAGGATTTCCGGAAACAGAGAGGACTCTGGGAAGAAGAAACACAGGGTCACAAGTAAGACATTGAGGAAGCAGGATAGGCAGTACAGGGAAAAGGTGACCAAGCCACGCAAAAGAACATAAATTAAAATATATGGGTTAATTTAAGTTATAAGAACTAGTTAGGAACAAGCTGAAGCTAAGACCAAGCTTTCATAATTAATAATAAATCTCCATGTCATTTTTTTCTGTGAGCTGGCAGCCCAAAGGGGGAAAAAAACCTGTCTACAATTATTTTCTTTCTGGTGGGATTCCTTTCCTTATGACAGCATTATTTCAAATTTCAGGCTGAGTTTTGAAGTCTCCAAACCACTCCACTTCTCCATCATCTAATTACAAAGAGACAGAGGAAACAGTGTACCTGCATGGAAAGTCTCCTGGATCTTTCTGGTCACTGCTTTTTCCTTAACAGATAACCAAATTGTTTTTAAATACAGTGATTAATGACCACAAAATTAAACTTCAACTGGGCCCATTTTCACTTTAAACACAAGAAAGTCAAAAGAATCCACTTTCTCACAGGCTTCATGCAAAATGACGAGTATGAAGAATTACCACAGCATAAGCCAAAAAAATTGAGGAATGGGCCTTGCTCTCACTCCATGTCCTTGTCAGAACGTGTATAAGTTAGTCTAGAGGGGATGGAATAATATGACTTTGGTGGCTAGTGCTGTTCAAATGGCAGTTCACCAAATTCATATATATATAAGGAAAGAAGCATTATCACTCAGAAATTGAAAAAAAAACATTTCAGCCTGCCAAGATTACCCAGAGTATTTTGGCAGTGTGATTCTTGGAAGAGAATTGCTGCGTAGTTCAGGCCCCTTTCCTGAACAATCTGTGGTTATGAAAACATTATCCATTGTCAACATTATCTGTTGTTATCAGCAAATGTGCTCACAGTTAGGTAGTCTCAGTTTAAAGCAGGGGAATTATCCAAGCGTCGAGAACAAAGTCAACAAAACATACAAACCTAAGAAGGAAACACGATTCATGAAGGCATTTACACAAATATTGACCAATAGTCTAAAGACTGAGCTCTCTTGCAGGTAACCACTGTAACAGAAAAGCTTAGATGTTAGAACATTCTTTACTTCTGCTCCTCCATCCTATACTGAAATATGATGTAGTCTGATAACTAAAATGAATAATGTAGTCAGATGATGCACCTGATGTAGTCTGATAACAAAAATGAATAATGCCACTGATAATTCTGGGAATGAGTGAGCAATTTTATAATCATACTGCAGTATTTTCAACACAAATGGAGACAAAGTAAGAAATAGCTAAAGCACCCTGCCTCTCTCTACATCTTCAGACTTGCAGTTTAACTAAAAGTGTAGTTGGAAGCTACTTATTTGTTCCTGGCTGCTCAGCCCCAAAATAACCACACAGAAACTGTATTAATTAAATCACTGTTTGGCCCATTAGCTGTAGCTTCTTACTGGCTAACTCTTACATCTTAATTTAACCCATTTCTATTAATCTGTATATTACCACATGGCTATAGCTTACTGGCAAGGTTTTGGTATGTCTGTTCCTGGCAGCAGCTACATGGCTTCTGTTTGATTCCACCTTCTTTCTCCTAGCATTTAGTTTAGTTTTCCCCACCTATCTCTACTCTTTTGCCCTATCACAGGCTAAAACAGTTTCTTTTATTAAGCAATGGTATTCACAGCATATAGAGGGGAATTCCACATCACCTCCCCTTTTATGTTTAAATAAAAAGGAAGGTTTTAACTTAGTAAGATTGCATATAGCAAAACAAGTGTCAAGCAAGAATTACAGCTACAATATTTAAGTATACTTTATCTTTTATCATAACTAACAAAAACTATAACTATTCTTCAACTCCATCAAAGACTGCAGAAGGATATAATATTATTTAAGTTAACAGGAAGTGCATTGTAAGCAATTTCCAAAACTCTAGAATTGACAGAGACATCTTACTGCCTGGACAGTCACCCAAAGTTTTATATTGTTGGAGCATTCCATCTTCAGCCTACAGGCCCATAGTATTCAGCAGACTTTTCCATGAAGCAGGAAATTTCAAAGACACTTCCACCTATATTATATATTGGCAATTTGTCAGTCACTTTCTTCTATGTCCTGCAGAATGTCTTGCAGACTCTTTCATGAAACAGGAACCCCAAAAGACGGTCTCTCCTTTAGATAAGATGAGTATCTATTAACTTGTATTTCTTATTTGTAAATGAGCTTCACAAATACAATTCCTTAATCAAGAGCAGAAATATACATATAACAAAACTGACCTTAAATTTGTATCAATAATTGTACTACATTTTTCAAAGAATGAATAAGGGAAATGTGGTACATTTACACAATTGGAGTACTACACACCAGAGAGAAAAATAATGATATCTTAAAATTTGCAGGCAAATGAATGGAGATAGAAAACATCATATTGAGTGAGGTAACCCAGACCCAGAAAGACAATTGTCACATGTACTCACTCATAAGTGGTTTGTAAACATAAAGCAAAGCAAACCAGCCCACAAATCACAGTCCCAGAGAACCTAGACAACAAAGAGAGACATATATTTATCTAATCTACATGGAAATTAGAAAAAGACAAGATCTCCTGAGTAAATTGGAAGCATGGGGACCATGGGAGAGGGTTGAAGGGGAGAGGAGAGACATGGAGGGGAGCATAGAAAAATGTATAGCTCAATAAAATCAATTTAAAAAACTCAATAAAATAAAAAAGTATCAATAAGACAAGATCCACACCAATGCAAATATCTATAACATATCCCCCTTTAAATATGTGCAAACATTTATAAACAATCATTTAGGGAATTCGGACATACTTCTTTTTGAAATGTTTCCTGATTTTTATTGACTGAAGTAATTTGGGGGGGGGGTGTTCATGGTAATCTTTTGGGAGATCTTGGTCCATCAAACCACATTAGTCTAGAAAGATGAGAAAGATAGGTTCTCATCTTCTGTGGAAACAAAAGAACGTCTTTTCTGAAGCAACATATCCTTAGACCCATATGTTGAAGTCAAGACACCTTTAAGATACAATGTTGGTTTAGCTTAGCAGCCCGTACAATGAAATGTCTCTTTGTACTTAGCTCCTTCACAGTCAAAAATTTCAAAGAAAATACAATAATATACACAATCAAGACTCTCTGTGTATTTTCCATCTTAATGTGGCTTATTTTTCTTTACTCCTTTTATTAATCTATGAGTGACTGTACTCCGTCTGTTTCAAAACTTTGTTTTATTTTTTTTAAAAAAAACTTACTTCTTTTTATAATTCTCTATACTCTTTTTCCTCTTTCTCCCAAGCCTATGTACATTTATCCAACAGTGTGACCCATTTAGAGGTCTTTTGCATCTGGATTTCCTTTATTGCATATCTGTAATTATTTTCTGACCAAAAGTGCTTCTTAAAATGCTAAACGTCCTTACTAAGAACAAGGTTCTTTTTGTTTTGGTTCTGCCCAGTCCAACATAGTGGAGCACCAGTCTGTTTCACATGAGCCATGCTCACAGACCCAGTTTTCAGGCACATAGCAGGTCTATGCTGCCATTAAGCAAGTTGAGGCACTCTGCTCACAAACCCTATTTAAATGTTCCACAGCCGAAAGAGTCAGAGTTCATGCTGACAGCATGGTCCAGGAAGCCACTGTTTCAAAACCGCATTGTTTTTCTGCTACCACTGAGTCAGGAAAACCTCTCTTAAAGGAGCTGTGGCCAGCAAACAGAGCTCATCACCACTCCCAAAATGCAGCTAAACTTTATTTTTTTAGTGTCTAGAATTCCTTTCCAAGCCCTCTCAGGTTTTACGTGGATGTAGTCAGGAATGTTGGGTGCGCCAATTTGTTGTGATCATGGAAACATTATCCATACTATAACCTAAATTCAAAGGATGATGCTTTTCCTTTACTCAATAAACCTGCTGTACACTTGAATGATTGATGCCTCAATGATGCATTATGTGGGTAACTCTGCCAAGGACAATTTTCTTGCCCACAAATCTCTTGTCCACTTCACTCTCTGCCCTCAGAACCTTTTTCTCAAACTTTTTTGACCCTTGTTCTATTAGCTAATAGCTTGATAGCCCTGCTGAACTCACATATGTCAATATTTGTCTTAGCCTTTATTTTTCTAGCCACTTTGCCTTTCATCCCCTTGTGTTTGTTTAGATGATGGTCTTGTGCACTGTTCTGAGCTAGTGATACTTGCCAAGACTCTGTATTATCCGTTCTTGCAGGTCACATCACCTCCTTCTGTTCGCACATGGGCTTCCATTCCCAGGCTCTCCAGCCCTTATCATTGTTCATCCCATTCTCCTCTGCCCATTTAGGTTTCTCTTCCTGCCTCTAGAAATACAGATTAGACCCCATCTTACATATGCAATCAAAGCTCAGCCCTCCAAAGTGAAACCATATAAAGGTAACACATACTCCACACAGACCAAAAGGCTTGGGCTTCCCATCTCCACATCTGATTTTCCTTATAGCATTCAACCATTTGTTTTTGCTTGCTGCCCTCTTTTTCTTAAATTAAGCTGGAAGGAGAGCTGAAGCATCTAAAGTGGCCTACAGGATTACAAAACAAACTATCTTATATCTAGAGCATTTAATGTCTTTGGTTTGTGTGATTGCATGCCCTTTAGAGTTGGGGGCACTAGGTGAGGGAAGAGTCGTTACTCTGTGCACTAAAAAGTTTAAGTTTTCCATTGGGAAGAGATTCGGGGCTACTTACCAATCTTGCTGGCAGCTAATGTCGAAGAGTCGGTTATCAGTTTTCCGACATTCCTTCTGCTTTGCCCTTCATGGCGCTCATGCAAATCAGAAAGTTCTGCAGCCACATGGACCCTGCCTGCTACTCTCAGCTAAGGGGATTTGGTCTTTGCTGTTGTGGACACCACAATAAAACGCATGTATTTTCTTTGAGTCACAGGTGCACATGCATTTGTTTTAATCCATGACATATTTCAAAGTAATAAAAACATTCCTGGTTTAAGCTGATAATTTGAAATTTATTGTGAAAGTAGGACTTAGGTGATCAATACTTGATGCCATTGCTGTAATTACAGCTTTCTAGGAAAAAAAGAAACTCTCATGTATGGGTTGCATACTCTGTCTCTCTCCCTCCCTCTCTCTCTCTCTCTCTCTCTCTCTCTCTGTTTGTCTCTCTTTCTCTGTCTCTCTCTGTCTCTCTCTATATATATACATACACATCTATATCTATCTATATATACATATATGTATATATTATATATGTATATCTAATATACAAGCAAGCTGCTCAGACTCCTCAGTGGATTGCTGGAGGGCACTCTCCTGTATTTCCTCCCACAATGTTTCAATATCTGCCCACCCAAAGTTTCTCTTTAATGTTTTCCCCAAATTTTAGTAGTTATGGCTGATCTTGTAATTCAAAGAAAGAAAGAACAGAAGTTGTGGCTGTGGTGACAGCAGAGGGGTTATAAGGGCAGCAGCAATAGGCCACAAGCAGTCAAGATGGAGGCGTGGAAAAACAGCAGGACGGCTGGCTGCTGAGTAGCTGAGAGCAGCTGAACAGCTCATGAGCATCTGGGACAAGGAGAAGAATGAAACACAGAGGGGGAGAAAAAATAGGACAGGAGAGGATGGAGAGCTGAAGCTGCAGAAGGATGGAAGTCTCTGTAATGCAGTCAAAGAAGAGATGGTGCAGGTCCCAGAAGCTCTAAAAGGTTGTCAGATTTGCAGGGTCAAAGGGGTCAGGTGCTGGGGTGAGCTGTGCTGTTGGCTGCTGCCTGGACTCCGGGTCCTGAGAGCCAAGACTGCTACATGCAGACTTTAGTACTTTCAGGAACAAGGATCCTAGTGGGAGAAGCTGCAGAAGGGCTGGCATCCTAGAGGGAGCTATCTGCTTGGCTGCCAATCTGAGCTGCCAGAGACTAGCACTTAAAGTGCTTCTCCCCGCCAGGCCCTGAGTTCTGCCCATGGAAAACAAAAGAACACTCAGGCAGCTGACAGGTGGCACGCTGAGCCTCTCCAGCGTTCTGTGTCATGCTTCGTGAACAGACACTTTCATGGAGTATGACCATCCTTAAAGCATTAGTCATGAGAGCATCATTAGCAAACTAGGTCAAAGAAGATTGTGCCAATCTTCCATACTTCTAGCACTCATATATCTAATTTTGTGTAAGTGAATTTTTCTTCTTTAAGCCAATTAACTACTCCCCCTCAAATACAGAGTGCCTCACTCTATGTCATTCGATACACTCATGGTTGGACAGTAACCATATGGTTTATAAAGCAATATTTTTTGTCATAGTAGAATAATGATGACATTAAAGTTTTCTTAAGATAACCTTTCCTTCAGGGAAAACCTAAGCTCAGTAAGATTTCTCTTAAAATGTCACTCCAAATTTTAAATATGATAGTGGTTATATCAATAAGACAAATGGTCAAGAGGTGACAAGTTCATAACCAGAACAAATCTCCAAGTCTGTAGGTACACAGTGGCCATTGAAATACAATATTCACTCATTGTCCAGGAGTAACCTTTATGTGTGCAGTTACAAACAATCTGGAGACTAGGACAAGGCAAACAAACAGAAGAAAATGAGCCAAAAAAAGCACAAGAAACACTTAAAGATGCAGAGATGCACCTGCTCATACCCACCATAAAAAACATTAAGTCCTGACAAAATGAGACAAAGAACCTCCAAACCTCCAAAGATGACATTGAGTTAGTTTTGTGTTGGCTATCTATTGCTGGGCATGAAACCTGCCCTTAAGAGTGGGTTGTATTCCCCAAGGAGACTCTATGTGGCTATGAACTGAAGATAACCACTGGATTAGAGATGTGTCCACTTCTCTCAGCTCTAGGACCTCATCGGGTGCAGACCTGTCCAGTCCCTGTGCGCACTGCCCTGGTCTCTCTGAGCTCATAGTGTTTCAGTTAGAAGGTCGTATTTCCTTGGTGTCTTCCAGCCCCTCTGACTCTTACATTCTTTCTGACTCTTCTTCCACAGGATTCCCTGAGCCCAAAGGGGAGGGAATTGATGGTGAGCCCTATTTAGGACTGAGTCTTCCTAGGTATCTCTGTCTGCACACTGTCCTGCAGACCCAGGGCCTCTGAAGTTGGTCCCATCTACTTCTCTGATGACGGACCAAGCAAGACACTTCTCTGCAAGTATAACAGAGTGTTGTTAGAAGTCATTTTGTGTGCTACATTCCTTTAGCAATGTAGTAGTATTTGGTTTTCCCATAGGTTCATGACCTATCTGATCTCAGGTTCTAGGTACCAATGCAGTGTTGGAGATGGGTTCCATCTTATGAAATGTACCTTAAATCCAATCTATATTAGTTGGCTACCCCCAAACACATTATGTCACTATTACAAGGCAGGTCATCATTGCAGATCGAAGGGTTTGTAGCTGGTTCAGTATTTACATTAATTTCTTTAGAATCTTGAGAAGCAGTTATTACTGAGAATAAAGATTTTAGAGTCTAACTAGATATACTATTTTCCTGCTCTTTATAGCTTAGATGAAATAGTTTTAGCTTTCCTGTTTTACTAAAGCTACAACTACAGACCTACAATTCAAATCCAGGTGGTCTCTCTGCCTTTACTCTGTTTATCTGTAACAAATGTCACTCTTGTTCAAAGTCATTACACACTGAAGAATTCATACCCATCTTTCTGGTCGTGACTTTCTAAGGTGTTTCTAGCCTAACACATGAGTTGAGCACTGACTCTAAGACAATAGCAATGCTGTCTGCTGAGCATTTGAGAAAGACTGAATCAGGACCCACTTCCATGGCACTTGTTGTTGGTAAAGGAAATAGTGTTAACAGAGTACTGGGAAGACCGGGGGAAGGTTTAGTCAGTAGAGAGCTGTGCAAACAGTCAGCATGGAGCAGCACCGTGTCTCTGCCTGAGGCTACATGGCTAGACTCCTAAAAGAGGAGAGAGCACGTGGACCATGCATCAGGCGTGCTTCTATCCGCTTACCTATTTGACAATTTTACTTTGGAAGCAGCGTGTTTAAAACAGTCTTGTGCTAACCTTTGTTCCCCTCTGGGGTTTCTCATTTTGGTCAATCGCAGCAAAAACTATTGCCTCCCCAACACAGAAGTATCTGAAATGTCTTCCAGCCCTTTACTTGACATCTCTATGGTCTCTAAGTTATATTGCTCCCACACATCTCGTCTCCTTTCTACTCAGGCTTCTGCATTGAAAATAGAGTTTGTAAAACTGGTTTTTAGTATCTTTTGAGGCAGGCTATGCTTCCTTTTCTTCCAGCCCACTTTATCTTTTATAGGAAGCAACTTTTCTAGAATACCAAATCAACCATGCCATTACCTCCTTGAATCTTTGTTCCCTCCTTGAATCTTTGTTCCCCCCTACCCCTAGGGACAGTATAAATTCCTGAACTACTAATTTCATACCTTCTCACCTAATCTGCCCTTCTGTGCCCTGCTCTAACACTAGCTGCTGCTTCTGTGAATGCATGTGCTCGTAACACACACACACACACACACACACACACACACACACACGGAAAGAGCTATGTTGAGCTTCCTCCAGTTCCTCTAACCACAGATGGAGTAGAACCTGGAGTCCTGATTTTGAATGCTAGCATTGCATTTGTTAGTTGTGCTTCTGCAGGGTGGTCACTGCGCTGCAGCTCTGTATTCCCAGCTGTAACAGAGACTTGTGAGGATGAGGTGGGAGGACATTTCAAATTTCAAAATTCCTGACACTAATTTCGCATTTAGCAAATATTAATGTCATTATTCGTTTTTTTTTTTTTTTTTTTTTTGCCCTGTATTCCTGTAAATAAGCGATCCTGCTGGCTTGAACTACTCAAGAACACACAACATCAGTATTAATTGATGCTCTAAGTGCTCAGATAACAAAACAGTAGGTGAAGTATCAGCCCTGGGGAATCTTCCCTGGAAGAACCTTGCAAAGTACTTCCAGAGTACCTCAATTATGTCTTAGAGGGGAGCAATTACTCACTGCCCACTTCTTAGCACTAAGGGGAAAGACTCTGCATGCATTACAGCTTTCAAAACCCAACAAATGCTCAATAAGCACCTGTTGAATGAATGATGCTGACCAGTTTAAGGAGACAACTCACTGACTTAGCAGCTGTATACTTACCAACTTCTGATAACTTCTTTATAAAAATACTTTTAAGATTAACGAAAATCAGACATCTTTGTCTATTTGCTGATTCATCATCAAGTATGTACAGAGATGATGTCACTGCCTGGCATTTTGCTAGATTTCTGTGATTAAAGAAAAAACAAGAGTTTTTAAATCAGAATTTAATGTGCCAATACTGTTTGTCCCTCAAATAAGACTATTTGCTAAAATAAAAAAAAATCATCTGACTAAAAACTCACCAAATCTTTGAAAGCTCTGTCAGTCTGCAAACCCACATACATCAGTTCAACCTATGGATGGAATTAATGAAATTTTGACCAAAGAGATGCAACATGGAAAAAAAATTCACTATGGTATGTGTAACAAGTGAGCCCAGACTTAGCTAATTTTTAAAACTCTAGATAGTTGGTAAAATTGACAAAGATGCACAAACATACACATGCACACACAGAGTTTGGACTGGAAAAGCTGGACAAAGGATGTAAAGCATGGAAACAAATGTTCTAGACTTCTCTGTGGTTGCCATGGGTTGCCTGGCATACAGTAATCAGATGGACTTGCTTATATTTATTCAGGCACTACATCCGCCTACACATCCTCTTGATTCTACTTACTGACATTCCCCACATGATTCTCTTCCTAGAATTTTGTATACTAAAAGTTTAGATAAGATTCCCTCTCCTCAGTGAGCCCTGACTTTAGGACCAACCATGCCCACTTCGCACTCCTTATGCTTGTGTCTCAGTCCTGATCTTCAAACTTGTAGTAAGAGGCTGCTAGTGTTTCCTGGCTGCCCAGACTCCTGAAATAACCACACAGAAACTGTATTAATTAATCACTGCCTGGACTATTAGCTCTAACTTCTTATTGGCTAGCTTTTATGTCTTAATTTAACCCATTTCTATTATTTTTATATTTTATCACAAGGCTTGTGGCCTACTAGCAATGTTCCAGCATGTCTGTCTCCAGTGGCTCCATGGCTTCTCCTCTAACTTTTCCTTCTTTCTCCCAGCATTCAGTTTAGTTTTCCCCGCCTAGCTCTACTTTACCCTATCACAGGCCTAAGACAGTTTCTTTATTTGCCAATAATATTCATAGCATACAGCATACTCACATCACCTCCCCTTTTCTGTTTAAATAAAAGGAAGGTTTTAACTTTAACATAGCAAAATTACATATAAAAAACAGGTATCAAGTAAGAATTATAGTTTCAATATTTATATCTACTTTATCTTTTATCATAACCAAGGAAAACTGTAACTACCAATTCTTCAACTCCATCAAAAACTGAGGAGGATATTACCTAAGTAAAACAGGAAGTACATTGTAAGAAACTTCCAAAACTCTAGAATTGACAGAGACATGTTGCTACCTGGACAGTCTTACAAAGTTCTTCTGTATCTTTGGAGCATCCATCTTCAGCCTACATGCCCATAATATCCCAGACTTTTCCACAAAGCAGGAAATTTTTAAGACAGTTCTGCCTATATTAGCAGTTTGTCAGTCACTTTGTTCTGTGTCCTGCAGAATATCTAGCAGAGTCTTTTATGAAGCAGAAACCCCAAAGGACTGTATCATCTTTAGGCAAGTTCAGTAGTCATTTCTCTGTGTGTCCTGCATATCCAGTTAAGCAGTCCAGGCAAGAGCAGTTTTTTACCCAAATGGCTAACAAACACTATAAGGAGCCTCTTCGAGGCCCATCTTCCTCTTGAAGTAATTGTTGCTGCCAGGAGCAGATGTGTCTCTGTCATGAAAAGTCCTAGCTTCTTAAAATATTTTAAATGCTCCCATTAGATCAGTCCCACCGTCTCAGTGGGTAGACACACTCCTCGTGGTCCTGACTTCCTCGCTCATGTTCTCCCTCCTTCTGCTCCTCATTTGGACCTTGGGAGTGATGGAGCATGTGATCAAACTGGACCCTCTGAATGTGGCTGTCAATGAGGGCTGACTGAGAAGCCAAGGACAATGATACTGGGTTTTGATTCTACTGCATGGACTGACTTTGTGGGAGCCTGATTTGTTTGGATGCTCACCTTTATAGACCTGGATGGAGGAGGGAGGACCTTGGACTTCCCACGGGGCAGGGAACCCTGACTGCTCTTAGGACTAGAGAGAGAGCGGGAGGTGGGGAGGGGGAGGGAGAAGGAAGGTGGGGAGGAGGTGGAAATTTGTAATAAATAAATAAATAAAATATTAATATTTTAAATGCCATGTTCTGTAGTCTTTGAAAAGCTTGAAGAATATCTAGCTAACTGGAATATATCTCTATATATCTAGAAAACCTAACTTACATGACTACAAGTTTGACTATTATAGATGACTCTCTATTAACCTATATTTCTTAATTATATATTACATTTTTAAATGTGCTGAACAAACACAATACTTTAATAATGATCAGAAATACATATATAATAAAATTGACTTTAAATTTGTGTCAATAAACCAAGATCCATACCAATACAAATCTCAATAGTTCTCTGGGATTCTAAATACCCTGTTTTCCCAGAGCTACTGGGATTCTGTCCCTTTACTGCTCAGTGTAATGTGATGGTATTACCCTGTCCCTGAGGCAATTGATTCATTTGTGTCTTTCATGTAATTGCATGAAGCATTATTAATAAAAACTCAGAGACAGAAATCAGGCTTCAATTTGAAGGTCAGAAAAGCTAAGCAGCCAGCTACTGACTCTTACCTCTATCTCAGTCCCAAAATGGTGATCCTGCCTCCAGGAATTTCAGAATAAGACTGAGCCTGAGAGCTGTCTCCTCCTCTCTAGTTCTGGGATTAAGGGTGTACCTCACTACCACCTGGTTTTATGACAAACTAATGTGGTTATTAGGATTAATGGTGTGTCTCATCACTGCCTAGTCTGTAAAGCTGGCCAGTGTGGCTGTTTTACTTTTCTGATCCTCAGGCAAGCTTTATTTATTAAAATATAAATGAAATGCCACTACAATTGCAGCAAGCCATGATTTCTAATAAAGGGACTACATAATAAAAATGAGCTACTGAAGTAGAAGCTAAGCAGAACTAAAATGACTTCTAGCACTAGGATGACATGAAATTACCTGGTCACATCACATGGAAGTGGAAAGTGTAGAAAATTACTTAGGTCGACAAAAAGAAGAGTTAGTCAGGAAACAAGTCTGGTTATTTTTTGATTTATAATGATATTCCAGAGTATCTGGCGAAACCATTGCAGAGGCACAGCAAATAAGGTCAAATACATCTTGTTAAAATATTATCCTGACTGATCCTAACACTTTTCTACATTCTTTAAAAATCAAACCTGGGGGGCTGGTGAGATGGCTTAGAGGTTAAGAGCCCTAGCTGCACTTCCAGAAGTCCTGAGTTCAATTCCCAGTAACCACATGAGATCTGGTGCCCTCTTATGGCAAGCAGGCATACATGCAGATAGAACACTGTATGCATCAATAAATAAATCTTAAAAAAAACATTGAAAATCCATATTAGAGTGTGTTGACACCAGCTTTCCTCAGGTAACATGGTCTCAAGGCTTAGTTCACAAAGCCTTAAATAGCTTCCACACTAGGCCACCCCTCCCACACTCTGCTTGTGTGAACTAACTTCATCTCTTCTGTGTACAATTAGCTAGGCATAATGGACCTTCACAGTGGATCGGGGTTCAAACAAAGCTTTGGTCAATTAACAACTTGTAAAAGACATTGTTACTCAAGGTGAGTAGCGTGTCCGATAGAAGGATAGTATTTGTGCTAGTTTTGATTATGTAGAAGGTGAAGGCTGTCCACTCACTACCAAAAAACTGGGAAATCTTGCATTAAAACGGCCTTAGAATCATTACGACAAGCTACAGTTTTTCATCTGTAAAATAAGGTTTAAAAAGAACCCATTTGAAGACTTTTACTAGTATGACGTGGGAGTAATGATGGTAAGAGGGTTGGCTTAGTTCAGGAAACCAGTAGCCAACAATTAATATTTAGTGACAATTTTTAAAATCACCTTTTGAGTTTTTCCCAATGTAATAAATATTACTTCTATTTCAAGAGAAATGTATATTAGGAAGTTTAACAAATTCTTGTGATCTCCATGGTAGTACATGAGGCCACTAGTCCCCACAGCACAGTCACATTCTTATTCACTGATGGACAAGACAAAGAACTCCACTCTGTTTTACGATCAACAGGACATGCTTCATAATGTATGGGCTGAAGAGACAAAACCTTGCCACTGAGTGTCTATAACACCACAATGTAGTTCTGCTTTAAAAACCCAAAACCTTGTGTTAAATGCCTTCTTCTTACTTCCCTGCTTCTGGCTATGATGCTAGCTTGTATCTTGAGGTCAAAGCAGAAAATATCTCTCTCCAGGCAGTGAGGATTAGTCCTATTACTTTCAGCTAAAACCAACCCCCAGTGGCCTGTTAGACGAGCACCGTGTCCGCTCTAGCAAAGTCCTGACCATGCTGTTTATCTTAGAAAATGTATCCCGATTTAGATGCTCAGAACCTCTACCCTTGCTCAAGTGAGATCATGGATTTGTGTGGTTCCGTTACACCCCATGCACAGCTTTTATGGAATGAGGCATGAGACTCACCTGCTTAGTCTCTTACCTCTCTCTACCAGGTCAGTTCGGTTCCTCTAGGTCATGCTGGCTGTGTTGTGAGCTTATCATGGGATGCACTGAGGCTTTGTGACAAGGAACTGCAAAAGCTCTTCTTGTTGCTGATCTGAGCACAGTTGTATGTGTGCTAACAAATCTTTAAATACAGAGACTTTCTGCTATCTTACCAGCTGCTGCTTTTGCCACACTGAGCTAAGAACCATTTCTATACAATCTCGGTGTTCCCTAGCTCCATAATTTCTTAGGGCATAACCTTTGCCTAAATTGTATCACCTGTTTGTTGTGGAATATTAGTTTAAGATGTGTTACATTCATTCACATTGTGGAATATTTGTTTAATGATGCAAATATGTGTTGTATTCTTTTACAATGCATTTGTTTAACTCTGTGAAACTGTTACTTTGCCTCTCTAAAACACCTGACTGGTCTAATAAAGACCCAAACGGCCAGTAGCTAGGCAGTAGAGGAACAGGCAGGGCTGCTAGGCAGAGAGAATAAATAGGAGGAGTAATCTAGGCTCGAGAGAGAAGGAGCAAGAAAAGGAGGAGAAGCAGATGCCAGGGGCCAGGCACTCAGCCACACAGTCAGTCACAGAGTAAGAAGGAAAGAAAGATATTTGGAATAAAGAAAGGTAAAAAGCCCAGAGGCAAAATGTAGTTAAAGATAAACAGGATAATTTAAATCAGAAGAACTGGTTAGAAACAAGTCAAGTTAAGACTGGGCATTCATAAGTAAGAATAAGTCTCTGTGTATTTGTTTGGAAGCTGGGTGATGAACTCCAAAGAGTCAAAAAATCAACTATGCCCACTGTTTGACATGTTCAAATGCACTTATTTTTTGAGACACAACTGAAACACCTCACCCTTGTTCCTTCTTTTGGAAGTAATATTTCTATTTTGATCTTAACTTTTGAAAATGGATTCTGTGGAGTACTAATAGGGAGGGTTAAATGCAGGTGATGATTTTAAAAGGGTTTAGGTCTCACAAACCAAACTCCAAAACCAAGTTTTTCTTCAAAGCATTTTAATGTGCCGAGCATGGCCACACACCCCTACAATCTTAGCACTCAGGAGATAGAGGCAGCAGAATCTTGAATTCAAGACCAGTTTAGACTACACAGCCTGACTCCAAGACCCTGCCTCAACATAACTTTAAAAGAGAGAGAGAGAGAAAGAGGGAGAAATACTGAAGAATGGAGGACCATTGTAATCCGTGTCTACCTCCCACCCTCTACCATCCACACTTTTTGCAATGACGTGAGTAGTACAGATTGAGAGGCTATAAATTAGGGAGCGAAGACGGCCTGCTGAGCCGAGGGTGAGAATCTAGGCTCTTTCAGATAGGAAGCCGTGAATTGAATCGTTGTCACACTTCAGAAAACCTGGAGCTCATTAAAGTAAAGGATCAAAACTTGTAAGAATGGGTAGCTGCTGGAATAATCAAAAAACTAGAAGAAATGTATTCACTTATAATTACAATATATTGCATAGACTTATCCAACTACTCATCTAAACATTATTCTAAGAATTTATTATTTCACACATAATCACAATTTATACCAATTATCATGTTTATTTTACTTAATATTATTCTACATTTCTTTCTTTTTATTGCTGTTGCCATTGTAATGAATACTTTTTATAGCCACATAAATTTCATTGTGTTCCCATACCAGAAGTATCCTGCTTTTTCGCTGTTTGTTTAAAACTAATAAATAGCTTCCTGCTTCTTCTAGTATTTATGTAGCTGTTTCCAGTGGGCATATTTCCAAGAATGAGATTATTAAATGATAGCCTGACAAAACTGTAATTTGCTTTAGACTGTCAAATTGTTTTTTGAAAGTGTTATTCTTAAAAGAATAACACCATTTTCCTTACCGACTGAAAAATGGGTATTATTGTTAATATAAATAGGAAAATGATATTTAAATCTTATTTTAATCTGTATTTTATAGATTTAACAATGTTCATTCCTTTGTTGCAATAATATTACTTTGCTACATTATTTATCTCTGTAGTTTGCCTATGTGCTTTTCTTACCATAAATATTATTTGACTTCTTTAACATCTTTAAAAAAGCAATCTTATTTTCTCCTAAAAGCAACCTCAAAACTTGAATTTAATCCAAACACAGTGGATCAGAGACGATGACAGGTAAGGCTAGGGTGCCCTATACCCCTTCTCCCTTGCCCTTTATCTCAGCTTTCAAAGTCACCCCGTGTAGCTGACAATCTTTTACTGTTTTCCTCTGTGCCTCTTTACATAAGTTCATCTTCATATTACATAGGTAGTGTTCCCCAAATTAAAGTACTTTCACTGGACTATAAGATACCTTAAAATGTAATATAAACAAACTCCTCAGGAAAATTTTTTAACGTTTCGACTTTAATAACTATTAATAATCCATTTTGATTTTGCACTAAACTTCACTGGTTTTCCACTTATAGGGGGAATATAGATAGATGTGTGTCATTGAAACAAATTCAGAAAACTACATCATTGGGTAATTATGTGAACATCTTGGAGCACACTGAAATAAACTGAAGTAGTATAGGTCAATCTGTGGACATGGATGGCCCCTTGATCCAGTCCAGAGAGGACACAAACATGAGATGAAGGAGGCTACTGTCTCCTGGAACATTGTTTATGCTGAGGAATTTAACTGCGTAAAGTGTGTTACCTTGGATGGAGATAGAGACAGAGACCCACATTGAAGCACTGGACTTAGCTCCCTAGGTCCAAATGAGGAGCAGAAGGAGGGAGAACGTGAGCAAGGAAGTAAGGATCACGAGGGGTGTGTCCACCCACTGAGATGGTGGGACTGATCTAATGGGAGCTCACCAAGACCAGCTGGACTGGGAGTGATGGAGCATGTGATCAAAATGGGCACTCTGAACATGGCTGGCAATGAAGGCTGACTGAGAAGCCAAGGACAATGGCACTGGATTTTTATTCTACTGCATGAACTGACTTTGTGGGAGCCTGGTTTGTTTGGATGCTCACCTTTATAGACCTGGATGGAGCGGGGAGGACCTTGGACTTCCCACAGGGCAGGGAACCCTACTGCTCTTAAGACTAGAGAGGTAGGGGGAGGTGGGGAGGGGGAGGGAAAAAGGAGGCGGGGAAGAGGTGGGAATTTTTAATAAATAAATAAATTAAAAAAATAAAGTGTGTTACTTTTGATTATGCTGCATTTATTTAACAATGTAAGAATGTATGTCTAATTATGTAAATATATGTTATATCTATTTCACTTTGCCTGCCTAAGGCACTTGATTGGTCTAATAAAAAGTGGAACAGCCAATAGCTAGGCAAAAGAGGGATAGGCAGAGTTGGCAGGCAGAGAGAATAAATTAGAGGCTAATTCTAGGCTGGAAAAGGAGAGAAGAGAGATGCCTGGGGTCAGAAACCAGGAAGTCCCCTGAGCAGAAGTAAGAAGCAATTCAAATAAGATATAAAGAAAGAAAGAAAAGTAAAAAAAATAGTCCGAGGAAAAAGGCAGATAAAGAGAAACAGGTTAGTTAAAGTTAAAAGAACTATTCAGAAATGAGCCTAAGCTAGGCCGAGCATTCAAAACTAATAATAAGTCTCTGTGTCATGATTTGGGAGCTGGTACAACTGTCTGTGAAATGTTATAGAATTTTACAGTCAGATCTTCACGAGTAGGAGGAATAAACTCTAATGACAAGCAGTATAAAAGAGTGAATACAAGGGCCAGGGACACAACTGCTCACATTATCAACGTCTGTACCACGTGTAGTTGTGTGCACTGTTCATTTAAAGGACTGGCAGCTCCGTAGATTTATTTATAGCGGCTCCACAACAGGCTCACAAGTGATGTGATGTCACAATGGAAGAGAAATTAAGCAAAAGACCTTTTCAGTTCCATCATATTCTTATGATGAACTTACAGTCCCTTATTGATCAAAATGTCTTTATTAGACATGAGCACCATTTTTACAAACTGGGCTTTTCTCCTTATGGAAGAGAAATGTGGGTTCCAGAAGAACCAGAGAAGCTGTCAATGACTGGGGTCCCTCTTGTCTTGCTTCTTTAGGATCCCCAGCACCCAGTTTCCACATTATGTTCTCATTCGGTGACCTTATTTAAGCTAGCATTGAGAAGAGCAGGCAGTTAGGTCAGGAGAGCCAAGGAATGAGTTTTGAGGAGGCTGTTATCCTGTGTTTAGATTGCTGAGGTTGGGGTGATGTTGTGCTAGACAAGAGTCCCTGATGCAGAATGGATGTCCTGAAAGAAGCAAGCCTGGCACCCAGCCTTGGAGGAACATTTGTATTACATGGTTATGAAGAAACAATGAAAACTCCAAAGGCGAGACACTGAGTAGCTGGGAATTCAGAGAAAATCATCAAGCAAAATAGAGGAATACTGTGAAACAAATGCCAAGATTAGGAACTGTTTAGAAAATCAAGCTGGCTAAAGCTAAGAAAGCGTGAAGCAAAAAATACCCATTTCATTTATCAACCTTGAGCTAAATGATGCTCCTTCTAGGGTCCTTCCATAGGGGCTCAAGAGCTTGGTCAGAACGGGCTGATGGTGAGTAAGAAGTGAAAAAATACAGACCACAGATTGTGGTTGCTCCTGGGGAGGAATAATGTGGGTATCACATTTGAGGCCGGGAGGGAATTGGTTTGGATTTTTAGTTTAAGTGGGAGAGAAAGAGCGGATCTGAAAGCTGGGGTGAATAATTCATTGGATAGCAGCTGGAACAGGGGGAAGGGAGAGGCTGGAAGCAGGCTGGAAGCCCTGGAGATCAGCTTGGGGAACCTGGGGAGGCAAAGTCATTAAGGTGGCTGCTGGGGTGTGTAAATGGGGCACAGTGAGGGAGGGTTCCATCGCAGGCCCCTTACTGCTCCACAGACATGATCTAATGCTTCCAGGGACAACTTATGGGGTTCATCTTATGCTGCATTGCTTTATAAAAGACAAGTTGACTCATTGATGATCTGATTATTTACGAGTCTTATGTTTTTGTTTTTTACATTTGAAATGAAATTCCCGCAAGGTAGACATCTCTCCGTGTCTTGACAGAACCTGGCTGTTGCTTTCATTCACGTTGGTGACTTAGTTTTCAATGGGACAGGGACTTGTGTGGAGTGGTCCACCTCTCCTCTCGTTTATTAGCTTTTTCTTCTCAACAGTCATAGATTGTCAGATCATCTCTGCCAGTTTGATTTTGCTGTTACCCTCCAAAGACCTGACACCTCTTAGTTACCTGCCAACCTGACTTTTTATCCCTGCCTAGCTTCCTGTGCCTTGGACATCTTGATAAAGATAAATCTTCTCAGATCCTGATCTTGAACTTGTAAAGTCTTAGTATAGTTATTCCTGCCTGGCTTCTCAAGTTATTCACAACTAAACAACTGAGATTTACACACACACACACACACACCCCACACACAATAGGTGATTCTGTGATGTTACTCCCCAAACAATAATTCTTTTACAGACAGCTCTCCCCTGTATTCCACGCATTCTAGTGGTTGTCAACAGGAATTGAAATACAGAGATCTTGACCTCTGGAGTTGTGTTTTAAATGCCCCGCCCTCATGATCTTGCACAAGTCACTGAGTGTTGGTGCCAAGTGGATTAAAAAGAATTCCCGATGATGGTTTCTTGGGGCTGTTAGTGCCATACCCAGATGCTCAGCGTGATGCTCGCACCCTTGACTCTCTTAAAGCACCTTGAACTTTTCACCCACCATGTGAGTCTCTAAATCAGCATATTCTAAGCGTGGCTTCTCTCAACTAGTCTACCACAGCAGAAACTGTGTAAGAATCACTGGCTAGACTCTCTTTGTTTCTCTCCACCTGTGGTTGTAAAAATCCACACTTCCAGAATCCCAGGGATTTACAGAGCAACCTTTTCAGAGCAGAGGGATGGGTGGGTTTTTAGTTTGTACTCTAAGATGAAATTTTCATTGTTATGAGCGTTGACAAAAATTAACGAATGCGTAGTATGTACCACGACCACTCTGGCATACTTAACGCACGGTTACCCATTTAGTTTTTAAAGTACCTCCTAAGGTCCTCAGAATTTCTATTTTGCCACAGAAGGACACAGACACCTAGGAGTTTAAACGATTGCCCAGGAATTGGAGCCAAGCCATCAGTGACCCAGGAGATGGTAATCAGAGCGGCTTCCCTTTTGCAGCTCAGGGATTCTGAATTCACAAGCTACCCAGAGCCTGTCAGCAGGCTGTGAGCAGCTCTGTCGGTAACCAGCAGTTTGTTGGGTACGCCGAAAGTGGTGTCCTGAACAAAAGCAGAGAGTGCAGAGTACAAAGACCGCAGCCCGCTGCTGCAAGCCTTGGAAACCCAGGGGAGGTGGCCAACCACCCCTCTGCCAGACGGTAGAGCAGGGAGCCGGCGACCCAAACAGAACCTGTTGCTTGGCCCGGCTTGGCTTCTGCTTTTAAGGCGGCTGGGACTCTTTGCCTGAGCAGGTGAGGGCGATGAGAATCTGCCTGGGCTTTCAGTGTGGGTGGGAGACCCTTTCCCAGGGCCACCACTGTGGTGACACAGGGTAGCTTGGATTCTGCGGTTTTACTCTTGACCTTTCCCCAGAGGCTTTCCGCTACCTGGGCTCTCTGGGTATCGTCCGGGGAGCCCTGGTCTCGGCTCAAGCCGAAGTTTGCCCTGGGGGCTTCTCTGAGCTGCTCCACCCAGGGGGCGTCTGCGCTCTTTGGCTCACAGAGGGGATTAGGCTGCGACGGCGGTGCTTTCTCACCCTCAAAGTCCCCGACCCCTCTCCGGGTGAACACTGGTAAACTTAGTTGAATCTCCTTAGGAAGGTAAGTGGATCGTGGAGCGTGGAGTGTTAGCGAAAGTTTCACACACAGTTCGCTTGCTTCATAAGGATGATTCTCCTTTGCTGATCAGGCTTGGTCTTCTGCATCAGCGTTTGCCAGGGAGACTACAATGTGCTAGGACGACAACCAGCTCTCAAAGAAGGGGCTGGAGATGGGATTTCTTTTGTGCTAGACAAGCAGGCAGTGCAGTCCTGAGGTGGTGAAGAAGAGGAAAATGCTCTCCTGCAACTAGAACCACGTACAAACCAAGGATCAAAAATGCATTTACTTCTCATTTCCCTCCAGCCAGGTTGGTGATATTTTTCAACATTTATTTTAAGCAGCATTAATTATAATGTGAACAATGAAAGGATTTCTTTTTTAATTAAAATATTCAAGTTTCTTGGAACTGGGTATCCAGATTCTCACTACATCATTTTCATAAGAGGATAAAGAATGAATAAGTCAATGTGTTATAAGCTGCAAAGAGTATATTTGTGTTGTCGGCTGGAATCCCAATTGAAAATAGGTTGGGTAAATTAATGACGTCGTAAGTTACAGTTGAATTTGCAACACCTCAATAGAACGTTCAAAGATGGCTCGGAGCACCAGCGAGTAAGGATCAACAGGAAAGTCGAGTAACAACAACAGCACTGCAGGCTTCCAAGTTTTCCTCTTAAGACGACAGGTTTAGTTAAATATCTCTGCTCACTACATTATCTTTAAAGGCACATGTTAATATTGAAAATTAGATATTAATCTGAAATGTGTCCTAGTTATTACTTAATAATGAGTTGCCTGAACACGACTCTCCTCCACTTCTTGTTATTTTCCTTCAAATCCTTATAATTTAATCCCAGATTTCTACCATATCCCCCACTTTCTTATGTCAATCGGCAACTTCAGGAATATTTAAAGTTTCTGTTACTTTTCCTTCATCAATTTTTCTCTAGGAGTTTTTTTTTTTTCGTGTTGCAAATGTACTATGAAGAATTTATGAGTGTATGTATAGTAGAAATCTATTTTCATGTTTCTTTGGGCTCATAGTTTCTTTGCCAGTGTTCAGCCGTACAATCTTCCATAGGTGTAAAAACTGTGGAATATAAAGGTCAGATTTCACTCTGAGCCAGGAAATGGTTTGTGCCTGGAAGACTCTGCATTTGCTGTAGTTGTTCTTGTGCTTGGGTTCTGGGGAGTGGTGGGGGCAGGGGAAGGCTTACAAAGCCTCTGCATTGCATTAAGGATTTCCAGCTGTGTTTCAGATACAGCTAAGAACTTCATTCCTCCAAGCTTCATAAACCAGGAAGTATACATTTTGTAGCACGCTCCTTGAATGAGAAGTGGAATCGGTTTTGGATGAACACTGCCCTGCGTGTTTGAAAACATCAAGTAGGATTTCACATTCTTTTCTCTTGCTTATAGTATGTTAGTAATCTTGATAAGCTGCCCTCTAGAGAGTCCCGTGCTTAGTATGAACTTGAAGATAACAGCTGATTTCTTTTTTCCCCTCTGTTTCCTTGAGTTGCAGTGTTTGCCACAGCAGATTGACTTCCATATCCTTCATGTGCCTCCTAGAATCTGAAACACACACATCCAGAGGTAGAGACAACTTCTCATTTCAGTTGCAGACCCCCACCCTGGCCCTGGTGGCTTTCGGCCCCAAGCAAGTCATTTGCTGCATTTGCTGTCTCTAACACTGTTTAAACATAAAAGAATGTTAGAATCGGATCACTACAACCTTTCAGTCTTTAGAAATCCCTGGTTTCCCACGGGAGAAAGAGAATCCAGAAGGAAAAGGCCACCTTCACCTTGCCTTGCCACTAAATAGTTAATGCTCTTCACTGAGCCCCTAAAATCCATTAGTTTCTCTATAGAAACTAATCCTTTTGGGAACAAGGATTTTGTTTGGGAACAAACTTTCCTGTTGGGAAGAGATAGTTTGTGTATAGAATGGTGATCTATTTGGGTAGCTGAATGCATCCTCTGGTACAAGTCAGATGATTTACCATCTTTTCTCAGGAGTCAATCTGAGAAATCTAAAAAGATCTCAAGCTAGTGAGCACTGGGTCCCAGAGAGGAGTGAGCCAGTGCCTCCTTGTGTTTTGAGTGTGTATCTGTTACCTTATTCAGCAGTTCCTCTTCCACTTACCACAGAAAAATTAAAAATAAAAATTCAATTGATTTCACTGACACACAAGATGGAGAAAACATGTTTTGGTCAGATTCTCATACTGAGTTCAGCTTCTATTCCCTCTAAGCAAACCAGAAAGGATTGATAATGGCCACCAGGAATAACAACACAACCCACACCTCACACATGTGAAGAATGTGCAAACAGTGCTCTCCACAGTCTGCGGGGAAGAAAAGTTTCATTTAAGTAATAGATGAAAATTTTAAGTCCTAAGTATTGTGAAGGAAATTTCTTACTTACTTTCTCCTTCGGCTGCAGAGGGGGGCCTTATATGGGCATCTCTGGGCTAAGGTTGCTCCCTGGCATCTCCTTTGAACTAAACCTCTTTCCATTTGAACTCCTTTCTTTCATTTCTCACCAACATTTCAGCAGCTGTGTTTTCACGCTCCAGAGATTTTATTTACCAAATACACTCAATGTGTTACAGCTGTTTGTAACCTCTCAAGGGTCAGAAAGCAACAGCAATTGCCCAAACTGCGATGAAGTAGCAATAGTCAACTATAGTGAATGACTCTGTGCATCCAATCTCATTTTGGCCTTAAGACCTTAGAGATTGTCCGTAAGCACTTCTCTTTTAACAAAGGAACTAAGGTTTCAAAATAACTGCCCAGAGTAAAGATGTTACCTAAGTAAAGGGACCAGGATAATGAAGTCATGTATTCTTCCAGCCACATTTAAATTCTACAGTGCAGAGCTTACAGCATCTTATGGTTTATAATCCAAGTACTGATATCTGTATGTGTCTGGTAGGTAGTCCCAAGTGAAGACTATATGGCTGAGATGAAATTAAACTGTCCTAATGATATTCTTGTTAAGAGAAGAAAGAACACCAGAGTCCCTCCTGCGGCCTTTCAAACACCCACCCCGTTCACAGGAGGATGGAGTGGGCTGGAAGTTGGGACTGACCATTTGTGCGTTCATGGTGTTCCTGCAGTGGAAATTTACTGTTCCAG
Organism: Myodes glareolus; assembly: GCF_982192425.1. Classification (NCBI taxonomy): domain Eukaryota; kingdom Metazoa; phylum Chordata; class Mammalia; order Rodentia; family Cricetidae; genus Myodes; species Myodes glareolus. Next base: position 17,816,187 of record NC_142033.1, on the reverse strand, counting down.
TTCACCTTGTTGATTTGTAGCCGTCCACAGAAGACTCCTAAAGGCTCTCTGATGTTGATAGGTTGTGGGAAGTCTTGGAGGTGAATTGGGCAAGTACGACAGGCTCAACGGACTATAGCACTATCCAGTTTAACCACAGTAGCCAGCTTTGGCTGATCGTAGAAAGTCCTATGCCTGCTGAGCTGCTCTAACAACTAGGTTAGCTGTTATCAATTAGCTGGTTGATTGTCTAGGCTGTAGCCAACGAGGTTGTTTTCTGTGTGTTTTCCTACAAATACTGTCTGCTACCTTGGCTGGAATTCTATCACTGGCTCTTGTTCTAGAAGAAATTGTTTTGTCTTACTCAAATAAGCTCTACAAATTTAATAGGTTTAAGAAATTTTCCTTCTAATACTGAGCAAGGGGATATTCATTTGGAGGAAAGCTAAAAATGGGATGAACATTTCTGTAACTTAGCCCCTCCAGAAAGTTGTAAAATCTAATAGTTGTCCATATTAGAGTGTACCTCCTAAGAACCAAAACATCAACGAGGACAACTTTCAAATTAAGGATTTGCTCATGACCTTGTGATTCTTATCTCTTGGGGGTACAGAAGGACTCTTAACAGATTATTTATACTTTCAGAGACTGCTTTCAATAACCTTGTTAAATGTGGACAAGCAAAGAAGAACCTACAGCACTCAGATTTCCTCGGAAAATTTCTAATTTTCCCAAAAGGAGAGGATAATTTTTAGTTGAAATTTTGACCTCATTTAAAGTTTCTCTACCTTTTCCTTTATCCTAGTTCTGTGGGTTAGTGCACAGGGGCTCTGAAGTGATGAGAACACTGTCTGGAGCGCAGCTTCTACTTTTTGCAAAGGAAGGGTTTCTTGTAATGGGCCGCAGCATTTCCCTTGGAGTCTCACTGCGGACATAAACCAGAAAGAGGCTGCCCACACACAAAACCCCGAGAGACTGTGTTCTTGTTTCCATTGCTTTAAATAATTTCATGTTTTTCTTTTTGATATTTTATTTGGTCAAAGATTGATTGGGAAGAGCTTTCCTAATTTCTTTTTTTTTTGAGTTTCACTAATTTCTAAGTGATTAGGATATTCTATTTTATATTTTTTATTACTTAGTTCTTTGATTACCAAATGATCAATATGCAAAAATAGAGATGCACCAAGCCATTTAAATTAAACCAAAGTATTATCACTATGGTGTTGGGAAATTTTAGGAAGTCTATGCTAGCTGAGTACTGGTGATGGTGTGGAACGCACTAGGCTTTCTTGGTGTCATCCCTCTGGAAGGCAAACTAATGGTGGATGACTAAAAAAAAAAAATGACATACTTGCTCAATCAAACATTATTTCTAACATGATAATGGAGGCAGTGAGTTAAAGGAAGTGCAAGGTACGTGTGGTAACTTTACATGATAGGTATTGAGGTGAGGATGAGGGCTGTCATCCTGCGTAGCCTGAACGGAAAGACCTTGAAAGAGTGATGGCAAACTCTACCATAACCTCGGGTAGTTATTTGTTTCTGTTCTGTAACATTTAGATATAACACTTTCTTTGTTTCTGTTCTGTAACATATAGATAATAACACTTTCAGAGACTGAGTAAAGAAGAAATGATTCACATAAAGCATTTAGAGCTATGGCTTGGTTATCACGCAGAATGAACCTACAGGATGCTGAATGTCACTGTTATTACTGAGAATAAGAATGAACTGTCTCTAGCAATACAAAAATAATAATAAGAGATTTAAAGTATTCAGTGTAAAGAAAAAACTATAGAATACAGTGTTTATTAAACTGAGACCAATAATAAACCAAATCTTCACAAATGGATACACTTTAAAAATTGAGGGTATCTATAGAGAGAATTGAAATACTGGCCTCGAATAATGTTCAATGATAGAGTCTATCCTATCATATTGTCTTTCTTTCATAAATATAACAGCCTCACAACACATATATGAGACTAAGTCAACAATTTTCACTTGCTACAAATGATATAAATATAGGAATCCATAGTAAAAACTATATGTGGAAATTTCTCCTAGTGACCAAATGCTATTATATTTCACCATTATTTTTATTTTAGCAAGTTATTTTGAAAACACTTGCAAATTTACAGTGTGATACCATGAACGTACGCAGCTCCTCTTCTTCCACTGTTATCTCACACTTTCATTCATTTTTATTTACTTATTTCCAGATGATGTCTTGCCTTGTAGCCCAGGGTGGTGTTGACTTTAGTAAGCACTTTACATTATAACCAATACATCTAATTGTTTAAATATTTCAACCACAAGTTGATTACATGGATTTTCATTGCTACACATGGTACATCCCACAGACCCAGAGTAAATTACCATTGCTTGTTCCTGAGCATTGAGGCACTTCATCTGCCCCTGATAGCTCTATGGCTAAGAGAATATGTCTCTAGGCATCTTCATAACACCATTATATTTTCATGCTGAGTTCTTTCTTTATGACAATCTACAAGAAAAAAAAACTGCCAAGGATTAAACTATCAACCTTACTGAGTCAGAATTATTTCTGATGTATAAACGTTTCTCACTAAGTTCTAGGAAACAATCATTAAGTAGGTGACAGAGAAGGAACAGAAAGCCTACACACCAAGGATGCTCAGATACACAACACTGACCCATTTACTTCCTTCCTACACATCCTTTTGTACGTGAGCAATGTTTCCCTTTAGTTAAGCACCATTTCAGCAGGATTTAGACAGCGACTTCCTGCTCTCGTTGTAATTGTACGTACTCACAGATTCATACAATCATACTAACGTTAGTATTCCTTCAGTTCCAAAACGTGGTGTGTACAATAGTGAGCAGTAGGATAGTAGAGGAAGTGGAAGAAGCAGTGCTTCGAAGTGGGGTTCTGCATCTTTTATTTATAAAACAAAACACTACATACTGGGTGGTCTTAATCAACAACTGGGATAGAGAGATGGTCCACTTGATAAACTGCTTGCCACACAAGCACGAGGTCCTCGGTTTGATCCCCAGAATCCATTAAATTTAATTTTTCTAAAGTTAGAAATTTGAAACTGAAAATGAAGTTAAATAACAAGCATATAAAAATTTTATAAACATATAAGAAAAGAATTAAAGATTCACAAAATTTGTAAGAAAAAATCTATCTACAATGGCCAACTAAGATCTACTTTGATTGCTCAGATAACACTGAATAAATCTGAGACCAGAAATACAGACAATAGCTAATGACAGGAATGAAATGGTTCAATGAATACTTCTCATGCCTGAGCACAAAATGACATTTATGTCATTGCTAGCAAATTAAAAGATGACTAATTTAAAAATTTCCATGAACGGTATGTTGGGTCTTGTTAGTACAGATTTAAAGTCCGTTGCCCATAGGTACCACTATGTTCTTATAGCAGCCTCAGGTTTTTCAGTTTGATCAATACCTGCATCCCAGCCTTCCTTTCAGCACACTGTGATCTATCCCCAGGCTCAAGCCTAGCTTGCTGAGTGAAGATGCTTACTATCCTCACTAACCTCTCCTCCCCATCTTTCATACTCCACCTCCACACAACTTGTCCCTCAGTGTGACTTTTCCTTGGGAGGCCTGAAACTCTGTGGTAGTACTTTTAAATATACTGTGTTTCCCCTCTGTCCAGTTCCACCAAGCAAGGAGCTTGTCTTTCTTATGAATATTTACTTGGATGACTGCCTTTTTTGCAAGTTTGTTAACCTGAAGCAAAGTCAGTGAGCTTGAATGTTGTAAAAAATTTACAGCAAAAAAAAAAAAAACAACCTTAATGAGTGGATGAGTAAATAAATAAAACTCAAAGATGCATATATACTATATGAATAATAGTTTGTTTTATAATTTACAGTTGTGTCCTTTCCATCACTCAACTTTGGGACAACCCAGAGACAGATACATTTAAGACAGACGCAGGTATAGAGACATTAAAGTGTGAGCTTTGTTACTTACTAATGAAACTGCCATTTGGAACTGCGACTGGAAGCTATGGGCAGGAGGATTTGCAATTATGTTACTTCCATATGGAGCAGAATTCCTGCATGATGTCATAATTACAGGGAAACACTGAGTTCTTTTTCCTCTTGTAACTGATTAGATTAGGAAGCAAATGCACTGTATAGGCAGAAGGATATTAAAGGGAACGATGCAAAGGTCCTCATGTTTAAGTTCAGTTTGTGCTCTCAGACGTCCTGACACAGAAGAGAGAACACAGAGCCGGGCTCAGTACCTGAAGCTTTCTTACTGTTCTTTATAAAGGTAGTAACTAGATTTTAATTTTCATTCACATAGTCAACATTTTTCAATAATTATGCCCTATTTTTTTTAAAGAATAGATTGCTAAAACATGCTGTAACTACATTTTTTCTTGACTATTTCCGTTGTCAGAAACGTCATTTCAGCCCATTTCCAGCAGGTCCACGTGCATACTAAATTCAGCTTTCACATGAGGGAAACAGATACCTGATAGAATTGAAACTAAACAAGTTTCTCAAAATATGCAATAAAATCACATTAACTAGTGACGGCTACCTAGGAGCAACCACTTGAATGGTTTAAATGAAGTGGCTGGTGCCAAAAGATGTGGGCACCATCTTTTGATAGTATGGTCAGAATGTGGAAAAATTAACCTCTGTCTATTGCTTTTTTACAAGATTTTCCTGTTGAATGTCAAGCAGCTTGAGTTTTGATAGCCGTACTGTAAAGTTTTAGAGTTAGAACGAATATAAAATTGATCTTTCTACCAAATTCAGCAGATTATCAACGAAATGTTCAGTCAGTCATGTGTCGTGGTGAGAGCCATCATAATGGGCCAAGTTTCTTCCACTAGTTCATCTATTTTCTGCCTCAGAGAGTTGCCAGCTACTATCTGGTTCACAATGTTTGACAATTCTATAAAGGAGGAAATCTAAGAAAGTCTGTAACAACCAACGCAGTTACAACGAAGAAAGTCTTCCTTCTCCTACAACCTCTGAGAAGATCATGGTGGGCGACTCTGCTGGCCAGCTTGCTTGTTTTCTGCGAAGCATATTTCTCATGTTCAAAACAGTTGTCTATTGTGTTCAAATAGCTTTTAGAAACCCTACCTTTTCAACCTATCATGCAGCAGTTTCTGTGCTCCATTGCACACGCTAAGTGCACTCTTTTGTGTGTAAGCAGGTAGAATGAGTAAAACTTTACAAAATGGAAATGTTTAAATTCGGAGTGCGTCCTCTTAAAAGTGTTATTTGGATACAGGGCTCAAAGTACATTTATCAAATGAAATAGTTTGCACTCAATTTCAAGGCTGAGTTGGAGCTATAATTTAGCATCTCTATAAAAATGAACACACATGTTTCAATTCATTTAGTGTGAGAAGAATTTTTTATCTTGCCAAGATTATAGTGCAATATAGTTTTTTGAGGGTGGGTATTCTGTTAAGAGTTCATAAAAGAGGCCATGGAGATATCTCACTTGGTAAAGTGCTTGTAATATAAAGGCTCATGAGTTTGCGCTCTGAAGTCGTATAGAGCAGCCAGGCATGGCAACAGTGGAGACAGGCAGATCCTGGGTCTTACTGGCCTGCTAGCCTACTGATGAGAGAATTACAGCTACAGTGAGAGACCCTGACTCAAAATATAAGGTAGGGATGACTGAGGAGATACCCAATGTCAAGCTCTGGCTGCCGTGTGCTAGTAGGCATGCACACTAGCACACGCAAGTAAACACAGACATAGTCCCCTAACAAAGGTTAGTGAACTTGAAAGCTGAGGGTCATGGTGTATCTGTTCACCCATCTCTATTCTTTCTTTCCATGATTTCAGTTAACTGGAGTCAGCCTTGCTCTCAGGTAACCGTAGTCAGTGATGCTGTGAGCTAACTGGAGTCAGCCACGCTTCTCTCAGTTACCTGGAGTCAACCATGCTTCTCTCAGTTACCTGAAGTCAGTCATGCTTCTCTCAGTTAACTGGAGTCAGCCATGGTCTAAAGGCATTCAGTGGAAAAGAGAAGAAACAAACTTTTAATAAATTTTATACTTTTTGTTGTAAGTGTTTCATTTTAATATTGCCACTTATCCTGTACTGTTTCTGATATATAAGTTAAGCACTATCACAGATGTGTATATAGGAAATAAAAGATTGTCCAGTCATTCCTTAGCAGCTACAGGAGACTGTGTCTAAGACACTTGACAAACTCTAAAGTTGATGGATGCTCAAATCTCTTCTACTAAATTGTGTATCGCATGTAGTAATATCTTCCCATGTACTTGACATGCTCTGTAGGTTACTTATAGTCATACAATGTGAGTAATTTGAAAGCAACTGTTAGTATATTGTCTAGGGAATAATGACAATAAGAGTCCTTACATGTCTAGTGCAGGCAAAAATTTTTCTCAAATATTTTCTTTAGATTCATGATTGGTTGAACCTGTAGATGAAGAATCGGCAGATATGAAGTCTCACCTATTCATGAATATGAGCAGTTGTAGCACACATATAGATTAAAAAATGGGTGAACGTTTTGTATGGAAATTATACCTTATTTGAACCTTTAAAATTACAATTAATTGTAATAGAATTACAATTGTAATAGAATTACAATTAATTGTAATAGAATAGTAGCATAAGCTGTAAGGCCAAACCAGAAATAATCTTCGTTTTGGTAGATCAACAGTTTATATGTGTAGAAAAAAGTCACTATTTTGTGACTCATACAATAATTGACTCAGGCGAGCAACATCAGTGAAGGCTGAAAAATGTTTTAGAACTTGTATAACAAACCTGGAGGCCAAAAAAAAATTATTTTCCCATAGTCTGAAGTTCAGCAGTCTCACTGGAAGGTATAGACATGGCCACGGTGCTTCCAGAAACCACAGGTGAGAGCCCTTCTTATCCCATCCAGGTCTGTGCTTCTATTCATTCTGCAGCTTTGATGGCAGGATTCCAGCCTTTGCCTAGGTCTTAACACCAGGTTTTCCTTGTGTCTTTGTCTGAATTCCATCAATCTTTCCCTTCAGGACCACTGTACTTGTATTTAGGGTTTACCCTAAAGTGAGATGCCCTTACTTTTGGATCCCTATTCTTATTTTCAATGATCCTCTTATTAAATGAGATCACATACCTATCTTCAACATGTTAAGGTAACTCTTTCTTTGAGTTAATTTAACCCACTACAATGAAAATAGATACATTGTCTCAAGTGTTTATCTTAAAAGATTCATGTTAAAGCCAGGCGGTGATGGTGCATGTCTTTAATCCCAGTGCTCAGGAGGCAGAGGCAGCCAGATCTCTGTGAGTTCGAGGCCAGCCTGGTTTACAAGAGCTAGTTACAGTACAGGGTGGGCTCTAAAGCTACAGAGAAACCCTGTCTCAAAAACAAAAACAAAATGAAACAAGACAAAAAAAAGATTCATATTAAATATTAATGGAAAAAATAGAAGCCACAGAAATGTGGAAAAGTAGATCACTATCATTCTGTTATGCTTCCTAGAAACTCTAATGTCCATGTTATAGGGAGGACACTCTAAAGTACCTAGTGGCACAGGGATCTTGCATCAACAATTATTACCTTCAGAAACAACTACTACCACAACTATGAAGACAAAAAGAAGATAAACTAAATTTGGTAAAGTATTGGTATTTGGAAAATACTATGAGATTGTATTAGAATATCATAGGACATTCTGTGTATTATTGCTCTATAGTATAGGCCTGGAATTACTACAAGATAGTAAGGGGCTGGATAGAGAGCTCAGTTGTTAAGAGTACTTGATGCTTCTCGAAGGATTCAGAATTAGTTCCCAGTATACCCATGTACTCGTGCAGTATCAGATGGTTCACAACTGCCTGTAGCTTCTGATCCAGGAGATTTGATGCTCTCTTCTGATGTCTGCAGGCTCATGAACACCCATGACACACATACACATACAATATAAGAAAACAAAAATAAATCTAAGCAAAGAGAATAAGTTTAGAAAATAAAAGCTGTGAAAAACAAACACCTTGTTAGCTTAGTGGAATCCGAGCTTTGGAAGCTTCTGTGACTGTCTCACTGTGGTGATTGATGTCCTTACCTGTGTACCATGGCCTCTGGCTCAGATCTAGCAAATGACGGTTTCTAAAGAAGCAGTGATTAGAAAATTTTGTAATGGTACTTCCTTGTCAGCTTGTGAATACGCTTAAGAAGAAAATTTAAACCTAATATTTGAATTGATTCTGATTTTACTTGTGTTATTTGAGTTCTCTATTCAGAAGTTCATCTATTTTGACAAAGATTACCTCTACTCTACAGTTAAACTTGCTTACTTCAGAGTACATGGACCAAATCAATAGACAAACACATCTGTTGGTGTCTTACAGCATAGATCACTGAGACCTAATGAAAGACCCCAAAAGCCAGGGGGTCTCACTTGGAGCCCTCTAGCCAAGAACCAGTCCACGGGATGCAAGAGCAAGAGACAGTTTATTGAATACACAGGCGCCTGCGGATGCCTCAACAGCTTAGCTGAATGAGCACACCGGGCTAGGGATACATCATGCATTTATAGGGGGTTCAGGAGTTACATAAGAGGCTGCATAGCAACAAGCATTTCATTGGTTCTCGTATGGTGGGCTGGGGTCGAGCTTAGGACAGGGCTGTTTGTCCATCTGCAGGTTCTCGGAAAAACCATAAATAAGATCTAGATAAAGCTAAGTTCGGCACTCTGGCTGTTTTGATAGAATGTCATAGTGACTTCCTGTTCCCGCTTTCTTCCTGTTGGCCTAGTTTCTACATAGCTAGCTGACAGCAGATATCCTGTTCAGTTGGGCCCCACCTGGTTCCTCTTTTTGTGCAAGAGACCGGTTTCAGTTGGGTGGGGGTCTTTCACTAACATCTCAGTTACTGAAGATGGCCAACTGGACATGTGGATCACCTTATTTCACTTAATTAGTCTTATGTCTGAATACACCTGGTCCTATAGTAGTGGAGTTGCGTGTTTTTAACATTCAGACAAATATGACGCTGTGCTACTAACTAGAGAAAGGGGCCAGTATCAGTGGGATATGTGTGCCCATGTTCTTGGCATCATTACAACTGACAATTATAAGCATTTGGAACCCTGAGGTAACAGGTTTTTCACAGACATAATTTGCGTGGGGTGATAAAATTCCCAAATAAAGATTAGGGAACTTCTGCAGGAAGGAGCATTAGGCTATAAGAACTAGGCTTTAGCAGTGTATAGTATTACTGTTTGCCTGTGTTGCAAGCCACTAACATCCTGCGGCAATTGATGTTTCTCCATTGTAGTCCTTGTACTGTGTATAAAAACAGGTAAAAATTCAGGAAAATTTAAACTACTGCTATAGCAAGTTTAGTTTAGTTTATTTGCTTAAAACTTTTAAAAATGATATTTCTTCCTCTAATAACTATTCTCTGTAAAGGATGGAGATAATGTTACACAGTAAAATACACTGACTCATTTTCATAGGCCAGCAGAAGGGGTCTCTCCATCACTGCCAGGATTAAAGGTCAACCTGAAGTAGAAATGCTATCATTGAAAACATTTTTCAACTAAAATCAAATCAGGTTTTCTGCAAAGACAGTCTTCAATTCTTATAAATAATGAATAACACATGATTTGTGCTCACTCAGTTGGAAGTAGAACAGAATGCATTTTTAATTTTAAGAAAGGAACCAAGGTGTTCATCTTAATGTCACAACTGATTAAGGTGTTTCCTTATATCATGAGCTAGGCATGACAGGAAGTTACTAACTTAATTTCAAAAATTTGAGTAAGATGATGGTTCTCAGTCTGAATACCCTCCCTCTTTTGTTTATATGATGCACAAAACAGAGAATGCAGGGAAGACTACCCAGAGGCCAGGATGTGGCAAGCCACCAGAGGGTTCCACAAATGATTGGCAAGTTAGGTTTTTCATCCTCTTTCTTCAGGCTGTATCTTATGAACTGGACATATTCCTTTTTACGTTTTATTGATGAAGCACCTTTAGCTTAAGGAAAGGGTTAGTGTATTAATATAAAATATGAATAGCAGGGGACAACACTGAATATAGGCTTTAGCGGCTAACAAGTGTCTTTGACAAGACAGTCAGTGTAGAGGTACGAGACAAATTACTGTACATCAAAGATTGAATGAAGCCTGAGCAACCAAAGCTATTCATCATTAGAATGATGACCGAGTACCTACCAGAAGAGGGAACCAGCTTGAGGGTGACAGATCATTTGGGCATCAATTCAACATAGTACAGACATTTCATAAGAAAGGGAGGGCCATGCACTAGTCACCCTTCAAGGTTGGCCTGCCATCTCTCACTTGGTGCTACACATTTAGTGCATCTGTGACCTGATATTAGAAGATAATATCTATTTTTGAATCAGTCTATGTAAATACAGTGTGTAATATTATACTGTTCAGTGTTGACACCCATAATGGTTTCCAGAGAATGGTAAAGACTGTTCCTCTGTTTGCAAAATAAATGTTTCAAATGCATGTTTGCCATCTGTTATTCAAAATTAGACAATAACTCAGGTATGTTAAAATGTATGTTGTAGTCCATGTAGTGAATCATGCCAGTGATCCCGTAACGAGGAGGCTAAGACAAGAGTATTACCATGAGTTTGAGGCCAACCTGGACTACATAACAGGACTATGCCTCAAAAATACCTTTGTGTATTTTCTATCTTTTCATTTCTACCACTTAGTTAATGCTCATAATTAGCCGTGTCTTCAGTGCACGTTAGCTCAGTGCTTATTGGTGTTTGTTTGATGGCATAAAGTCATCAGAAGAAAATGTCCCTATGTGACTAATATGGAAATATTTGATGGTACCCCTGTCCACTTCTTCAGAGCTGTGAGTCAATCAGAAATATGTCAAGTCAACCACTAACTCTAATGAAATGGAGGGTTGGCTAGAAGAAAGTACATACAATCACTCTAATACTGGGATACCTGAATTCTCTTCACCTCCTTCCTTTCGGGTGACCTTAAAATAAAGAAAACATGGAGTCTCTAACTCACTCATGGGCATAGTCTCAGCTCAGAGATAATAGATTAGAAGCATCTTTGTTGTAGAATATTATTTTAAGATGTGTTACGTTTGTTTATGCTGTGAAACATTTGTTTCAATGATGCAAAAATCTTTTGCCTTCCTTTATGTTGCATTTGTTTAACTCTTTAAAGCTGTGCTATTTTGCCTGTTTAAAATACCTGACTAGTCTAATAAAGAGCTGAATAGTCAGGCAGGAGAAAGGATAGGCAGGGTGCCACGCAGAGAAAATGAATAGTAGGAAAAATCTGGGAAGACGGATCAAGGAGGAGCAGGATAATAGAGGATTCCAGAGGCCGCCACCCAGCTACACAGCAAGCCATAGAGTAAGAAATATAGAAAGATATACAGAAATAGAGACAGGAGATATCCCAGAGGCAAAAGATAAATGGAATAACTTAATTTATTGCTGGGAGTCCAACCTCGACGGGATTTTATGTTCCAGGGTATGAACACATGGATTAGAAATATTAGACAGAAAAAACAGAGATACAAAAAAATAGAGAGACAGAATAGAGTCAGAAGGGCAACCCAGTGAATACTAAATTCAGCTGCATTTTTCCCCTTATGCTTTATATACACCAATTCAAAGTGGGGAGGGGGATGAAGGTGAGACCATTACACAAACAAGAAACAAAGTAATTACCTCTCCAATACCCAAAACATCAAGTAACTATATCTTAAGTTAAAATTCTGTTGTTTAGGTAGAATATGCAGTGACCACACCTTAGGTCAAACATAGTGTAGGTGGCCACACCCTGGGTCAAATCTCCAGTCATAACCTTGAAAGAGCAAGAATAGGCCTGAACTCTCTGACCTTTGGTTAAGGTGGAGTAGATCCACATACTTGGGGACCAACAATTTAAGAAAAGCTGGCTAGAAATAAGCCAAGCTGAGGCTGGGCATTTATAAAAAATAATAAGACTGTGTGCATTTATTTGGGGAGCTGGGTGGCAGACTCCCAAAAGAGAAAAGAAGTAAAGCAATTAACTACACATCCTTTAAAACTTTTTTTGTTTTCTAATATTTAATAGTGTAATTTGTTACAAATTTGACAGACTCTGGTCCCCTTCAATCCTCAAAGAAGAACCCTATCAAATCTCTAAGGCATATCTTGCTTTTTGCATCAGACTTCTCACGGGGCTTTAGTTTTCATTGAATGCACGTTTCCATTTTGCCACATCAACCCCTTAGACATTAGAGCTAATAGGGAACTAGTATTAACGCAATAGGTTCTTATAAAAATTGGGTTTTCTTCAGCAGGCTTTTTTTCTTAACTCAGAGGGAGTGAAAATTAGGTTCAATTTTCATTCCTCATGTAGAGATTTTCAAATACTATTTCTGTTGTGTGTGCATGCATTGGGCTGGGATCATTTTCTTTTTCTTTGCTAGACTATTCTTAGATTTTAGAAGTTTGTACAGAGTAGGGAAAATCAGTGGCTGGAGGTATCACTAAAAACCTGCAATTGCTAGATTATGATTTGGTGTTTATTTCACTGAGACATCATGGGTTACTGCCCAGGAAGTGCCATGCTTTAGTTTGATGGAGTCCTTAAGTATTAGACTCTCTTAAAATTTGTGTTACAATCACATTCTTAGATCAAAACTGTAGCTGAAGATCAATAATGGAAATTGTTTATTTCAATTAGCTGGATTTATATTTTATAACATTAACTTGCATCCATAATATCACCAACATTTCTTTCATCATGTGGCCTTCCTCACTGTGGCCCTTGGAAGCTTTCAGGATGTTCCCTGAACAAGTAAACCAAAGGCAACAAAGACTAGAGCATCTCTTTTCCTTATTTAAGAAATTATTTTAGACGACTATAAATCCACAGAAGGTGATGAGAGAGCAGGCAGGAGGACCCCACACCACTGTTTCCCCAAGGTTGACTATAGGACAGTCACACAAAAAGCTTGATGCTAATGCAACCTACTGACCCTCTGAACATTGCACATTTTCCTGGTTTTGCAAGCATCTCTCTGCTTCTGTCTCCCCACCAGCACACAGTGTGTGCATGTGTGCTTATGTTACATCTATGTTATGTTAGGTTTTGTCTTTTGTTTGTTTCTTTCAGTGCTGGAGTACCAACTGGGAGACTTGCGACACTCAGCAAATGCTCTATACCTGAGCCAAATTTCCAGCCATAATGTTTCTATGAAGGTTTTTTTTTTTAAAACAATATGCTTGTTGATCCATTATCCTCAAAGAAACAGTTACATCTCCAAATCCTTTGTGCTATACTTATACAAAAAAAAGAGCCACCTTCCTAAGTCACAATCATTCACCTATTTTCCATTCTTAAAATTTCATTATGTTAAGAATGTAGTATACATGAAGTGCTATGAGTCAAATTTTGAAATTGAACTTTTCCTTCAACTTAATCCCATTGAATTTCTTGTATATATATCTCAAGAATTTGAGTGTGTTTGTATGGCTCTACTTCTGGTTTCTCTGGTCTTTTCTAGTTATCTCCCTTCACCAGTATCACCTTGCCTTTGTGAATGCATCCCCACAAAAACCCTTGGTGCTGGTTAGAGGGATCCTTTCCATATTATTCATTTCTAATGTCTTAGTTGTCCTGCTGCTTAACATATAACACTTAAACTTGTCTACCCACAAAAATTAACTGTGTCGATTTTGATTGATATTATATTTGACCCCGATCTAATTAGTCTCCAATCTTCTCCAAGGTCCATACCTGTTAAAACTCACAATAATTTTAGTCCTGTGTTATTGTTATCCTTTCAAAAGTTTTATTTGTGAGGGAGAGGTATTATTCACACAGTTCATGGGACGTCCTGTTCTGTATGTTCTTATGCCATTCTTGCCTGTCCCGTCCTTGTACAGGTCCAGTGACCGCCATGATTGGGGTAGTGAGGGGATGAAGAATGAGACACACAGACACAGAAAAGCTGGGGTGAGGTGCGCTGGGCTCTCTGAATGAGAAGCCACAACACCCTAGAAATTCAGTGTATTTATTACTTACAGTTGGACAGGGAAGTGAGATTCTTGCTTACAGTCAAACAAGGAGAGTAGGTTTGGGGTATACAGATGAACAAGGAGGTAAGTTTAGCTAATCTTTGCAGGTGTACTGTACCAGGCTTCTTTCTTTTAGGGCACCAACCGGCTCCCAAATCATGAGCTGGTGTGGGAGAATTATCTGTATTCTGTCAATCACGTATTTTAATAAATTGCTGATTGACCAGGCAGGCAGTATAGGAGGGGAAAGCCAGACAGGAAGTAGGGGTGGAGCAAAGAGACTGGGAGTATTCTGAAAGCAGACGCTCCCTCCATCACTCCTGCGCAGATCACCGAAGCAACAACATGTGAGCTGACAACTGAAAAAGGTATCAAGCCACATGGCTAACATAGACAAGAATTATGGGTTACCATAAGATGTAAGAATTAGTTAATAAGAAAACTGAGCTAATGGGTCAATCAGTTTATAACCTAATGTAGACTCTGTTATTTTCTTTGGGAATTGCCGGCTGTGGGGTACCGGGCGGGACAGAAACCCCAACAAGCCGGCCGTCATGCTACAATGAGCCAGAAACTTATCAGTTTTGAATACACAGCCTAGCTTAGGTGTCTTTCTGGGTAGCTGTTTTTACTTAAATTAACCTGTTTCTGTTTGCCCACCTTTTCCGTCGGAGCTTTTAACTTCTTACTTCTGTATATCTTACTTTCAACTGTTTCTCTGTCTGTCTGTCTGGTGTCTGTCTGGCTTCTTACCCCAGGCACCTCCCTCCTTCTCCCCGCCTTCTTCTCTTCTACTTCCTCCTTTTTCTTTTTGAGCCTAGATTTCTACTCCTTTTATTCTCTCTGCCTGCTAGTCCACACATCCTTTATTTTGCCTAGCTACTGGCTAGTCTGCTCTTTATTAGTCCAATCAGGGGCCTTAGGCAGGCAAGGTGAAACAAATGCAACACATCTTTACATAACTAAACCCACATCCTTACATCATTAAAAAAAAGCAGCATAAACAAAAGTAGCACACCTCTATACAGTTAAAGTCATACTCTGCAGCATAAATAAATGTAACACATTTTTCCCGGTTAAAATAATATTCTGCAACAGTGCACTCTCTGCAGGGGGCACTCTTTAAGCCATGAATGTCTGGGGGGGGTTGAATTTTCTCTACAAACTGACAGTATTCTCACTCAGAACCAAGAAAGGCTTTTCTGTCCCTCCAGGCCTCACTGTAGGAGTCAGACTTTTCCATTCCTATAGGTCTGAGGCGTTGGTCTTTGACATGCCATGCCTGTGTCAACCAAACACATTTACTCATGATGTCAATCACTCCCTATGCATTTTCTTTTAAGATTTAGCTTTACACACACACACACACACACACATATATATAGTCTGCATGTGCTCACAGAGTTACAGATGACTCTGAGACACCCTATGCTTGTACTTGGAGCCAAACTACTGTCTTCTTGAAGAGTGGGAGGCACTCTTAACTGCCTAATATATGACTCCAGACACGAGTCAGGTCCCTTTTATATTTTATATCAATAATTAAGTGCATGTAACTTACATAACAAGAAATACGATTACCACCACCCTTAGAAGCCTTACTTCAAAAGTCATTCTTTTAGTACCCAATTCATTTGCTTTGTCATAATGCTCTCGTGATTCTTAAAACCTATAACCTGGCCTTCACAACAAATAATGCTGAATCAGTGTGATGTGGGTTAAGAAGTGTATCTTAGTGTGTGCTTAATAGATAATACAAAAATTAATTCTGAATGTTAGCAAAGACCTATTTGTGCAAATAAAAAATAAATATCTAGAGAAAAATAAGGTGAAAAATCCTTATGATCTTAGGTAAGAAAAGATAGAATTGGGGTTTGTAGAGGTAAGATGCTTCATCCATTAAGAGCCCTAACTGCTCTTATTGTGGCCCTAGGTTCAGTTTTTATCACATACATGGTGGGCCCACAACTCTCTGTAACTCCAGTTACAGGGAATCTGACTCCTTCTGGCCTCTGTAGGTACTGCATACATTGTGTAATTACATGTAAAGACAGAAAATTAAGATAAATAGAAAGAAAATAATGAAGAGATAACATCCATGTCTAATAGCTCCTAAAAGCTTAAGTTCCTTGATTCTTTCAAAACTAGTGTTGAAAGAATGAAAAATAATTCCACAAAATTAGAAGGTATTTTCAGCTACACATCTAATAAATGGGAATGACTAACTCTGTTCTCAGAGAAACAAATGTCTGACGATCTAATCTCAGTGTTTCTAAGAGAAGTGAAAATAAGTACTTTCTTTGCATTATTTATTTCTGTTTCAGGGGTCTGGGGCTTTTTTCCACAGGAATCTTCAGTTCAGGAAAGATTTACTGTCCAGCAACCACTTTAGGCTATATTGAATCTCTTTCTACCTCAAATGCATGTGGGGGCCCAAAGGTGGAGAAGGCTTTGTTCTACTGCCAACTTTATTAAACTGAGAGCTGTTCTCCTGAACTCTCTTTAACCCTTAAACATCCAGCTGAGCATTGACTAAGAGAGAAAAGTCTCATGAGACTGGGAGATTTTGAAAAAGCAGTGGCCATTGTTTTCACAAGGTCCTCAGGCTGAGAAGATGATGTCCGTGCACACAGCACATCCGGGTATTCAGTTTTGCCTCGCTTCTGCTTTATCTCAAGGACGTTTCCAGATGCTGACCCTAAAGACCTACAGTGGTTTCTAGCCTGCCACTGCATGCATCCCATAGGCAGTAGCTATATTGAGATATCTTCCCACGGCCTCTCAGTTCTCCATTTCCGCAAACCCTGTGAGCAAGGTAAACATGCTGGCTTTTCCTGATGGCATCCTCCAACTCTGAACCAGAGTTTCAGGATGACTGTCTCTGTCTCCCCTGTTCCCCACCACCACTTCCCTCTGGAAGCTCACTTCTTCAGAAGCTCCCACAATTGTGTAGGGCGGGCTTAAACAAAGTAGATACAGCCTTCTGCATGGTTCTTAGTTTTCTCTCATAGCTTCAGATCACGGCCATTCCAATTGGTTGGTGGCTATGACTTTTTCCTGCACAATAGAAGCAGTCGGTGGTTGTCAGGCTCTGTGGCCTGCAAATCTCTGGATTTTCGCTTGGCTCTTTACAGAAAAGATATGTGCTCTGGTGTAACAGGGAACGCCAATATCCCATTAATGTCTCTCCATTGTGACTGAACCCTTGCCGACATAAAGGCAAGTGACTAATAATTGATTTCACAGTACACATTGCTAGAGAGTTCTCGGGAGATTTTTGCAATGAATAAGGATGAGATCTAATGCAATTAGCAGAGTACTTACCTAGAATAGCATACACCAGAACCTAGATCTGGTCTCCAACACCACAAGCAGCAGGATATAGTGGCATACACCTTTACTCCCAGCCGTCAGGGAAGTGGCGGGGAGAATCAACAGGATCAGAGGTTCAAGGTCATCCTCTCATTATTTAATAAGCTTAAGGGCTGTCGGAGACATTGCCAAGACACAGAAAAAACAGAACAAAACCATAGTGAATAATTGGGAAGGAACAGGTGTACTGTAGCCCATAACAGGTCTACAGTACAGATATGGAAGGGCTTTGAGGCCACCATATGTCAGCTTGCATAGTCTTGGACATGTCTCAGAGTTGAAGAGAAGAGCCTGGTTGCTATTGACAATGACAGCAAAGTGGATGATCTGTGCTTTGAAAGTGAATATACTCCCACCATGAGGTCAGAAAAGATATACTGGGAAATCAACACCCGGCCTGACATAGAGATATATCAATGTCACTTGATAACAGAGATAATCCCAAAGTAATTTTACACACACAACAGAAATATGGAGCACAGATGCCTGAGATCCGCCTTCATCCACAGCAATCGTGCTCTCTTCCTGATCCCTCACACCGTTGGGCACTTATCTCAGTACTGTAGCAAAACACCCAGCAAATGCAGTTCTGAGAAGGAACGGTTTGTCTCACAGTTTGAGCGGACCTGGTCCGTCATGATGGGGAAGTCATGGCAGGAGGAGCATGAGACACATCATGTCTGTAGTCAGGTGCCACAGAGAGGTGAGTGCTGGTGTTCCATTTGCATTTTTCCCCTTTTAAATTTGGTCTGGGATCCCAGCTGTTTATGATGTTACAAACACTGAAGGTGGGTCTTCCCTTCTCAGTTAAACTCTGTAAACACCCTCACGGATCTATCCTAGGTGATTCTAAATACAGTTAGAGTGATAATTCAAATTGACCAGCTCACTGGCAAAGGTAGTCTGGTCTAGTGTACTTAGATCCAATGGCCTCTCTTGGTACTCTCTTACTCAGTTTCTTAGTATGTGGCGTAACTGACTACTGTTTGGAGGAGCTGATTGATTTCAGGAACACTGGCTTCTCTGTTGATTGTGTTGTATCACTAACTCCTTTTCAATCTTCTTTGCTGGTTCTCCATCCTTCACTTAACTCTAATTTGGGATTGAATCTCATCTATATCCTTCCTAAACGCCTTGAACCCACATGTATATTATCTGTTTCTATGGCCTAAAATACCATCAACATACTATGATTTCCTAAACTGTTATCATCGTCCTCTGGCTTTTCCTTCTGCCCCAGTTCATAAACTCAAGCACTTGGGTTTGTTTGTTTATTACTTAGCTCTATTCAGCCTTCTAAAAGGCTGTTATGTATGTTTATGCATATATACATATTCATATAAAGTATAGTTGAATTTCTAATTTAAGAAAGTGTTGCTACATCCCATTTAGTTCTCATGCCCCAGATTGAGTTTGCTTTCTTCTTTTCTAATTAACCAACTCTTCCAGTGCATTAGCCAATGAAGTTCATACTGCCACTGCTTTAGGTCCCCAGTGTATTCTTCTCTCTACGTTCCCAGCACTATCACTGAATCTAAGTTACTGCCATTTCCCATGTGAGTTCCTAGAAACACCACAGAGTGAATTTCCCACTTCTACTCCTGTCCTCTATTCCTGATCAATTTAGTTTAAGTGAAACAGTCTGCAAAATATTAGTAAAATACAGAGCAGAAAATATCTTTTGCACTTCAAATAGTTTCTATTAGAATAAAACATTGTTTTAATATTGTATATAAGAATTTACCTGGTTTGGTCTTTGACATCATTTCCAATAAGATCAGGAAACAATGGGTCATGGGTAGGAGAAGGAGAGGCTTCAGTGTGATTGAGGACAAAGGTTGGTATTGGAAAATGTGAGGGATGACAAGACTAAACCAAAGAAGGGATCAAACTGAGAAGGCCCAAGAACTAGAAGCTTGGATGTTCATTGAAGAATTGTATCAATAAAATAACTAGATCAAAAGCTACATAAGAATTTTAAAAGGCAATGGATCATGACTATGTTTAGTTTTGCCCCAAATAACAATACTTTAAACGTAGCTGAGGTTCATTTCATTAGCTGATGTTTTAGGCAACACCTTGTGCTTTCATCAGTATTAATGTGGACCATCCGCAAGTACAATGGCGGCTTCTGTGTCAAAGACAGGCAACTCACTTCTTCTTCTAGTGCTCTCATGAAAGGTTCAGGTCTCTCAACCTGAACTTCAGGATGTTTAGCGGCACTGAAGTGGGTGTCCAGAGCCATTAGGTAAATGTCCTACTCTCTCACATTGTTATCTTGGATATTTACTCAGAAGCCCTCTTTGCCCAACTAGATTCTATTGCTTTACCTCTTTACCGTGCTTACTGCCTCTCTCTTCCCAGAACTCCCTCTCCGGTGCATAATTTGCCTCAAACTCCTTGCTTTAGTTTCTCTTATAGGTGGAACTTATTGCTTTATTCAAAATTATTAATTAAGAACATTGTATATCATGGGTATCACGTCACAAGTGTGTGGTTTCACATGGGTCCGTGAAATGAAGACTCAGAGACACTTTGAAAATGAACTTAGCCTTAGTAGCCACAGGAGTCCTCAGTCTCTGTGTATTGAAGCACTTTCCCTTAGCCCTTAGGAAATTTCATTTTTTTCCTATGTTTATACTTTAGCTACTGGATTTCCATATCTCAAAACAAACTGAATGAGAAATACAATGCCAAGGACAAACATTTGTTTCATGAGGTACCACGGTTTTCTGGGTTTCCTCTGACTAAGTTTTGCATAGGCTTTGTATCCATGGGACAATCTCAGACGAGATTCACAAATGGTATCTGTAACACAAGAAATGAATTAGAACTGTGTGCTAACTCCTGAACTAGGCCAGTTATGGCCCAGCAGGGATTTTTATGGTCGACAGAGGTTGCTTGCTGACACTCCAGTGCCAGGCCTGCAGGAATTTCTGCCACATTTGTGCAATGTGCTTGACACAGAGTCATTAAGACATTTCAAGATGAAAATAAAACACTCTGGGTTTGAACATAGCACATGAGTGTGTGTGTGTGTATGTGTGTGTGCACATACACACACACACGTGCATGCACGCTTAAAACTCAGACATTTCTTAATAAGAGAAAGCAACAGTAATGGGGAAATCTCATTTCCCCATTATTGTTGTTAATTCTTTTCTTATATACCTTGTAGTGATGGTTCAAAGAAAATGGCCCCAGAGGGAGGGGCACTATTAGGAGTTGTGGTCTTTTTGAAATCAGTGTGGTTCATTGGAGAAAGTGTGTCACTGTAGGGATGGGCTTTGAGGTTTTTTTTCTCAAGTTTCGTTCAATGCAAAAGTCAATTGACTTCCTGTTGTCTTGGAGTCAAGATGTAGGACTCTCAGCTCCAGCACCACATCTGCCTGCATGCCGCCATGATGATGATGGACCGAACCTCTGAAACTGTAAGCCACTGCCTCATTTAAATGTTTTCCTTGTAAGAGTTGCCATGGTCATGGTGTCTGGAGGGGGGGAAGAAAAAAGAAAAAAGAAAAAAACAAAAACAAAACTAAGACATTTGTCTTAGTTGATTTCTCCTTGCTGTAATAAATAAAATACCACGCCAGAGGCAACTCAAAGGGGGGTTTATTCTGTATTACAGTTCCAAGATACAGTTCAGTGGTGGAGGGGAGAGATATGGCAGCAGACAGGGAAGGCAATGTGGTAGGAGTGGTCACATTAAATCCACACTTAGATATTACAGAATGAACAGAAGTTGGGACCAGAGTATAAAACCTCAAAGGGGATCCCGTGACTCACTTCCTCCAGCAAAATTGTAACCTGAGGTTCCACAATCTTCCAAGGCAGCAACACCAGCTAGAGACCACATGTTGATATACATGAGCCTACAAGGGGCTGCTTCACATTTAAATCACAACAGACTTTAATGTATTTTTTAATTTGACTAAACATGAACATTTTTAATTTTATCACAGCACAAATCATTTTGCTTTAGAGTCAATCTTGGATAGTGTCTGATTATTAAGCAATGATTGATGATCAACTTGTTTTTGTTCGTATTGGCATCATTGTTTATTAAAGAGGGCAATTATTTATATCTTGTTTGATTAATTAGGTTACCGGGGAATAGAAATCTCAAATATAGACATAAGAAAATGTCTAATTAAAAAGCCCCTGAACTCTTGCACTAACTACCACGTCATCTACTCTGAAGTCCATTACTTTTCAGTAAACCAAACTTTTGAAAAGAAATTAAAATCTAAAGTTTAAATGGTCTTTGATTCCAAACAGGGATGGGAGAGAGGCTGTGAGTGAGACTGTGAGATGGGAATAAGTGGGGCCAAAGTTTGAAAGAGATATTCTTGTAGCCACCTTCCTGCTACCCACGTCCCACTTCTGATCGCATGAGTTTAGAAAGCCATTCTTCCTACCTACCCAGCGATCACAAAGTGATCCTATCATGCAGTATTTAGCACAGTAAGAAATAAATCAATGTAGGTCAGCAATTTAAAATGTTTTGCTTTACCCCTTAAGTTATTTATCATTATACTTAAAAAATTGACTGTATTAGTAAGTCTTCAGTATGAAAGACTCTTTTCAAATAAGAGAAGATATTGCACCAAGTAGCTATGTTTCAGTACTTCTGGAATCTCATTGTCTCATCTGCTCATCAATCTCTATCTGAAGATTCTACCAATGTCTGTTGTCATGAAACAATCTATTCATAATATTGTTCAGAAGAAAACACTTGCAGACTTGGCCAGTATAGCCAGGCTTACATGACCTTTTTCTTTGCCTACTCTTATTGGCAAACTGGCTAGTAACATAAAATCAAAACTGACATAATTTTTGAATGTGTATGAAAAATAATATAAATGTCCTCTGAGCTCAGTCCTGATGATGTCACTGGACATCATCAAAGCTAAAAGGGGAAAATGAGGTAGACTTTGAGAATTTTGTGTTTGAAAACCACTTTTGAATAAATGAATAGTAAGATGTTGATTTGTTTAAGACTCCTTATCATTCAAAAGCACCTTGTTAGAAGGTCTAAGGACTATCTTTGTGTTTTTCGTGATTTAATTTCATATTGAGAAAAATAGCACTATTTTCTGGTGGTGATACTGTTCAGTTGCTGACTTTAATGTCCTTGAAAAGCAGTTTGAATTAAATTTCACTTTAGAGGGAAAAGAGCTATGCTATTTATACTCACATACTTAAAAATAAAAAAACATTCCAACTTCAAACACTTGATGGTGAAAACATATCTCTGCTTTGCCCCTAATTCTACTTTTTCTTCATTTTGAGACAAAGCCTCAGAAGGAATCACATTCTGAGCTGAGCTGACAAAACCCCTGCCCCAGCCTTTTGATTGGTGAGATTACAGGTTTGCTCTATCACAACCAGCTCCGAGCTATTTAAGTATTTTGCATCTTATGTATTTCATTCATTTCTAAATGAACATGATTTCTTAAATAGCATATATTTCAGTCCATTAACTCCATATTCCCAACATAAAATTACAATTGGGTACAAAGCGTGCATAGAAGACTAGACTAAAAGAGGTGTTCAGAGGAAAACAGAAGGTTGTGTGGTTTCGTTGTTAAAGACTAGCATTTTGAAATTAAAGGGTTTAGACCAGAGGTTCTCAACCTATGGGTTGAGAAGTTCAACAAGCCTTTCACAGAGGCCATCTAATAGTATTGGAAATATCAAGTATTTACATTATGATTCATAACAGTAGTCGGTTATGAAGTAGCAACAAAAATAATTCCATGGTTGGGGGTCACCACCAAATGAACTATATTAAAAGGTTGCAGCATTGGGAATCTTGATAAACACTGTTTTAGACAATTGTACAAAAACAAAGTATTAAAATATTATATACAGTATTATATAATATAATATCCCAGTTAATGACATAATAAATACATCACATGGAATCAAAGTTATTTAGGAATTTAAGGGGAAAATTTTAATATTAGATTAGCTAGACATTCTCTTGGTAAGACTGAATATGAGTTGAGGGTACAAAGTTCAAGGTGAAAATACAGATTCCTTCTGGGTAAGGGTCGACGAGGGAGCTGTTGGGCCAAAATTATCTCAGGGCCTGTACCTTGAGGCCTATAGGACAGAAAAAAAGCCTGGCTCGAGTTCAGGGCCCAGACTTCGAGGCATGTAGCACAAGGAAAATCCTGGCTCGAGTTTGAGTGAGGATGAGACAGCAAAAACTAGGTAGATTCCCCTCTAGCCAGGGGGACAGTTTGGCTGTTTCTCATTGGCTGGAGATACCCTTACATCACAGGATGTAGCTTAACCTTTATAAGTAAATGCTCACAGTAATAAACTGAGTTCCTGCTTTGACTTCACTCCCTATTGTGTTTGATTGTCCTGTATTATGGGGCTATAGGTGGATATAGCACTCACCTTTTCCTGGAGAATAAGGAGGCTCAGGAAGCCTAGAGGGAGCAAAAGATCAAAAGCCAAGGGTTGAAGCCATGAGGGAGCTTCAGGAAACAATGTGTGGAAAGAGGTGTCCTGGAGGAATGCTCCTTTTAGGAAAAGCTATAGTATAGTTTTAGATTAGCATCCTCATGAAGAAGCTGTAGGGTACAGCATCGCTTCCTGAAACACTATACGATCATGCACCTAATCTTTTGTAAATGTGGTTTCTATTCTTGAAAATCTCAGATATATTAGGAATTTAAATCTTTTTGTCATTTTAAAGTGCCTTCACTCTTTTCTTCCAGCTCAAAAGGGGACCAATTCATTCTCCTTAGCCATTTGAATCGTCACAGAAAAAGCCGTGTCTTCTAAGAAAAAGTTGAGTACCACACATTGAAGGAGATAGAGTAATGAGTTCATCTGGGTCCAATCTGTGGAGGAGCTTGAGTATCAGAGTAATGAGTTTGGATTTCATGGTAGCCATGAAAGGTCTTTGAGGAATGCTCACGAGTGGGAAATGCAAAACCAAGTACTGTAGAAAATAAGCGTGGACTTACTATGTAGGCTTTGTGTATGAGGAAGTTGATAGACTAGAGTTACCTCAGAGATCTGCATAAGCAATCACTTAGGCAATTTCATTGTTTTATGAGCCAGTTCTGCACTGTAATCTACAAGAATATTTAGTATCTTTCCCTCTTTTCTATTTCTTAAAGATCTGAGGACTGACTCCTTTAGACCTCATAATGGTTTCTTTCTTTGACTATAAGTCAAATCTGTGACAGCCATAGGAACTAGGAAAAGAAAAGAGACACTAATTCAGTTACAGTGCTACACAACTTCTAACTTATGCTAATCAATAATATCATCCATTACAGTATCTATATTGACTTGTTTCCATCTTGCAAATCAATATTATTAAAATCATTCAAGGAATACAGTGCCTTTTATGTAAGAAACTAACACAGACAAAGCTTTTGTAAGAACCAAATATTGACATCTTTACCAGTCTTCCAAGGAAAATATAAGTGTTCTGAAATTGTTCTCAAATAGTTAAAAGGTGATAATGTTTTAGGGAATTAGCATCTTTGATGGACTATTTAATGATGTATTTCATTCTCTGGGAGGAAAAAGTGGCTTAGGAATGCTAGATAATGTTGGAATAATGAAGAAACTTAGGAATGATAAGTGCTATAAGAAGATAAATGGTAAAAAAAAAATGCTGAAAGAAGATAAAATTCACATTTCTTGCCTAGCTCCATTTCTACCACAGCCCTGGGTGCCATCAGCCATAACTGATTTTTTTTTTTCCAGAAACGTGAAGAGCTATCGCAGCAACTCTCGGGTGCCTGTATTATTACTTAGGGCTATGGCTACATACTTGACAAAGGAGTTTATTTTGACTCACAGTTCAAGGATGCAGTCCTTCCCAGTGTTGGAGCCCTCAAGCAGGAACTTGAGGTAGCTGGCCGCATTAAGACTGAAGAGGTGACTGCCTGAATTCATCTACCGAATAGATGACTGTCTGAATTCACCTACCTTTCCCTTCTTCGTTGGGCTTTCCAGGTCCTATCAAGTTGCTTAATGAAATTAACCATACAATGCCCCACCAAATCTGAACTTCCTTGATAAGTCTTCCTCTTTTTCAGTACTCAGTTATCTTCTTTCAGCTATAGAATTTCATTTCATGATTGGGGTGGGGGAACGTGGAGAAACAGCATGCTGCAGGCTTTCTTCCCTTAAAGAGATACTCAATGATGCTCAAATGCCTGAGATAACCTGGATGAGAAGAATGCAGCTTCTGCGCCAACTTCTCAGGAGATAACATGCATCTAAGATTGACCACAGCCTGTACCCGAAGGTCAAAGGGAATGTCTTCATAAAAAGTGGATCCTCATGGAGCACATCCATAGGCTGAAGGCAGACAAGGACCACCTGAGAAGCTTCTGACCGGCCAGGCTGAGGCTAGCAGATCTAAGATCATTTAAGCATGGTAGCACCTGGAGCAGGTCAAAGATGGTGGAGATCATTAAGGAGGGAGAGACCAAGAAATCAAGCTTCCTTAGTGTTTGTACATAGTGGGCTGCTCGTGGGCTCGGGTGGATCAGTCATTAAAATAAAACAAGCCTTTGTCTGCTGCCCTCTTTTAAAAAAGAAAAATAAAAAAGGCATTTCCTCCCTCAAAATGATTGCTAACAAAACAAAGCAAACAAACAAAACCAAATGTGTTGTATTGATAGCCAAAGACTATGGACTGGAGAGACAGCCCAGCTGTTAAGGAAGCACTTTGGTTCCCAGTATCCGTGCCACGTTGTACACCGCCAATTATAAATAAAGAAACAAGAGGTCCATTGTCTTCTGTTGACCTCTGTGGACACCACAGTCATATTCATTAAAACATACTATCACACATATATACATGCAATTGGAAGTAAAAACAAAATCTTTTTAAAAATATAATTAGATATTCAAGTTATAGGTGCTTGAAGTACAATGAATATACCCATGGATAGTATTAGGCACCACAGCAAATGAATCAATCTGTCATTCGGGAATGTCTTTCCATAGTCTAACTGTTCAAAAATTCAACATAGAAATGAATGTAACATATGAAAGAGTTGAAATGACTAACTGTAACACAGTGGGAATGATTATCTCATACTTGGAGTATGTGTGAAATGCTGACAGAATAATTGATTAGTATTTTTAAAACACAGTTAAAAGCTACTGTATAATTTTCATCAGGAAATCTGAACAAAAGTAATTGAAAAGGAGTAAATCAGTGACAAACAACTGTCTGCACACTATACCATGCATTTGAGTAATCCTTGAAGATGTCATTGTGAGAGGTGTGAGTGAAAGGCAAGTGAACTGGGTGTGTGTGTGGCCAGGGCGTTGGGAGGGGGGGCATCTGACAAGCTGTAGCAGGAGCAATAAGATTTCTCAAGGCTACAAAAAGAGCCAGCATCAGCCAAAGATGAATTTCTCCACAGATCATGATAACGACTGTGTACCAAAGAGTCACAACAATAAAGTTAGCATCCCTGAGGAGCTCGGGGAAGCTCTCAGGACAGTAAAGAAAGCTGCCTGTGAAATACCTCATTGTGGCATGAGAAAGAGAAGCAGGACTTCTCAGGTTTCTTTGTGTCCTAACTTGTCCATGTGCAGCTCAAAGGTAAGGCTAGGGACCAGATAATGAAAATGAAGGAGGCAGAAATGCAGGCAAGTCGAGAACAAAAGCTGAAGAGCAAACTCGGGGAAGCTCCAGCTCAGCTTCTCCAGCCATCATCTCCGAATCCTAGTGACTATCATGTGTGTAAATCTTTTCTTCATTCAGTCTTATTAACAGACTTATACACCCTCAAAAGACCATATAGCTGTAGCGATCTATTTGACGTAGCTATAGGCACACCAGGCATCGGTAACCAACACAGCATCTTTTGAGATAATACGTTTTTTCTTTCTAAGTTTCAAATTACAGACTGATGGTAACCCAATCTTTTATTTTCCAGGGAAAAGAAATCTAAAGATTTTTTTCCAATATTGGTTATTAGCCAGAACCAGATCCGAGACAGATGGCCATGACTACTCTCTTTGCCCTGCTGAATTGGCATAGAAATAGCATGCTTGCCTTCTTTCTACGGCCTGAAATCAAATGGCTCTCCAGCTATTTGCTATAATCTACTCTAACAAACCTCTTACTTGTGTTGAACTTTCCAGTTCAACAGGAATGTGATTTGCCACAAAACCAACAACCATAACAGCGTTGCTAATGATGCTCTTCCCTGGCCATGTCTCCTGAGAAATGCGGAAAGTTTGTATGTAGAAGGAATTGTAAAGTTGTCCCATACCAGAACAATAAAATTAAGAAATAAAACTTTGACATGACACACAAATGTCTAAGTTCATGTCTTAGTCAATTTGGGCTGATGTAATAAAACATCTTAGATTACGAAGTTGTGTTGGGATCAGAAATTGACTTTTCAAGGGTCTCATGCCTGGTAAATCCAGGATCAAGATGATAGCAGCTTCACTTTCTGGTGCCAGGTCCGCATTCCCCAGAAGGAACCTTATAATTGTATCCTTGTAGGGCAGAAAAGCAAACAGGCAACTTTAATTTGACTTTATACAGTGGCTGATCCATTTAAATGCTCTGTGTTGACTTAATCACTTCTTCAAGACTCCCTAATACTTTTAGGTTTGAGAGCTACATTTCAGTACAGGGATTTGAGGGATCTTATTAAACATTCAGATCATGGCAATACTTGTCAGCTTGCTAATTATAGGCTTTAGAACAGGTCTCAATAGCTAATTAATTTTGTGTAACTGAACAATCTATACATTCCATCCTTTCTTGCCCCAGGTAACCCGTTCTATTTTCAGTTTCTGTGAGTTTAGCTATTTCGTGGATCTCATATAAGCTAAATCACGTAGCATCTGTCCCATTGTAGCTTATTTCATTTAGCATCCTATCTTCCAGATTCTACCTCAATAGCTTAATTTTCACAGTCAGGTTTGATTCAATCTTTTCCTTGGGGTGTCCCTTCTGTCTCATTAACCCAACAACACAAGTTTAAAGACCTAAAGACTGCTCTCTACAGGAGCCATGTGATGAACTCCAGGAGTCTGACTAAGGCATGCGCCTTTTACTACACCTAGCCTTAGCGACATAGCATACATCTTCTCAGTTCTCGGGAGAGCTCTTTCAATGGGTGCCCATTGACTATATAGCAAAGTTGCTGGCTGCAGTGAAGGGGATTTGAGTGACTTCTGCTTAAGCTTTTCTCCTGTGCATGGTACGTCACTGGCAGTTTTCAGCCACACAATGGCACACCCCGGAATGTTCAGCAGCAAGCCATGTGCCTTCTTGTGCTCAACTGTGTGCCAATGTTTAGAGAACGGGCATGCAGAAATGGAGTTAGAGAGGTCCCCTGGGTGTTTCATTGCCAATCCTATAGCCCTCAAAGCAAAACTGCCTTTATGTAGGGATTGCCTTCCTTGAATTTGCTCATCTCCCGGTGTTTCCCATTGCATTACTTTTTAATTCATTAGCAACTTTTGCTATGAGACTTGATTAATATTCAAATGCCTCTAACTTTACCATGGTGTCCTAGGTTCAAATTGCCTGGTATCTATTTTTTGTATGGGTTAGGCCAGTACTCAGTGAGACGCTAGCAAATGACTTACAATACTTAATTAGAACAGATATCTTAGATGCATTTTGTGCTTGGGCATAAGAAAAGTACTCATTGAACACTATTTCATTCCTGTTGTTAGCTACCGTCTGTATTTCCAGTCTCAGAAATATCCAGTAGTATCTGAGCAACCAAATTAGCATCCTAGCAGGACATTGTAGATCTCCATTTTTTGACAGTCCTTTAGAAACTGTTTCTACTTGGGCCCCTGCTCGAATTCAAGTATTTTTGACAGCGCTTTTGTAAATAGGAACCATTATGATTCTTAGATGAAAAAACAAAGACCCCATGGCAAAGCCAAAGCAACCAGATTCATCCTGGTCCTTGGCAATGCCTGTAAGCTGGGTTATTTGTATGCTTTCAGGACTGCTGTTACTTGCTCCAGTCCTTGTAATTCCGAGATCTTTGAATTTTAGCTGAACTTATTAGCTTGCCTCTGTTTGTCACGTGAACCCCTGTAGTCCTTAACTCCTCTGACCTTCTCCTCAGAGGAGGCATTTTCATAATAACAGTCAATGCGATTTACTAGCTTGCTTTGAATGTTTATCGAATCAAAGGCTCATCTCATGGAACTACAGCAGTGAGCTTGGCAAATTCAAATACACTCCAACGGGCTAGTGTATTTACACAGACTTCTCTGCAGTAAGAGGTCAAATTATGCCGATTTGTTCATGGAAAAGGCAACGAACGGGAGAGCACAAGTCTAGTTTCTGGTGACAGGGGGGCCCCTTTGACCTGGGTGCTTCCCTACAGGAAAGACACCATCTAGTCAAAGCTGTGAGCACCACCTCACTCATGGCTTTATAAGTTACAGATAGCAAGCTCTTTGCACCTGTGTGCTCCATTAACAACGAAGCTCTGGGGACCAAAAATCATGCATCAGTCACTCTCTCTACCATCTTGGTATCCTGTGCTATTTACAATTTGTTGCCTTAAAACATGTAGGGAGTTATCAAAAGTTCTTACCCATCATGACCATTTAAAACTCCAGGAAGGTGACTTAGGCAGTATATTTAGATAGAAAGACACAGGCTATTGTCTCTAATAATACAGAGTGTCTACTATGAGGATAGATTCAGTTAAAGTCAACTAAACATGGAAACCCTTCCACTCTTGCTCCCTACCCCTAACCTCAGCCGGCCGTTGGTCCTTCCACATGGCATCTCCCAGTCTTCCTACTTTCCCTATGGCCCATCCAGAGCACTGCATCTCCCAAGAATACTGCAAGCATTGCATACCTCTCTTTCATATAGTAATTTGGGAGAACTGTGCCAGCTAGTCCTAGGCTAGCTGTTCCCCGAATGCTCTCCCAAGCCCATG
Source organism: Myodes glareolus (assembly GCF_982192425.1). Taxonomy (NCBI): domain Eukaryota; kingdom Metazoa; phylum Chordata; class Mammalia; order Rodentia; family Cricetidae; genus Myodes; species Myodes glareolus. The sequence continues at coordinate 17,785,842 of NC_142033.1, read as the reverse complement.
GTCTTCTTTCCTTAGCACTGTTTTAGCATTGCTCAGCTCCCAGTACTACTCACTCTGTCCGGCTTGCCCATGGAAGTACAGTCAGGTTGGTGTTCATGTGCTTTCTCTTTGTGACTCTTGTTATTTGATTTGCTTTCTTCAGGATTGCCATCATTTTGTTGTTGTTTTGGTTTGGTTTTTTGAGACAGGGTTTCTCTGTCTCTTTGAAGCCTGTCCTGGAACTAACTTTCGTAGACTAGGCTGCTCTCAAACTCACAGAGATCTGCCTGCATCTGCCTCCCGAGTGCAGGGATTAAAGGTGCATGCCACCACCACCCGACCCAGGATTGTGGTCTTTATAAACTTTCAGTGACTATTTAAGAGGGCTGGGAAAGTCAGAACAATACCTCGTCCTCCAAATGTTAGTAATTATTACACCCATTTCTTATTAGAGGTGTGCTTGACATGCTTGGGTTGTTCTTCTAGTATAAGGTGAAGGAAAAGTCACAAATTAGAAAGAAAAGAAAAAATCAAGGGAGGAAAGAGAAGAAGGACAGGGGAGCTATTCTGATTATCTTTAATACCACTCACACTGCTAAGTGGGTGGGTTATGACCACTTCCTTGCTTCCCATTTCTCTCTTCGTCTCTCTCTCTCTCTCTCTCTCTCTCTCTCTCTCTCTCTCTCTCTCTGTTCTGGCCATTTATTGTTGTGTAACCCCTTATGCATTTTTGGAGTCTTTAATTCTATGTATGTCTCCTGAATATGATTTCCTTGTCTTCCCAGGAGCTAGATTATGTAAGAGACCAGGAGAAGGAGCCCCTCCCGATTGCAGCACCTTCGATTATTCTAGTCAGGAACAGTAATTGAAATGTTTCCCTGGTTCTCAAACAGCCTGTAGTCCCAGGAGCTTCATAGCCACCAATAGCATCAGGGTTGGAGCATTTGTGGTACACAGAAAGCATGCAATTAAAATGCATTAAAGTGATTTCATGTTCAAATAGGTCACTGAAGTTGATCACTTTAGTATAGGTTGAATCTCAATATTTATATGGGTAACAAAGCTGTACAATTTCAATACTCCATAATAGCTCTTTTAAATTTATTTGCACATCTATTCAACAGGAATGAAAGAACAGCAACACAGACTATTTGTAGCGATGCATTTTCTTCCTGCTGCCTCTGCTATTGCTTTGAAAAAACTGCACTTGCTAACTGTGAAGAGACAAAAAGCAGAGCTCCCACTTTAAAGGGAACAGAGAAAGTTTAGCCTAGAGCCAAATTTGAACGACCATGCCGTGCGAACACAAATTAAGGTTATCAAAAATTCATTGTTTCAATGTGGAGGGAGTTTTATAGTTTCACAGAACAAAGTCATAAACAGATATGTGTTTAAGACACCTTGGTGTTTCCATCAGAAAGGTGAGTGTAGCAAGATGGAAGAAGCTTTTCTCTAGGCCGCAGATGCTGCTGAATCATGTTTGTAACTTTCGGATTGGTGGAAGCTAAGGGTCTCCGTTAAAAAGATTCCAAAAGACTTAACTTTTAGGAGCAAGGAATGGTTCTTCGTGGGACTAAACCCAGCCCAAAATAAAGTAATTAATCTCTGAACTCAGAACATTCCAGCCTCTCCACATCACTGTGGTCCTATCAGTCCATCATTGGTCTTTGCACACGCAGCTTCTTTCCAGGAATTCTAATTGACAGATGTAATCTCAAATTTTCTCTAATTTTCATCACAAAGCTTTTAAATGAACTTTTTCTATGTCAAACTAGAGTGTATGGACTTGCTTATGGAGTTTCACTCATATGTATGGGTTGATTGGTTCCATTCTTAAAGCTCTTTACTTATTATAACCCCCTTTTGCATTTCTTTATGATTTTATCACTGTCATAAAGTTAGTTAAGTTGGAATATCAGATATCTGAAAAATGATAAACAAGATGGAAAACTTTATTGCCATTATGAAATTAAAGGGGCTGCTTATAAACTCTTCATCTGAGATGTAATTTCATTTACAGGCTTATTTCATTTCATGGACATGATCTTGATTTCGTCTATTGTGAAGATACCCTTACAATTTCATATTGTCTTTCCAGTTTTCCACATTGCTGAATTTATTGTACTTTATAAATTTGTCTAGCCTACTTTTCTGTTTTTCTGGTAGTGTTACATAATGTCTTTTTTTTTTACCTCCCTAATTATCCTCTTTTTTTTTTTTTTGAGCCCCTGTCTTTTCTCTAAGGGCTCATTCGAGTCACTGATAAATATTGTTAGCCATCTTTTTTTAAGGAAGCCTAAAGAAAAAGACCCCTCTTTCTTCAAGCTTTCCAGATTTTGTTGTTGTTGTTGTTATGACTAGTTCTGTAATATCTACCTGGTAACATGAGATACCTGGGAACAGTGGTGTAAAACTGGCTTTCATGAGGACTGTGAAGTGGTTTCAGTGCCCATTGACTGAATTCCAAGTCTCTTGGAGTTGAGACTTGATTCTTGCATAGTTATATTTCCAGTTCTTAGAACACTGTCTAGCATATGGTAGTCACGGCGTATTTTGTTAAATAAGCAAAAGAACAAAGAAGTTCACCTTAATTCCAAGAAAGATGACAGAAAAGCACTCCCCGAAAGGGCTAGCCTGGTGACTCTATCCCTTGTCTAGCCCCTTCATGAACCTAAATTATTTTAAAGATTAAGGATTAGTACTTAGTTTTTGAGATCATTTTTTTTGACAAAAGTTTATATGAATAAAAGGTACACTGTACATATTTTATATTTTGGTATCATGTTTCTGAATATAGTATGCATGTGGTTAAAGTAAATCCCATTAAAACAAAAAAGGCAGAAAAGGTAGAAAAGGAGAAAGGATGAGAGGGAGGCAGGGAGAGAAGGAGAGAGGGACGGAAAGAAGGAAGAGGAGAGGGAAGGAGAGAGGAAAATAATGACAAATATATACTGAGTCTCTATGTTATATACTCTGAATTGTGTTGTGTGGGTTATAGTGTAAAATTAAGAGTGAGAATTCTAGGGGAAGTATTAATAGCCTGAGAGACCAACTCTCAAGGCTACTCCCAGGGTTTGAAGAAAAACTCCATAGTACAGAAAACTGAAATTAATGTTTCTCTATCTGAGTGGTATAGAATAAATTCACACACATGCTTCTTGGGTCATGTTCATTATTTTTCTGTCTATTCTTCTGTCCTCCAATTTTCTACTAAGTTCTAATTCTTTCTGATTCTCCTTTGTTTCAATTTTCTCTTACTTCATTGTTCACCTAGTTTAAAAAACACTTTTTATAGGAGGCTTGAGCAAAAAGAAAAGAAGTTGCAAGAGTTACATCTCATTGGTCATAGCACAATCCTTGAGTAAATGATAAAGGTCGAGCTGTTCTTCATGGTGATACAGGGTTTCAATGTTCCTGGTGTAAGACTGTGACAAGAGGCTGGGGCACAGTGCCCAGTGAGAGGCTGTGAGACAAAGGTCTTATCAGCCAGACTTGGCAAGTGAGGGATTGGGATGATTTTTTTAGGTTGCTTTGTATTCATAACCTTTGTTAGACATATGCAACTCTGACCTTGTGCCATCTGTAAAATATTTAGTGTATTATCCATATACAGAAACATTCAGTCTAGTTTGAATTTGCTCTGAGGTAAAAATGAGCTAATTGTGTGTGGTTGAGTTAAAGAATCAAAGCAGGCTCTTTAAGTGTCTTACAGTCCTCATGGATAGATAATAGATAGACAATAGATGTACTCATGAAGCATATCTTTGTATATTTTCTATATATCAAAATTATACAGTAAACGAGAAGTCATATTCCTGACCACCCACAGATATATGTGCCCATAAGATTGAAATGCATCATGAGATTATGCACATATGTCATATCAAATTGCATACTACAGTGCGGGTATTGGGAAGGCACCATACCTACTTTTGCAAATGTGAAATTACAGACAGGAGTAACAGTTTCCAGAGTCAGTGGTACCATAGGCCCTGCCTGGACAGGATTCTCCTCCATCAGAGAATCACTTCTCTGGTGGGTTGACATCTGAACACAAATTGCCTTCTGCTGCAAGTCCCACAGCCTCTGACAAGGCTCCTGGAGGGAACAGTTCCATGGCTACTTTCTTACTGATGACCTTTGACAAATTAATTAATTTGGCTATTGCCTCAGTTACCTGTTTGACTGTGCTACTGTAAAAAAGAATCACATGTAAAGATACTCATTGCTGAGTTTTACATATAGTAAACAATATGCAGGCAGATCTCTGTGTTTTCAAGGCCAACCTGGTCTACAAGAACCAGTTCCAGGATGACTAGGACTGTTACACAGAGAAACCCTTTCAAGAAACAAAAACAAAATAAAACAAAAAGTGAATATAGGAGTTTATATAAGTTTATCTAATAACCTGAATACTGAGGTGGGTTCAGAACACTCATAGAAATAATCCCTTGTCAGATTATGAACTGGAGTTCTGCTGATGCTCCCCTGTCTTATCTTACAAGAATGAGTGGGTCTTGACAGATAAACTATGTTTAGAAGTGAAATAGAAAGTTTATCAGAGAATCAACTATAATGATTGTTGTGTACATCACAAAGTTATAATTTCAAATGCTTCCAGTTAAAATCCTAATAAAATGAATGTTTCATTTATAATTCAGTTTTATATAAAACTCATGGATTGCTGAGAGCTCATTGAAATTCATGATGTTGGAAAAGCACCCCTCTTATTAAATTCAAACACAGAAGTTACATTCTGCCAATTTCTCATTAATCTTTTCTTTTCTACTTCTCTTTTTTTAAGGTCCACCATGAGCAAGAAATGGGACTTAAACTCTTCAGAATACTGGAATCACACCTGGAGCAGCAATGACACACAGCATTATTGGTACTCTGATAACAACATCACCTATGTCAACTATTATCTCCACCAGCCTCAAGTGGCAGCGATCTTCATTAGTTCCTACTTCCTGATCTTTTTCCTGTGCATGGTGGGAAACACTGTAGTTTGCTTTATTGTAATAAGAAACAAGCACATGCACACTGTCACCAATTTCTTCATCTTAAACCTGGCAATAAGTGATTTACTGGTTGGAATATTCTGCATGCCTATCACATTGCTGGATAACATCATTGCAGGTATGTTGAGTTATGTGTGGTATAAAGATGACCTGAGAAAATTGTAGGCAGAAGTTTCTATCTCAACTAGCTCTGTCAGAAGAACATGAGACTCTTAATTTCAGGCTCATGAGTTTGAGTCCCATGTTGGGTGCCATTTATAGACAGAAGTTTCTGTTCCTCCTGGTCCTGGATCCATTCAGTCCGAAATAAATGCAGAGAGGCTTATATTAATTGATCTCTTAGCTCAGGCTTATTACTAACTAACTATTACAACTTAAATTAACCCATAATTCTTATAAATGTTTGGCCGTGATGCTTGGTACTATTTCTCAGTGAGGTATTATTATCCTGCTTCCTCAGTGTCTGGCTGGTAATGCCATATCTGCCTTTCCTCTTCCCAGAAATCTCCTAGTCTGGTTGCCCCACCTATACTTCCTGCCTGGCTACTGGCTAATTAGTATTTTTTAAAACCAATATGACTAACCAATATTTACACATACTTATTGAGTTCCCAGGAGTGTTCCAGGTATCTATCTTCACAAGATGACCATTTGAAACAAAGCATGTAATAATCAAATAGATATGTGGTTTGGGAGCAAAAACTTCGCTCCCACACTTTTGGACCCCTGTCATCATTCCTTTGTGCCACTTCACATGTTCTAGAGGTGCAGGGATGGTGTATTTCTTGGTCCCAATAGGGTTTTTATTTAGTGTTGATTTACTACTGTTGTGTCAATTGAGAAACAACACTTGAGATGTTCACATTCCTACCAATATAGAAAAATAACAAAATAATTGCAACATATTGAAGTTATCTGCAGTAGAACAAGTTATTTCAAATCTCCAATCCTCTCATGACACTCAGTTTACTGCCATAGTTATTTTGAATTAAATGATTAATATTTTGTGCATAAATCACTCCACTGTATTCTTGGTTTTGTTTCCCACTAGGAGGCCACTTGTAGCATTTCCTGTCTTTATTTTTGGTAATTATGACCATATATCTACATAACATACAACTAATGTCATTTTCTGTTTTCGAAACTACATAAGACAGAAATTCCATTTTAGTAATCCACTTCTATCACATAAACACAAACATGCATTCAAACCTTTCACTTCCTCTGTTGGTTACGATAGGAATTGCTGTTGTTGTTAGCTGTCTCCCTACTGATTCCCTCGTAATCGTCTCCACTCTCTTTGTACTTAGTACTCTGTTTTCTGATACCACATCTTCTTTCTACTTTATTCCTTCCTAAGAAATAGCACACTGGGATAAAACATTTCTGAGAACTGACACATCTCTAAATGGCTTTGTTTCGCTCTCACACTTGATTATAGCTAGCTATGTGAACAATTCTGGGTTGGAAAATTTTTCTCTCTGAATTTTAAGGTGATTACTTTTTTGTTACTTCTCAGAAATGCTGAGTTACTGTTGAACATTTCTGACTCTTTTTGTCTTTTATTTGAGTTGCACATTTTTCTTCCTAAAAGCTTTTTGAGTTTTCTTTATCCTTAATGTTCTGAATTTTATGAAATTAGGGCTGCAAGTTGGTTTTCTGTGCACTGGATACAAACTACTCCTTTCAATCTGAAAGCCAATATGTTTTGAGGATTGCAAGTTAGAATTCTGCCTGGGCAACATAAAAACATCATCCTCAAAATCCCCAAGTTTGGGACTAGACAGATTGCTTAATGCTTAAGAGCAGGTCCTAATGACCTAGATTTAGTTCCCAGGACCCTTGTTGTTGCCTCAAAACTACCTATAACTCTAGCTTATTTATCAAGAGAGGGATTTGATGCTCTCTTTGGCCTCTGAGGCCATCTGAAAATACATCACCTGTATTTACCTATGCATACACACACATACAAATAATTTTAAAATTACAATAAATATTTTTTAAAAATCCAAAGACTAAGTATGTAGGTCATTGTCAGAATGTTTACCTAGCCTATACAGGATCCTGGGCTCAATTCCCAATACTGTGGGACAGAGAAGGGTTTTCTCAACTTTCATCTTGAGTTCTTCATTTCGATTAATTCACTTGACCTATTTTTGCTTATTTTCTGTATGTTACTTTCATTTTATATTTCTGACATTACTGGTCATGTGTTAGTTCTATTTTTGTATGAATGTTCCATTACATAGTCTTTTCTTAGAGCCCCTTTATTTTGTGTTTGAGGCTTTCTAACATTAAGAATTTCTAGCATTGTGTTTTAGTGTGAGGTCCTATGTGTTTAATAGACTCACTGGGGAATCTATGGTCTAGACTGTCTGGGAGACCGAAGTGGGGATATCACAAGTTTGAGGGCAATCTGAGCAACATGGTAAAACCTTGTCTCAAAAAGCAAAGTAAAATAAAGAAAAGGCAAATCTAAGTAGGGATGCCTGCTAAAATAGACTCCCTTGTGGTATTTGGGTTAATAGAAGTTAGATATGAGTAGCTTGATTTTTAAAAAGAAATTAGAGGATTTTTTGAAAAATGAATTTTAAAATCTGAAATATATGTCTAGAGTTTGTAGGAGAATATATCTTTTAAAAAAAAAGCAGTTGGGTATTCAGAAGGTCAAACTGCTCTGCTAGCTTGTTTCTCTAGTCACTGAGGCTTGGGCAAGCAACCCATACTTCCACTCTTGATCAAGAGTCTTTATTCTGAACATCACTGTTATGTAAATTGCACATTCTGTATAATGGTTCCATATGTAATTCCTAGTTCCTCACAATTTATGAGCTGTATTTCCAAATTAGAAAATTAATGTTCAGGCTGTTTTGTTCACTTAAAGCAAAGGTTTGATGGTTTGCACTCTAGAAACTTACCTGGGTTTCAATCGTTTAAGCTGCTACCTGGCTGGGACAAGGTGTGTATTTTTTTTTCTTTTTTTTCTTTTTTTCTTTTCTTTTTTTTTTTTTTTTACCTTTTCTAGAGATACCACGAGTTAGAAAACAGGTTCAAATCTTCCCCTGGGGATTAAATACAGCGGTAAGTGTGAAATATTTCTTATCGTGTCTCGGATATAATAGTTACTGTGCTAGGTTTCATCGCGAACAGGGCATTAATGAAACACTCTGTCCAGAGAATTACCAGCAGACAGCACACGAACACATTGTTCTGCGGCTGCTTTCATACCTTGTCTTTTTGTTCATATTTGCAATATAGTGAATTAAAATAATCTTCTCAAAGGACTACTCCATTTCCCGTCCAGGGTGGCCGTTTGGAAGCAGCATGTGCAAGATCAGTGGGCTGGTGCAGGGAATATCAGTTTCGGCTTCTGTCTTCACCTTGGTTGCCATAGCCGTGGACAGGTAGGTCAACTCCACATTCTGAGTCCCAGACAGTGTTGATTTGTCAAGTTACTGCAGATTTTCCATGATACTGAATATACTAGTATAGCTATCTACCTGCTTGTATTACTACGATGCAGAGTACTACCACAAAAGTATTGCCTCACTGAATATATAAACAAATTACATAACTCATGTAATTTGTATTTTCATGTAATTACATGTACTTTTTTCAGATCTTAAAGTGTTAATATTTTCCATGTAGCTATAGTTTGGGAATATGAACTGAGGTATTTAATTTTAGAGCCATTAGTAGATTGTTCTTTGCAATAACTATACAGCAAGGCCAGTTGGACCCTCAGTGTTTGAAGTGATAAGCCGTATCACTTTTGGTTAAGAGATACATGATTTTTGTGTGTGTCTGCTCACTCAAAATATACATGACACTTTTAAGGAACACATTAGATACAAGGAAATCCTGCAAGTGAACATTAGGTAGTAACTGGGGCTCTTACCATGAACAAAAGGTATACTATCTTTGTATTTCTATCTCAATCTTAAGTGTAAACATTTACTTCTACTCTACATTTGATACTGAAATACCTTGCATGCTTTTGGCACATTTCTGACACTTGAAAAAGAGGTAAACGTAGACCCTCTTTATTTTAGAGAGTAAATGAGATTAAAATGAACAACTAATTCTATTTTCTCAGTGGGTAATGCTAAGGAGCTTCAGATGAGTGAAGCAGGGCATCATAAGTCAACGTGGATGATTTTCCAAACCTAAACTGCAGAGAGACTGCATAATGATGCCCAATATACGGTGCCACAGTGTGAAATCTAAGCCACCCTAGCTGAAAATGCAGAAATGCATATATGCGAAGAAATGTCTAGCAACTTCTGCATGTCTCTGCAAAGGAGTAAATAAATGAGTGTGGCTGCCCAGAGGCATGCAGCTGCATCTGAGATGCTGTATTTAAGACAGTACAGTATGGAGAGGAGAAATGGCATTGGTTAGGTTGGGAGAGCAACAGCAACAAAGGACATCATGCCGTTTCTTCCACTTTTTTTGAAAATTTGATGAGGTTAGTTAATAAATGAATGTAAAGTTGCCTTATTCTTTGTGTGGCATGATGCCTTGATCTTCATCAGGGTATTGAATTTTAGTTTGTGTGTTTTACACGTCCTGTCTAGTGTTTAGTCAACTTTACACAAGCTAAAGTCATCTGAGAAAATGGAATCTCAAGTCAAAAAATGCCTCCATAAGATCAGCATGTAGGAAGTCTGTGGGGGCATTTTCTTGATTAATAATTGAGGGAGGGCCCAGATCATTGTGGGTGGTCATTTTCCTAGTAGATGATCCTGGGATGAATAAGAAAACAAATTAAGCAAGCCAGTAAGTAGCACTCTTCCTTGGCCTCTGCCTCCAGGGTTCCTGTCATGACTCCCTCAGTGATGAACTGTGATGTGAGGATTATGAGCTGAAATAAACACTTTCCTCTAAATTGATTTTGTGTGTGATCTTTTTGTTTCCTGTGCTTTGTCTTTTGAAATGGGATTTCAGTAGGTACCATTGGCTGGACTGGAATTCACCATATAGACCAGGCTGGTCTCAAACTCATAGAGATCTACCACCCTCTGCCCTTTGAGTGCTGGGGTTAAAGGCTTGAGCTACCACAACTTGTCTTGGTAGTCATCTTTATCACAGCAAACTTTAACTAGGGCTTCAAGTGCCTGAGCTTTTCTCCATAGTTACAGCTTTAGTTTTATTCATTTCATTTTTAATTGTCCAGACATAGTCCCAATAACACAAAATAATTAAAATTATCATTCTTATTAAGAAATTACAGTCTTTGTCAGTTTCCTACATGTGCATGTGAATTCGTTCATTCTCTTACAACCTATTAGCACCTGCTGCCCTCATCAGAGGGTGCAGAGGAGACCAACTTGCCGCTCTCCCTGAATCTGTTAGTAGCTAATGGTTCATCAGTAGTGGTCTGCTTCAATGAGCCCCTCACCATTCATAACGAACTGTTGGGTGGGCTGAACCTGTGCAGACCTGGTACTACCAGGCACAGCGGCTGCAAGTTTATGATTGCTGTGGCCGGATCATGCTATGAAGATGGTTTTTCACAGCCCTTCTCCCTGTCTTCTGGCTCTCATATTCTTTCTGCTCCCTATTATTCACTTTCCCTGTGCCTTAAGGAGATTGAACAAATGTCTTGTTTAGGTCGGCGCCTTCAACTATCCATTATTCTCAGCATCTTGTGAAGCTATGGCTCTCTGCAGCCATCAACAACCATTGAAGAGGGGCTTCTCTGGTTAAGGCTGAGCATAGCCTTTGTCTGTGGATGTAAACAAAAATATTCAGAAGTTTGTTGCTGTTTCCTTTTAGCTCAACATCAGTAATAGGTTCCTTCTTTGGGCCTGCAACCACTTTAATCAGGGTTTCTGACCTTGTTTGAAGAAGTAGGCCTGGATTTCCCCTTGTGGAGAGGACCCCAGAGTCTATCCCAGAGAGGAACTGGTTTCCCCCATAACGGTTGAGTCACTGTTTCACCCATGGGCACGTCTTTCCTGACAGATTGGTTAAGAAAGTTCACAGCCGGGTAAGAACTTTTATGTCTTTAGTGCCTCTGGCAGCCTGCAGAACACTGTCTGGCACTATGTAAGCTAACAGAAGGGAAAAACCTTCCAGCTCAGTTCCTGCTGGGTTTCTCTGTAGCTTCCATTCAAGGTGCGTGGTGACTTCAGCAGTCTCATCACGTATTCTTCAGTGATTCTCTGAAGGTGTGTCACGAAGTTAATTTGGCGTTTCTATTCAGCCATTACTTTCTTTTATGTTTATATCTATCTGCTGAGTAATAAAGTCTCTTTTGGGATAATCACAAAAACAAATATGTGTTAAATGGATGATAATACCTAAAATGATAGAGCTTCATAATAGAATATACATATTATAATAACTTGTAATACATACCTAACAATAATAAAAGTGACAATAACAAAAGTGGTAAAGTTTCTCAACAGATTTTGAATTGCCGTGTTCAACAGAAGGGGTCTTTATCAGAGCTTATAATGGTGCTTCTTAGACCTGTATAATTGTGAACTATCTAAAACCACCTTTTGGTATAAGAAATGATCATTTATTTCCCTCGTGATTCTCTGGGCTAAATGAGTGTCTCTCTCAGTCTTCTGCTCCCTAGGCCACTCACGTGGTAGTGTTGCACTGTGAATTAGATTGTCTAAGATGGCCAGCCTGATGCTCCCCAGGGCCTTCTCCCCTGCACTTCTCATTTAATTCAAGTTTCTTGGAATTTGGAAGCTGCGTTTTCAGAAGAAGCATTCAAAAGGACAGCCCCGATGTGCACGCTTGTTAATGTCTACTAGCCAGAACACATTCCATGGCCAAGCACAGAAATAATATACTGGGAACATTAAGAACCCCAGGGGGAATTGGTTCATGAATTGCTACTGATGAGCTGTCTCCTGAAGCACAGTAGAACAAGCCACCTGCTGAACCTACCGTTCTGGAGTCCAACTGCTTAGACTGAAATCATGCATAACAATTAGCAAGATTGTGGCCTTTCCTAAATCCTAATTTTCATATTTTAATTCATCGTGCTTAGAGGAACAGCTCATTCAAGCCCTTCAGACTAAGTCTACAGCAGAGTTCTAAGGGACCGTATTTGGTATATTCTGATGTAATACTGTTAGCACTATAATTCCGTTTTCTCATTAATAACATCTGATCTTCTTCATTCATTTCTTGTCATGGTCCATATCAGCCCAGACCATAAATTATTTCTCGGACCAGAGGGGAGGTGTGGAAATAAAGACACAACTCACATGACTTTATTGGGAAGGAGTTTCCAGTGATCCTATATGAAGTCCTGAATTCACATCCTGAAAATCTCCCATATTTATTCTCCAAACAGCTTTTATACCACAACCTAAACTGAGGGGGAAATTCATTAGTATTCTGCTTCCTAGGTAGCCGGGAGAATTACTGCAGTCACCTCCGCACCTTTCTATGCCCATTTTGTCACGTCTTCCTATCTATGACAGCTCTGTCACATAGACTGAATTAACACCTCACCTCTTTCCCAGGCGACCTCCCAAATTACAAAGAAGGAGCAGAACGGCATTAGCATATCCAGACCCTTTAGGACGGTGTCAGTTTGTCTGGAAAGGCTAGGTGACCACCTTCTCTGTGACAGGTGCAAATTGTGGCCTGAAATTCTGGCCACCATGCAATGTAGAAAGACGGGCCTGTTTAATACGGCCCTACAATTTCTGTCAGTTACAAAGTTGGCAATGCATGCTGCGTTACCACAGGCTCTAACTTTCAGTGTTTGGAATGGAAATACAGGTGGACGTCCTCATACTTGTCTGCGCCAGGTTCAGAAACTGAGGCAGTGCCTCATTGATCTTTGCCTCTCATTGCAGATTCCGGTGCGTTATCTACCCCTTTAAGCCAAAGCTCACCGTCAAGGCGGCCTTTGTCACTGTTGTGGTCATCTGGGGCCTGGCCATCATCATCATGTCTCCATCTGCAGTAATGTTACACGTCCAAGAAGAAAAATACTACCGTGTAAGATTCGGCTCCCACAATGAAACCAGCACAGTCTACTGGTGTCGGGAGGAGTGGCCCAAACAGGAAATGAGGAGGATCTACACCACCGTGCTGTTTGCCACCATCTACCTGGCTCCACTCTCCCTCATTGTTATCATGTATGCAAGGATTGGGGCTTCCCTCTTCAAGACTTCAGCACACGGCACAGGCAAGCGGCCCCAGGAGCCGTGGCATGTGTCCAAGAAGAAGCAGAGGGTCATTAAGATGCTCTTGACTGTGGCTCTCCTCTTTATCCTCTCCTGGCTGCCGCTATGGACGCTGATGATGCTCTCAGACTACGCTGACCTGTCTCCTAATAGACTGCGTGTCATCAACATCTACGTCTACCCTTTCGCCCACTGGCTCGCCTTTTGTAACAGTAGCGTCAACCCCATCATTTATGGTTTCTTTAATGAAAACTTTCGCAGTGGTTTCCAAGATGCGCTCCAGATCTGCCGAAAGAAAACAACACCCCAGGAAGCCTACGTCCTGAGTGCTAAAAGCAACATGGTCATAAACACATCTGGCCTGCTGGTCCAGGAACCCGCATCTCAAAATCCAGGTGGGGAACATTTGATGGGTGAGGACAGGGCTGAAAACCCCACACAGGAATTCTTGATGGAAGAAGTGGGAGAAGGTACTAACAGTAGTGATGTTTAAAAAGAGCACAGGCCTCCAGTGCTGCCCAGTCTTATGGTACATGAATTATTCGGTGACTTTCATATTTGCCCAAAATTTTTCGAAGTCTGACCATTCCCATTTAAACCTTTTCTTATGTGAGTCAAGAAAATCAAGTATACATGCTTTGTGAGTCTGTCATTCTATCTGTCTGTCTGCCTGTCCCTCTGTCTTTCCTTCTGTCCTCTGTCATCTATCTATCTAAGACAGTGGTTCTCAATCTATAGGGTGCAACCCCTTTAGGGGAGTCAACGCCTTTCACAGGGCTCACCTAAGATCATTAGAAAACATAGATATTTACATTGCAATTCACAAGAGTAACAAAGCTACAGTTAGGAAGTAGCAACGAAATTTATGGTTGGGGGTTAGCACAGCATAAGGAACTCTATTAAAGGGTCGAGGCACTGGGACGGTTGAGAACCACTGATCTAGAAGGACACACATCTCCCTAAATTGTGATAAAGGTAATATGTATGAAAGCACATTTTGTCAATAGTCCAACCGGCTTTAGGTTTACAATTTTAGACTTACTAATGTGGTCTGCTTCTTAAATGGGTTTAGTCTTCTAAGAAAACATTTGAGCTATCTGAAGTCTTTGCTACTGGTTTCTCACTGCAGCAGATTAATCTAGGTTGCTCTGGAAGCAAGGTGGTACAGGTCGGTCAGTAATAATGCCCCCACTCATTTCACTTTGTATGTTAGAACTGCAGTACCAAGTAAGGGAACACAGATTTCTCTCAATTTAAAAAGTTTTTTTTTTCTTTGAAAAGTAAGAAATCAAAATAGTCCATAGAAATTACTGCTGAGGTTGGAGAGACAGCTCAGTGGCTTAGACCATTTATGGATTTTGTTAATCAACTCCCATCACCCACATGGTGGCTCACAACCACCCATAACGTAAATTCCAGGATATTGTAATTCTCCTTAGATTTTTACAGCTACCAGGCACAGATGTGGGGCAGATACACACATGCAGGCAAAAACACTTGTACACGTGAAAGCTAAAAACATCTAAGAAAGTTCTTTAAAGAAATTACTGTTGACTTTTTATTATCTTCAGAGTTTGAGATGTGCATTTTAACAGAATGTTCACGCAAAAGAAATCGTTACATAGCGCAGCAGGTGTCAGGGAGTGCCACGTCTTCCTTCTCTTTGAAAGAGGGACATCAGAGCTGTTTGGTCGTCATCCCAAGAGTTCCCTGACTATAGACAGAGAAAGGCCTCTTTTCCAAACTTCCTACTGGAACCAATATTTAAATATATCGTTTGTAGCTTAATAGGTTAGCAGTAAGGTGCAGGAGAAATTTGATACCCCCCTGCTCCCATTATACAGTGAATGATCTGAAGTGCTAAGTCTATCTGGGGTGAGCTAGGTTCCCAGGAAGTTGAACATTACAAAAAATAGCTTATTTGGCAGTTAGGAATAAATCCTGGATATTGAGATACCTTTTTATTTGCAGTCATTGCTGTAGTTCAAGTTGAAAAGTTCTCAACAGGCCAGCAAGATTTAATTATCCAGGTTTGATCTAAACTGAGTTATGACATGTTCCCATCAGGGTGTGCAGCTCTCTGAACCCCTAGCTTAGAAAATCCCTCCTTACATTCTTGACTTCCTGAACTTCTGTGTATAGTTGGTGAAATGGAACATTACAGATTTTTCACTAGAGACTATGACTTGCTTGTTCATGGCATTGTGACCTGGACAGACAGTTGACTAGTTCTCAGAACTTTTCCAAAGCCCTTGGCGCCCTTCTTCCTACACTTTGTCAACTGTGTTCCTCACTGCCTCCTTCTTAATGCTTGTGGTCCTCATGACTGAGTTGTCTGCTGCTGTGGTCTTGGCACTTTCGACTCTTTCTACAGTTGGCAGAATCATCTTCCTTAAGTAGATAGCGAGTTTGCTCTCCAGTGTGAAATGCTCCTGGAAGCTCCATTAAACCATGTGCAAGTCCCAGGCTAGCCAAGGCCTGCCCCGTATCTGCTCTTTCTATCTCTGACAAAAATTATTGTCTAAACTCTTATCAAACTAAGATGCTCAGCCTTGATTGTTTGTGCTTTTTACTTACTCCTTTTTCCTTTTTCAACTTTCTATGTTACTATTGTTTAACATCTGTTCAGAAGAGTCTCCTCCAGAAGGCTGTCTACACTCCTAGGGTAGACAACTCCACCATCATTCCAGCACATCCATCAAGTACACATAAGAGGCTTTGCTTTTAATAAACTGGAGCAACAGAGGGAAGGCTGGAGAACACCAAAACGTCCAAACATTTGTACTTAGCATTTGGATTATGGAATCATAGAAAACTGAACACCTGCTAGGGTAAGACTTTGGACAGATGTATTTTCCATAGCTAAATTTTCACATTTGCAAGACCAGAATCACGGTGGTTTTACACATTTGCTATTCTGTGACTATCATGTGATGTGAGAGAGAAGCTTAGAAGATGAAAAGCAAAGAAATCAGCATTTAGTATGAGGAAATGACAGTTTTGATTGGGCTGTAGTTACAATAATATAACAAAATAATAATCTTAACACCATGTAAAGCAATTTTCAAAACGCTCTTTGAGCCTCACAGAAGTACTCTGAAGTATATGCTGTCCCCATTTTGTAGAGAGCAGAACCAAGTGCATAGTCGCTGGTTTTCCCATTTTTTTTAATGCATTATCTTGAATATCTGTGGGAGGGTTATGTACATAGGTGACTGCATGGAGGAGACCAGAGCAGGGCGTCAGATTCCCTGAAGTGTGAGTTAATATGTGGTTTTGAATTACCTGGTGTGGGTAATGGAAACCAAACGGGTTCACTGGAATAATAGTGGACCTAAAATCTTAAGGCTTAAGAGTTATAAAAAGAAAACAAAAAGAGATTGGGAGGTCAATATATGTAATTTAAAAAATATTTTAACACTGGCATCATGTTTGTGTCATAATGAACTTATTTTAGACTAATCCATAACTGTATTTTCAATAGCTGTTTTTTTCTGACTGTAAAGTTAATACCTTTTATTTGAATTTTGGAGAAATACAGGTGGTACCAAGAAGAGAGTAAATTATATGTATCTTTTTATAAAGGAGAACCACTGGCTTAAAGACTTATTCTGTTCGTCCTCAAGGTCAGCACCTTACACCTCATCTCCATCGGCAGCAAACACCTCCAGAAGACGGGAAATGTTGGGACAGACAATTACCACACAGGGAGAAATGAGACAAGCCAATTTTGAAACACTTTCGACCTTTACTATTGCTTTTTCATGGTTGTCAGTGCACAGCCGGCAGCTTGCGGCTGGCAGTCTCAGAGTAGCCTCTCACCGTACTCTGTTTCTTCCTTCAGCTTTGCTACTCTAAGAGAGGAAAACACAGTTGAACGAACTGCTTTGCTCACTGGCTAGTACAGCTGAACAATGTTCTTGTTTGTAACTAATTTATGCTTCTTCCAATTCTGTGACCACTTCCTCAGCTTGTTTTGTCTTTTGTGCTTTAGGCTGGCCAGTCCTCAGTAATAGGCAGAAATTATTACCTCATTGCATCGAAAACATCACAGTTTATGTTTGATTAATGTTGCTTTTGTCTTGGTAAAACCCCCAGAGTGTTTTCTAGCACTTGCTTGTCTGCTTTTCTGTCCTTACCGACTCCTTGACATCCTCTGAACCCACTACTCAATCTGTCACTCCTTGACCACCTGGCTAGTTCCTCTTCCCCCTCCCGGTCCTCCCAAAGCCTCTTTTGTGAACCCTGGATTTCTCATCCGTCTTCTGCCACGCACAGTCTCCCCATTTCCCTTCATGTTCTGCCTCCTTCTCTTTCTCCAGGGCTCAGTTCAAACCTCACCTGCTCATTTATCCACAGTAGATCTCATTATCGCTAATATCTTAAAATTTCATCACATACTTCTGTAATATCTATATCCCCTACCAAACAGTAAACTGTAAGGCAAAGATTTTATCTCATATTTCATTTTATTCCGAGTCCCTAAGAGAGTACTTGGCATACAATAGGCACATGATAAATATTTATTGAAAAATAAACAGTTACAAATACCTTCTTGGCTTTAGCTTATTAATTATGTACAAGTCATATTTTATTTTCCTTTGTTGAAGGAAATCCAGAATTCACTAGAAGTATTATTCTGAAATGCAAATTAAGTAAAATGAAAATCATTCATTTTCCCACTTTCATACAGCAATAATCATTTTGTCACTGTGGGGCCTGTGTGCATGCTTTCATTGATAAGGATATGATTTTATGATATATGTTTTATAGCTATTCTATTAGTTTAGTGTGTCACAGATATGTTTCCACGTTGTTTAAGAGTTTTCCAAATATTTCATTAATTTCAATGTTTCTCCATTATTTAATAAGCTGCTCTGTGGCTGAAAATGTCACCAAAGTCTTTATTTTGTAGAATGTGTAATTATGTAAAATTCTCATAACACTAAGCATATTCTAGCATCTCAGAATAGACTGCGAAGAAATGAAATTGTTTGGCTAAAATGTATTATTTAATATCTTAATATTCAGTGTAAGATTCTGCTTAATTCTTTAGACGCACTTTATATCCATCTGAGGTATAAGATAATTTGGTCACATATGCTTTCAAATATTGCATATTCTAGAAAACGTATTTTTTCAAACAACTTGGTGAAAATATCTTACCTCATGTGTTATGGTTTAAATGCTTGATATTTCCTGCCAGCTCGTGTGTTTGAATACTGATACCATAAAGCTATTTAGAATGTCTTGTGAAGTTTGGGGAGTCTTGGGGCTATAGGTCAGGTAGCAGAAGTAGGTCACTGGGAAGCAGTCATGAAGATGGTATCAGCTTCTGTTTCTTGCCCCATACTCTCTGCTGCCTGACCCACCAAGTGTAAACAAACAGTACAGGAAGGTCCTGCTATTGTGGACCAAGCAGTTCTAGGTGTTGTGTCTTTCTGCCATGATGGACTGTAACCTTTGGAACTGTGAGCCAAATAAGCTTTTTTAAGTCTTAAGATGCCCTATTGGGTTCTTTAATCACAGTGGTTGAGAAAAGTAACACACACACGTACACACAAATGGTACTGAGAAGTGGGGTAATTTGTGATAAACCTAGCCATGTCGTTTTAGGCATTTGGATCTGGTATATAGAAGGAGTAGAGAACAGATTGAAACTTGTGGGGTGTTATGCACCTTAGGTCCTAGAACCCTATCTGGGGATGTGGTGGAAAACAAAGGGAGAACAGACACACAGACACAGGTGGAGTAAAGTCAGGATCAGGTGGAGTTCCCTAACAGCTGCAGCCTGGAATCTCAGCCTGTTAGACAGAGCACAGGGGCAGGCGCTGGCTAGTCTCAGTAGGAAGTATGTGTAGGAGGTCTGGGGGAAGTTGCAGATGCCAGTCTTTGTACACACTCTTCAACTGTTCATAAAGAATCAGACTCCCAAAGAGAACTTTACAACCCCTCTTGAGCCTAACTCATATAAGGCACTGGCTTTGCCAAATGTCCCATGGGTCTAAGCCCTGGAGTCCTCAAAAGGGCCATGCCCATGTCAAATACACATTCATGCTGGGCTTCTCACCCTGACGGTTTCCTCTGCTCCCTACAGAAGCTGTGGAATAGAAAATACCTAGAATGTTGAGAGCAGAGTTTAAAGGGCCATTTTGATGAGATCTTGTAAGAGCAGAATGCTGAGGAAAATGCAGATAGACTGTGACTAACAGGATTCAGAGAGGAACAGGACTGTATTGGGAACTCTGTGAAGAGACGTTAGTGTTACATTCTGCCAATTAATCTTGCTCCATTCCGCTCATATCCTCAAAATGTGCATGCTGCTTAATTCAAGGCAGTGTGGCATCCAAGTCATGGCAGAGTTGTTTCTCGGTGCTATTAGCCATGTTCATACTGAGAATCTAGAGCAGAAAGCAGAACAGGATGGTATGGAAAAGGTACTTCTGATAAAGGGGAAATTGTGTACTAACCTTAGAAGGCTGAAGCAGGCAGATTGCCGTGGCGTCAGGCTCATTATGTACTACATAGCGAGCTCCAGGCCATCTAAGCTACAGAGTGAGGCTTCATCTCAAATCAGCAAATAAATGAAATCAAGTTGTGGACAAGATAGATAGAGAGAAGCGTCTATGGGCGTGTGAGATAGTAGTGCCACCATTGAGAAAGTGCACACTTCAGATGGAGACAATGGAAAGCATGCCTTGAGGACAAGACTCGTTTGTGGAAGTCTCTGCCTTACACAAAAGATAACCCATGTACAAGACATTCACATCGAAAGTAAAGGGCACGGCAGAGTCACGCTGCTAGGACAAGTTCACCGAAAGGAAATGATTTCTCAGGTCATCCAGCTCATCCAATTAGGCACTCAGAGGCTGTGCTGGAGGAAGGGTAACTAAATTTCAAGCAGGTAGAAGAATTTGCTCTCCTTTATACTGTAGCATCACGGAAGCTTGCATCTAGGGCATGTGGGGAACAGGGGATCTTAAGGCACTGTATGGCAGAGCAGATTCCCTGAGAAGCAAGGGTATGAAACCGTGTGGATAAAGTCTAGGTTACAGTGATGACCCCAGAAAACAGGATACTTGGACTGCGAGGTGCCTGCCATGGAAAGGTTGAGGCACTGCATAGACACAGCTTAAAAGAGAACCCACTTGTCCCGCCAATGGCAGAATTGTGTGCTCAAGGCTATCCAAGCCTAGTAGATCTTAGACAATATTACCACATGCCACAAACGCTGAGCATAGAGCTATAGGAGTTAATTTCTACCCTGCTGGTCAGTCTAGTTTCCTTTGGCCCATCCTTGTTATGATTCTTCTGCTTCCTTTTGGAATAGAAGTGTTAACTTGTTGCCAGTGTATACTGCAAATTAAACAACTTATTTTTGGGTTTTACAGGGACTCGTTGTTAAGATATTAACTTGAGCCTCAACAGAGACTTGGAACTTCTGAAAAGCTTTGGCACTGTTAAGAGTACACAGCATTTTAAAGTCCGACTGAACTTATTTTGCATTGTGAGAACACCATTTCTCTTTAGGGGCCAAGGGGTGGAATGTAATGATTTGAATGTTAAATGTTCCCCAATAGGCTCGTGTGTTTATACAGTGAGTTCCCAGCTGGCGGCATTGTTTGGGGGTTGCTTATAGAACTTTGGAGACTGGCCTAGCTAGCTGAAAGTAGGTCAAGGCTTCCAGTCATGAAATTGGTATCTGCTTCTGCTTTTTGAACTTTTCTGCGTCCCAATATGCCACAGAATGACTGAGTCACATGAAGCTTCTGCCACAATGACTGAGTTGCTTCAAGCTTTCTGTCTACCATCACTTCCATGGTGGACTGGTGACCTCACAGTTGTGAGCCGAATTAAACCCTCCTCACTGCTCAAGTTGGTTGTGTCAAATATTTTATCACAGCAACATGAGGACTAATAAATATTATTATTTCCTTGGTGTATATTTGAATATGGGAAATAGTTCTTTTCTGCATGATTAAGTTGAACTCCTCTTTATCTGTATTCATTTGTGTTTACTTTTTGTCTGGTTTTTGGTTACCTTCTTTGTCAACATTTCGGTAAGACTATTTGGGTGTTTTCCTTAGTTAATTGAAAAAGGACTTTCTAATTCAGAATACTAATCATTGGCTATCAGCAGATTTCAATACTTTGCCCATTCAATATGTACATATGACTATATGGCTATACTCATATATATATTGGTACTGGGAAAGTTAAATATTTTAAGTGCTTTAAAAAGAATGAATGTGTGTACATATCCTCTTGTTTTGTTTTTTGGCTTTTATTTATTTGCTTTTTCTTGTTTTGTTTTGTTTTCTGAGACAGGGATTTTCTGTATGGCTTTGGAGCCTATCCTGGAACTCACTCTGTAGATCAGGCCAACCTCAAATTCTCAGAGATCTGCCTGCTTCTACCTCCCAAACCCTGGGATTAAAGGTGTGTGCCACCACCACCTGGCTTCATATCTTTTTGTAAAGCTCTTCCTGAAAGCTGTCAACCAGGAACCCAGGTTTCTTCCATCTTATTGCTCTTCTTCACCTATAGCAGGAGTCATAAAGCTACATTTAATTGGGCCTGCCATCTATTTTGATAAATAAAAGTGTATTGGAACACAGCCTGACCATATTTTAACATATTTTCTGTGCCTGCTGTTGAGCAACAATAGAAGAGTTGGGTAGTTATAATTGATACCAAATAGTTCCCAAAGGGTAAATAAACCATTTGCTCTCTGAACAAGACAAGGAAAGTCTGCAAACTCAGGCTTAGAGCATCATCTTGTCTCCATGACTATGTGAAAAACAACTGACCATGAACATATCTTTGTAAAGGATCCTGGGCATGGGAAGGGAGAAACCCTTGCCTAGACAGTTGATATTTAGCTAGAATGCAGACTATTGTTCACATGGATCAAGGCAAGGTAGAAAATATAGTCTTCAAATGAGCATAAAGCATGTACAAAGGAAATTCTCCTGCTATTCAAAGAAGGCAGAAGCACCTTTTTATTTTTACATGATGGTGATGAATAAATTGTCTGTGTCTTACATTAACCTTAGTTTGGACTCCTAGAAATCTTTCCAAGTCTTTACTTAAGTTAGGTACCTTTGAACTTATTAGAAGTAGACTCTTTCCCCCAAAGAAGCCTGTGCCTGAATGTTGTAGGAAAGCCGCTTGTTTGCTCCCAGCTGCTCAGCCCCAAAATAACCAACAGAAACTGTATTAATTCAATCACTGCTTGGCCTATTAGCTCTAGCTTCTTATTGGCTAGCTCTTACATCTTAATTTAACCCATTTCCATTATTTTGTATTTTACTGCAAGGCTCACAACCTACCAGCAAGATTCCAGCCAGCAGCTCACATCTTTCCTCTCTGGCAGCTACATGGCATCTCCTTGACACCGCCTACTCTCTCTATAAATCTCTTCCAGTCTGGCTATATTCTATTAAGCCATTGGCTGAAAGCAGCTTTTTTATTCATTAACCAATAAAAGCAACACATGTACAGGAGGACTTCCCACACCACCTGAATCCTTGGTGCTTCTGAATGTCACTACTTTTTTTTTTTTTTTTTTTTTGCAGTTGGTAAAGGAACTTCATTGATGTAACAGACTTAATAACCTAGAGATAGGATATCATCCTGAATTGCTCAGGTGCCCAGCATAAGCATGAGGAAGATGCAGTGAGGAGAGGCAGAGGGTGATCTGGAGCAAGCCCATCCAAGGTAAGAAGCTTGGGAAGTTTGTCATTGGACATGGAGGAAGGAAACACATACTAAGTCATGTGAGTGACATCATAAAAGACAGAAAAGGCAAATGTCTATTCTATTGTTGTAAAGAGAAACTATAACCACAAAAGAAAGCATTTTATTGAGGGCTTGTTTACAGCTTCAGAGGGTTAGTCCATTATTAGTTTATTATCATCATGGAAGGAAGCAGGCAGGCAAGGTACTGGGGTAGAAGCTGAGAGCTTAACATCCTCTTCTGCAGGCAGGCAGGGGGAGAAAGAGGGCGGGGCTGGGCCTGGTATGAAGCATCAAAGCCCCCTCCCAGTAACACACTTCCTCCAACAAGGACACACCTACTCCAACACACCTCCTAATCCCCCCAAACAGTTCATCAGTTGGGCACTAAGAATACAAATGCATAAGCCTATGGGACACATTCTCATGCACATAACCACAGCAAGGAAGTATGCTTCCTAGGGCTTCCAGAAAGGAAAACACCCTTATAAATTACTTGGATTTAGCACGGGGAAATCTATGTTGGATTTAAATCCATCAGGACAGTAAAATTATGCATCCATTATCGTCAATCCACAAAATTAGTGGTAATTTGTTATGTCTATAATAGAGAACTCCTTTGGAAATGTGTAGTCACAAGGGAGAGACTGTCATAACAAACTTAATATGTGAAGTTGGCCAGATGAATTCCAGTGCAGAGATAGAAAAGATTGTGAGGAAAATGTTAGGAAAAGCTTGAAAAACTTTTTCTAGTAAAAAAAAAAAACTCCATTTCATTAGGAATACTATCAAGTCTATGTGTGAGGAAGCAAAAGGAAGTGACCACCATGATAGAGACAACTTTACAACTTCTGGGAACATGTGTGCACTGCCATAGAAAGATAGTTGGTTAAAAATCTGGTTACTTCTAGAGGTTCAGGAGGAAATGAGGACTGTGTTATGGCTGATTGGAGGGAAGGAGAACTTTGGGACATAGCGGCACAGTCTTAAGAAACACATTGTTAATAAAGAATTTGGACATTTTATCAGAGGGTTTTTACAAGTACCAAGGATTGAACTCAGGGCTTAGCTTGGGGCTAGCCAAGAAGCAGGTGGTATTTTTTGAGAAGTGTGTTGTTCGTGTGCTTGGTGGCTTGTTGGTGCTTCATGTAAAATTCTAAATGAAAGAGATCAATCAAGAAAATTAACTGTCAAAGGATAACAATAATAAAAAAGAGCCATACCTTGATGTTTGGGGAAATTCGGAGGCCATACAAATCTCAAATCCAGGATTTGCCTCTCATTGATAGCTATGTGGTTTGCGTGTAAAGGACTCAAACTCTCCATTCAAATCAGGATTGACTTGTTACCAGCTGGTTGGCTATGTGTGAGAGACTTAGTCTCCCCATCAGATTCAAGTTTGCCTGCTAGCTGCCAACCGCACAGCTGTGGAAGGCACTCAACCTCTCCATCACACACAGTACACTCCTCATTGCTAGTGCATGGGGATGTGTGAGGAACTTTATCTCTCTAAGCGTCAATGGACTCCTCTGTGAAAAGTATAGTAGCATGTCTTCACAGATGAGTTCTGGCACATAAAGCACTGGACAAAGTTTAGTCTTTTTGCGGTGATGTCAGTAATTTGTCTCACATACCATGCATTTTGTTAGCATGTCGATTTTTCCAAATCAACTGCAAAATGGTACTGTAATACCTTTATTGCACCTTGATTAAAAAGGTATGATACATGATTGTGAACTAGAATGAAATAAATAAAATACTTTTCAAATAAAAATTCTTGGTTTTCTGTGAAGTGTTTCTTACAATGAATTTATTTATGGTAGTGAAGAATTTAAGAAGATACTTTCATTTATTTTTATTTCTGTATACATGGGTGTTCTTGCCTGTCTGTATGTATGCTATGTTTGTGCAGTGCCTGTGGGAAATCTGAAGGGGGAGTCAGATCCCTTGGAACTGGAGTTGCAATTTGTGAGTTGTCTGATGTGGGTGCTAGGATAGAAACCATGCCCTCTGCAAGGGCTCTTAAGGACTGGGCTGTCTCTGTAACCAAGGTTTTTTTTATTTATTCTCCAAAATCTAACAAATGAGTAAAATTTCAGGTAAATAACTTTGTCAAGAAGTATATTACTAACATCTTCATTTAGTAATTATGTATGGATTCTATTTTAGTGAAAAAATATTTAATCTTTTTGGAAAACTCGGTTATAGCCACAACAGAATTGTTTCTTTTTAAATATAGTGTTTTTTTTAATTATAATAAGAGGCATCTAACTGATATTACCTAAGTATTCCTATTATGTGCATTTTTGTCGATTGGGCAGATTTTTATGGTTCTGGTGAGGTACATGTACTAGGAAAGAGCTGCCTGTAGTGAAGGAGCGTCGTGTAATGAGGCTGAAAGCATGCAAATCTCTGTGGGTCCCTCACCACGATCCCAGTAATAGAAGCATCCAAGGCCTTCAAGAGCTTTCTGTGACCTTCCCATGTGTTTGTGTCTCTTTAACAGTAGCCTGAAAGTCCAGTTCTTCAAGGTCTCCTCCAGGGTTTGAGGGAGAAGTGCACAGCAAAGCTGGGCTTCCAGAACAAGCTTACACACATGCCGTTCCTGTCATAGTCTTTATTGCTCTACTTTTCTGTTCTCTGATTTTCTTCCAAGCCCTATTTCTTCCCAGTTCTCCACTGTTTCAATGTTCTGTTCCAATTCTCTGCTGCTTCTCCATTCACCCAGCTTAAATACATTTCAAGAGGAGGCTTAAGGCAAAAATAAAAACGTAAGCAGAGTTACATCTCATTGATCACAGCATATTTCTCGGGTAAACGATAAGGAGCTAAGCCATTTACATGACGACACATGGTAGGTGTAAGACCGTGACCACAGGCCAAAGACACAGTGCCCAAAGAGACAAGCTACAGAGAGATCTGTACAGAGAGTCAGGTCTTATCAGCCAAGTCTGGCAAGTAAAGAACTGGACCGATCTTTTTAGGTTTCTTTGCATTAGTAACCTTGGTAGAGAACTGCAACTCTGACCTTGAGCACAGCTGTAAAGTGTTTAACTTCTGGTCCATTCACAGAAACAGTCAATCTAGTTTGAACTTGCTCTGAGGTGAAAATGAGCTAATTGTGTGTAGTTTGGATGAAAGGAATAAAGCAGGCTTTTTGGTATCTTACAGTCCTGATGGAACAATAGATCTAGTTATGAAGCATATCCTAGGATATTTTCTACATATCAAAATTATATAGCTTAATGAGAAGTAATTTTCCTGACCATCCACAGGGATATGCCCATAAGATTAGATGCAATCGTGATATTGCATATACATTGCATATGAAAATTACACACTACAGTGTAGGTGTTGGGGAGATACCAAACTGCTTTTGCACATGTGAAATTACAGACAGGAGCAACAGATTCCAGAGTCAGTGGTCCCACAGGCCTTACCCAGATGGGATTCTCCTCCATCAGAGAATCATTTGTATGGTAGGTTGACATATGAAAACTAGTTGTCACCTGCTGCAATTCCCATGACCTCTGACATCACTTGTAGGAAAAGGCAAGATCTACCCCTGTTCAAATATTTCAGGACACAATATCATATTGTTAATTATAAGCACCATGTAGTATAGCAAATCTTTAGAACATATTCACCTAGCAAGGCTTTCTGCCCTGCCTCTAAGCTTCAGTATTTTCCATTAATAACAGAGAGACAGTTTTTGTGTCCTGCCAGCTCTCTATAGAAAGAGTGAATTCAAAAAAGCTGTAGACAGTTCTGGCTAGAGTATTTTAGCTATCCCCACCGAGCCTGTAGGAATTTGCTCTCCTCTAGAGGCCGTTCTGGACAACTTACCTTGAAGATATATTCATACACACAAAGAAGAAAGTCAAGTGTTGGTTTTTAACTGTCAGAGATTAGAATAAGGGTGTTGAAAATCAACTAGGAAGGAGCAACAACAGCAGTGCAATTCATACATGTTTATGTATCAATGGTAACTGAATGTGGAGTTCCTACAAGTTAGATGACAAGGCAGTAAAGGTTTTTTGCTTGTCTCCTATAATCAAGAAAAATCCATTTCAGTTGGGCAAAAGGCTATAGTGATCTCCTCCAATGCAAATTATTATTTAACTTCCCAATAGAGTTGTGAGCCAGTTCTCAGAAGCAAAGTTCATGAATTGAATATCAGGTCTCCTTGAGGAATTATTTTGCACCACTAAAAGGATGTGTGAAAAACATTGTGTAATGCCTTTTCAAAGAGAGACTTGTAGCCAAAGAGTAAATTTCCTCTAGGGAAAGAGTATGTCTGGACTTCATGCCCTGTGTTATATAGACACTATTCTGGAGTTGGGACCAGAAGCATGGTTACATTTCTGAATTAACAATGAAGAAAATGTAGCCAACATGATTAGCAGATCCTGGGCCAAGTCCATATCATCATTACCATAATGAATCTGAGTAATTACTCTGCAGTTGTTTTTAGGGTTTTAATCCCTCAGTGAATTCTTTTAGGATTCAAATACTTAGCAATTGGCAGACTCATTCTCTCAGTTTCTATACTGACAAAGTCAAATTTATTTGTGTAGAAAAGGATGCAGTTTTCCAATATTTTGAATACATTGTTCCCTTGATTTCTAGACTCTAATAGTACTATGAAGTTTAATTTCCATCAAATAGTTACTTCTTAGAACTAACTTTTCCCTCTGAAAATTTTAAGAGTATTTAACTTTTCTTAGAAATGGTGGACTTTGAGCCTTACCCCTTCGCATTTATACTTTTCTATAATTGTGTCCTTTGATTGTAGATGGGGCCTATGTCTTTCTTCTAACCAAATGGCAAAGGTAACTGAACATTGTTCTGGATTCTGACATTAAGATGAGACTGCCTTGCTAGTGGACCCTTACCATCTTTTCCTGCTAACTATGACGTAGTAAACTATCTTGAATCCTACAGTCCCAAGGACTTTTAGAATGAACTGATTCAGATAAGATGCAGTGATGTATATAATGTTACATGTGGCAGCATGTTTATGAACAATCTATGTATAAGATCTGCCTTTCTCTATTAGCAACAGTCTGAATGGTTCACATTCTCTGTTTAATCAGATCTGTTTCGTGTTGACAAAATGGCTGCCAAGAGCCCCTAACTCACCTCTTCATAATTTAGAATGATAATTTTAACAAATCTTCAGAGATAGGTCACATGTTTGTCACTGAAGAATGTGGCCACATCTAAAAAAAAATTGTTGTTTCCATACACACCATGTGAGTCAGATAAGGGATTCTAAAAAGTAAATGGAGGTATTGATGTACCTCTCTACTATCTAAAGAAGAGAAATAGATTTTTGAATAGATGAATTTCTACAAATTCCTCATTATATCATGGCAATGCCTAAAACAAACCTCTTTCCTAATGCCAGATTCTGGAAATTCTTCTACCTCATAAAATACAACTTTCACACACACTATAGACACCTGCAAGCCACTTTTAAAACAAGAAAACACAAATTCGTGCTCTGCCTTAGTTACCTGGTTGTCCCTGACAAGACAGAGATTTCTGAAGGTTGATGAAGGGCATGGAATAAACCTCTCTGGAGACAGTTTCAAGGAATAGTATCTGCTTTATTACATATGAGCAGCCACTTACATAGTGGAACAGTGGAAGCCGATCAAATGTGATTGGGTATTATACCAACATATTTCATAACTGCATCTTTTTAGGTTGCAAGAGATAGGAACAGAATTTAATGTAATTTTTAAACATATTTATCTTTAACTTTCCATGTCTGGATGTTCTGTTCTACATACATCAGTGCACCACGTGAGTGGAATGCCTGTGAAGGCCAGAAGAGGGCATTAGATCCACTGGAACCCGAGTTACAGTTAATTGATAGCAGCCATGTATGTGCTAGGGACCAGTTCTGGGTCCTCTTAGGCTCCGAGCCATGTATCCATCCTTACTTGCTTTTTATAACAAAATTATTAATTCATATAGCCCAAGTAGTCTCTGTTAGGTAAGTGAAATATGACTCTACCCAAGTGCTTAAAAGATCTGCCATCTTTGATCTCCTAACTCTGATTTCTTCTAGTATGGATGAATTCCTAGGAACAGTCTCTGGTAAAATCTATGACTCATATCTTAAAAGCTTGACAAGAGAATTTAGCATATTCTTCAAATAGGTTTGCTTGTTTTAATATTTTTATTACTTCTATGAAAATTTGATATAGCATGTTTTGTTCATATTCACCCTCCTTCCCCCAGCTTTTCCCATATCCACCCCATTCGTACTACCAAACTCTTGGTCCTTTGTTGCTGTTTAACTCTTCAAGGACAATTTGGACTGTACAAACATTCTTGGAAGTGAGACCTACCTCTGGAGCGTAGTCAACTTACCAGGTCTACACTTTTATAAAAAACTATCTTTTCTCCTCCCAGCAGCTAACAATTGTCAGTGGCTCTATAGTTTAGGTGAGATTGTGTGCCCAATTTTCATTTTCATGCTGGGATTTGGTATGGCTTGGTTTTGTGCAGGTTTTATACATGCTGTTGACTGTGTCCAGAAGATAATGTTTCTTTACATTCATCTACCACCTCTGGCTCTTATATTCTTTCTTCCCCCTCTTCCACAATGATCCCTGAGCCCTGTTAGAGAGGAACATATACATGTTCTCTTTTGGATGAGCTTTCTACAGGTTTTTATTCTTTGTGCCTTGGATGATTGTTCATCTGTGTTAATCACCATTTACTACAAATGAAAACTTCTCAGGTGAGAATCAAAAGATGCATGGATTTATGGAGATAACAATAAATCATTAGAAATTTATCAACTATTGTTTGTTTAGCAGAATAATAGTATGAGGTGCTATGGGGTAATGCTCTTGTACACTGTGAAGATTTGTCGCTCATATTGGTTTAATAAAACACTGATTGGCCAGTAGCCAGGCAGAAAGTATAGGCAGGGTGACCAGACTAGGAGAATTCTGGGGAAAGGAAAGGCAGAGAGTCAGCTACCAGCCAGATGCAGAGGAAGCAAAATGGGAATGCCTTACTGAGAAAAGGTACATAGACAAGAATTATGAGTTAATTTAAGTCATAAGAGCTAGTTAATAAGCCTGAGCAATAGACCAGTTTATAATGAATATAAGCCTCTTTATGTTTATTTGGGACTGAATGGATATGGGACTGGGCAGGACAGAAACTTCTATCAATAACTAGGTTCACCTAAAGGGTCTATGACCTGTCTTAACCATAGGTGCTTGGCTCATTAATGGTCTCAGTTATGGGTTTCACCCTGTAGAACAGAACTTAAATCTAATTGGAAAATTGTTGGTTACTCCCCTGATGTTTATACCACTATTGCACCATTGGGCATGTCTTCTTAGACAAGTCATTATTAGAGTTTTTAGAGTTCACATATTGACATGAATGATCACCATTTTTCTCTCTGACAGTATGCAAGGTACCTTTTGGCACTATGAAAGCTAACCAGAAGGGCTGTGTTAAAGGCTTTTTTTTTAATCTAAGGCCAGAGATGAGACTATACAAAGATAGTCCAGCCTATGAATATTTGAAAGATTTAAACGGGATTGTGAAAAATAACTAAAAGTTTTCTAGTCCTAAATTTCTAAAATAAGCCATGAAATCTAGTAATTATGCAGAGAAAATCTTTAACTTCCTAGTTATTTAATTTCAGCTTCTGAAATATCTGACTCTCTGTATAATTAGCTGATCCTTCATCAGTGTATAGCAGTCCATTGTTACCTTGTGACTTATATATAAGACATAAAAAGTATATATGTCAT
This sequence comes from Myodes glareolus, assembly GCF_982192425.1. Lineage (NCBI taxonomy): Eukaryota > Metazoa > Chordata > Mammalia > Rodentia > Cricetidae > Myodes > Myodes glareolus. Next base: position 17,755,146 of record NC_142033.1, on the reverse strand, counting down.
TTGATAAATATTCTTTATGAAGACAGTTCTACTAAAAGCTGAATATTACTCCTGTTAAATAATATTATGTAAGTAAATATAGTACTATGGAAGTATTTTAATACCAAATTCAATTTATTTAACTATCAAAAATAAGACTATGAAGCTGCTGTAATTCAGAATTCTGAAATAATAAAATCCTTTAATATCTCTAAGGGAAAAGATATTGTCCTTAAAAAAGGACACAGAAAAAAAGACACATTCATCTCTCAGGGCAACTAGGCAAAATCAAACTTAATCCATCCATTCAAAGACTGAACATGCCATCATACTGTTCATAATGGATAAACTTGGTGGTATTTACTTTCAGTAAGTTTAATAATTGACTTATTCTAAACAATCACATTTCATTGTGGCAAAATGTCATTTTAAATACTAATTGTATGTAGAAACATTCACTTTAATTTAAAAAAATGATTAGGTCATTGTTTTTTTACCATAATGCAAAACAACTAGTTAAAAATTGGAATAAAATGATCTGAGCAATAGAAATATCAATGACAATGTCTCATGATATGCTAAGTATAAATTATATCATAGTAAATCTGTGACTTCAGAGTTCATTTTTGTCAGGATGATTTTGTAATTTTTGACAGATTTGCTTGGTTCTTTGGGTAGGTTTGCCAGAGTTACACATAATCAGACAAAACCCCAGTGTCTGATGGAATGTAGAAATTGACTCACAAAATTTAAGTTTTTGAAGCAATCTTAAAAGGCTTCAAGTACTCTCCTCCTTTTTAACGAAAATAACTTGTACTTCATTCTCAAAGACCACAATTCTGAACTAATTACTTTCCCACAGCACAGTGCTATATTTATGGCACTTTTTATTTATCATCACTAATTAAAACACCTATATCCTTTGGGGAAAATATTTCTGATTTTAAAGAAGGAAAAGCAGTGATAGAGAGAGATGAGTTCTGTAGAGAAGAAAGGTAGGAATGGGAGGAAGGGAAGTAAAAAGGGTAATCTAAAAGTATTCACCTAAAGAAAATGTTCTTTAAGTGAACTAAAGACATTTTTGATGAAGTTTGTTCTTGGACACACGTTATGTAACCCATTCTGATTACTCTGTCTTCCCCTTCTCTCTTATCTGCTCCAGTCCTTATCAATACCCTCCCACTCCCACTTCCCACCTGCCCATCCATTTCCTAGTTTCATGACTTTCAGTTTTACTTTATGACCCATTTGGTTTAACCAGGGTCATCCTTGTGACCTTTGAATTGTAATTAACATCTAGCAGAGTCAGTAGTAGATATAGAATTTAAGGAAGGAGATATCAGAGCATGGGCCATATGATGGGGAAAATAGGAATAATGGGGAGGGGCATTTCAGTGGTAAAAAGGATAAAAGGTGAGGCAGAGAAATGGACTAAGAGAGGAATAGTTAACATTAAGATTTGAAGATTTATATATTTTTTTTAAATTTGACTTGTTGGGTCCATGGGGTTGTGCAAAGATAGGGACAGGCCACCAAAGTCTAATAAACCAGATACAAACTTTATTCTGGGAAAAAATAAAAAATTTAAAAAATAAATTTCCATGGGACACAAAAAGCTTATCATCTAGCTGAGACCACAGTCAGAGTTGGACTTGTAAGGCTGTGGCAAAGGACGGGTTCTGAACTTCCCCTTTCTATAGCAAAACCCAACAAACATTAGGCAATAACAAAGGAATTTTTACAATTTCAAGGTATAATTCAGATACAAATTGCTCTTCTTTGCAATTTCCACTAACAGGGGTTTTGTTGTTGTTGTTGTTGTTGTTGTTGTTTTGTGTTTGTTTGTTTGTTTTTAAAGTTAAACTAATATTTCTGGCACTTTCTGATGGTGTTTACCAAATCTCTGCACCCCCCTAATACTGACAGTTTTGTGTAGCAGGGAAGGGTATGAAAAAATGCAAAACCCAAAAGTTAGGTACATCCCATCATTTAAAAGTTAACTCAGCTCACATCAATTGCTGGCCAGGGATTATCTAAAAGCTGACTCAGTTTGCAGAGGACCCTTTCAGCTTTGCAGACAGCTATGAATTGTAAAGCAAAGTACCCCACTGTTAATCCTTAAGCTGCTGAGAAAGCTGCTGACAGCCTGCTCTCATTCTCCTAGGCTTACAACTTTATGTTTTTTATTTCTACATTCTTATTTCTGGAACCTAAATTTCTATATTCTTATTCTTGGACTCTTCAGATTACAGGATAGTAGGTGTCCATATGAGTTTTCCATACTTTGGGAATACATGGTTTTCTATTATATACAGAGAGACTGATTTCTTTAGGACTGCTACTTCTGCATCTTTAGTCATGAAACACCGTTACAAATGTTGTCAACAATGAGACAGGTAGCCTAGTGTTGAAGGCAGAAGTGGAGGCAGGGAGTGTCAGTTTTATATCTCATTACTGTGAGAAAGTTTTTGGCACATGCAACCTAGCAGAATAAGGATTTATTCTAGCTTGGCATTTAAGACAGAATACAGTGCCTAACGGAGAGACAAGGCTGCGGGAGCCTGAAAGGACTGGTGGCTATACACCCACAGTCAGGAAAAAGACACAAAAATGATGGTGCCCTGCTTGCTTTCTGTTTGCATCTTTCCTTTTAATCAGGTTAAAACTCTATCTCATGAGACAATGTCTCATGAAGATCTCATGTAGATCTTTCATTCAAAGTTGCAGCTCTCTGGAAACAACCTCATTGGTACACCCCAAAGTCTCTCCTAGATGATTCAAAATCAGGCAAACTGACAATGAAGCTTGATCATCATCACACAGAGAGATGCAGTGTTTGCAGAACTCAGGGTAAGCAATGACCTAACACAGGAAATAGGCAAAAGAAAGAATTCACTGTGTTAAGAAGATGGAGAAATTAGCCTAAGAAAGGAAGTTAGAGTCCTATTGGAATGGTTTTCCCTCAGGTCATTCTCACTCTTCCTCACTCAATGTCTGTGACCCTCCAACCCCAGCCTCATAATCTGAGGTCCTTTGGCTCCTGGTTAGATGTCCTCCTTAGCATGCTTCCAATCAGTGACTCTTGAGAGAGTCAAATCATAGCAAAATCCTCACACAAAGCTTGCATCCAAAAACATCTGTTTATGGGCTCAGAAGACATTCTGGAGAGAAGAAACATCCCAGTCCCTTGTCTCTTCTTCTCTTCCTCTGAGCTTCATGACTTGCTCCATGCTTTTGTAGAGTTTTCCATTTACAGAAGCTCATTTCTAGGTGTTGTCAAACTGGATTCTGTGTTTTTCCTGTCTTCCTAATCATCTATGGACACTGAGGAAGTAGAATCTCTGAAGGACACTGTAGGTCAGTCCTTTCCGAGACTTGAGTGAAGACCCTTCCAATTGTGATCTAGGGACTAATTATTCATTCAGAGTACCAGTTTCCTGTCTTCTGTTGACATATCTATCCATCACAGTGAAAGACCTGGATAAATCCAGATCCCCCTAGCAGGAAAATAGAGCCAAAAATCTAGCAGGAAGAGAAGAATCAGAAATCTAGGATTAGCCAGTTTCAGGGTTTCAGGAACTAGCTGATGATAAAGGTAGATTGTAATCTTGAGAGTAATCTTGAGAAACAGGGAGATTCCCCTTAGTAATTATCACCCCCTAGTAATGATCATTGGTACCTTGAGAATGATCTTGAGAGGCAGGGAGTTGTCCCCTTGTAATCATCACTGGAATTTTCAGAATTTTCTGTGACACCCTCCCTGCCCCCCCTTTCGGATTACTGGGCTGTGTGGTTTCTTCCTATAAAAACTACTTCTCCCGGTCCCTCGAGGTCGAACTCTTCCCCTGCGTGGGTTATGAGTCTCGGCCCCAGTGCACTGGTTCCCGTCTTGTTGTCTTGTCATTAAACCTCGTGTGATTGCAGCAAGGACGGTCTCTTGTGAGTTACTGGGGGGATCGCATTATCCCGAGGCTTGAGTGAGAGTCTTCCAATATCGGGGGTCTTTCAACAGGACTTCTTTGGTTGTGCCCCCCCAAATCGGCTTGCACTGTAGATTTGCTGAATAAACAGATGAACAGCACATGGATCAAGATTTTCTATTACACATGAATTCTAAATATTCTAATGATAGTCTCTAAAGAAATAGTATTTTTCTTTTAAACTAAATTATATAAATTGTTTATAAATTTCACAAACTTTTAGATGGCATACATTTTTTTAAACATTGTTATATGGTAACCTCATCACCCTGTGCTAATCTATCAAAGGATTAGTAGCACAAATCCAATTTAATACTCTACACTTTCAATTAAAATCAGGACACAAATCTGCACTCACATCACAAAGGAAGCTTTCCCTTGAAATGGTGTGCTGAGCAAAGAATTTAAAAAGGAAAACGGAAATTACCACAAAGGTTTTAGGAAGGAAGAACATATTTACATCTAACAAGAAAGGGTTTTAACCTGAATGAAGAAGTTAATAAAATTGATGTTAAAAGGAAGATGATCTACAATGCGGAGTATAAACTTGAATGAAATATTCACAGAAGAGAATATGTAAATGGCCAATGCTCAAATCCATTCATGATCATAGAAAACCAAGTTAATACAAATACCATAGTAAGCTGCTGTGGCCTACTCTCCAGAATGGCTGAAATGTAAACATCTCAAAATACAAGTCTGAAGCAAATGTGGAATATCTAAACTACTAAGTCACTGAGGAATGATGGAAATATTATATATAAAAACCACTTTGGAAAACTGGTCATATTTACTTAAAGCTATATTATAATCAAACAATTTTATGCCTAGATTCAAATCCAACACATACACACGCGCACACACACACACACACACACACACACACACACGGATTTGTGCATCAAAATCATACAGAATATGCATAGCAGACTTCTTTCCCTCTTTGAAATAACCAATAAGTCCCCATAAACCAAATCCACCAAAGGATGATGGTAAGATTTAGTGTATTATGGCAGGAATACCTCATGGAAAGGATGCAAGGTAATATCCAGCAGGCCCAACTCAGTCTGTTGACTGCTTTTATAGATGATTTTTATTAGAATAAAGCCCACTCACTGTTTTCTACATTGTATAGTATTACTTTTATACTGGAGGACAGGGTTGAGTAGTCGCTGGAGAGGGTGTATGTGCCATAAAATGCAGCATACACACTTTCTAATCCTTTAAAGCAAAAGTTGTTTTCACCCTGTTTTGTCAAAATGAAAAATAAAGAAATTGTAGCTACATACATTACAAGGAAGCTCATAATATTTAGATTAATTCAGAAATATGAAGCAAAACTATGAGGTGTGAAGGTCCATTTGTTTACAATTCAAAAAGAATATAAGAAGCAAAAATAACCCTCAAATGACATCTGGATGGTAGTTACTGGTTTCTTAGTCATTGGGAAATGACTAAGGAAATGCAGAGAGATTCCTGAATACTGGTGGGATTCCATTTCTCTACCTACATATTGATCAAATGAACGCTTTCATTTGGGAACTATCATTTAAATTGTACATGTATAATATGTGCTGTTTCTGTATGGTATGTAAAGCTTCAATGATGAGTATATATATATATTCATATATATAAATGGTGTCAAGTCCCAAAGAAACCTGGGACTAGACTTATCCAGTACCTGTGGCTCCTCCTAGCAACTCTCACCAGACACCCCTACCCTAAACCTCTCCAACCCAGAACTTTAAGTTCCCTTCCCCCAGCTTCTGATTCCTGACCAAGAGGGTTTCTTCTCTCTTGACAGGGGCTCTCAGCTCCTAACTGCCTGTAGATGTTAGCAGGATTTAAGCTTTCCTATTGAGAGGTTCTCAGCTGAATGAGGCTTTTCAGTCATTAACTCTTCTCTACCTCTGCAGAAACTTTACCTCTGGGGCTTTCTCCTCTCTCTCAGATTCGGGATGAGTTCCCTAGCCTGTTCTTTGAACTCTGTAAGCCCTGCGCATACCATAAAATTCACAATCCTAAAACCAAACAGAAACGAGCTGATGACCTCTCCCCTCCTTTCAGATTCCTCTATTTCACCTCATAGCTAAATCTTCAAGAGTTTTATTTACAGGAGTCAGGGTCTCCACTCCTCCTACATTCTTCGATTTGTGGGGACCACTGACTCTACAGAGCTTTGACCAAAGTGAGTGAGCCTCTGATCAGTCATGAGACCTTCAATACAGAAACTCCAGACAAAGGACCAGTGCAGGATAAAGCAAGAAGTCCATGACTAAGGTGTGGTGGGCGTCATCAAAAAGAGGCAACACTTGAACGGCAGGAACGTTCTTAAGATTTGGAGGTCAAAAGGCTAAAACAATGACTTGAAATATTTAAATTGTGACTTTTGAAAAGAGAGACCAATGTGAATACATTCTCTGAATGATTTGAGACATTTTTAGAAATGCTTCATTATTTAAGATATAATATTTAACTTTGAAAAATAATGTTCTGAGCAAATAAGTTTTTAGGAAAAACAATCTTTCAGTCAAGACAGCAGCACATTTAATGTAACTGTGGACTAGGATGCTTTTTGTAAGGCTCCTGGTGATAAATTCCAAGAGAAAATATTACAAAGGAAGCCAAGATGGCTACTCTGCCCAAGATGGTGTTTGGGGCTCCTTTCTACTATGGTTACTGTAAGCCTGCAGGAGAAGGGTAGGTTGTACCCTTTCTAACTGGGCTATCTCAGTCACCTCCCACATTGGAAGGAAGTCCAGGGCAGTGTCCAGACAGCTTCAGCTGTTCATTTTAGTTTTCAGAAGGACATGATTTAAATTCTGTTATGCAAAGTTATGTCCTGGAAACAAATAGGAAAAAAGTCATTTTGACAGAAAGAAAGCAAATAGATTGAAGGTCATTGCAGAAATGACAGAGCATCCTATTAGTCTAGAGTGAAGCCAGGTATTTGAGTTTTGAAAGACGGACCAATATTGGTATTGAATTTGTTTGCAAAACCACTGCAAATTGCCTTGTGTGTATTGAGGGCATCTTTATCTGCTCCTACCAGTTAGAGGATGCATGACCAGGGTTGCCTTCTCATTGTTACCCTCTATCTCCAGGGAAAATGTGTTTCTCTGCAGGATTCCTCCTCCACTAACCCATCTAGTGAGTGCTGTCAGGTTTCCATGGTAGACCCTAAGCCCGCATTCCTTTGCTTGGAACCTAATTCTTGATTTCAGTCTAAACTGAGTGCACACTGAGCAGAGGCTCTGAGGGTCCAAGAGTGCCTTTTGAAGCAGCCTGCTAGTTCTCTTGCCGAATCACATCCACTCTCAAATCCCAGCTGAGTCTTGTCTCCCTGTAGACACAAACTCAATGGGTTCCATGTGTTTTATGAATCTCTCACGGGGACTCTGTAAAGCAGGCAGATTATGAGGGCACTGTCTGTTGCTGTGCCTTGTTTCTTAATCATGTCATGGATTGTTCTTGTTTTCTCCAGAGAAATGGTAAACTTGTTGATTTAATAGGTGTGGAATATTGACTCAATGGCCCTCATTCATCAGCTGACTCCACACTGAGCACAAAAGAGAGAAGTAACCTGGGTTGAATTGAGTCATGAGCAACAGCTTAGTTCAGATCAAATCTGATCAAATCATATATTGTCAAACCTCTCTGTGTATATCCTTCTTGGGATGGCCTTTTAGTTTCTTAATACCCATTCTTATATGAAAAGGGAAATGAGAATCAGGCTCCCTATGTAATAAAAGCTTGAAATTGTGTAGGGTTCAATCAAATAGATGTCATAAAACCACAAAAGACTATGTTCTCTGGTTGCACATAAGAAAGGATTCTGATTTCACCCAAGAAAAGTATCTAATAGAAATAGTCGTGCGGTGCACCATGCCCTGTCCAAGCTCTATGCTCCACTATACAGTTCGTGAACTGGGCAAGGGGCTGGAGATTGAAACACACAAAAACACAGAGACAGAGACACAGGTCATCCTTGAAACAGGAATGCCCCAAGAATGCCCCCTTTATTATGTCCAGGGACAGCTTATATATGGATAGTCACACCCCAGCCAAACGCACCAGAAACCATTCCCCTGCCATCAGGAACTCCTGAGGGTCTTGTGCTCAGGGCAGCTGTAGCCACTAAGATCAGGGGAAAACAAGTTGTTTACCAGAAATTCAGGATCTGGGGGTTCATAGCTCCCAACATTGAAGTCTTGAAATTATGAACCCATAGTGGCAAAGTCAAAGACCGCTGACACTGGCAGACCCAGGACATAAAGGCTTGTCTACAGTGTTGCCTCTGAGTTGTAAAGATTTTTGTCTGGTCCACACTTGGACTTTGTCAATGTCTGTGCTTTATAACCTATCTGCCAACAAAGATGTTAAACAAAATAAATTGATTTATTTTTATTTTTCTTTCCCCCCCACAAAAGAAATATACCTTTTCAGATGAAAGGGCATCAATAAGGCTGAAAGAGAACAGAAGTTTCCTCACTAGACTAGAAAAGAGGCTTGAGCCCTCTGTGTCCTGTCCTCTGCAGTCCCTCTCTCCCTGTACTTCCTCATTTGTCTATTAGGCCTGCTGAATCCCATAAGCTCTACTTGAAGCCACCAGGGCAGAGACAGAAAGCTCAGTGCCTCTCCCCACAGGACTTGTTGGTACTTAAGGGGGATGGGGGAGAATGGAAGAAGAGCTGAGAGAGAATGAGAAGGGAAGAGAGGATGCAAGAAGGGGGTAGAGAAGATGGGAGAAGGGGTGCAAGAAGGGAGAAGAGAGGGGAATGGGAAAGTGGAGAGGGAGTGTAACTAAAGTTTGCACGTCATTGATTTTGACAAGAAAAGGGAGTAAGTCAGTCACCCTTGATTGAAAGTTCCAAAGCTTCTCCAATAATGGCTCAGAGCAAAGAAAAGCACAGGGCTTTGCACCTAACTCCACACCTTGTTATGACTCTAGTAGGCTTGGATTTCCCAGTGTCTGTCCCTAAGCAATAGCTCTTAGCTAGAGCTGTGTGTTAGAATCACTTCAAGTGTTTAAAGAAACTCTGATGCCTGGGCTTGGTGCTCAGAATCTCTTCTACCATTGGCAGTTTTACCTGATTTCCAGGTAGTGTGAATAGGTAGAGGGATGCATCCCTGCAACACTACTACAATTGTCTTAAACTGATCACTTAGCTCTCCACAGACGTTGACTGATGCAAAGGTATCTTTATAGGCATTTTCTAGTATTCTTATGATTTTTCTCTGGGTATCTGTAGAACCTCATTGTTTCCCAAAGTCCTTTCTTCCAAATACTATCAAATACCTTCCTTTAATACTCTTTAATATACTTCTGTAATTAATGATAGCAACAGCTCTGATGATGAGGAGATAGGCGTGCAGATAGGTGGTGTGAGAATCAATAACTTGTGTTTCACTGACGATACAGCACTGCTTGCTGAAAGTCCAAATGAGTTGCAGGCCATGGTAAATAGAGTGGTGGAAGTCAGTGAAAACCTTGATATGAGAGCAAAGATTGAGAAGACAGAAATACAACACTTGAGAAAGGTATCCAAGGATTTTAACATTGTAATAAAGAATCAGAACCTCAAGTAACAGTCAACTTTGAACCTCAGTTCAAAGGAGGGAACTAGTTCAAATGTCAAGAGGCAGATAGGGACAGTGAGGGCTGCATTCCAGGCACAAGGAAAGGTTTGGTCGGCAAGAGATATAACGACAAAAACAAAATTACAAGTCTATGAGACACTTATCTTGAGCTGCCTTCTTTACAACCCCGAAACCTGGATAGTGAAACGCTCTTCGGAACAGCGGCTGAATTTGTCTGAGATGGCATGTCTCAGGAGGATTCTAGGCATCACACAAAGAGATAGGTCGTGCAATGATGATATTAAGAAACATCTCCAGCTACAGAAGGAAGTAAACTACAGGATAGAGCAACAGTGCTTGAGATACTTTGACCATGTTATGAGAAAGAATGGCAGCAGATACCCAAAGATAGCACTGCTTGGAGGAGTGCATGGGATAAGGCGGAGAGGAAGGCCCAAAATGTGCTGTATAGACAGCATAAAGGAAGACCGTGAAATCCTGGGTATGACAATAACACACGCTTCTAGGACTGCCCAGGATAGGAACAACTAGAGAAACACCATAAACGGGCTACACATGCACGCTTAAGCATTGCCGGGCCTAAATGATGGTGATGATGAAAAGATTCAAAATCACAGTAGATTAATAACGGACCTCTCCTCAAAAAAACTAAGCCTCTAGTAATCTTGAAAAAGAAAGCATCATTCAGTCTGGTCCCCAAGGGAAGTCTGTGTTGTGATTTCTGACCGATTCTCTTGAAAATTTTTAGTGGGGTATGTGCTGGCAATGACTCTGCTCCTTATGGGAGTTCTCAGAGCAAGAGTGCCTGCATTGCAAGAGTGCATCACCCACACTGTGTCAGGTGGTCCACGAGTGAGAACACACAGCAGCGTATACACGGATTCACTTTTCCCAACCCCCCACGCGATTGTCTGTGGCATAACCACGTATTCTCGTTCTTCATCCCCCTGACTCAGAGACCCACAATATGCCTCAGCTGGGCCTCAATACAAACTCAGTAGTCAACACCAGAGTCAAACAGATAAGCTCCTTCTCTGATGGGTTTTATATCCCAAACCTGAGGGCTTGCGCACGGCCCTCTTCTGGCATCACACCATCAACTGACGGAGCTCCCAGCCTCTCGCTTCTAGACGTCCTATAAGTTCTCCGTGGTCATTCCAGGGCAGGTAAATAACAGATTGTTTCTTACTCTTGCATTTTATTTCCATTCCCTGCTGCAGTCTCTGGTCAGCGCTCTCTTAGGAAGTGACTCTCTTGGTTTGTGGCCGTCATGAAACAAACTCAAGAGCGCAACCGTGGGAACACAGTGCAGTATCTTACCTAGCCGTGCTTCTGTCTCGGCCACATCAGAAATGGCTGAAGATCTCCCCACGGTATTCTGTTGTTAATCTCCAGTGAATACCTACCTGTGTTACTCACCAGAGAGGAAATTTTAAAAAGAATTAGTGGAATCAAAGTTTTCTCCACAACCATTTCCTTTATGGGAGCAGTGACTAAGGAATCTGAGCAAGAATCTATTTTGGTATCCAAACCTCCCTTTGGGCCAGCATGTACTTGACCCCTTCAGTTCTTCCTCTAACCTGTGCTCTGCAGTCTTATTTTTTTTTTTTTTAAAAAAAAAGAGATTTATTTATTTATTTTGTTTACAGTGTTCTGTCTGCATGTGTGCTTGCAGGTCAGAAGAGGGCACCAGATTTCATTACAGATGGTTGTGAGCCACCATGTGGTTGCTGGGAATTGAACTCAGGACCTCTGGAAGAACAATCAGTGCTCTTAACCTCTGAGCCATCTCTCCAGTCCTGCAGTCTTAATGTTTACTAAAGAGGAAAGCATAGATGGCTAAAGGCTGCCATTTAGCATAGCTGATAAAAACTGTGCAAAGAGACAATCAGTTTGCTCTCCCCATGAAGAGGTCTGTAGGGAGCCACCTGGAGGCACAGGTGGTCCTGCAGTTTGGAGGTATACAAGTCCATACTTGGCTTAGCCACGTGGGGCTGAGCACCCTTGCCTGCACATGCTCAGACCAGCAAATGGCATTAACCAATCAGGACAGCATTCAAGCCTCTCCACCGTTTAAAAGCAGCTGCCTCTGGGCTCTACTTCCTCTTTCTAAGCTTTCTCTCGTCCCTGCACTCTCTCTTCCCTTCCCCCAATTTTCCTCAACCGAGTGCTCCGAATAAAGACGTGATAGAGAAGGAATTCTCGTTTTTAGTGGCGTTCATTCCTGCTGGTCAGGAAGCACGCCGCAGAGGTCAAGAGCAATGTGTCTTATTTCTACATCCCATCAACCCCAATTATCTATTCTATATCCAAAGCAACTTAGCCAGTGACTAATCTTGATCGATTTTTCATTTCTATCCCACCTTGCTCTTTGGTGTTCCAACGTGGCCTATCTGAATCCTCCTCCTTTCATTTTCAGGCATGTCCCTACTTGTAGGAAATGCCTCTGAACATCAAGTCCCCATTTGTAATCACCCTGAGAAGTCTTGTCTACCATGACCACTTCCTATATTGGTGCCACCCTCAAGACTGATCACACCCAGCTAGTTCCCCAGCTAGTGGGGAACAGGGCAAGTCTACCTTGGCCACACCACTCATGCTTTCATGGAGGGATTCAACGCATCACTCAAGCATTTTGACCTTAAGCCACAGTTCTTAAAGTTGGATTTCATTCCTACAGATTGGTATGGGAGGATAAATTACAGGGGCTTTTAATAGGGGAATCTGGGGATAAAACAGAACCCTAGCTCCCAGACATCACGAATGCCTGCTCTCTTCGTTATTTCCTCTGCCCTCAATTTCACCAACTAGATTGATCACCTAGAGCTGACGACTGCTTCTGATTTCCATTCCTTCATTCCCCTCTTTATGGCCTCTGCCTTTTAAGTGAATCATGATTTTGTCGAGTATCTTGCTAGTAACCCAGGCTATCAGTTATGTCTCCCTAAATATTATTTTAGCTCTACAAAACAAGGTTACATAGAGCTCTTCAGATTAAATTACATGCTTCTGACCACCCAAGATTTTCCCTTATGTCTCTGGCATATGAAAGGGCAAATTCACATTAAAATTGGGAGGTTTAATCCTTCTTGTGCACTCAAGGGGAGAGATTTCTCTCTGCTCCCTTTTCTTAGAGAACTTACTTTAGAAAAGTGTAATTATAGATTCTTTCTCTGTCTCTAAAATGTGTATTCACTGTGGGCTACAATAACAAAAGACTGTGGATTGTATTGGTATAAACAATTGTGTTCCAGTTCTAAGGACTTTTAGTTCAGTCTCAGAACATGGGATGTTCTGGTGAATAGATTCTTTTGAGCTGCAGGCTGTCCTCTTCGTATATTCATATGGAAGGAAAGAGGTGCGCGGGTTCTCTTCTGAATGGGTACCAGTCCCATTCAGAAGAGCTCTCCCTCCTGACCAAATCACTTTCCTGAGTTCTTACCTCCAAATACCTTCATGTTGGGAGTTAGAACTTTAATTCAAGAGTTCTGGATAAGAAAACAGTTGAGGATTGGAGTCAAAGAGAATGTTCCTAAATACATGCATGGGGTGAAGAGTAGCTGTCCTTAAAGAAAGGGGAGCATGCTAGACAAACGTTAAGATAAGAAAAAAAAAAAACGTTATGTACAGGGAAAAATTAGCCCTTCCATCTGAGTCATGAGCAAACCTGAAACTACTTGGATCCACATGTAACTGACAAGCCTTTATTAGCAGCTGCTATTGCTTAAGGGCTTCTTTCCCCTGTGATCTAGTGGAAGTTTGCAGAAGGGACCTATTCTGCAGCATGTTTAAAACTCATAGCCCTATGTCAATCTGAAGCTAAGCAGACTTGTACAGCTCGCTCTCGGACCTTGGTCCTTTGATGGAACAAGCATGCTGGTTTAGGAAGATTGCTGTGTCACTGGCATGGCAGCCCACTTCCTACAAGATCAGGCATGTTATACACCCATCAAAAGAGGCTGTGAACAGCCTTACCACAAGACTGGACTCTGTGTGTGAGGCAGCAGTGGTAGTGGTGTGCCCATTGTTTGATCCTTTAATTTATTGATCTTTCTTAGTTATTTTAGCACTAGTTGAGGACAGATTAGAATTCTTCTCAGGCTATTGCCCACTTTTGTCTTAGCTCTCTTACAGACCATAAAAAATTAAGTAGGGAGAAAGGAGGTAGGATTGCAGTGGTACACACATCTTAACATCAGCTAGTTTGGGGGCCATGTAGAGAAACATGAAAAAATCCAAAACTACTCTGTTAGCAATTCAATCAGAAGATTATTGAGAGTAAATTATCCTTACTCCGGGAAACAGAAGAAAGAAAAAGGGATCGTCATTATTACAGACAGCAGGGTCATTGGAAGAGAAAAAGGAGAAAGTTCCTAAGATGCCTAAAGGACAAGAAAAAGAGAACTGGGGGAGCCTAAACAGACAAAGCCGACAGTTAGAAATTTGAAAATGGCTGCAAACTAAAAGGTTGAAAGAATTACAGGAATGGGAACTGGAGAATGGCACATACTTTATTAACTTTGCTCAGGCTGATCTGTTTAACCTGTTCTGGTGGACACTCAGATTTCTCCTGTTTCTTCTGGGGCTTCCTGGGGATTCTCTTACTTTGCATTTTGTGATAGATCAGCATGGCTGTTAGTACTGGGGGCCAGTACTATCCCATTCCTTTCCTTTATGTTTCTCAGATGTATATGTCATCTTACTGGGGAACACTTTCCTGAGAGACCCCATAGCAGTTTAAATGTTACCATAATCTCTGTTCTAGATGGTGGGCCTGTGGGGATAAGAAGTGGGCAAAGAATGAACGATGCTTCTTTCTTTTTGCTTATGTAGTAGTCTAGTATTCCTGTCAAGGGGTTCTTTAAGGGTCTCAGGACTTTGGTTTTAGTTATTAAAAAGCTGATGAATTTGTCCTACTAAGGGGTCGAACCCTCACGCCCTTAGTTAAACCCAGCAATGCAGGGGTCTGTAGAATATAGATAGTAGAGTGTTGGTAGCAATACCATGGTAAGAACTGAAAACAATAGGATTGGGAAGTGATGAAAAACTGAGAACTAAGCGGGCAAAGATTCCACCTTAGAAACACGGAAAGCTATGCAAACTACAAAAGATTTTGTGAAGGAAATTGGAAAAGTTGGCATATAATGCACTTTTTGTGAGAGTCTGCATCCCATTCTTATATAAAAACTGTTTGAACACAGTAACAGTCCATTCCCATAAATAAAAAATTCTGTCATTTATCTGGAAAAATCCATCTGAGGCTTAAAAACTTTTAGGAAAAATATAGATATATGTACGTTTAGTAGTTAATGTTACCGAAGGTCATGAGACAATACTGAATAGCATTCAGTAAAAAAAAAAAAAAAAAAAAAAATCAGAGGATTGAAAATATTTTTTCTTTCCAAAATTTGTCTGGAAAACGTAATATATGAAGGTTTGACTTGTAGGGCACTGAGGAATGAATGAGGAAATCCAGTAACAACTTCATATGTATAATTAATAGTATATTTACAGAAAATATTTTAATTCTATTAAGTATTGATTTCCATAATCAAATATCTTCAGTCATTCATAAAATGCAAGTTAATGGTTATTCAATAATTTTTTATTCTACATTCTTGTCTTTAGAGAAATTATTCCAAACAACTCTGTCTAGGACTAGCTAATTGTAGCAGCTCTGTCAGGATCCTCGAGTCCTTACTATGTGGATTCATTACTCAGTATGTCAAGTCTGGTTTTGTATTCCCAAATATCCAGAAGGTGTAAACACCGTGGAAGGTGGTGCCAAACTTAGAACTGCTTTGCTCGCAGAAGCCTGAGCCCAGCCCCGTGTAGCCTGCCTCTGGAGTTGTCTCTGCTTTGCTTTATACTACTCTCTGCTCTCAGTAAAATTCATTTGGAACTGTAGAAACCAAATAAGATAAAGGTTGTAAGTTACGTTCTGTGTAAAAAGACACTTTGGAAGCAATGTCTGTCAAATTTTGGGAATAGGCAGGATGTGATCACTGATACTAAGTGATCTTCACTAACTGCACATTTCCCAGGTTTACAAATTTCTCCATACAATGTCCAGGAGAAGGTGAACTTGGGAAAGTCATATTGTGTGGTTCCAGATAAAACCTTCAGGTCCCTCTCCTGCAACAGTTAAAAAATGCAAATCCAAAGGGACTTCTGGTGTCATCTTGAAGTCTTTTCTTTCTGCATTGAGCTTTCTCCTTGAGAGGCAGAGTGAATGAATCATGGCAAGCCGGGAATCCATGGGAGCTGGGTTCACCTTCTACACAACTTCTCGGATGTGGTCACATATATTAAAATGATGTATTTCTGAAGTGCTTTTATTTTTACTAGCCCTTTATAACCTGTCAAGTTTAGATGAGAATGCCATTATTCTCACGGTTACCTGGGAATGTTATGAGAGAAGTGTAGCTAAATACTTAGAAATGATCGAAATTCACCTACAGGAGCATTTTTATAGATGAAGAACTTTTCAAAGCCACCAGATTATATCCGATAGACTCAACTCTAGAAATTTTGTCTTTTACAATAAAATGTATTGCTAGTCATAGCACAAGGCAGTAGTTTTACTGACCTGGACATAAGGCAAAACCAAAATTCACATTATTAAAAGGGGAAAAGAAAGCATGGGACAAATGAGAGAGCTATTCATTTCAACTGCTTGTCTAACATCGTGTGTTAACTCCTGTTGTACTAGTTTAGCAAGTGTGGATCACTCTGTTCTCATTAATTAACTCAGGCAATACTCATTTCATACAAGAAATCATCAGATTAATGAGGCCAAGGGGCAATTAGAGCCATTGTGCCCCGTTGTGCCTACCAGGAATGGCTTCTGACCAATACCTCCATATTCTCATCTTGGATTTTGCTCTCCTTCTGTTTTGAATGCAATTACAAGCTAAGCGTAATCCAAGAACAATGTGCTCAGGGAATGTTCTAGAGAATTTCTGCAGTCTTCAGTCAAGGTCGTGTATTTGCTCTTGTCGGTCTTTATGGTGTCACAGCTGGCATCATTTGGGTTTTACTTGCCCTTCTGTTGTGTCCTTTTGTTGATTTTGAATTCCCAGCTCAGCTTCACTCCCACTCCCTACTGGTTTCTAAGCATGTCTGCCCCATGTGGTCTGAATCCACAACTGCCTCACAGGACAAATAGTACCACATGTGAAGTTCAGCTCCCTGACTTGCATTTTTAAATCCTTAAATCCTGGCTGGATCAGTTTTCTCCAGTGTTTCCAAAGAGATGGTTTTGTTGATGCTGTAGTTTCCCCGCAGTTTTTCACTTGGTCTCAGAGGGAAGACACTAGCCTTAGGTGAAAGGGAGAAGGCTCAAGCTGGGAACCAGTTCTCTGAATGGCATGTTCAGAATCAGTTTAGTCTGTGTTTCTCAGCTAATGCAAACTCAGAAGCCTCCTCCTGTCGCTCCTTCTGCTAGTGTCATTTATGGAGATTCATCTGGTTTTATGCGGTTTACAGTCATCATTTTAAGCATTTTAATGAGAAATTTGGAAATAGTATTCAAGTGTTTGCAAGCAAGGGTTTTGGTCACGTGTGCTTTTTTATTTCTTCATGAACAAAATTTAAGTAACTATATTGATAATTAAATTAAAATAGCATCATTGGTTAAATGTTAATAATTAGTATATCAACATTGGTTTTGAGTAATTTTAAAACAATTTTAATGAAGTCATTTGCACTGTGAAATATCTTCAGTGAGAAACAAATTACAACAAAACAAAACAAACAAAAACTAAACCAAACCAAACCAAAATACCAACCAACCAGGGAATAGATGGCAGTGGGGTGAAATGTGAAGTGTTCAAAAATCAAGTCAAACTCAGAAACTGACTAGATTTTATCTTTTCAAATCAACCATACTATAATTACCTGCTCTGTTTTACATTTTTTTCTAATGTGGAGGAAACTGCTTTCTGTAACAATTGTAACCGTCACTCTGCATGTGGGCTTCATGGCTGACACACGTGTCTCTTCTTTACCATTATTCCCATATGGGTCACCTGGGACCCAGGAAGGCGTCAGCAGGAGACTGTTGGATGCGTTTTCATTGTGCAAAGATAAGAGTGAAATTCATTTTCCCTCTTCTGTTTAGAATGCATTTGTTTCTGCCATGTATTACTAAATTTTGAATCCTTAGGGCAAGAATAATGCCTAGCATGGTCAGTTTGCAGTGACCATCAAAGTCCAACTATACTGTTGTTATACTACTGAGGCTATGATTCCTATGCATACTGATCACATTTTAAAATTGACTCCTTTCAATTTCTAAAATGCTTTGTTTTCACTGATATTTTACATAGTCTCAGATTCAGCATATCCTTGCAAAGAAGTAAAATGGTCTGTTTACTTTGATTACAGCAAATAGTGAGTTCATATGTAAATAGTATGAAATTATGTAATGAAGGGCAAAAGATATATCTCAATGGTAGGGTCTTGCTTGCTTCCCATGAACGAGACCCAAGTTTCATCCCCACCCCCCTCCCTATAACTGCAGCAAACAAATGAAAAAAATCACTCAAATGGGAACCATTCCTGTGAGTTATGTAAAGAAGGCAATTTGTTGGGGCTTCTAACAACTTAGCTACAAGGACAGTATCTATAGCACCTGAAGGTTGGAGTAAGGAAATTTTCTTTTAATATTGGGATGGCAGTTTTCATTGTTTTCCTAGAAGACATTATTACATGCATCTCTTTCTAGAGGATTGCTTTGGGATCCTCAATAAGTTCTATGCTAATTGAATTTAATCCTAAAAAGGGCTTTTTCTTTGTTATACTTTTGCTGAAATTTTATAGAACATATTATCTTTGATCCACTGAAGAGAAAGTGCTAAATTTATTCCCAAAGAAAAGCAGACTTGTATTTTTCTTTCTTTGCTTCTGATGGATTCCTTTGATTCAATTACCTCCCTTATAAAAAGTTAACTGAGCATAATAGCCTATAGCAACCATAGGGAGAAGGTTTAAGCTTTCTATAAAGTTATATAATTTGGTGAAGACGAATACCAAATGTGTTTTTTAAGAATCAATATGAGTTTATTATTTTGCTGCCTCTGAACTAGAAATGAATCATCCTATATCATTTACAACGTGACATGGCTGGGATGTTTTGAGGTCATTGCAATATCATAATAGAGAATTGTTAACATCTGTCAAAGATGCAGGTTTGTTGAGAAGGAAGCTAACACAAAGTTAGCCCTTAAAAAGAGCTCCCTTAGAAGGAAGGGCCTCATGACTATGGGGAATTGTGATGTACCCTTGAGGTGGGAGGCATTAGGAGAGGGATGATGAATCATACCAGGCAGAGGACAGCATGCTGGGTGGAAAAAAATGAAGCATGGAGAGATGCTCATGGGGAGAGTTGGCTTTAAAGAGTAGGAAGTGAGCTGCCCTGTGCAGCCTGGTGTGGGAGTGGTGTTGAAGGAGAGAGAGGGCCCTCAGAGAAATACCTCCAGCACTGGATGTTTCTGACCTTTATAGATGTTTCTGACGATAGTGGAATATTCATAGAATGTGAGTGTGTGTGTGTGCATGCGTGTGTGATTAAGTCTGTGTGATAAGCAGTGTGGACATTAAAGGAACATGATGACAACATAGCCTGAAGGTCCTGGGTGTCCAGAGAAATCACAAATGTTGAGCACACGGGATTGTCTTTCCAGTGGGGAAGGTGTAAAAAGAACCTTTTCTTCCATCCAGAAAGCTGGGAATAGGAAGTGATGAATAACCTGGTGATGTGTGTTATCTGTTGGGCCAGGCTGTACCAAACTCCTCCAACCAGGACTGGAGGTACCTAACAGTCTAAGTGACCCTTACATTATCTATATAGCCAGAGGTTCCTCTAACCTCTGACAACCAGGACCAGAAGTAGTTAATAGCCAAATGATCTCTATGCTATCTATATAATAACTGAGACAGAACCTTCCTTAGGCCCTTAAGCTAGTAAAGGTGACCTATCTCTAGAACACATCATCTTAGAAGAAGTGATATGTACCCTGAGCTGAGTTTCAATGTAGTTGCACTTCCATGTGCACTGGGGATTATATTACACCAGGAAACTTCTTTTCCAAATTGGAATGCATTTTAAATATGCTGACAAAGACCTGCCTGGCATCAGACTCCTTCAAGTCTAGTTCCAGCTTGACAAAAATCAATCTGAACAGAGTTCTCAGTCTCATCTCTTTGAGGTTCCTGTCTCTGCTTGACACCTACAGAGACCCCTCAGGAACAGATGCCCCATACAAGGAGGGGAATAGGAAAGAGAAATCCATTTCCCCCAAAGGCTGGGATTTCAAGGGTTTTCAGTGACCTGTGATGAGCTTCCCTCTTAGATTGGGCAGGTGGACAAAACAGAGGGGGCTCATTGACTCACATCTCATGTCCAGGCCCTGCTGAGGCTGTGACCAGGCGGGTCAGCCAGAAGAAGGCCTACAGCAGGACAAGAAGCCTGCCAGGTCTGTACTGGGAGAAGAAAATCCAGAAGTCTGCCTCCATTTTGTCTCTTTAAGGCCTCTTTCCTTTCCTATCTGCCATTCGTGTGTGTGTGTGTGTGTGTGTGTGTGTGTGTGTGTGTGTGCATGCATGCACACTTGAGCACACCCATGCATGCATGTGAGTTTGTGAGTGTACATGTGAGTGTGTGTGTGTATGTGAGAGAGAGAGAGGGTATGTGTGCATATGAGTAAGTATGAATGTTTGTACCTATGTGTGTGTGTCTGTGCATGTGTGTGTATGTGTTTAAGATGTGTAAAGAGTGAGAGTTGGAAATTTTGTTGGAGGAATGTTGAGTTACTTAGGTATCCAACTGTCTACATACTTAAAGGATATAGTCTCTGAAGTTTGCACAAGTCACATATGCAGATTTTAGCATAGGACATAGTTAGATAGATTGAGCAGTCCTTGAGAAAATATCCCTTTTCCCAAATGATGACATCACTTGATTTTAGTTTCCCATTTCTCTAGTTTTTCCAGAATCCCATGATGAAAGAACTCAGTGGCCCATTCTAAATCTTTATTAATAATTATCATAATTAAAAATTTTCTTCCTTAACTTTTATAGGTTGCTAAGTATTTATTGTATAAAGTGGTGACTTACCCTTTCCAAGGGATTGTTAAGGAGACGTATTTTATTGTTGATAGGAGGGAGAGGATAGCTAGAAGCATCTGAAAGAGTCCAGAATAGGGAGAAAAAGTAGTGGCTAAAACATGGTCAGTAGACTGAACCAGGCCAAGAGGGAGGAAGAGAGGGAGAAAAAGACAGAGAAAGAGAGAAAAAGAGAGCACATGGCCAAAATGACAGGGTTATATGGGAATCAGAAGCTGTGGGGAGGGAAGTCCATGGACTGGAGAAGTTTAGTGTAGGAGATCGGGTGGGAAGAAGCAAGAAGAACCACAGGTACTGAGTGAGCCTGGAGTCAGAGACACAGTGGGACGCTAATAGGACCACAGGTAGCCATTTATCTTCAGCTTCATTTGGATCTGACACTTAGATAAAAAGATAATAGAGGTTTTCCAAAAAGAAGAGATCTTAGATTTAGAAGAATTAATGGCAGCATCTTACCTAAGGAAGCGAAAGGCTTCAGTCTGTCTATTGAGCTATAGGCATAACGAAAAGTCTGTGTATAGGCCAAATTTTAAAAATGAATTTAAATATTTATCCACTAAAACAAGTATCATTACGGTTATGTTGTTTAACAAGAGCTCCTGATTTGTAATGATTCTTTTTTTAAAAAGTTATTTCTTTTATTTTTTGAGTGATTTTTTAATTTTTTTTCAGCTGTATAGACAATAACTATCCAGTGATTGAAGGTGTCACTCAGTGGAAAACCATAAATTGAGCGTGTGGAGAAACTCTCACCAGATTTTAGATGGTTCTTTTAGTAGAAAGAGAAAATGTGAAAAATTGTTAATTGCTAAGTCAGTTTTAAATGTTACTAAGAACAGATTAACTTAAGAAAATGTCTATGTAAACAGGTACCAAGGCACCAGCATTATCTCAGAGTTTTGAACTTTGACCTTAGGAATTTGATAACCAGTAGTTATAATTAGCTTAGTCATGACCATAGCATTTTTCTTTATATTTTAACTGCCATAACTTTAAACAATAAAGTACAAACTTCTAGTTTGTCCTTACCTGTCTGCTTTCACTTTGGGACAATCTTTTACCTTACGACAAAATCTCCAGTCACAATTCTTTCTTATCTAGATGCATTTTCTTCTTCTCTAGAGTTTTTCATGAAAAATACTTTACACACATACACACACACACACACACACACACACACACACACACACTTACATAGCACCTTTATATTTTTTCTTGCTCAATAGTTCAATAGGTTTTTTTGTTTGTTTTTAGCTTAGAAAATGTTTTTCTTAATAAAATAACTAGTTTTCAGAGAAATCCAAGAAGCTGTAGGTAAGGCACAGAAAACATTCATATTGTACCTTAAGTATCTCAGTTATAAACATAAGAAAAGGCATCTGTGGTCCTGGAGACATTTTGATTTTTCACTTCTAAACAAATTTAAGTATTTGCTATAATTAAATGGGCATTTAGGAATTGTCTTTGTTTAAAAGTATCTTTTAATTGCATCCCAAGAAAACTAGGAGTAGATTAAGAGGCATTTCTGTTTTCTTTGCTTCCCAGTCACCTATTTACTTTTGTGGTCAAACTGTCCATCACCTAAGGAGTCTCCTGTCTACATTATTAGGTCCCATATGAACATGAAGGCACAGAGGCAAGTTATTGCCCAAAGTACATTTAAAAAGAAAGTTTATGTTCATAATGTAATGAAAGACATTGGAATCATCTGCAAACCTTAAAATGCCTTTGTATAGTTTTGAGTAGGTTAAAGGGGTTCAGAATAACCGTCTATTATTTAGATCCAAATATTTAGAGTTGTATCTTAGGCTTGTTTTACTCAATGGCCTTAAAAACACCTGTTTATTAAAGGGTCCATAGGAAGTAAATATCTTTGTAGAAGTGCTTATCTTTTTATATGAAATGCACGCACAGACACACACATATAGACACACACACACACACACACACACACACACACTCACAAAACCGATGCAAATGCAAACTAAAATTCGGTTCGTGTGGAGAGTAGCATGCATTTTGTAATATCTAAAGGAAGTGGCCATATATTTTGTCACTTAATTATGTCTTAGGAAACAAATTGACATACGAACGCAAAAACAATGAACACAGGCAGACATGGTTGATTAAATTAGCTCAGAATACCCCAGGAACTATAAGTAGGTTAACCTCCTTGAGACTAAGAAAGGTTTAGTAACACAGAGGGTGAATTAGAGCTCTCTTTTTTCCTGTTAACAGCACAGAGGCCTTTGCAAGTGTTGTTTTTAATAACAATGCCTATCTTTTCCCCTGGCAGGCTTCATTTTTAAGAGCCCATACCACCTGTTTCTTTGATGTAGCATTTTGCTCTGGTTGGCGACAAAGAGGCCAGGCTGGAGAAGGGCAGAAGAGAATGAAGGGTTAAGAGTAACTAGATCTGTCTGAATTTATCTTTAAATCTGATACAGTCTATAAAATATTCGTACTAATTTCCAATTCATTTTAATATTTTCTTGTAATTCAGTTTCCAGAACTCTTATTTGTAAACGTCATCATTTTTTAAACAAAATTATAATTAAAATCACTGCCCTTTCTTGATTTTTTAATTCTGCCAAATAGGAATTATTTTTTATTGCTTAACAATTTACAGATACTAAACATTCCTGTTATTCCATTGGGACACTTTAAGAACTAACCACGCCTATCCCAGCCACTTTTGACCCCTCCTCCCGCCGCCATCTTCTCTCTCTCTCTCTCTCTCTCTCTCTCTCTCGTGAGTGTGTGTGTGTGCGCGCGTGTGCGTGGGTGCATGTGTGTATGTATGTGTATTTTTGTTTTATGTTTGTCTATATCTCCCTTTTAAGTAATAAATGTCTAGCTTTATGTATAGACTTATGTCCATTTACTTTGCCGTTCACCGTATCCACCCGCCCGACTCTGCCGCTCGCCCAGGGACCCTGTACTGCTCCGGCGGCAGCTTCTGCCTGGCTTGCAGGCCGCCCGGGCCATCATATCATCATTATCTTTTAAAAGAACAAAAATTCCCTTCTTTAAATTTTCTTCTGAGAGCTGTTTATTTCTGTTTCCATTCATTTTAAATTGAATTTAGTTTTTCCTTTTTGTTTTTCATACAATGTATTTTGTTCATGCTTCTCCCCCAGACTCCCCCTAACTCCATCCCTGCCTTTTTCCCTTTTGGTTTTTTCAATGACAAAGGGTTTCTCTGTGCAGCTTTGGCTGTCCTGGAACTCACCCTGTAGACCAGACTGACAGAGATTCACTTGTCTCTGCCTCCCAAGTGTTAGTCTTTCTCCTGTCTAAGCTCTTTTTCCAATTCTCCCTATCTCCCTACCCACCCAACTTTAAGCTTCCTTGATTTCAAAATCCAAACAGAAAAAAAAAATCAACAGAAAAGCAAGATTAAAAAAAAAATGTATCAACAAACAAAAGCAAAAGTGCACAAAGGTCGTGGAGCCTGTTTTGTTTGAAAGAAAATGGCCCCCAAAGGGAGTGGCACTACCAGGAGGTGTGGCCTTGCTGGAGTGGGTGTGGTCTTACTAGAAGAAGTGTGTAGCTGTGGGGATGGGCTTGGAAGTCTTTTTCTCAAGTTTCCCTCAGTGTGGCAGTCAACTTCCTCTTGTCTGTAGGATATAGAACTCTCAGCTACTCCTCCAGCACCACATCTGCCTGCATTCCCCTGTGTGCCCACCAGAATGATAATGAACTGAACCTCTGAAACTGTAAGCAAGTCACCCTAATTAAATGTTTTCCTTTTTAAGAGTTGCCGTGGTCATGGCGTCTCTTCACGGCCATAAAAACCTAAAACAGAGTCCTTTTTGAAAAATATTTCTATGTTGAATGAACACAATTATAAAACATAAAACCACCTGGGCTACCAAACAGCACTTTTTCTCTAAACATTTCTTCTTTCCTTTCATTAGAAATTACAGCACTGGTAGAGGAAAAGTCTGAGGTAAACAAACAAAATGGATACTTTCTGAAAGCAAACTGAGAAAGTTGTTCAGATAACATCTTACCAGTCAGCTCAGAATAAACTAATGGACATCAGCCAGACCAAGGGAGGTCTTACCAAAAGAACTGTTTATCTGCCTGAGGAAGCACTGTAGGAGGGTAGGTACAAGGGATCATTGCATACTTAGTTCTGACCTAGGTTGCTCTTCCAATGATTATCCTTGGAACCCTGCACTGAGGTGCCATACCTCTCAACTCAATAAGAGATGGTTTATTGTGGATATATAGTTATCCGAGTACCCTGTCATGTGACTGGGGTAAAATACTTTAACCAAAGCAACTTGAAAGAGAAAGAGTTCATTTTGCCCCAAATTTCAGGTTACGGTCCATCATGGTAGGAAGGTCAAAGCATCAGAACTTGGAAGCACTTAATTGTATATTTTAGCACTGGGAAGAGATAAATGAAAGCATTAACTCTCTTACACAGTGTATCATCCACTCACAGTGGGAAGGTCTTCCCACCTTAATCAAGACACCTCCTCAGGCAGGCACAGAAGTCTTTCCCCTAGGTGATTCAAGATTCTGTCAGGTCAACAATACTAACATCATCACAGTGACCATGGTCAGGGACCCAGATTTCGGTTTCCCTAAAGACCATGTTCTATATGGTCACCATTTTATAAAATTCTTTTACAATTTTCTTCATTCTCTTTCTACATATAATATATATTATATATATGAATATATATTAATGAACATATATTAATATATTTGATTAAAACACTAGGCAAGGGTATTATAGAAATGAGAAAGATTTCTCTTATATGCCTCTGATGCTATCTAATGACATTCTTAACCTTTGGGCTGGTGAAGCATTAAAGGAAGTTAAGTGGGTGTCTGTGATTTGCAAAATACATGTGGGCCTCTCAGAATGACTCTTTTACCATGTCAGAGTCAAGTTGTAGCATATGTTTTTGGGGCTTCCTGGTTCTTTTGTAAATGGAGGGGTTTTGGTAGAAGAACTTGTGTGCCTGGACATGAGTTGTTTTTTACAGAAAGAATTCTAATTGTAAAATGGTATTATATAGATAAACTCCATCTCTCCATCCTCTACTTTGTGTTGGGGCAAGGCAATGCTACGGGAAAACATATGCCTTTTCCTAGGGTTGTCCGGGTCAAGGTTTTCCCAGTGATGGAAGATATACCCACTAGGAGGGTATTCAATAGGACAGAAGAAATATTCTCTACAATGACCTACAATGGAGGAGAAAAGAGAAGGAGACCTGATTTTTTTTAAAAAAAAAGATATCCTCTTCAGTAATAAAAGCAAGGTGAATTTTCAGATTCCAGGGACATTCATCTTTGTAATCTCTCCCAAGGATGCTGGGAGAGATTAACCTTATGTGGGTATTGCGATACTTCTTTTCAAAATTATGTTCTCCATGACTTAATTTTTTTTTTATTCTGATTGGGGTACTCCTGGATATAAACAGTGACTTTTAGGTCTCTACAATTGGAAAGTCTAGTTCCTTGATAAAGGTGTGGTATATGTGCCAGGTTACTGAATGAGTGACAAAAGCGGTCTGTGGCTAATAGTGATGGTTCTGTATGAGGAGAGTTCTGGTAAGATCACCCCCAGACAAGGGCAGCCGTGTGTTCAAGGACCAGTACCAAAGTCACTCTATCTAGAGTAGGTTGGCGAGCAGGAAGGCAGGGGAACAGCAAAGGTGAATTAAGAGAGAGAAGGGGGGGGGGGGCTTTGTTCTGTTCAAGGAGGAGAAGTAGGTCCTGCAAGGCTCAGTAGTAGCCATAAAATGGGAAACTTTTAGTTCTGAACAGAGGTTTAAGACCTATCAAATATTTTCAAAAAAATAAATATATGAGCATATAGAGACATAAAGAGTCAGACAATAATGGCAGAGATAATATGAGGCGTTAAAATTGCAAATACTCTTGATTCTTTTCTCTCTTTTATTAACTGGGAATTTCATTCATTTTGATCTTATTCATTCCTTTACTCCTTCCCTTCCCTGCTCACACAAACTTATATTTGTTTGTTTGTTTTTTATGGCCTCAAGTATAGTTTGTGCTACCCATATACTCTTGAATGTGTAGTCTTCACTGGAGAGTGTTGGCCCCACCAGGGACTGCACCCTGGAAGAAAACTGAACCACCCTCTCCCTGCCAATAGCTCCTGAAGGAGGGGTGGGACTTCACACTCCCCTCCCCTCCCCTCTCTATGCTGGAATATAGTCTGGTGTGCATGTGTGCAGTGCAGATTTTGTGCATTTTGTCTCAACTGCTGCAAATTCTTATGTGCAGCTTTCCTGCTCTGTCCTGAAAGGAGTTTCCTTGTCATCTACTGCCTCTGGCTCTTGTAATCTCTCTACTCACTCAACCACAATGAGAAGCAAGTTGAGGGGGGGTGTGTGTAATATAGATGTCCCAGTTAGGGGCGAGCATTTCATAGACTTACTCTCTGCACCTTGACTAGCTGTGGGTCTCTGTGGTTAGTCAACTGCTACAAAAAGAAGCTTTTCTACTAAGGATTGACTTGTGGTGAAAGGTTAAATCACTTGGAATTAATATTGTTTCCATGTGCTGATTAGGTTTTTCGCTACCACAACACAAGCTAGGGTCATCTGGGAAGAAGGAATCTCAGTAAAGAAAATTCCTCCATCACAGTGGCCAGTAGGCAAGCCTGTTGGACATTTCTTTAATGATGTGGGACAGCTCAACCAACTGGGGAGGTGGCACTGATTGTTATTAGGAAGCAGGCTGAGCGGACTACTTGACAACAAACAAGCACATGACATTATTCTTTGGTCTCTAGTTCCTGCCTCTGGGCTCCTGTCCTGACTTCTTTTCATGATGATCTGTGTTTGGGAAGTGAAAACCAAATAAACCCTTTTCTATGTAAGGTGCTTTTGGTCACAGTGCTTTATCACAGCAAGAGAAAGTGAATTAGAACTGGCCCTTTAACGGGTAAATGTAGCATTTGGCCCCTAGAGTCTATGATCTATTCAGCCATAGGCTCTTGTTCCTTATAATGATGTTAAGTCTGGGTTTCAACTTGTGGAATAGGCCTTAATTCCAAGAAAGAAGTAGTCAGTTACACGTCAACATCTGGGCCACTTTTGCATTGGTGGGCGTGTCTGGCCAGGTGGTCTTGATTGAGCTTGTGGGGTTCCCTGCTGGGTAAGACTGGTGATTGCTTTTCTGCTCTGGTCCTGTCATTAGTGCCTTCCAGCACTATGAAGGTTAGCTGGCAGGATGAAGTTTCAAGGTCAATGCCAGCTTGATTTCTCTGTGTTATATCATTCAACGGTGTGGTGTCTTCAGCAAGAGGGTCTTAGTGTTAAGTTCTGGAGAGCAACCAGGAGCATTGACAATAGCCTGTGATGTTTTGAAGACTATGGAACTTCACTTGTTAATATCACCAAAAGAGGTAATCCGTTCTTGACACTTGGTTTCTTATTTGTTATCCTGTGGTGTCTAGTAGGGATATTATTGCTCCCATTATAGGTTAATGCTAACCTTTAAATTATTTTTATATGTTTATGCATATATCTAGGCACTAATGGTGAGTACTAAGCCATCAATTCTAGGGGAATTATAAGCATAGGCTGCTGTGAGCTTCTGATCATCACATTTTCATCAGCCAAGCACTGTTTGACATGTTTTTATTTAAAATTGCAATCGTTAATGTGGTGATGTTTTGTTTGTGCTTTAACAAATAAAGCTTGCCTAAAGATCAGAGAGTGGAGCTAGCCACACTAATTAACCATAAAGGCCAGGTAATGGTGGCACACGTCTTTAAACTCAGCACTTGAGAGACAGAAGCAGATGAATCTCTGTGAATCCAAGGCCACCCTGGGCTGCACTATATTAATAGTCTCAAAGATAAACAGAGCCAGGTGGTGGGTGGTGGCTCACATCTTTAATCTCAGTACTTGGGAGTCACACACCTTCAATTCCAGCACTAGGCAGGTGGAGACAGAAAGGGATATGACTGTGTGGAGAGATGAATATAAGTTGGGAGGAGACAGGAGCTCAGGATTCAGTTTGAGGTTTCATCAAGACAGTATTCAGTCTGAGAACTCGTCGAGACAGGATACCTCATTCAGTCTGAGGATTTCATAGAGGTAAGAACTAGTGGCTGGCTGCTCTGCTTCTCTAATTTAGCTTTCATCCCCTAATATCTGACTCCAAAATTTTATTATTAAGACCAATTAGAATTCGAGCTGCAGTTTAATAAATATATTGCTGATTCAGTGGCATTAATTAGCACCGAAAATCATATATATATATATATATATATATATATATATATATGTGTGTGTGTGTGTGTGTGTGTGTGTGTGTGTGTGTGTGTGTGTGTGTTCTGGAAGTGTCGTCAAAACTCTTTGTGCTTAGTTTTGCATTTGCTGAAACAAAATGGCTAACATGAACTTACAAGAGAAGGGGATTATTTTGTCTTTCATTTATGGAGGCTTCAGTCCCTGGCTGCCTCATCACTTTAGGACATGTGGCAAGGAAACACTGCATTGTGGGAGTGGATACTGCAGAATGTTCCTCATGTCATAGTAGCCAGGAAGTAAAGGGAGAAAGGAGGAGCCAATACCTCATTGACTTATTGGTTCCACTTTTTAAGGTGGAACCCACCTTTATTATGAAAGACCTGGATAAATCCAGATCCCCCTAGCAGGAAAATAGAGTCAAAAATCTAGCAGGAAGAGAAGAATCAGAAATCTAGGATGAGCCAATTTCAGGGTTTCAGGAAGTAGCTGAAGATAAAGGTAGATTGTAATCTTGAGAGTAATCTTGAGAAACAGAGAGATTCCCCCTAGTAATTATCACCCCCTAGTAATTATCATTGGTATTTTTAGAATAGGAACTAGCTGATTATGACCTTGAGAATGATCTTGAGAGGCAGGGAGTTGCCCCCTTGTAATCATCACTGGAATTTTCGGAATTTTCTGTGACACCCTCTCTGCCCCCCTTTCGGATTACTGGGCTGTGGGGTTTCTTCCTATAAAATCTACTTCTCCTGGTCACTCAGGGTCGAACTCTTCCCCTGCGTGGGTTATGAGTCTCGGCCCCTGTGCACTGATTCCCGCCTTGTCTTGTCGTCTTGTCATTAAACCTCGTGTGATTGCAGCAAGGACGGTCTCTCGTGAGTTACTGGGGGGGTCGCGTTATCCTGAGGCTTGAGTGAGAGTCTTCCAATATCAGGGGTCTTTCATTCATATTGGCCTTTGGAGGCTACAAGAATGTAAAGGAAACAACACTAAACAGACCCCAAAGATGACACTGGTTTGCATAATAGGAGCCGAAATAAGAGGCAGCATGTCACCTGATTTGCTGACACTGTGATTCCAGTAACTGAAACTTTCCCTGTTTTGTCTTTGAATGACCACCCCCCCCCCCCCCCCCCGCCATGAGTATTGATCACAGGGCTACAGACAGACAAGTAAGTATGAAGAAACATAATCCGTGATTGGAGAGGGTTGAACATGCTTTGTGGTAGAACTGACCAGTTTTGCTGATCACTTGGAATTCTTCACATTTTCTTTTAAATTGTGTCTGTTGGTTAACATAATTCCTTACACACTGTAGTCTTCTGTCTGACTCATTTAAATTTTAATATGAAAGACTAGATCAATAAAACTCTCAGTCATTTTATTGTGTGCTATTCCTTCACTCCAGCTGCTTTGGATAGAAAAAGATTTTCCCGTTTGACTCTTTTTCCTATTAATCTTGAAAGTAGGACAGGGAGAGATGAGCTAGTGACCAAGAAACTGGCACCGTG
The DNA here is from genome assembly GCF_982192425.1 of Myodes glareolus. Lineage (NCBI taxonomy): Eukaryota > Metazoa > Chordata > Mammalia > Rodentia > Cricetidae > Myodes > Myodes glareolus. The sequence goes on along the minus strand of NC_142033.1, from coordinate 17,724,695 downwards.
CATTGAACTGGGCTGCACCCTCTGAAAGACCCGGATAAATCCAGATCCCCCTACCAGGAAAACAGAGCCAAAAATCTAGCAGGAAGAGAAGAATCAGAAATCTAGGATTAACCAATTTCAGGGTTTCAGGAACTAGCTGAAGATAAAGGTAGATTGTAATCTTGAGAGTAATCTTGAGAAACAGAGAGATTCCCCCTAGTAATTATCACCCCCTAGTAATTATCATTGGTATAGGAACTAGCTGATTATGACCTTGAGAATGATCTTGAGAGGCAGGGAGTTGCCCCCTTGTAATCATCACTGGAATTTTCAGAGTTTTCTGTGACACCCTCCCTGCCCCCCTTTTCGGATTACTGGGCTGTGTGGTTTCTTCCTATAAAAACTACTTCTCCCAGTCACTCGAAGTCAAACTCTTCCCCTGCGTGGGTTTTGAATCTCGGCCCCTGTGCACTGATTCCCGCCTTGTCTTGTCGTCTTGTCATTAAACCTCGTGTGATTGCAGCAAGGACGGTCTCTCGTGAGTTACTGGGTGGGGTTCGTGTCATCCCAAGGCTCGAGTGAGAGTCTCCCCTAATCGGGGGTCTTTCACCTCCACAGATTCATAAGAATTTAGATATCTTTTTATTTTAAAAGCTAAGGAGGAATTTTAAAAAATATGGTTTAGTACCTCATCAGCCTATCTCCAGTCAATAGTTTTATTTTACCTTGCAAACACTCCTTATTTTGAAGTCAAAAGATATGATTCTTAGAGTCAGAAAATTTTATTTTTTGTTACATTTAATACTAAAGTGGAGACTGGGGAAATGGCTCCCTGAGTAAAGTGCCTGGGTTAAGCATGGAGAGCTAAGTTTGATCCCCATCATCAACATAAAAATGTCAGGAATGATACATCAATAGCCCAGTGAAGGGGAAGGGGGAGGTAGTGAGATTAAATCACTGGAGCTCATTGGTCAGTCAGCACACTCAATCAAGATTCAGTGATAGACCCTGTATTAAAAAAAGTAGGGTAGAGATGATTGGAGAAGACCCCTGAGGCACTGATCTGTAGCCTCTCTAGGCACTGACCACCTCCCTCTCCACAAACGTGAAGCAGTGCAGAATGAAGCCATATTAGTTCTCTCATGTCCCCTTCCCTGTTGTGCATATTATATGTATATTTCTTCATTTAACATAGCATTTACCTATACATCTATTATTTGTTCCCTGTAGAAAATATGTCCATGTAAAACGGATGCTTTTATTTACTTAGACGCTTAGAAGAGTATCAATCATATATATGATATATATATACATATATATATATATCATATATGATATATATACACATACATACATATAACAGATGTTGAAAGTTTTTTTAACAAACAATTGAGTGTTCAAATTTAATACTCTCATTTAGAAAGCATTTCCTATATAACACATGCTCCCAAATGTTAACTGTGCTTCTAGAAACAAAACTTTAGAACCTTTTAAAGACTGTTTTGTTTATTTTTATAACTTAGCCAAATATCATCCACTTACTGGGGACTTTCTGGATAAATGATTGAGAAATCACTTACTTCATAACCCTTCACTAATAGCCATACTTGTCCCAAATTGCTGAATATTGAGTTCTACTATAATAATTACATTCAATTAAGTTTCTTATTTCCAAGTCTTCAGAAGGAATTCTGCACATTTTTGAGTAATGTTACTTCATACTTTGATAAAGACGCCCAACTTTCTATGAGGGTGAAAAGTCACTTCTGTGAATTTATTTCAGATTTTCAAATCCAAGATCACCAGGAAGGATTACCACAACATAGTTCTGGCTACAGTTGTAAAGTGTTTTTTTTTTTTTAACTCTCCTAAATTTGAGGAACTATTTCAAATGTAACCATTAAAAACTAAATTCTTCTTCAATTTGGCTGAAATTTCTATTTGAAGGACTTTGGAAACTTTGATTATCCTTTCTCTTACACAAAAAGTGGTGTATAAACATGCTGTATCCAGATCTTTTGTAGAATTTATTGAAGTTTAACGTCCTCATTCTGTCTTTAAAATTAGATAACCAGGGACTAGAGAGTTGGCTCAGTGGTTAAGAGTACTTGTTGCTGTTGTAGAAGACTCATGTTCAGTTCCCAGCCTTTACCTGATGGTTCATAGCCAACGGTAACTCCAGTCCTGGGGAATCCAGTGTCTACTTCACACATCTGTGGGCACCTGCACACACGTGGCACACACACACACATACACACACACACACAGACACATACAAAGAGAGAAAGAGATAGATAGATAGATAGATAGATAGATAGATAGATAGATAGATAGATATAGATGAGGGAGAGAGAGAAGTCTTAAAAATACTCTTTTCAATAGGGCCTTACAGACTCAAACATAATGGTTTTTTTTCCCCTTTCATTGTTTCTTTATCTTTCCTCTTAAACACAGTCTTGAAAGTTATGGATGAGTTTCACAAATACAATTTATTTTGATTTCCAAAGAATTCCAGTCACAGATATGTGCACAGGTGTGGGCTGGGATAGGGTCTGTTTTCACTCTATCACATCCAGGCTGTGTAGGAACAGTTTTGTATTTTCAGACAACAAATTGTAATCTGCTACAGTGGACAAATTGCTTATCCAGGGAGAGTCTGAAGAACAAAATAAATCTGAAGCAGCATATATTCTAATAAAGAAGCTATTATTTAATATAATAGTCCATAACATGGTAGGAAGCTCTCTGTGTACACTTCACAACTAGAGTTAGAGCCTGAAACATGGTGTGGGAAAGGAAAGAAGAGGTAACATGTGAAGGGGGCCAGTGTAATAGGAATCACAGGCCTCTGGCTTCTCCATCTTATTTTCTGCTATTTCAGCCCCTGTAGAACATCAACCATATGCATTGCTTCCTGTACCTGGGTTCCTTAAAGATACATAGACGTGTCAGTGTTCTCCCATAGTGGCCCATATCTCAGTCTTTGGGAGTCTTACAAATCACCTGTGTCGGAACCAGAAAGCAAGATGTAGCCAAGCTTTCTACAGACATGGTTCACTCCTCAAAGAAAGATTTGCCCTTTTAAAAAAAAAAATCCATGTCCCTAATAGATATGCAGGTGTATTCTTGACTTTCTCACAAAATATTAGTCCAATAGAGATCAGGTTTATGATTTAATATATATTTTGTTCTACTGCAAAAGTTGTCTGTCTTACAACTCTTTGTTTTATACTTTCCTGTGAAAAGCACATGGCATGCAATAGCAAATCCAGGCAAGGTGAGCACAGTCCTTCCTTTATCCTCCATCAGTCCTGTTCACCTCTCAGAACCTATGTAAAATCCCCATCTAGTATTCACACCTCTCTGGATCCAGTCTATGATCCACACGCACTGAACACCCGACTGCTGAAATCCTATGTGCTATTTGCACGAACATTTAATTACAGACTAGTTAGTGAGTCCCAATTTTCTAGTTAAAAGTCTTCAAAGTGCACGGCAAATTTTTCAGTGGGAGTGTGTAAATCTGTAGGTTACTGATCCTTTTAAAAACTTATTTCAGTTTACAAAACACGCATGAGCATAGATTTGAATAAATTTGACAGGCAGCTGCAAAAAAATAATCCCCTTATCAAAGATGTATAAAACATAATGAAGACATATATAAACAAAATACAATTGACTTCAGTACAGAAGCTGTACTTCCACTTTGGTCAGGTAGAATGGGAGTTAGGAAGAGGTTTTTATTCCCTAATAGAACAGTACATACATTCAATAACCAGCTAGAAGAAAGTGAATGGCATACTTAGAAAATAGCAAACATTTTGGCTGATCTGCAGATAGACAGTGGGAAATCAAATTGGAAGGAACTTTGGAGACAGCTGGTACAGGTATTAAATGCTAGGCTGGAGCCATAAACTCTCTAACCTCATTTTGTGAAGCTCTCTGGTATCTGAGACAGAGTTGTCATCCTTGGGGTCATGCTTTATATCCATCAATGGGCATCTAAGAGCAAAACAGTAGGATGCAGAGTAGTGATAATGAGGCCTTTCCTCGGTGGAATAAGCTAAAGCACTCAGATACTTATTACTGTCTACTTAAGGAGAAGATGTAGCTCTTGGTTTCTTGAGGTTTGGATACAAATGCTGTTGGTAGAATCACAGTTCAGAATAAAGTACTCTACCAACTTGTCTCCTCATCACATAAAGGAATAAAACAGGCACTATTGTATTGTGTCAAAGGCTAACATGAGAAGCCTGAGCTCTGGAGTTGTGGAACCATAGTAGCTATATGTTTGCAATCTTCCGTTGACTTCCTAACAACCAGGCACCATTCTAACATATATGAACTGATTTCTTTATCCTTACTTTCCTTTTCACCTATATACTATGGTTATTTCCATTTTAGTTGAAGAATCTGAAAACATGGAAAACTGATGACCCAGGCCACTGGGGTGCTGAGAAAACCCGTGAATGTCATATCACCACAATCTTTCTGTAGGTATTATATGTCTAACCTCTTTATACATCTGAAAGCTTGAAGTGACTTTAGGAAATGTCATAAGGCCTTACTTATAAAGACTCAGTGCGAGCAGTAGAAAGCAAGGATCAGTGACATATGTGCAGCCCCTCCCAAGAAGAGTTATTCTTATCTCCACTTGTTGATGGGAAAGGAGGAAACTACATAAACTGTGATACAAATTAGAACCGACCAATCATGCTTTTATATTTTTACATTCTGAAATGACACTGAAAACGTTTTTGTTTCTAATGTGAATGAAAATTCTTTTGTACATAAGGACCACTTTTTACTAAAGGGAAGCAGAAGAGGATGTGGACATTTGGCCCCCATTCAGATTGTGGAGATGATTGCTAAGGGACACACCTTACTTTACCCATGACTTGAGAACCTCTGATCGCTCTCATGAGCACAAACCCAGTTAACACATAGGCCCTAGACAGCTAACTCATTGTTTGGAAGGGGGCTGTGGCAGTACCTTCATCCTGTTGAAAACAGCCATTAATGAAAATGTCTGGGTCAGGGTGTTATGGAAACGAATAGTTGTGCAGCCTCCTTAACTTAACTCGTTCTACAATAGCCCAAAATGTTTTTGTACATATATGTTAAAAATCTTAAAAATATTTGGAATATATACTCAAAACAGAAAATAGTTAAAAATTTAAATCTCATATTGCTTCAAAACCATTTCAAAATAATAGTATAAAAAAGGAAAACAAAAAGGTTTTTTTAGTAGATTCAACAATAGCAGAAAGAATAATTCTCAGTATTTTTTGACTTGGGAAATGCTATACCATGCAACATATATCATGCTGCAATATTCAAGGAAAATGAAACTCTGGTGTTGATTTAGCACTGTGTCTCCTTATTCATTGCATTTTGCTGGACTAATTTAGTACTTAACTGTTCTATTCAGTTCCATCTTCAATGCTCATTTGTAAGCACCCTCTTTCCAGAAGCACTTCAAGATGTCCAATAGCAATGCACTTACATCATACATTGTTTCTCACAGAGCAGTAGTTTTAGAGATTCCCCAACACCACAGGTAATGTTACAGATGTGAAATGCACGCTCCAAAGGCTCATGTGTCAAAGGCTTTTTCTCCAGCACAGCAATGTTCAGAGGGAGGCTTGTAGGAAGAGATTGGATCACAAAAGCTCTGACTTTGTGACTAAATACTGTAGAGGGACCATGGACATATACAGCATATGGCAATTGATAATTCAGGTGTTGACTCACCAGATGAATAATTCTCTGATGGGGATAATCCTAGCAAGGATTACAGGGCCACTGACTCTGAATACCCATTGCCTGTATCTGCAATTTCTCTCATGTTCCACTTCATTTCTTCCCTAAGAATAGCTTTGGGTGTTTTCCCCCTGCTTGTGTGTTGATCCCATGAAAATATTCCATCTGTTGGGCACACATCTATCTGTGGATGGTCAGTAAGATGATTTCTGCTTAATTGTATAATTCTGAAAAGTAGAAATAATACTACATTACTCAGACTGACATAGGATTTCTCAGTCACAAGGACACCATTTTACAAAGACAGCTAATTTTAGACTCCAGAAAAATATTTAAAGCAGGCTGGTTGCCCCTGGAGACAAATATTTGGTTGCCCATAGAGACAAATATGCAAGACCATTTTCCCAGGTGTTGTTTGTTGCTGACTCGAGGTCAGGATAGAAGCAACTTTATTAGACGTAACTTTCCTGCAGTAATTGAGTCTCAGGCTCAAGGTTTCACCAATTGTTTACTGTCTAGGAACCCTCACCAACTTAGAGCTACATGCTGGGCCAAGCTGTACTCACTGGCCCGTCCATGTGACATCCCTAGCCTAAGAGAAACTATGAGACTTCTCTTGTATTATCAGATGGGTTGGGCCCTGAAAATGTAACATGAAATTGTCCAGATTTTGGCAGGGAGGGCAGTGAAAAGAGGAGCAATGGTGGTAAGAGAGAGATGTGGAAGTTATGGGGAGTTAGAGAGAAGCTGGGATGGAGAGCTAATTAGGAAGCTGTCAAGAGAGATTTTTTTCAGAGAAGAATTTTCCAAGGTAAAGTGGAAATAAAGTTACCATCAGAAAGTGTGTGTTTCATTATTTCCCTTTAGATAGAGAAGCCTAGTTCTCGTTACATTTGTGGATATTTTTTTGTATACCCTGGGTGCTGACCAGAGGCTGGCTCCCCCGTAAGTCATAAAATACTCCACTGAGAGTTTCATAATTCAGTACATTATGGGAGGTGGCGGGAATGTGAGGAGGCCTGGTTAGAGGAAATATCTCACTGGGTACGGTGTTGTCTACTTCTCTGCTCCTCCTCTTTCATTGTCTCTCTCACTCTTGTCCTCCATAATGTGAAAAGTTTTGCTCTATCATGCACTGCCCTCTCTGATTTTCAGTCCTGCATCAGGTCTGCCACAATTCAACACCTGGGGTATGCACAGCCATGTGAGACCCGAAGGAGCCTGGGGTGTACTCAGTGCTGTTCCTCCTGGGAACATGTTTTCCTTCTCTGAATTGGAAAGAATTAAAACAATGCTTAACTACAATAAAAGTAGATTAAAATTTTCTGAAAGTTTATCATACTTGTCACACACTTCTATTTCCCCTGCTCAGAAAGTACAGGTGGCTAAATCAGAAGTTCAAGGTCAGCCCCAGGTAGAGTGAGAGTAAGTGTCTCCAAACTCTGCAAAGTAACAATGAACAAAGGTGCGTTTCAAAGGCATCAGCAGTTTACCATTAGGGCAGAAGCAGGATTTTGTGACATTTATAGTTTTGTGGCCATAAACCTAGAAATTCTGAATCATTCGATGTCAGTTACCCGGCAGTTTATGGAGCTCCATAATGATAGAATAAAAAGCGAGATCACAAATAATTAACTATAGTGTTTTGTTTTGGATTTTTGCTTAATGAACAGACCATAACAAGTGTTGCCCTGGGAAGGCAGACTGGGAGTAAGTAACTGAGATCATGGATGGGTTAACTGACTCCTCTCCAGCACCCAACTCACTCCAGGTGTGTTAGAAGATCTCATGGTTTCCCGTAAAATATGCAGTGTGATTTATTTTTAAATGCAGTAAGGTTATGTATGAGAGTACATCTAAAGGCATTGATTGGCTCTAAATCCACTCCCTATTTATTGTAAATTTTTATATTTTTCCCTTAAATATACTTTCAAGTACATCCAGGCAGATTAAAGAAAGAGGGAAGGGAAATAGAACCACAGAGGCGATGGAGATCCAACCTGGAGTCCACTGACCTGGTCTCGCGGGAGAGAACAGTACAGCATCATGGAACTTAGGCTCACTGCTTTCAAACCACCTTGAGCTTCATGCTGAAAGACTAGCTGCGGCTCCAGCAAGCTCCAGGCTCTCGCTACACAATTTACCATCTCTTCCAATAGGGATGAGATAATGAGAAATTTGGCCAGAGCAAAGGGTGATAGGTAGACTTCTGTTTTTCTCAGCTAAATAGTTGTCCTTCTCAAATACAAAACAAACAAACAAACCAAAACAAAACAAAAAAGTACGAAAGCATCAAATTGCTTCATTGAATTCTCCTTTGATAGAGCCCAGTCAGTGTGACAATGTAACTTTTACTCCAATAACTTGTGGATACAGGAGCAAAGGAGAGACTTTCACCGTGTTTCCATCCAGATGTGTTCACACTCAAACGTATGCATAAATGTGTGCACACATGTGTGTTTTGTTCCAGTAAAGGAGGAGTTTTTAACATTTGCTCTCTATGGTGCATTACCAAACTTCAAATAAATCAATATCCTGTGATCACTTTGTTTAAAAATGTTCTACCTACGATGAGAGGGGATGTGGGAGCTGAGAGCTTATAAATCTTTCTGGGAAGAATGTACTAAGCCTGAAAACGTATTGCTATTCTTAACAAATAGGTGCTTCATCTTAACAATATAATAGGCACAGTGTGGAGGCAAGAACAATGTAGAGGAGGTCCTTTTCTTGCTGAAACTTAGATTTTAGTGTGGTTTAGACAGCCAACCAATTACTAAGCAAGATTCAACCAGTAAATGATTGTGTAAATAAGTCAAAACCATTTTCAGGAGAGTGACTGAGAAACGTTATATAGGGAGATGTCTCATGAGGATGTGCGTGATGTTCAGAGCAGCGTGACACATATCTAGGGACCATTTTTGCTCCTAAAAGCTGCTGGAGAACCTCTATGCTCCAGGTGGAGAAAAGAGACTAAAGAAAATACATCTGGTTAAGTCCTGTGTGTGGCTTGGGTAGGTGGCACGGAGGAAAAAACAGACAAGAGGAAAGAAAAGGGAGAAATTGAGACTGGCTTTCTGAGGCTAAGTCATCATGACCGCATAAAGGGGATGGAAGTGAAGTGACTTGTTCTGACTTGGAAATACTTTATTGCACTGATGTAATGGCTTTCGCAAGCATCCACATGTGCTGAAATTAATGGTATGTAAAAGAACAAAAAGAAACAGATTATAGCAATAAAAATACAATTCAGGTAACTATTGGAATGCTATTTGTTTAGTTTAATAAAATTGTTATGTAATCAATTTGCCAACAAGAAGTAGTTTGTTCTTGGACATAAAGTTAAATTAGACTGAGATAAATGTATGTACTTTCATTAACTAGTCAAGAATATAATAAAAAGTACTGTATAGTGAATTAAAAATCTTAATGTTTGAAGTTACATTAATATAGCCCCATAAATAAAAATGTGTGGAAATTATAATTTTAGGTCTGATAGCAGATGAGATGATTAAAAATTATTTCAAGAGGCTTAGAATTATTTTCTGGTCATTATTTTTCATTTTAAAGTGTTTTACATATCCAAACAACTTCCCTTTTGTACCATACTAACGTTACAGATTTTACAAGGCCAATTAACCAAACTTGAGAATTGTTGAGGGTTTTAATGCACACAGCACCAAATTATTTGAAGTTATCTTAGTTACCAAATATCATAAAACTCCCTGTCTCACCCGCCATTGACTGGTAGCAGCTCTTCATCGAGGAGCAGGATCTTGTAAAATTTCCCATATCCATGTTGGCCTGTTGCCTTGTATAGTTATGCAGTTCTAGTTTAGTTTAGGAAATCATACCGTTCAGATTTCAAGGGCAGCTTCCTCGTCATGTCTGGAAGACCATCCAGTCTGGCCATTCAAATCTTTCTGTCCTCTTCTGATATTTTCCCTTAGCCTTAGTTGTAGCGGTTACATTGTACATGTCCCAACTGGGGTTAGGTACCCTATAGTCATTAATTCTCCAAATTTTCACCAGCTGCGCATCTGTGTAGTAACTTTTCTCAGCTGCACAATGAAATCTCTTTGGGGGGGGTTGAAATCCATGAACACAAAGTCTCTTTGAGGAGGGTTGAAGCCTTGTTTATCTGTGAGTGCAAGGATAGATATTTAGGATACAGTTAGAACATTTACTGGTTTTGGAAAATGGTAGTAGTAGATTCTCCTCTAGGATCTATGACCTCTGTAGCTACTGGTAGTAGTCTAGGAATATAGGACCAGGAAAGATTTTCCTCTTAACTGGGTGGGAGACATGATAAATCCAATTAGGCAGCTCTTGATTGCACCCAGGATAAAAGTGTCCCTGTTGCAGCATTAGGGATGTATCGCTGAGTCTACGAGATTGTATTGTTGTGGTTCATATGCTTCATAGCTATGTAGTCCTTGTTATTATTGTTTTTCTTGACAGATTGCAGGGCACCTATAGATACTAGTCTCCAAGGAGGAGACTTCCAGGTTAGTTCCAGCTCAATTTTTCCAAATCTTGTGTCTGAAGTATGTGCTGTCTTCAGCAGTAGAATCTTACCCAGCTAAGGGTAACAGCAGCAGTCTATATTATTTTCGGAGACTTTGGGGCTCCCTTAACCAACTCTTTGAAGGGAGATTTCCCATGCTGGGCACTGGGATTTTTACTGGTATATATTTCTTTGAGAAATCATTATTACCCCATGTGCCATAATTACATTAACTAACATAGACACACACACACACACAACACACACACACACACACACACACACACACACACACACACACACACACTGAATTTTTGGGTAATCTTATAAACTAAGATTTCCCCTTTTCAAAGATCTTTAGTGTTACCGTTCTTTCCTCTTTACCCTTCTGCATTACCCTCCGCTGTTTTCCTTCCATAACTTCTTTGATTTCCTCTCTTTAATCTAAATTATTGCCTTCAGTATTCTATGTAAGCCTGGTTTGGTAAGTATAAATTATTTTAGCCTGTTTATTAAACACAAAGTTTTGCTTCTTCTTTAACTCTGGCAGATAGCTTTGATAACAAATTAGCATGGGTTGATGAATATGATCTTTTGGAACTTGAAGTACATGGTCTCACATTCCAGCTTTTAATGCTTCCATTAATGAGCAGATCTTACTATGATGGGTTTCCTTTATCTGTAATCTGTAGTTTTCTCTTGTAACTTAAAAAAAAACCTCTTTTTTCTCAGTATTTAATGTTTTAACTATAGTAATCTATTCTCTGTACTTAATGTCCTAATTATAATAATCTTTTCTCTGTATTTAGTGCTTTTACTATAATAATCTATGGAGAAATTCTTCTCTACTGTTATCAATCTGGTGTTTTCTCTACTGTTATCAATCTGGTGTTTTGTGTGCTTCTTGTATCTGGATAGGTACAATGTTCCCTAATTTGGAGTAGTTTTCTTCTATGATTCTATCGAATATCAGGTCTATGCCATTGAACCTGGTATTTGTCTCTTTTATGCTTACAATTTGAAGATTTTTGTCTCTGCTTGGTATCCCAAAGTTCCTACATGTTCCTTTGCTGTGTTTTTAATTTTTTCTTTTTCTTTGCTTTTGTGATCAAATTCCTCTACTTCATCTTAAAGTCCTGATAATTCATCTTCTATGATCTATTCCAGTTATAAGAATTTTCCCTGGGTTTTCTACTTGAGTTTCTCAATTCCATCCTTATTTCAGCTTATATTTTCAGTAACTCTATCACTTTGCTGAATTCTATTTTCAAATCTGCTGTTGTCTTCATCATTTTAAGCAGTTAAATGTCTGTTTTCTTGGATGTGACTCAGAACTTTATTCCTGTACTCATTCATTTCATTGAGATCTTTGTTCTATTCTTCTCTTTGTAGTAGGAGGCTGCTTGTTTGTTCCCAGATGCCCAGACCATTAAATAATCACTCAGAAAATACATCATTTTAAATCATTGCTTGGGCAATCACTTAAGCATATTGGTAGATAGCTCATATCTTTGGTTAACCCATTCCTATTAATTTGTTTATTGCCACATGGCTGTGGCTTACCAGCAAAGTTCTGGCTGACGACTTGCATCTTTCTCCTCTGGTGGCTATATGGTGTTTTTCTGGGTTTACCTTCTTTCTCCCAGCACTCAGTTTAGTTTTTCTGTCTAGCTCTACTTTGCCATATCACAGGCCCAAGCAGTTTCTTTATTCATTAACTAATAAAAGAAATACATATACAGAAAGACTTCCCACATCATCTCCCCTTTTCTAAATGAAAAGAAAGGTTTTAACTTTAACATGGTAAAATTACATATAACAAACAGTTATCAAGAAAGAATTACAATTACAATATATCTACTTTATCTTTTATCATAACTAAGGAAAACTATAACTATCCATTCTTCAACTCCATCAAAGACTCCAGAAGGATATAATCGTACCTAAGTCAACAGGAAGAGCATTACTTCCAAAACTCTAGAATTGACAGGGACATCTCGCCGCCTGGACAGTCACCCAGAGTTCTTCTGTAACAAATGGGCACCCATTTTCAGCCTACTGGAAAAAAGTATCCAGCAGACTTTTCCATGAAGCAGGAAATTTCAAAGACAGTTTCACCTATATTGGCAGTTTGTCAGTCACTTTCTTCTGTGTCTTGCAGAATGTCACACATTCTCTTTCATTAACCCCCAACACTGTCTCACCTTTAGGTAAATTCAGCAGTCATTTTTCTGTGAATCCTGCATATCTAGTTCATACAGGGATAACATCAAGTAGTCCAGGCAAGAGCAGTTTTTTTCCCCAAATGTTTAATCAACTTTTTATGGAGCCTCTTCAATGACCATCATCATCTTGAAGTAATTGGTGCTGCCAGAAGCAGATGTGTCTCTTTGTTGTGAAAATCCTAAGTTTTTAAAACATTTAAAGTCATTTTTTGTTAGTCTTTGAAAGATTTAAAGAATCACCATCTAACTGAAATATATCTCTATATATCTAGAAAACCTAACTAACATTGCTACAAGTTTGACTATTATATATGACTATTTATTAACCTGTATTTCTTAACCATACATTGCATTTTTAGATGAGCTGCACAAACACAATACCTTAATCAAGAGCAGAAATACATATGAACAGTATAACAAAATTGACCTTAAATTTGCATCAATAGACCAAGATCCATATCAATGCAAAGTATTCACATCTCCAGTATATCACCTTTTAAATGTAAACAAACATTTAGAAAATTTGGGTGTTTTTGTCTATACTATTTTCTGCTGATTGGGGGTACTGTTAATCAGGTTTGTCATGGGGTATCCTGTGTAGGGGTCCATCTTAGCCAGCAGTTCTGAAGCTGTCAAGAATATTGAACCATATAGACCATTGTTTCAGGAGGACTTGTTTGATCACAACTGCATTACTCTGGAAGGAATTCATTAGGTTCTCATCCACTGTGGAGACAAAAATAGAACCTCTTTTCCAAAGCTACATATGTTTAGACCCAAATTTTGAAGCCAAGATACCTTTAAAATATATAGGTTGGTTTAGCTTATTAGTCTGTACAATGAAATGTCTCTCTGTACTTAAAAAAATTAAGTACTTAAAAATTCAAAGAAAACACACTAATATACATAATCCAGACTCTATGTATATTTCATCTTTATATTTCATACTCTATTACTTCTACATGTTTAATATTTATTTTATTATCTTTACTCCTTTATGACTGTCTGTACTCTTTTATATTACATTTATTGTCTCTTTACTCTTTTTCTTCTCTCTCCCAAGCCTACATCCATTTTTAAAACACCCTGTGACTCATTTTGAGTTCTTTCATGTCTGAATCTGTCCTACTGCATATCTGTAACCCTTTTCTGTCCAGGAGTGCTTCTTAAAATACTAAGCTCTTCTTAAAAAGCTAAACCGTGGCATGACTATGACTGAGGCTGCTTTGCCTTTTGGCTCCACCCAGTCCAACACAGCAGAGGTCTGTTCACTGCCTCTGCAAGCTGTGTACACCACACCAGTTCCAGATATACAGTAGAAGTATGTCATGCCATTAAATAGTTTGAAACATGCTGCTCACAAACCCCATTTAAATGCTCGGCCTTCTGAAAGGACTCGTTTGGGCTGGCAGCATGGACCAGGAAGCAACTATTTCAAAACCTTTTGACTTTTTTTTTTCTGCTACTGCTGAATCAGGAAATCCTCTCTTAAGGGAGCTGCAGCATGCTGCCAGCAAACAAAGCAAGAAGCTGTGTTAAACTCTTATTTTTGTGTGTGTGTGTGTCTAGAATTCCAAATTCTCTCAGGTTCTTAGGTGTATTTAGCTGGCCCACATTGGCATGCCAATCTGTAGTTGGAGGCTGCTTGTGTGTTCCCAGCTGCCCAGACCATGAAATAATCACTCAGAAACTATATTATTTAAATCATTGCTTGGCCAATCACTTAAGCATATTTCTAGCTAGCTCCTATATCTTTGGTTAACCCATTTCTATTCAGCTGTGTATGGCCACATGACTGTGGTTTATCAGCAAGGTTCCGGCTGGTGGCTACATAGCTTCTCTATGACTCCACCTTCTTTCTCCCAGCATTTTTGCTTTCTCACCCCACTCTACTCTGCCCTATCATAGGCCAAAGCATTTTCTTTATCAGTAACCAATAAAAACAACACACAAAGAGAAAGACTTCCCATATAATCTCTTCTTTTTTTGAGATTATAATATAGCTACATTTCTCCCTTCCCTTTCCTCCTTCCAGACCCTCACATATACTCCCCTGCCATTGAAATTCATGGTCTCTTTTCACTAATCTTTCCTGGATGCATGTATTATGTGTATGCATATTTATGTTCCTACCTATAACCCATTCAGTCATATATTACTTTGATGCTTGTTTTTAGTATATATTCAGGGCTGAGTGTTTGTCACTGGACAACCAAAAATTCTTTATTCTTTGAAGTTTATGACTGTTCTTTTAAATTCTGTGTCTCATGGTTCATCTATGTAATTGTAATTGGAGAAATTTTTTATCACTAATAAGTTTGGGGGAGATATAATGTTTGGTCTTTTTAATTGTTGAACTGTTAGTCTAAATAATCTTAATCAATAAAAAAACAGGGACCAGATATTAGGGTAAAACCTGGAAGATCAGAGAACTGGGACTAGCTGCCAGTTACTTTCTACCTATATCTAAAGTCTCCTTCCTACATCTAAAAATGTTGAGATCCTTTCTACACCTCACCTTATCACTTTCTGTCTCCAGCTCCCAAGTGTCGGTATTAAAGGTGGAAGCCACAAGAGTGCTGGGATTAAAGGCATGTACTACCACTGCCAGCATCTATGGTTAACTAGTGGCTAACTCCACCCTTTGATCTCCTGGCAAGCTTTGTTTTTCAGAATACAAACAAAGTATTACACAACAGTTTGTGTTTTTCTAATGTGACCTGGGTATGTGGACTTTTTCATTAATGTGAGAGTCTGGTTTGCCTGTGTTGAGTAGAATTGGTACTCTGATTTACTTTTGCCCAATCTTGGTTGATTTCAGATTGGGAATGAAAAGTTAGGAAGCTGGTATTTCAGATCTTCAGTATTGATCTTTGGTTGGTTGGAAGTACACGGGTGGATCTTCAGTATTGATTTTTGGTTGGTTGGAAACACAATTCAGTGGTATTGAGGAAGACTGAGAATATGACTCTTGGTTGTATCTCTCTTGGCCCTACCTCCATTAAACTATATTATTTAAATCACTGCTTAGCCAGTCACTTAAGCGTATATATATAGTACAATACACTTACATGTATTATATGTAATTTATTTAAATAAAATAATATGATTCCTTGTGGCTTTTTCAAACATCTGTAGTGTAATTTTTCTAATGGGAGCCTTAAAAGTTTTAGCCTTTAAAGCTTTCATTCAGGGTTCAATTAAAGATGCCATGAATATCTAAGGGGGGCCTAAAAACCTGAGGGTAAAGATTTGTACTCACAACAGTAATCGTCTGTCCATGCTTCTTCTTTCTTCTCTATATTGTTTTTCTCTCTTGTTCTCTCTTGCTCCTTGTTCTACATTGTTCCACCCATTACAAATGTTCCCAGTGATACATATCCTCAAAACCAGCAATTCCCTAGCCCTAACAGGTTTCTTGGCTGGAATTCTTTTGCCCCATAGAAAACCAGATGAGGGTTCTCTCTCTCTGTCTCTCTCTCTCTCTGTCTCTCTCTCTGTCTCTGTCTCTCTCTCTCTCTCTCTCTCTCACACACACACACACACACACACACACACAGAGAGAGAGAGAGAGAGAGAGAGAGAGAGAGAGAGAGAGAGAGAGAGATCCTTGTGGGTGACTAGCACATGTCTGGTAAACTTCTTAATGGAGAAAGTTACTTAAGCAAGGAATTAAATCATTCAGGAATTCTAGAGGGGAAGGTTAGTGTGCCACACTACATTTTTAAGTAGCAGATAAAATAGCTAAAAGGTTTATTTTTAGTAAAATCAGGAATATGGTATGAATTGTATTTTAAATCAGCTTGTTGCTTCTTTTCTCCCAGCAAGCCCAGAGGCTACCAGGTAACCAGGTAACTTATGTAAACATTCAGGGAGAAGTTAGTGGCTCTTGGTCAGATAACACATACACCAGACGCTGCAATTTGGGCCTAGGTCTGCCATTAGACTTACTGTTCTAAGCGCAGAAGAAACCCAGGCCTCTATCAGTTAGACTGTTACCAGTCGTAGCTGTTGTAGGTCTTTCTCTGGGTTGCAGTTAATTATCTCTTCTGTTGTCCTTGAAAGTCCTGAACTAAAACCATCAGCAAAGTGAGGTGAAAGTGAGCGTAAGGAGTTAAGAATCTTTTGAGTGAGATAAAACCAGAGCAGCAGCTTGGGCAGGTGATGCTCTATCCCTGGCCCATAAGCCTGCTGATAAAGATAATTGTAGGAAGGCAGCTTTCTGCACTTACCTAGGAGAGAGGAACAAGGCCTGGCACTGGGAAACTGTTCTGAACTGTAGGAATAAATTCCCAAATATTCAACAAGGGAGTTGGCTACAGCGAAAATCTACAGCAAAGGACAGCCACTTATTCCCAAAGCAATAATGCCAAAAAGCCTTGCCACCTTGCCTTTTGGTTTAGCCCTTACCAGATCCTTGGTTCTGATAAGTCACTCATGAAAAGATGGCGGAGCAATTACTGTATAATGCGCGGCTTGTAGCATTTTTCTATCCTCCCTCTCTTTCCTTTTGCATTTCCTTCCTTCTCCCCAATTAACCCCCCTCCCCGTTTTTGATAACTTACTGATTCACTTATTTATTCTTTGGTATTATTTTATAGCCACCTGCAGGGTTTCTCTGTAGCTTTGGAGTCTGTCCTGGAACTAGCTCTTGTAGAGCAGGCTGGCCTCGAACTCACAGAGACCTGCCTGCCTCTGCCTCCTGATCACTGGGATTAAAGGGATGTGCCACCATCTATTATATATTTTAAGAATTGTTTAGTTTCTGTGACTTTGTCTAGTATTTCTTTTAAAATTTATATTTACTTATTTATGGGCAATTATGTATATGATACACAGGGTTGGTGGCAAGTACCTCTATCTACTGAGCCACCTTGATAACCCTATTCTAGTCAATTTCTGTGTGGACAGAATCTCTTCATGTCCATTTCAAAATCCCAATGAAGAGTACTATGTTTAACATTGCAGGTGCTCAGACAGTAGAGAAGAAAGTCCATGGCTCAGTAAGTCAAAGAGTGAGAATTCAGTAAATAATCTCCTATATGTGGATTTTTCTTCTGGTGTTCCTTTTCTCTCAATAACTCACTACACTTTCTCCTTGTTTCCAGGGTATCATCTCATGGGGAACATTGAGCAGGTGTCATGTTGTTTGTCATCAGGAATGCACTCTGTCTAGCCTCAGGTAAACACTCTATTTTTTGCTCTGATAGATTGTCACACAGCATCAAAGGATACCCAGGGTTGTTATTGTATTAGTCTATGATAAAAATATTTAAAATATTAATTATTTTTGGTTAACTATTTAACTAATGGTGAATATAACATTTATAGTCTGGAATATGACATTGAAAACCTAAATGGAAGTTCAGATATAATGCTATGTTGTATGAAGGTATTATATATAACTGTATTATAGATATTATAGTTCTAAGGTAATTATAAATCCACATTATGCAAGAAAATATAATTAAAGGTATTATAGGTAATTGACCTAATCCCAATTACTTGATAAGAACTAGTCCTGTGTTAGGCATTGAGCAATAGCCTACTGATTAAAATTCAGCAAACAGCATGGGCTTGGCTCTGGCATTGTGGCTATGTTGGCTTATCCATGGAAGCTGTATGTATAAGAATAGAATGTGTGTGTGTGTGTGTGTGTGTGTGTGTGTGTGTGTGTGTCTGTGTGTCTGTGTGTCTGAATGCACTCTACTTTGGCTCAGGTAAGCACACTAAATTTTTTCTCTGTAGATTGTCAGACAGCATCAAAGGGTCCTAGGGAGGGACAATGGTACCTAGTAGGAAATGATGGAAGCTTATGCCATTATTATACCTATTTTATTTCTATCAATATGCATTCAGATAATGTTTTTATCTAAAAACAATTTTTAAAAATTTTATAGTAAACCAACTTGAGTTTCTAGGTCTGTAAAAGACAACGAGGCCATAGTCATTTGCGGTCAGGTCAGGCAGTATCTGGACCCTGGGGTGGCTTGAGAAAGATCAGCTTTATTGACATTGAGAGCTCCTATAACCATAATGAACTTATGTAGTTTTCTGTGAGACTTTCAGCAGTGGATAGAGTGAAATATTAGTGCACCAACAAACACTCAAATCTCTCTTTTTTTTTTAATTAAGTGCGTTTTTTTTTAAAAAAATATTTATTATGTATACCGTGTTCTGTCTGCATGTGTGCCTGCAGGCCAGAAGAGAACACCAGATCTCATTGCAGATGGTTGTGAGCCACTATGTGGTTGCTGGCAGTTGAACTTAAGACCTTTGGAAGAGCAAGCAGTGCTCTTAACCATAAAGCCATCTCTCCAGGCCCTGCAAATGTCTTTGTAAAGTACAATTCTATCCATCATTACAGAGTTATAAATGAACAGTAGAGGAGTTTCATAATCTCTGATCTCCCTTAAAAGCTCTTCACACGTGGCTCCAAACAGTACCTGAAACAATCAGTGTTGTTCTGTCGGGGATTTCATAGGAACGATTTAAATAGTTGAAACTACTACTCTGATGTAGGATTTACAAAAATTCCTTGAGGTCAACTGTGAAATGTGTATTGCCAAGAGAACACCTACATTGTTGTATCACAATGCTAGCGAACAGTGTTGGTAGCCAACCCCCTGGGGGCCATGTGGCAATTACAAACTCAATAAGTGATGGAAAGAGAGCTAAGTGGGTCACATCACTCGCAAACAGATGAGTATGATTTAACAACTGAGTCACCAGGACCAGGCCCTTTGTAGACAGATGCTATTATCAGGGAACAAATTTGAGGTTAAATTCTCCACTGGTTTAGTGGAAGCCCAAATATTTGAGAAAATCTACATGACTTGAGGAGAAAGAAACAATCAGTAATGCATCACTTTCTCATAGGTACCACACAATTACTTTACACTGCTCCTGCCAGTGAAATTACTCCTGCCACTGACATTTAACATCTTATGGTGTGACGTTAGATGCTGTCATGAAGATTAATTGCTGTGGCTGGATTTATCTTGACTTCTCAGAACCCAAATTAGTATTTAGTGACGGTTCCTGCTAGGAACACCATAAGACCATTTTCCCCACACGGTTTCCCACAAGCATCTGGCAGTAGATAAAATGTCTTCATTTAAGACAAAGATGCAGAAAGTCAAAACCATCGACTAAGTTACGCTAGGTCTCAGCTGTAAGATGACTGCCCCGGTCGGAAGAGCACAATTCTCCCCCACACTGAATTTTCATTGTCGTTTGTGACCAAGAGACACTTCAGATGGTGAACTATTCCTCTGAGCTCAGGTTTATTTGAATTCATGCATAATCTTTTCATTAGAAATAAGTTCATGAGATTTCTAAAGTTTCATCCACAACCCATGTAGTGAGCCTTATCTCTATCTACCTAAGCGAGATAATGACAACTGTATTACCTGCCACACAATTCTCTCAGAGGCAGGGAGCTAAGCCAACAAAATCCTAAACCCTGTGAAGCAGCAAATGAAATACCAGGACAAACTTCAAAAACCTAAACTGTGCATTACTTAAAGAATATCTCAAAATTAGATAAATGCCCACTAAATAGTCAGAAATAAGGAAAGGTGGTTACTTCTGTTAGATTTCCTTTTCTGACTTTTAGAATCTTTTTTTTCTTTTCTGCATTATTTTTAACTTAAGGCACTTCTGTTCCAAAACAAGAATTCTACTAGTGAATACAGAGACCACCCCTCCAGCCTTTGCAATGTAATGGCAGACAGGGATTTGAAGAAAGCGCCCAGACACAGTGAGGACCCCCGTCCTGTGATGATTCTGCTTCTGAGTGTCTTTACATTGTAACATGGGTCATTTGGTGATTAAGTTCAGACTCTACTAAATCTGTCTAAATCGTATACATGGAAAACCATTGAAATTAATGGATTTTACATTCTCCATATTCTCAGAGTTTAATAAAAATACTTAATAGAAACATATAAAATTTCATGTTCAAAGATTTAGTGGAATGAACTTAAAAGTGATTGTGTTTAATGTTTTAATTCACCCAAATGAAACATTACTTTAAAAAAGAAAACACATATTAAATGAACTGTATTTTAATTGCTTAGCTTAATTTAGTTTCAATTGCTTACTAATGAGCTTGTCAATAATTTAATTAGACAAGTATTGGAAATACATATGCAAGAGACTGACTTTTCTTTTCATGAAGTACTCGATAGTTTCACAGTTTCATGACTGCAAACAGATTCTTCTTGATTCCAAACTTATCCAAAGATTCAGGCAATTATCAATGCCAGAAGTGACAAAGTCTTAAGCAAATCAATTTACCAATTTGGTCACTATGATCAAGTCTATGTTTTCAAGCATCTCTGGCATAGTCTCTACATCCTGGATTACTTTGTCAACACAAAAATCACACTTTTCAACTCAAAGGGAATAAGAAATATTTTCTTTTAGAGCTAAACTGAGTGACCACAACTTGAGCAGAGAGTGGGTTTATCCCAAATACTACATTTCAATGTGGAAACAGTTTGGTGAAGTTTTTGTAGTTACAGAACAAATGGAAGTCATAAATCGAGGTATTTTAAAAACTCATTGATAGGGTCATGGAATGGCTCAGGGCATAGTGTCATTTGTCACAAAGCCTGAGCATCTCAGTTTTATCCCTGGAACCCACATAGTGGAAAGGAAGAAGCTACTTTCAAAGCTGTCCTGACTTGTACACAAGCCTGTGCTGTTATCCTTACCTTCCACTAAAATGAATAAGTGGAAAAATATACAATTGGTGAAAACTTCAGGGAGGCAGGTTTAGAGTGGGGAAATCTGTGCTGAGAGGCTTCAGCTGCTATCGGATGGTTTTCTTAGTAGGAAGGCTGATAGAAGCCAGTGATCTACCGGAATGCCGGAATATTCCAAGAGGTTTACAGAATAGACCAGACACAGAGCGGGGCAATGAATGCCTATTAAGCTCACACATAAAATGCAAGGTAAGTTGCATCCAGATCTGCAACATTCTAGTTCTCCACAACTGTGGAAATTCTGGTCACTCAGTCAATCTTGTAGGACTTTTAACACAGATGCCCCTGGGAACTTCAGTCTATACGAATTCCCTGTCGGCCAAGTAACACAATTTTCTGGGTTATCAAATTATTTACCTTTTCCTAATTGGTTTTCTTGAAGTATGGGCTGTTGAATTTCACAGATGAAAGAACTGAGGTTTAGGTGTCTGAAATAACCCATCCAAGTCACAGAGCGCAGACGGGATGACACGGGAACCAGGATGCAGGCAAGCAGCCCTGAAAATCTCCCGTTGGCCAAGCACCATAGTTTGAGCATGTGGAGACCAGATGATGTCTATGTCCCACACTAGAAAGGCTTAGACCGAGTCTGCATAGGAGGTACAACAGTCTTCAGAAGAAGGGAGGAAACTGCTGGATCTTATTAAATAAGCCTGTCATCATTATCAAGATCTTAGGGTCTTGTCTTCTATATATGACAGAACATTTACATGTGACATATTAACACAGTAAGAGTATTAGAGCTAAAGTTAAAATATCCAAGATCATCATATGGCCTAAGGAAGGTAACTTATGAAGGAAACAGGCACCTAAAAAGCAGAAAATCAATTTATTTAATCAGATTTGAGTATACGCTTTTTCTCTGAATCCAATTATTTGTACTCTGTGGAATATTCTGTTTGATGTTTGGCATATTTGAAAGAATTTATATTTTAATTTTAGTTGTTTCTTTAGGCTACTTTGAGTTCAGAGTTCTAACCTCATGAGTTATTAGTTTTAATGTTAGGGAAAGATTATGCTGTGATAGCTAAACTATTACCTTATTTGTGATAAATTTTGTTACATTATTTTTGGTATTCCATCAAATTTTATTCAAAATGTAAATAAAATACTGTACCATAAAGATTTCAGATAACAATGAAGTATTACTTTAAATTTTTCTAATAAAACATTTTCCCAACATGCCTAATATTGTTAGTGAAGGGAGAGAAACAATAGCAGACTTGTGCGACATGAGGATTCACAGGTTCTGTGGGCAGAAGCACATCTTCTTCCTTCTTGTGAGGTCAGAAAGATAAGTGAAGCTCCAATGGTAGTCACTCCACAGTATGTCTGTTTCTCTTTTCACTGGGACGATATAACTAGTCTTTCATATATACATATTTATATTTACATATAAAATGTTATATATACATATATAAAGATATATGTATATATTAATCTCAGGTATCTGTATTATAGGTAATCTTAACTAGTTAATCAGAAAATATGAGCTCCTGCATTTGGAAACATAATTAGCATTTTTGTCATTGGAGATTGATCCTTCAGGTGTACTTTGGATAAGAAAAGTCAGCTCCAGTCTTTGGGTATTCCTTGTAAGAGATAAGGTTTCCTTTAAGAAATTTCTCCTCTATCCTTAAACATCTCACTCTCCAGGAACCTTAACCAATTAGCAGTCATAAATATCAAGGCAGGATTCAGTCAAGTTCTAAATGATTTTCATTAAACCAAGCAGATTTTTTAACCATTTCCAGAAAGATCATTTTCAGTGACCATTCCTGTAGATTAAGCAGGGCTCCGGAGTCACGGGAATTACACAAGAATTCCCGTGAATTGTAGTGACCTTCTCAATCAAGCACCCATGTGTGCAACTTGTTCGTAACTCTCATAGAGTGATAGTACTGTATGTCAACTCTACTTTCAAATCTGTGCCTGGCCCATAAGCCCTTTAGAGATGGCCTGAAATTAACATATTGGTGGGGAAATAGCATTAAACGTTGAGAAAATTGTACTCTGATCTTTACAAAGTTTGGATGGCAAACTTTAATAGTCTGGTCACCTTGGAGATGTACTGATTGTCTTTCCTATGTGTTTGTGGCATCTGAGTGTGAGATGGTATGGTAAAGAGAGGTTAGCGGTCACGAAGTGTTCAAAAGCCACAAGAAGTTTTTCTTTTATACCAGAAACTACATATTTAGGGAGAACTGCTGAGGACACGCAGCCAGGCACTGTGTTCAGTGTTGAGCACTTCTGCACATTGTGCTGTGAATCTGGAGATCCACTCTTCATTTCTCATTCTTTTAACTAATGAAGAGGTAAAATTTATAAAAACCTCATCTGTCATTCACTGCCATCCTAGGTGTTTGCATGCTATTGCTAGTTACCAGGATGTCTTAAAAGGCTTAAATGTTTACAGCCTCCTAGTGGCAGAATAGAAGACTCCCAAACAAATTAGGATGGCTTCTATAGGTGAGTGTTTTATGCTCCTTGTTGAAGAAAAGAATTTGAACCTTGTAAGAGACGAAACAAAAGGTTTGGGGTGGCACAGTGAGTTCAAGAAGCAGACATTTGGTGAGGTTTCAGGGACAGATTTATCTAGACTGTGTTAAAAATATTTGTTATTTGTTGTAGGGCAACCCTCCAACCTTCTCCAAGCTCTAGGCTTCCACCAGGACCCGCCCTACTTGTAGCTACCCACAAATTCCATCTGTGCTGCCTGCACTACTCAACTCAGTACCAAGACTTCCCAAAATTGAGGTGAACTAGACATTAACAATGATGACAAACAGAATGGAGCAGATGCAGGACACATTTTAAAAAGGAAAACAAAGGGCCAAGAAAGCTGAGCAAATATTCACTAGAGTTAAAAACAAAAGACAAAAAAGAAAGGAAGGAAGGCAGGAAGGAAAGAAGGAAGGAAGGCATGCAGGCACGCAGGCAGGCGGGCAGGCAGGCAGGAAGGCAGGTAGGAAGGAGCGACAGCTACTCTGTGAAGATGAGCCTCACATGGAACAAGAACACAGGAGCTAGGACCCAGTCTCCAGGAAGGATGGAACCTATACTTTGAGAGGCGCTGAAGTACAGAGCTAAGATCCTCGAAGATGCATTTTTAATTTAGTATAGACCTGGAGGCTTATACACATAGAGAACTAACTTTTCAAGGAATCACGTGAGACAGAAGAGCCAGCCAAGGCAACTAGGAAAAGAATGGGAGTCAGAGGGGGCTTCCCTGGGTGTGGTACAGTCTCTTCCGACTTATCAATTATATAAAATATAACCTATAATAATGAGACTAGGTTGATTTCTAATGTTTGTTTTAGCACTTATACACATTTTCAGGTGAATGAACTCATTTTATTTTATTCCTATTTGATTCCACTCTAGAAGTAAGCTAGACTTGAGCTAGCTCTATGGTATAGATAAGGGAACTACAAGAATTTAATAGGAGAGAAACAGTATAGTTTATGAATAGGTTTCAGACTCGTGCTGTCTGAGGTCACATCCTGAGCTCGTTGCTATGCATAGCAGTGGAGAAACTCAGAAAAATCAAAGTCCAATCTCACACTGACCCAGGGGTCCTATATTACTCTTAATTGCCCCCCACCCCCCATCATCAGAACCTCTTTCTCAGTTCTGTGATTAACTGGGCAGCTGTTACTCCACCTGCACGCTGTACTGGGAGCTCTTTCCTCCTTGAATCTTCCTCCCCAGAAATTGCACGTATAATTGTGTCGCCCTTTAAGAATTGTCACAGGTTACCATTAGCATCCCTAACATGACACCATGCTCTTTTTCTGACTTCTTTTAACCTGTTGAGTAGTCAGCCCATACAAGGTGCTTGCTTCTTCCTCCCCTATGAGCTCCTAAGCACAGCCAGGGTTGGGAACTTTCACTGTTTTCTTCCTTTGTGTTTGAGCACCTTTACTCATGCCCAGCACAGGATCAGAGCCCAGGAATTTCCCTTAACTCCAAGATGGATTTGGGCTAAGAAGCAGCTGCTGGGATTGGCCTCCTAGAGCTTCCTGGGCTAGCACAGAAGACAGGCAGAGGGTGGGAGAGTGAGGACTGGCAAGTGGTGGGGGCGGAAGGGGTGGAAGGAAGCCAGCAACTGCGGGAAGTTTGGTGAAGAAAGAGATCAGGGAACTGGTGAAGGGGTGGAGCAAAGGCAAAGTTTTGATCCTTGCCCCCTTAATAAGGGCAAACTTGGCCATGTCTTAGTTCCTTCACCTAAAATGTGAAATAAAAATCTAACTTAATGACCCATGAATATACTGAGTGTAGTAGGAAAATACATTAAAGATTCAAGTCAGGAAGACAAAGATAGGAGGGAAACAAATAAATACAGAACTGGCTCTGTGTTAAAGAAACCATTTATGGAGACTGTAAATGCATCTAAACATTTATAGCAATCACTGGACCCCAGAGCAAAGGCCAGCAGACTCACAATGCCCATCTCTTCTGAAAACCCAGACTCCATGTTCTGTGTTGGAGATGTTAACACATCCTGCCAGAGTTGGTTTTGCTGTTTTTAGCCCACCCTGTGACCTCTGAGATGTCAAAACAAACCCGAGTCCCACACCCTATAGCTCAGACAGATCTTCAGAGGCGAAAAAAGTGTGTCTCATCTGAGTGTTCTCAGGTCCTGTCCAGTAAAGTGACGAAGAGAGAAGATGACTGAACATGTCAGAACTCTGGGGCATGTGTGTCCCACAGCAGACCCGCAGGAACATGGGAGATAGGTAGATAACTTGTGATAGACAAACTGAGTGCTAGGGACCAGTGAGAAAGAGAGTTATTTTTTTCTTAAGACAAAGCATCAAGTATGTAAACTGCTTTTCCTGGGCATATAAATAGCCAGGTCCTCTTTTCTGCATGTCAAGTTAAGGACCTTACCCCTGAAAAGGATCTAGTGACATTAAATTTGGGCACAATGTTTTGATATGTGATGTACCACAGGCAAGACAAAATACCTTGATGTTTTTAGTGATCTTCCAGTTCTTCCAGTGATAACTGCCACCTACTCAACCTAGTATTTGTCTGCATGCACATGCTTCCACCTCTCCTGCTTTGGGGCATAGAAGACACAAGAAATATAGAATATGGAGTCATAACTGGTTTTAAAATAATCAAACTAGATTATCTCAGAGACCTTTTTGTGGTGAAAATTATAGTTTCAAATTTTAAAAAAAACATCTGATGCCTACCAGATATGCTGTTCATTACTTTTTCTGGGTTATCAATTTTTATTTTGCCTAAATGATTCCATGAAGAATGGGCTGTTAAATTTCACAGATACAAGACCGGAGGCTCAGGTGCATAAAGTAAGTCATCCATCATAGAGAGCGGACTACAAATAGGATACAAGTCAGCTGGCTTCACCCCCAGTGCTCTTAACCAGGGCACCAGCTATTGGCATAGGTCAAAGCTCTTAGCTTTTTGTCCAAGCAAGAGAGAGCAGATGTACGCATACCTTTATCTTCCACCACTGAAAATTTCCCCCACTTGAACTACTATGAGCATCTTTCCATGCGCTCTCCAAGAACTGTTCTGTGTGGATGCACATGTTACATTAGCACATCCGATATTTAGCAGTGACTGTAGAATTGGATCCTTTAAACTCGGGGAGGGAAGCTTCTGTCTGAAACTGTGAACTGGCTGGAAAATACTAAAGTTTCAAAGCAACAGTTTTGTTGGTTTTTTTTTCTTTGCTTTTTGAGACACGGTTTCTCTGTGGAAGTCCTGGCTGTGCTGGAACTCACTCCTAGACCAGGCTGGCCTAGAATTCAGAGATCCACCTACCTCTGCCTCCCACATGCTGGGGTTAAAGGCAGGCGCCACTACCAACTGGCTTTAAAGCAACAGTTTTAATACAATGTTAGCTGGTGCTGTCTAAAGCAATTCCTAGGTAAACTGCCTGATAAGGATTACAAAAATTGTAGCAATTTTGTTCTGAGGATCTAGGGGCCTCAAGTTCATTTTAGTGAATTATGTTGTCGTGGGATCATAGACAATATTACAGTGAGTTGTTAAAGTTCACCTTCAGCTCTGACTGAGTCATCTGAAAGCCTCTGGGACCAAAGCGAATGGTTTTGGCCTGTGCCCACTGATGAGGTTTTCTATTTTCCATGACTGTAAGTGGATCCAGTCGTCCCTTTTAACACTTCTTTAGCAGGTAACATGCTCTGGCTTATCCCAGCCTTATTCTTATATTGATTTATTTTCCTATATATCTTATATTTAAAAGGCTTCTTTATAAAGAAAACATAAGGTGTGTCCGGAAGACTGATTTTTGTGGCGACCTGAAAAGTACCTTGATGAAATAAATGTCAGAACCACACACTGAGAGTGTGGCTGCCAGGTCGGACCAGTGTTCAGAAAGGGCAAATGGAGAGACGCTCAAAATCTGCCAAATCAGTGACTGCAGAGCATTTTAACCGTGTTCATTACATGAACTTTTTTTAAAATATTGATTGATTGATTATGTATACAATATTCTGTCTGTGTGCATGCCTGCAGGCCAGAAGAGGGCACCAGACCTCATTACAGATGGTTGTGAGCCACCATGTGGTTGCTGGGAATTGAACTCAGGACCTTTGGAAGAGCAGGCAATGCTCTTAACCTCTGAGCCATCTCTCCAGTCCCGTTACATGAACTTTTAAAGCTGTTTGTCTTTAGGTTTCCCATGCCATCTTGTTTACCTGAAGTGAGACTGAGTAATTCTGACTCCAAAGGAGACAGCCACTAGAGGAAAGCTGTGTTTCAGTTGTGTAAGGAAGCTGGTGGGGACTGTGTGGACGACGGTGTGGTATCTGTTAGGAGACCCTGTGTGTTAGGCCCTGTGCCGACTACATGTGCTATTTCATTTTCATTGTAACATCAGAGTGCTGCTGTCTGTGTTATTGCTGAAGAAACTGGAACTCGGGTATGAGGTGGCAGGCAGAGCTTCAAACCGGCATTGGGCACCCCAGTGTCCCCTCTTTACGTAACAGAAGGCCGCCCACTCACTGTGGTGTTCTGCTCCTCCTTGGTATCCTGCATCCAGTGGGATGTCCTGCCCCACTCACAGTGAGTCACGGTCCACGGCTACTGGAAATTGCAGCTACCCTGAGAGTTCACGTTATAAAAGCTCCCCTTTTTTCCCTAAATCCGTAAATCTTATTCTCTCACATAGTTCCCGGGACAGCATTCGGCACAATCCACATCCCACAGCGTCTTACCATCTCTAAAGCTGTGGTTTATCGCGAGGTGGAAACAAGACACAGTCTCCTGTATCCTCAGTGAGAGTGTAGGTCATTGTCTCACTTGGCAGGAAGAAAAGCGCCGGGGCAACTAGCAAGGAAATCAAAGTCAGGCCACACCTTCTCTTTCACGTTTTTATTGCTATGTGTTCCCAATACAACAAACAGCATCAGTAGTGTACACCTTGATAAAAAAGGAACTTTCAGCTTAGTAGAAAAGAAAGCATATAGGTAAAAAGTGGAAGGAATATGTACATCTTATGGGAGGTGTATGTGTGTGACCATCTTCAGATTCCCTGTGGACCGGATGTGTGTACACCCAAGTAAACTAGAGAGAATTTTGTCCTAGTGAAATTTTCAAGAAAGAGAGATCTTTTATAAGGCTCAAGGATTGTTGACGCTCAGGAAGTCACCTAACTTGACAATTAAAATTCTTGCACAGAGTAGCAGCAGTTCTTTCGAGGTATCAAGTCATAGCTTAGGCTGTTCATTTTTAGAATTGGTACAATGCAAAGCGCCTCGCTCAGGTTGTGCTTTCAAGGGATAATGCATCTCAACTTCAGTCTGCAAATTTCTAGACATGTTTCGAAAATGATTTCAAAAGCATGTTCATAACACTTTTGTCTTTAAGCACAGTTTAGGAAGTGCATATATTTAAAATATGTTTTGTCTGAGGCATGATCTTGCTACATAGACCAGGCTGGCTGCACACTCACAGAAAGCCTCCTGCCTCAACTTCTGAATGCTGGGATGATGTGTGCGTGCACCACATTGCCTGGCTTTGGAACATGTTTCTAATGCACTGGTTCATTAAACAGTTAGCTGAATTCCTGACGATTTTATGTGTCCTTGAAGGGGAACAAATGACCAACTCTGTATCAGCTCCTTTAAAAAATGCAAATATCTAACACAAGAAATGCCTGTGATCTTAGCTTCTTGAACGGTGGTAGCAGCTGGGTCACAAGTTCAAGGCCTGCCCAGGTAACTTAGGAATATTTAGGTTGTATTGAGAATACAAAAGGGGCTAGGGATACAGCACAGTGATGGAGTGCTTGCTCAGAATCTCTGAGGCCCTGGATTCACTCAAGTACTGCCAATTAAGTAAGGATCTGTTCAATTTTAGTTGAGTTGGTTGTGTGCTTGGCTTAAATTTGTCCTTTCTGCATAGAACGCAGCACACACCTCTACTTATGTCTCTCTAGTTTACTAAAATGTCATTGATAATTAGTGTAAATATTAAAGACATAAAAAGACTATCAAGAAAAAAATCAACTCTTAAAATAAATATCTTCAGATCTGTATCCTATATACAACTACTGTACATCCATTCCCAGGAGGGAGAATTTCTGGCATTGTTGAGCATATTGGTCTCTGACAGAACTGCCAGCATGGCACCGCAGTCAGATGCACCGTGGCTGTGAACAGTTAGATATGAACCATGCAGAAAATAAATATCTCAACCATGACAAAGACACTTCCTTGAGCCTGCTTTCAAAGCACTAATGTGCTCAAGCGTCAGTTCTAGCCTGGTGACACTTTTCTCAGCTAGGAGAAAACACGCACAACACATTTGTGATTATCAAGTACAACCATTAGCACAAGAACAGGACATTGCGGAGGTGCACACTGTCACAAGGACGCCCTTTGATACGATGGCAAGAAGGCTGGGGTTTGTCTTATACAAGCGTATCCACTGCATGGTGTACGCACAGACACATGAAGATGCCAGGCCTGCTCCTTCTGCGGTAAGGATGGAAGGCAGAGATGTAACGAGGCACCTGTACACCCGCAGTGTCAAAAGACAACACATGGCAAGCCCTCTTGATATGGTCAGTAGCTGCGATCCCAACTTCTTCATAATATGCTGCTTTGAAATCAACTCACGGAATGTCTCATAAGGCAATACTCAATGACAGGCACCCTAGAACTTCCAGAAATGTAAGATAGTAAACAATCGTTGGAGAACATCTTTTTTAAAATACTGATTTCTGCAATGTACAGTATTTACACAACAGTTGCAAATTTGCTCATACAGTATTTCTAATATAGATAAATAGGAATGCAAGTCTAAGAATTGTTTCCGAAATTTTTTGACGCGTAAACCATTGACATCTGTTTGTATGATTTTTTTACTGTGACTTTTAAAAAACAAACAAGAATCAGCTGATAATGCACAATCGGCTGCGGGCTCTTTTCTTCCTTGAGGGAAAAGCCAACACGTTTAACCATGTTCCATCCCTTTTCTGTGTTTGAGAGAAGCGTTCCAGGCTGGCCCAGAGCTGGCAGCTCGCCTTCTGCCTTAGTTTCCCAACTGCTGGGGTTGTAGGCAGGTGCCACTGCTGCTGGGCTCTTTCCTTCTGAAAACAATCTTTGGCGCTTTTTCCCCCAATGGTATCTGGTAAACAAGTGGAACAGGAGATGGATGGAAGCAACTAAAAAGTGAGCCAGCACTTCCTGTCCTTCCGTTTGCTGAGGACGTGAGTAAACCTGATGTGGAGGGTCCTGCTTTTAAACAAGCTGTATGCACCATGCAGGGAGGGAGGCTGCTCAGGTTTCCCTTTGATCTTTATCCCCATAGGTCCGCTTTCTCAGCTCTCTGAAGTGGCTGACCTGACTGGATGTCTCTTGCTAATATTCTTTCCATCTTTCTTTGGGGTTCTTGTCTGGTTAGAAGCACCTATTGAATCACTGTTAACAGGGGAGGGGGCAGCAGCCACGGATGAGGCAGAATGGAAACCACCAGTTTTTGTGGATGAGGAGGGTGGTACTGAGACCAGTGTCTTTCTTCCAGCCTGCTGTGTTTTCTTCTGGGGGAAGTTAGCACTAAGCCGGGTGCTGGCTCTGAATGCAGCATCAGCATTTGGATTTGCTAGGGAAGAGATGCTACTCAAGGGTTTCTTCTCAGCACGGGTCCCTGAGTAGTAAGGGAGAAAGGGTGTAGGCAGCACTAGAGACCTCGGAAGGTCACTAGGACCAAAGATAGCATCGCTGTGGATCTCAGCAGCTTCTTGAAGGTATGGTGGTGGCAGGGTACCACTGCGCTTGCTACATGACTCACAGCATAACTTCTTATACCCTGGTATGGAGCAGTATCGTGCTAGCACCTCCATTTGGCAGAATATGGACTTGTCGCCCAAACATGGCTCATCTGCAAAAGAGTAAGACAAAAGGCACACATGCTTAAATATACAAGGTTGAAAGAAATGGTAATTAGCCGAGGACCCTAAGAGAGACATACATAGATCTATCTAATCTACATGGAAAGTAGAAAAAGACAAGATCTCCTGAGAAAATTGGGAACTTGGGGATCATGGGAGAGGATAGAAGAGGAGGGGGAGGGAGAGAGGGGAGTGGGGAAAAATATATAGCTCAGTAAAAACAATTAAAAAATAAAAATATAAACAATAGGATTGATTCACTGTAATAAATAGTTTGTTTTTATTTACACTTTTTAAAAGCCAGAACTTCACTGCATCGCCCAGGTTAGCCTCCACAGGGTTGTGATTATAAGCATGTCCCACCACATCTGGCATGATCATTATTGTACTATCTCCAAAAGAACTTGCCAGAGCACTAAGGGGAATTTTGTCTTCAAGAAGAAATTGAGATGTATGTGATTGTAGAAGGAGAAAATTGGGTTCATTCTGAAGATAACGGGAACATCATTTTTAGTTGTATAATACTGAAGTTTGCCTTCCTAGTAAGTTTCTTCTACAATAATTTTAAGTTCACAATTAAAGTAAATATTAAACACCCCTGGCGTTTAAAACTTTTTAAAGTTTTACGAAAGGGAAAAAAATGACCACTTTGATTAACATAAAATTCTCTGGCTTGAAGGCAAATTTCATGCCTACTACTGGACATTCTAAGGCTTATTTTAAAACAAAACATTTCTATAAAATATGACAACTTTATTCTAAGTCACATGTTTACATTTAATTTCATGGAGCTGACAGCATTTTATGTTTATAGATCAGAACCAGGAAATTTATAGACAAATGTGTCCCTGTACCTATCTAAAAAGCAAAGAATTATGGCACCGACTGACCATCATCACTCAAAAATCACAGCATATTCTATCATATAATATATACACAATATGCAAGAATATACTTCAAGGTAAGGAATCTGCCACTAACTCCAACACTGAGATGGCCCCTGCGGTAGTTGTGTGTTAGAGGGTCAGTCTATGTCGTAGTTGTATGTTAGAGGGTCAGGCTAAGCTCCCTGCTTCGCGTGTCATTCCATGCCCACATCCCAAGTTGTGGAATGAATCATACAGTCAAGACATTGACAGACCTACTGTGTTATTTGGAATTTAAACACTTGATGCTTGCCGAGGTCAGAAACTAGGCGATGTTATTAATGATTGAGAATTTGTGTTGGTGCAGGAGAATTATCTGTATTCTGTCAATCATATTTTAATAAAACGCTGATTGGCCAGGCAGGCAGTATAGGTGGAAAAGCCAGACAGGAAGTAGGGGTGGAGCAAAGAGACTGGGAGTATTCTGGAAGCAGAAGCTCTCTCTCAGCCACTCCTGCGCAGACCACCGAAGAGGCAACATGTAAGTAAGTTGTCACACTGAGAAAGGTATTGAGCCCATGTGGCTAACATAGATAAGGATAATGGGGTAATATATGTTATAAGAGTTAACAAGAAGCCTGACCTAATGGACCAATCAGTTTATAACCTTATGGAGTCCTGTGTGTAATTTTTCTTTGTTGCTTGCCGGCTGTTGGGGTACTGGGAAGGACAGAAACCCCAACAAGCCAGCCCTCATACTACATTGTGTGATTTTTTAATATCAAGTCTTCACTTGTGAACTGAGTTTTCTGTGTGTCCATCTAAAACAAACCAACTGCTTTGGACACTGTGACTAAGGCTGTGGACTCTGGCTGATAGAGCCTTCCCACTTGCATTTGTATTCTCTTTCTCCATCAGACTAACCCCGTTAGCCTGCTGCTGACTGTGGGAGGGGGGCTCAGAACCATCCTCTGTGCATTAGAGAAGCCTCAGATGAGAGACTCATCTAGAAGGGAGCACTTTTGCCACTGCAGAGCGTGACTGATAGCCCAAGTCTCATTAGGGCCAGAATATGCTTCTATGCAGATGAGGGAAAGATACTGAGGACAAGCAAGCTTTGTGGTAAGTTTTTCTAGGCATAGACAGGAAGGCCTTAAAGGCAAATGAGAATTATAACTGAATATGATCAGACAACAAAATCAATCATTAAAGTAAAGGAAGCTTTCCAGTCTTCTCACACCACTGTCAGGTACTAAGAACTCTGGGCAAAGAGATTTATATCAGACCCTGAAAGTCTGGGACCGTAGATTGTGCCTGAGGGTGTTCCTTACCTGTTTGACTGAAATAACATAGAAACCTCAAAATTGGCTTTAGACCTAGAACTCAGGAAGTAAGCTCTGTAAAGGAACAGGGGTACACTACCTTCCACAGTTATGCACTCAGCACACTGATTTTACAGTACCTCTACCCATGACCACAAAACAGAGCAAGTAAATTTGTGCTGACAGGCAGCCATTTACACAGACATAGGGCTCTTCTAGCTAGTAAAATCAATGAGTTTATCTGGAAAGTGTTCAGTTTCAACAGTAATAACTATATATGGGCAAATTGTTACAGCAGCTATAAGTTTTAAAGCTTCTAGTTGATACCGTTTGTTTCTCAGCCCTCCCCTGCTACTTTTATTTTAAATAAACGCTGATTGGCCAGTGACCAGACAAGAAGTATAGGTAGGGCAACAAAGCAGGAAATAGAGGCAGAGCAATGAGAATTCTGGGAAGAGGGAAGCTTCATTCTGCAGTCGTGACCCAGACACAGAAGAAGCAAGATGTAACTGCCTCACCAAATAAGGTACTGAGCCATGTGACTAACATAGACAAAAATAATGGGCGAATATAAGTTCTAAGAGTTAATAAGAAGCCTGAGATTATGGGCCAATCAGTTTATAATTAATGTAGACCTCTGTGTGACTGAATGACTGCAGGACCAGGTGGGACAGGAACCTCAGTCAACATTCCACCGACAGGTTCTAGAATGAAAACACTATCCAAAAGAAACAGCTAAATAGATAAGTCCTATGTCTCCTGCTCGCCATGGCCATGTTGGTTCTTACCATTTCGAATGACAATTGTTTTCAGTGTTTAAAGACTAGAAGCCTAAAATGTCCAAAATACAAAAGTATTTGAAGAAATAGTGCTTTGCCAATTTTCTTATAAAAAGGAGGCTATCAGATTTTAATATTTACTTATGAGTATAGATGCAGAGGGAACATCTTTCTAGTCTTGAGATTTACCAGAGGATATACTAGTGGGGGTAGAGAGAAACAGAGGTAGAGTGGCCTCTGATTGAATAGATGTCAGGTGTCTTCCTTATTGCTGTCAACCTGAAATAGGGTCTTTGCTTCCCGGAGCTGCAATTATAGGCGTGTGCTAGACATGATGCTTGTTCAGCAAGCACGTTATCCACTGAGCCAACTCCCTAGTTTATATTTTAAATATATTTCACTTTCAAAATGCAACTGGTTGGCCACTCAGACAAATGCTTGATTTTAGCATAGGTACATGAAGTCTATTTTGGAATCACCCTTTACATGTAGGGGCAATTATTACATAGGTCATTAAAGGCCGAGTTCTATATATCTAAATAATTTTAGTAAAGTATCTCAAAGTCTGCTATAATAATTCTGATCATATTTCACATCATTATAAAGGGAAGGAATAGATTAAAAAAAAAATAAGTAATCCCCAATAGAAACCCTCATTGAAAGGAGATGCAAATGTCTGACTCGGCCACACCCAATATCACCAATGTACTGTTCTTGTAATTCGTTGATACTGTTCTCCCTATTTCAAACAGTATTCTCAGACTGTTACTTGCAAAGATGTTTTTGTTGATTATTTCTTGATAAGCAAATAGAAAGTCCAGACCTTACCCTAAAAGGGAATTCTGCTTCCTAAGGTTCGGCAGCATCATAACAGCACGGCTGATTAGTGACAAACTCACCATTACATGGAGGCAGCTGGCAGGGTCTGACGGACTCGGGCTTGTCACCGTCACAGTGGTCTCCAGCCCGGCAGAGAACCTGTCTGACCTCTGTTCCTTCTCCACAGGTCACAGAGCACTGCAGAGACAAAGCTGAGATTACAGACGTCGATTCTACCGAAACTAGGGATCCATGCTCACAGGGATCTCTCCTGCGCGCGCACACACACACACACACACACACACACACACCCCACTTGGCAACGCTGGAGTTCCATCTCTATGGACAAGCAGCTTCCTCCAGCAGAGGCGCTGTACAAAGATCCTAAGGCAGATAACCTTGGGTTCATACATTGGCTTCCTTGCCAGGTCCTGCTATACAGCCTCACCTCCTTTATTTTTCTTAAAGAGAGCAGAATTTACTGAAAAGTATTCCCAAAATGAAGCTGAGAAACTTCTGTACTGTTGAGTTAGGCAGGGTTTGGGAGAAGATTAGTTCTGGGTCTCTAAGGGGACTGGACAGTACTTCTCCATCTTATTATGCATGGATGACTGATCCTTGCCTATTCCTCACTTGTTGGGCATGGTCTCCATTTCTCCTGCACCTGCTTTTTGATGCTCCATCTTTCTATAAGTCTTCTTATTTTGACTCCTTAAAAATATCAAATATCATTTGACCCCAGCCTACGGCTATGCGCTGGGGAAGCAAGGCACACTGTCACTGGATTGTGGGCAAGAACAGACTAAGACAGGACTCACAATGCTCTTTCCTGAGCAGCAATCTAGAGCTAATCTGGTCCTTTAGAGTCAAAGGAAGAGCTGCCAGAAGGGACCACAGACAGGGAGGAGTTTGGATGACGGTGATGAGCGCGGAGATGCTGCTGGACCAGAGACAGGGAAGAACACGTCCATTCTTAACCGCAAATGCTCTCTTAAAGTATTAATTTTTCCTAGCCCCTCTAACATGATTGGTGGTTTCTCGATTCACACACTACATACCAACGAGTGACTCACCTCATTCCAGGGCCCTGTTTTCCACTGGGCTGGGCAGGGGACTCTGTTACAGGGCCGGCGGCTCTCAGGTCGCTCCCCCAAGCAGTACTTGCTGTGCACAGAGCGGTTGGTACCATCATGGAGTGGCTGCAGGCAGCGCACAGTGCGGAGCTGGTAGCCCGAGCTGCCGCAGCTTTTGCTGCAGTGTTCCCATTCCTCTGCTGCCCAGCTGTGGGAGCAAGAGGGAGCAGTGAGGTACACTGTGAGCATCTCCACGGGGCAATGCCTAGGACCTCCCATCTTCTGAACGAATGTACCTTACAGCAAAATGATTTTCTGACCCAACACTTCGCTTTTGAACAACAAAAGGATTTGTCCGGTACACTCTTATTTGTGAAATAGCAAACTTACTCACCGTTCCAATGTTCTAACTTTCAGTATTATTGAACCTTCGTGGGCCTGAGAGAAAGGCCATACATGCAGGCCTTGATAGAAAGTACCTCCTTGAATATACTTCATAAAATTTTCTGAGTAATTTTCAAAACTGCTTCCTGTGGAACATTCCCAAATTCCAATGTCACTGTCAGTGTCTTAACACTGAGAGTCAGCTGTAATTTCAGCGTGGTCATGAGGCATCTCTCTACTTAGATACAATTAAGCCTTCAAGGATGAGTACAATTCCTTATTTCTAAATGCCGTGTTTCATGTAGACAGACTAGGTCAGTCTTAAACTGTGAACCTCAGAGTACTAAAATGTCTACATGGTTATATGCTAGGACTTCAAGGGTACAAGAAGGAACTGTGTGCTGTAGTATGAGCTCTAATAGGCCTTGAATAGCTCAGAACCAGACACTGGGGAAAACACTGAGAGATCAGAGAGACGAAGGAGCAAAACCATGGCTACCTTACCTCTCAAATTCCCAGCTGAAAAGAGACTGAATTCATGTTTCCTCTTTTTTTTATCACTTCCTCTCTCTGCCCAGCCATATCACTTCCTGTCTATCTGTACAGACCTCCAGACCTCTATGGTTAGCTAGTGGCTAGCTCCACCCTCTGATCTTCAGGCAAGCTTTATTTGTACAAACAAGATATCACCACAGTGTGTCTCAAGTACATGCACACTGATTAACCAGACAGAAGAGGGAAAGGACTGAAGGAGAACTCCCAGGAGGCACAGGATAAGAAATACATGTAGATATGGCATCTGACGTAGGGAGCAAGGTGGTAGTGGGTACAGAAGAGAAAGTGGAGACGACAAAAGACTCGGCTGGCTGATCTACCAAGAAGCAGAATCGGTGTAGTTAACAACAGTGCGGTGTGTATTTCAAAACTGATGACTTTTACAAGTGCATACCACTTAGAAAAGCCATGTATGTAGTATAAGTGTGCATTAATTACCTTGATTTTAACATTATCAAAATATACATAAATGTGCCTTATTTGTCATTACATTAAGTCCACAACTATACAGTACAATAAAAAAAAAGATGCTCATGCTGGTCCCTTTCATCATTGGGAAATTTCCTTTTGCTGAGAACAAGGTTCTAAGAACTTAGTAGGACAAGCAAAAATATGCCCTTTAGCATTGAGAGTCAAAACGACCCTGAACTTTTCAACAGCAATGCTAAAGTCCAGCCAACAATGCAACAGATTTTAGATTCTGGGGGAACACAGAATTATATACTTACACGAGTGTCTCTAAGAGGTCAAAGGTGAGAGCAGCGGCAATACCTTTTTCTAACTATATACTTCAACCTCTTAGATGCTTTTCCCAAGTTTCTAAATTTATATAAAAATTTTTTGTTATACTTTTTAAAAGTTTCTGAAAAACTAGTACCTCTTGAAATGGATGAATGAACCAGGAGATAAGATGTCACTAACTCAGGAAACAAGGGACTCCAGGAGAAAGGTAAATGTGAGTCAGGCTGAGGCAGAACTCTGTAACTAAGCAACAGGGTACCTGAATGCTTAATATTTAGATGTGAATGGTTTTCAAGACCAGAAACAGTTTCACAAGAAAGGAAGCTACTTTCTGATTTTGCAGTACAACCCACCTGTTGAAATATATGTGACAATCGGCCCCGGATATCACTATCCATAACATAAGTCCATATTGTTAGAACCAAGTAAGAAAAAGTTAAGTGTGGTCTGTAAAAGCTGTCAGAGAAAGTAGATCTTTGGAAGAAACTCAGTATTTAATATATAACCTGTTGTTTTCCCCAGAAGTCAATAGGTAACAGGTAAGACTTAGATGAAAGCAACTAGTTAGGAACTATCAAAAGAAATTAAATAGCTGAAGATGTATTTGTATTTTTAGGAGTAGGAACGTAGGAAAAGGCAGGGGACCACAGCTTGATACACCCCTTGTGATAAGACTGACTACTTAAACAGGTAAATGTAAGAGTTTTGAATGAAATGAAACTCCAAGGACATTCCCCTTCCAGCTGTGGCAGCAGGGTCACGTGACAGAGTGCTTACAGCGGGTGTGTGCACTCCTGAATGTTGCACATTCGTCGGATGGGCTTGGGTTTCTTATTGACCTCACAGAAGCTGCGATGCACCATCTTATTGTCGCTTTTCCTGCGGCATCCGTACTTTGTATACTGGAAACCTGGGACAGAAAGTAAGTCCTGTTTAGCCCCTTACTAAGGCCATGTATTTGTATATTGATTCATATATCCTTTTAGAAAATATCTCAGTACACATACTGGGCCAGGTACTGTAAGTGTTGTCATTTAAAATAGAATGAAAATGAATTTGAAGTTAAAAAGCCCATTTTCTCGGAACTTAACCTTTAGTAAATCTAAAACATTTGAAGCAGCACCTGTGTACTTACGAGTGAAGATGGAACGTTCCGAGTGTAGCGTGAGAGATGGGTATATAAAAACCACTGTGGGGACCAAAACTGAGAGTAGGCCTTAAACAGCTCAGTGATGACCCTTCTGCAGGGGCAGAAAGCAACACACGGAAGAAGCCATGAGCTTAGCTGGTGGGAAGTCTTCCAGACCAACACAGAACAATGCAGGTCAAACTGTGTTGGATAAAAGGGAGGACAGACTGTCCATGTCACATGCAGGGAAGAATATGGGACAGGTTAGGTGTTTCTAGGGGTGGAGGGGGGTGGAGAACATGCTGTGTGTGAAGAGGAAGGAGGTAAGACAGCATCAGATCTGCAAAGCCATGAGCCCAGACAAGCATTTGGGCTTGAAGGTCCTAGCGAGTGGTTGGCCAAAGGTCTCCCAACATTCATTATTTTGATATTTATGAAACAAACAAACAAGTTCAGAGACAACAGAAACCCATTACAAATTGAAAAGTTTGAAACCTCTCTAAAAAGTTATAAGTACTTAGGTTAAGCACATTTATTATCCAAATCAGAGTTTGCCACAGGCACATTTTTTTCCAAGTTGCAGATCTCTGGATCCTTCACTCCTAATCTGTTCACATTACTACAAAAATAATTTTTAAAATATACTATGTAGACAATATTCGAAACCTGCCATTATCCTTGTCATGTTCCTTTCCAGTCAGAGATCATGTACTTCATTTAACTTCCAAGTCTCCGCAGCTTCCACCAGCAGAAACAATTGCCCAGACTCCATCTTTATGGCATTTACTGTTCTTGAAACATATATGCCAGCTGTTTTGTACAATGCCGTTACAATAGGCTTTGTTTCATGGTCCCTAATGATAAAGCTCAGCTTAACTTTCTGCAAAAATGCTACTTGAATGGCTTCATGTCCTCAGGTCTACATATCAGCCGACTGAAAGATTGTAATTGGAAGAACAATATAACTACCTATTCATTAACTTAAAAACATTACGTAAATAGAGAAGAAAATCAAAGTGAGTAGGGGAATCGCAATAATCTTCTCTTTCAAAACAGTGAAGAAAGCCTGGTGAGGCAGGACAAATGCCATGCATATTAAAATGCCACCGATGACCCTGAGGGCCACGTAGATGTTGAACACACCAAAAAGGAAGACTCCAAATTAAATCAGCATCTACCCTACAATGATGCAAGAAGAGACATTGGTAAAAGTTCCTTTCCAGAAACACTGTAGAAATACAGTCTGGAGTTTTAATTAAAAACTGATTTACCTAGAGTTATGTACTATGAATATTTTTCTCCTCATTATCTAGTATTTATATAGTTATTACTATAATGATCCTGCCATTGTCTGTTTAATACCAGAGTATCTGTTGTGCAGAGCTAGACAAATAGATGATGGGAGGAGCTGGGGTAATGCGGTTCATCTCATGGATCTGTTCTGGGGAAACGAGAGAAGCCCTGCCATACAGCAAGGAAGTATGCTGGTCAGCCAACCTGGTCTTCCTATGTTTTTGGAAAACCACTTACTGTCCCCCTGTGTTTCAATATCACCATCAGTGTAATAGAGATACGGTGTGGGAGGTCCTTCTTATCTGTGTGTTGCTTTTATTGGTTAATGAATAAAGAACTGCTTTGAGCCTATGACAGAGAAGAAGAGAACTAGGCAGGGAAAGCTAGGCTATATGATGGGAGAAGGAAGGTGGAGTCAGAGAGATGCCATGGAGCTGCCGGAGATAAGATGCTGGGAACTTTAGCTGGTAAGCCACAGCCACGTGGCTATACACGTGGAAATGGGTTAAGTTAATATGTAAAAATTAGCCAATAAGAAGCTAGAGCTAATGGGCCAAGCAGTGATTTAATGAACACAGTTTCTGTGTGATTATTTGGGGGCTAAGTGGCCAGGAACCAACAAGCAACCCCTCTTGTAATAGAGATAAATATAATACTGACATCACAGAGCCATTGTGAATATTGACACGAGGATATACGAGGCATTCAGTGAGGCAGCTAGCCTCTAAAACACAGCATGGTTAGATGTAGAGTGAGATGGGATTCACTGCTCAGGCAGAAAAGGCAGTGCATCCGCACGGTGAGTGAAACTGAGAAGACAGTCTGCAGCTAGCATAAACTGGACTGGGGGCAGTTTCAGATTTTGGGAAAAGTGATGAAGGTGTTACTGTGTTGAACACAAGATGTAAAGAACCCGAGAGAAAAGAGCAGGGGATATTATGGTCTGCCATTGTTTTAATCACTTCCTTTGCAAAGTCCGAGAAATAACTAACAACTTTGAATTTAGAGTTGTTTTGGAATTTCTCCAACTGCAGCTTCTAATTAGAGTAAGCAGGATTGGCAGGATTGGCTTTTTTTATGATTTACATACTTACTTTTTTATGATTTACATACCTATTGACATAAAATTTACGGGTTATATGTGAAAAAATAA
Organism: Myodes glareolus; assembly: GCF_982192425.1. Classification (NCBI taxonomy): domain Eukaryota; kingdom Metazoa; phylum Chordata; class Mammalia; order Rodentia; family Cricetidae; genus Myodes; species Myodes glareolus. The sequence goes on along the minus strand of NC_142033.1, from coordinate 17,682,943 downwards.
AAAAAAACCCATGAAAGTAGGAGACTAAGATGGGATGAGGAAAAGTGACAAAGGAGAGGCTGTATGTGTGTATATGTGTGCATGTGTACGTGTGCATGTGTGTGTGATCAAAATGCATGATATATGTATGTGCATGAAGTGCCATGACTAAACACATTATTAGATATACCAATATATGGCAAAAAATTGTTCTAAAGTATATGTGGTTGTTACCTCCACCACAGGGTTTGGAGCACTGAGACCAGCTCTTCAGCGCCCACTCAAAGGTATCCAGCTCCTCCTGGATGACATTGTTGCTGTTGATGGTCGGTACAGAGTCTTCATGGATGATGTACTTATACGTCAGGCTAGAGCGTGTGTCATTCTCCTGAGGTATGATCTAATACAAACATGGGAGACAGATGCAGTTAACATGTAAGCAACTAGAAGATGAACTTAAGCATTTCAGGATACTGATGTTTTGAAAACTGGAAAATGTTTAAGGTAGTTCTTAGAATGTTTTTGTTTCCATCGAGTCAACTGGTAGTCTGCAATGTTAGACAAAAACTTTGAATATAATAATATAAAATGTGCAGAAGAGTAAAGGTTGATACTATTAAAAAACCTGTTATCTTCTTTAGGTCACCTTAAATTAAACCATCTCTTTAGGGTATTTTAAAGTTCTTTATAAGAAAAATGCTTTATTATAATGACCATGTTCCTTCCAGGGGAAAACATTTTTGGAAAAATATATAGAAACTAAAAACCATCTATAACCCTATAGAATAAGAGAAGACCAAAGTAACTTTTATTCTTCTGAGATGTAGCATCATATGCATCTGTGTGTACATAAACAGGACTGATCAACAGATATTTGTATGCAGCAGAATTTATGAACCTTTATGGAAACTTCTAATTTTCCTGGGAACACTAGAGACTTCTGGGTCTTTTAGCTTTTAACTACTCCATTTATCACGACATAGAATATTTCTTCTACTAACTGGATGAGAAAAAGACCATTTTAAGTATAGATTTCCCTAGTTTAGGATTTGCTTGTTCTTGGCCTATTGTCCATTAATCGTATGCTTGTTAGCCATTCTCTCTTTTAAAATCAGAACATTTTTTTCTTTAAGCCACTGTCATAGTTTCAACATGTCCAAGGCTGAGTACTAACAGTTCGTGACTTCTGCCTTGGTTTCACTGACTCAGTTTCCCCGCTCACTCCTGGGGAATTCCATGCCACGTTGAACATTTAGTCAGCTTCTGGGGAGGCTCAGGTGGGGAGGGAAGCAGGCCTGCCAGCGGCGGCTCCACTAGCTTGGCATCGTATGCCGAGGCCTTTCAACTGCCACAGACCGGGCCAGAGAGTAAGAGCAGCCCTACCAGACAAGCTGCAAGGTGGTGATGGCACTGTCACCAGCTACCTCATGACAGTCACTCTATCACACGTGGTCAGGTGTCCAGCTTCAGTTACACCATCCATAGACACAATGGGATATGATTTTGTTCCCTACTTACTGTGTTTCAGGGAATTCACGCAGTAACGGATAACTAACATTGACAAGTAGGCTCAAACATATATGAAATTGATTACAAATGATTCATATATAACTAAATGAAAACTTTTTGAAAATAAGAGAAATGTTATACTGAGCAAAACATACTTCCATAACACCTAGATACTAATCCACTAGAAAAGCACAACCCTTGTGAGTACAACTTGAGTGAAGCTGAGCAAAGGAAAACACAAAGTTGGTCCTGGGAAATATTTCTAATCATGTGACCTTAACAAGTCCTGTGAAATACAAAGTGAACTCTTAAATTCAAAACTAACAGTAAATGGCAGATCTGAAGGACATCTTAATAAACAATATCCATAAAAGAGAAAACAAAAACCAAGTGGTGAAATTTGATTTAGTATAACAGAAACTTAGAAATTTGATTTAGATTAGTATAACGTTTCAATAAGGCATCTAGCAACGTATTTCAAAACAAGTAGGTGCTAGATGCTTTCTGCGTTCTGCCATGAGAGCCAGTGAGTTCCCTCCTGACACAAAACTCGAGAGAACGTTTCCGCTGGAATGTGCTGGACACTATGGCAGACGACAGTGTTCCCGGAAAGCAAAGGACATGCCCTGTTCTTATGTCCCGACAGGAACTAGAATCTAGACCTTTGCCCAGAAGTCGAGGATGAGTCAAGACTTCCAGCAATGTGCTGTTGATCAAACCAAGGTCAGAGGTTGGAACGTGCAGGGCCCAAAGAGGAGAAAGCTGCATGGAGAGCAGTCAAACAGCTCTCGGGTCCTGACCAGAGGCTGGTCTGTGCATTGTCAGTTGGAGATGCCATGTGCTCTCAAGAAGCTAGGGCTGGGAATCGGGGAGCTTTCCAGCAGAGTGAAGAGGGCTCAGTACCACTTAGAGATTCATGTTGTGAGCATCAGGTTGAGAAGAAGCAGACCAGTTCTAGTGAAGAAGAAGAAGAGGCTTCAAATGATCCAAGACTTAACAGCCTTGGGACTAAAGCCAAGGAACCATTCATACAAGTGTCTTATGTAAAGTAAAGAAAACAGAAGCAGGGGACTGTGACCCATAAGGGAGGAAATAGAAGCTTCCAGCAGAAGCAGGCAGCTTGGAGGACTAGAATTTAGAGGGCTTGTTGGATACACTGAGCAAACATATAAGGAGACACAAAACCAAGTGAAATACCACCACATGGAAATGTTAGCAAAGAAAGGACACCAGTTGACATAAAGAAGATACTGGATAGGATTCAGGTTAGATTGGAGGATCAGACTTTCAACAGCTCAGAGTAAATTATTCCTATTTCAAATATTATAAGATTAAAATTGTTTGGAAATGAATCCCATGAACACAGATGGAGTAGAGGTCTTAAAGATACAATGGGTAATTTATTCAAATGTGATATAAAACATTTCACTACTTACAGAGTCAAATTCTTAGTGAACCCCAAGTATGAGCAATACAAAGCTCATTGAGTACAGCATGGTAAAAGTGCTAAACAGTGAACATAAAGAGAAAACCCTTCATTCCCCAGGTAATATAACAAACTCAAAGCTGCCTCTGTGTGTTGGGGTGAATGAGCAGAGTCAGAATAACAAAGAACACAACACAAAGGAACAGAGGTACACAGCTCTAGCCACAGCTCCCTGGCAAGGAAGGAGAGTTATGAAAAGATCCAGAAGCTAAACTTGAGTGTCCTGGTATAAAGAGGCAAGCCCAGAGTCCTAACCAAGGATCCTGGTGATAAAAGGACTCCACCAGTGTGAAAGGCCACCTATCGAAAATTCCCAACTCACGGAATCATCTTGAGTGGGAACCCATTGTTTAAGATTGAGGTATCCTGGGCATGGTAACAATGGGAAATCACATGTCAGGCAGCCTGGACAACCTGCTACAGCCTAGGAATGGGAGACAGCTGCTGGAATTTGTCATGGAAAGAGATGGCTACATTGAGAGTCCATCCATCTATATCAGAATGACTATCATGAAGATAAAAGAGGATATGGAAAAAGAGAAACTTTCTATACCACTGGTTGCCATGCAAACTAGAGGAGCCACTATGGACGTTTCTCAAAAACTTATTGAGCTACTATATGACCGAACTATACCACACTTGTGCATCTACTGGAAGGAATCTGAGCATACTACAAGGTACCTGCATATCCATATTTAGAGCGGCATTTTTCATAATATGAAACCAACTTAGAAGCCCATTGACAGATGACCAGATAAAAAAACTGTAGTTATATGAAACTGGGGTTTTATCCAGGCATTAAGAATGAACGTATGGCATCTGCAGCAAAATGCATTCAAGTGGTGAGCATGCTAAGTGAAAAAAGCCAGACTCAAAGTCAAGTCTTACACGTGTGCTTCTCATTTCTCACATGTAGGAAAGTTGTTATGCGTATAAATGAATTGAAAGTGGAGGGGGGAATATGATGGGAGGAAGGCCTCTAGAGGGAAGGGGAACAGGCAGTGTGTACTTGGATGGGGAAGTGGGTCAGACACTGCATGTTTAGTCTCAAAGCAGGTGTGTGTTTGTAAAGTGAAAACAGGAATCAGGCTAGAGTAGAAAGGGACCAGCTGTAGAAAGAAGCTAAGACGGGTAACAGGGCAGACTATGAGAACAGTACAATGACATGGAAAATCATGACAAAACAGTAATTATATATATGTATATATATTTATAATATATTATTATATATAATTGTATAAATAGTATAAAATCCTTTTAAAAAGTAGCACAATATTCAGAGTTCTCATAGAAATGAGAAAATAAATAATGGAGTTCTGGCCATGAGGAAAACATGCCTGCTCTTTACTAAGCCTTCAGATGCCTACTTTCGCAGGGGAGCCTTCCTCTGGAGTGCTGACATTTTGGATAGTTTTTATATTTCTAATTGTTTTAAATGTATTTCACTCACAACTTTCACAAGTTCTGGAGATAATTATCTCCTTACAGATTTTGAACACTACACTCATTTGTGTCCATCTTATCTTTCTATAATTCCGTGTCCTTTATTAGGCCTTTTCCGTTCTGTTCAGTACCTTGTAGAAGCTGCCTGCTCTGTATAGATTATGTTACAGCGCCCCCTATCGGCTGCGTCTGCACATGGCCCATGGCTATCAGGAATCTGCACTTTCCACAAGATGTTTCAGAGCTGATTCCCAAGGGGCTGCTGAGTGAGTGTCCTAGGCAGGCAGGCCCCTCCGCAGGGCTGTGATTGCGTGTTCATATACCCATAAAATAAGCTCATGTGTGCGTCTGCTGCAGGTAGTCAGATCTTTCTCGTTGATAAGCCCTCAACTCCCTCTAGGTTCCTACAGGCAACAATTCTTCAGTAGTTAACGTAATCTGTTAGAATAGCATATAACACAATGACTTCTTTACAGTGTATCTATTTAGCATTGTACAAACACCAATAGTTAAATAAATAATGGACTTTCATGCCACTGGCTTTTCTGATAGAATTCTGGTAAAATTTTCTGGTTTACATCTTAGACCACATCACCTGCTTTTATAGTTAGAAAACCTGCTGATATAGAAGTCTCGATGTATTAGAGATTCCTTGTATATTATAGCTAACATGTTTATACAGTGACTAAATACAAAGGAATCTCTAGATAAAAACTACAAAACTGGTAATACCCTAATTTTACACTTCTTGCAGGTATCTTTCAAGAATGAGGGGGAAATATTGGCATTTTGGGTAATTTGAATGCTGCTGAGAAAATTCATTGATAATACGCTTATACCACAAAAACTGCCAAAGGAATTTCTCCATACAGAAGGTAAATAATTGTGCATTAAAGGAGACATCAAAAATAGTAAGTTTGCGACTAAATATAAATTATTTGAGTAAAATAGATTTATTAAACTGTTATGAGAACGTTGCAAACAGAACAGAAGACATAAACAGAACTACGAAAAACAAGGAAATATTCAGTCATATATTTTAACTAAGCATGTTTTCAGGTAAGTTAAATTATAAAATTATAAACAAAACCAAGTACATACATGTTGCATGGCACGTACCAGAACAATAACGGGGTCATGTAGGGGCCCATCCGTGTGGAGAGTTTCAATGTCATCTTCAATGCTGTAAGCCCACTCGACACCGAGATCTATGAAGGTCCGCGACTTGGCTTCCTCCCCTTTGCCATTTAGAATGTAGTGACCCGTGGCTTGGTTCTTAATAGCTGGACAAAAGAAAATGAGTGAGGGCGCACATTTATCCTACGGCAGGGGTGGTGAGCCGTAGCAAATTTCCCCCATTTTTACTAATAAAGACCAACGACTCCTCTGCTTTATTAGTATCAAGCAGTCAAAAATGAACGTTAGTTTTTATAGTTTCCCCACTCCCTTCTTTAGGCATTTAAACCATTGAGAAGCATCGCTACTGAGTTAAAATAGATAAAAATGGTTAAACGGGTAAAAAATAATGTTTGCAAATATTCCCATTTGGAAACATTGTCAAAGAGATTGGCCCACTCACCCTATATGTTTCCTTGGAAGCTGGGACTCTGGATATCATAGATACCTTCTCAATACAAACTATCTCTCAAGACTGGTAAAGCGCTGCTAGCCACCCTAAAGAGCTGAACTGGGTTCCAGGCCAATAGCTTTCCTGCTGATAGTAAAATTCCCAGACTACTCTGCAGCTGCTACTGCTAGAAAAGGATGCTTATTATTGCTAGAGTTCTTAATTCATTGCAGATCTGCTGTTACAGTGTGTAATACTTCTCTCGTGGGAAAAATAATAGACACCTCCAAACTGTAAATTTATTCTGTCAGTAAGTGAGAAAACATTTCAAAATTCTCACATCACTGAACAATAATTTAGTTAAAACCATTTATTTTATATTTATTTCTCAAGTTTTTAAGATAACTATCCCAAGAATAATCTGAATTCTAGCATGAACAATAAGGAATTTAAAAACTAGGGGAAGAACTCTGAGCGAATGCTTGTAGGTTATGCCACCTGACAGAATGTAATTTAAGTAGTTCTTGAACTACCACAACAAAAAAGACTTTTAAGATGTCACATGTGAATAAAAAACCATTTGCGACAAACTTTTCTGGAGTTGCCCTAAATTCCGGTGCAGGAACAGACACAGAGCTCATGCTCCAGCATGAGCTGTGCTTGGAAACTGCTTACACAGGCATTCAGCACTATTTTCCCATAAGAGAAAAATAACAGAAATCATAACCAACCATACAAGTGCCAATCAAAAACGGACAACTTCCAGGTATTAGGGAAAATTAACATTGGACTAGCAAAATTCTCCTGTGGCAGATTTACACAGAATTTGAAATCTGTAAAAACTATTCAAAATCTATATGAAACTACCGCCAGTCATTTTCAACATATAAATGATAAATTTGTGGTTGGAGATGCAGCTGTGGTCAACGCACTGGCTGCTCTTCCAGCGGTCCTGAGTCCGATTGCCAGCAACCACATGGTGGCTCACAAACATTTATAATAAGATCTGATGCCCTCTTCTGACCTGCAGTGTACTCATACATAAAATATAAATAAATTAAAATTTTTTAAAAAGATAATTTTTCTATTGCCTTCCCTTAAAGGTACATGTTATTTTTTATCACATCCTAATTCAGAGAAAAGAATGATTAATAAATACAAGCTTGAAAAATTTTCTCAAGCGTTATGAACCAATCCCATTTCTATCCAAAACTGAAGTTTTAGTTTTAATTATTTGTTTTAATATTCGGATAGTTAGGAGAAATAATTAAACTTCATATACTATCCAACCAATGAATTTATATATAATCCTCATTCCTGCATGTATAGTATGTAGAGTGTACATACATACATATGCATATCCCCATGTGGAGTGTCTTTGACATCTCATGTTTATGTACATGGAAACGCAGCGCTGGCAGACAAAAACACTTACCAAGAACATGAGGAGAAGCCTCGTCTTCTTGGACTAACACATGTCTAGCCCCAGGGGGGATATCAAACATCTTAAGGTACCCTTTGCATGTGTGGTGAGAAGTGGAGAAAGCAGAGAAAACAAAGGCGACACTACGGTTAGTCCGGCACTGCACCCTTCCAGCTCCCATGTGCAGAAGAGGGCATCCATAAACTACAAGGTGCATCTCGGAAACTACCGCTACAGCTCGGAAGCATCTTGCATGAGAAAAATTCACAGTTAGTGTCGACCTATGAGTTGCATCAACAGTTCAGGCAAACAGTTATGCTTTCCTGAGTCGCCCTGTGCTATGCTGGTTTTCATAACTACCTTTTAAAGTAGTAGTTTTAATAAAAGTTGTTATGAGGTGACCTTGAGGCATCCCCTCTGCCTACATATTGTTATGAAAAGCTACGGCACTATAAATAGCTAAACTTGCATGTATTGAAATGCTGTTGATATTTATAATCCCACTCTAAAGAGATATTTATAGAGAAACTGAATGCAAGTGTGTATTATGCTCTGCTCTATTCTCAATCTTCTAAGTCTTGAATTATAAATTAGCCTTAGATAACTAATAATAACTAAAAAGTAAATTAATAACCTTAAATTGACTATTAAAACTTTACATTCTTATAGGAAAAATCTTAATATTACCATAAGCCCCTAACTTACATCAAGGAGCACTTACAATCTTGGTCATGACGATATCAACAATAGGACAAACCGAGTGGCAGATCTATCGCATGGCTAGAACCAGGAAGTGAGTCAGCTTCAGGTGAGGTGATACCTGTCTAGAACCTGGCATTTGTGAAGCTAAGGCAGGAAGATGCTGCCTCAGAAACAAATATAGGAAATTATGCAAGCCAAACTTTTAGTATATTATGGAGCATCTAATTCATTTAATCCAATATTTGTGCCAAAAGAAATCTACATAGAAATATATAATTACTGATGGAATCAGGAAAAAATTATTCGTATATGCATAACTAATATTTATCTATAGGTAGACTTACTCAGCTCTTACATAATATTTATTAGGGTCCTAAGTACATGCAGTAGTCATTTAGGATCAGAGCTTTCGGCACCTTAACCTAAGGTTCAGCTCAACACAGGAGCTGGACTGTTTGCCTGAGTAAGCAACAGTTAAAAGCAACATGCTTAAGATGCCCAGGAGTGCACATCAGTGTAAGGTCATTTATGAATGCCCGTCTTTCTGCAGTGCGCTACGACTTACCCAGTACATTTTTAGTTTCTCTTGTTTCAGCAAGAGAAATATTACGAGCTCCTTTGGGCAAAACGAACGCGCCTCTTGTCTTCCCTTAAATAGAATGTCGTTAATTAGTGGAGGTTTCACGTTTATCAGTCTTGCTGTTTCATTGACTACCCCGTGAGCCATACAGATTTTATTGGGTAAGTTATAAAACAGGTTCTGAAACTTTAACTTTTCAAGTAAAAATGCATTTTACAGTAGTTAGCCAATGCCGATAAACTGTTAATAGTCAATGAAAGTAAGACTGAGCATGAATGTAAAATGATGGAGGTGATTTGAAGTTGAATACTTGCAGATTTCATTTTCCAGAAACTTGAGTTCCTTATGGCATCTCTTGCTTAAATGTTTGCCTGTTGGAAAAGGTTAATTAGTCTAGTGCATGACTACAATGACATTCGCGAAAAGAACGGAGGCTGGATTATCTCTGACCACTTTGACTCTGAATGACCTAAGGGACCCTTCACCTGTTCTTTTGACTTTGACTCTTGTTTAGCATAACTTTTTGAGGTGGTCTGAAAAACAGTATCACGTCCTTCTATTACACAAAATGCAGGAAGAATTATCCCAGTAAAAGAAAAGGTTTTCCTTACATTAATTCAACCTGAAAATAAAACCAATTATTCCACATCCCCAAACAGAAAAATAAATTTAAATTCAGGAATGCGAAGTACATTCAACACTCTCTCATGGCAATGCAAAGTGTAACATTTGTACTTCAATTCCATTTGCTTTGTTAAAATAACACAAACAGTCAGCCAGAAGTAGCATTATTTGCTTTCAAATAAATTTCATAGTATAAACCGTGATAATTCATCGTGAAAGAACAGCAAAGACATTAAGGACTGGGGACCATATTTGAAAAATGGCACCTCACAGAGCAAATCTGATTCTAGAATTCACCAGAGTCAGGTAGCCAGGGTGTAATTTGTATAAAAATGGACAATGGGGGTTACTCCATTTGGATGAAGGCTAACAGAATCTTTATATATGTTCTTCTATTAGTTATAATCACTTAAAGTAAACCAAATTCTTTTTTTGAAGATTTAGTTATTTTATGTTCTTATGTGCATGTGTGTTTTGCCTCCATTTATGCCTGTTCACCACTTGCATGCCTACTGCTCACACAGGTGAGAAGCGGGCACTGGATCCCCAGGACTGGAGCTACAGTGGCTGTGAGCCACCATGTGGGTGTTGGGAACAGAACCCGGGTCCTTTGGAAGAGCAGTCAGTGCTAATAACCTGTGTAGCAATGCTCAGCCCCGAACCAATTTCTCTGTGCCTTCTCTCACCCCATCAGATATTATTCTGATCGTGCCATAAGAGACTTAAGAGAATCTTCATGTCATATTTACCTTTAGTTGCTAAATTTCCTGAAATATTTCCCCAATAAGTCCTCATCAAATATATGAAAATTTGTTATATTGTATAAATGTTTATATGCACTGTATAGAAATTCTTATATAATTTATGAAACTAAAATATTTTTATGTATTTACCTATTGCATGAGGATAGTTTTCTATTCCATGTTGTGGAGCTTTGATATATGCTTAACTTCAGGTTAAATGGTATAATGAGCACCAAAGGTTACATACATGAGCAATCACACCTCAAATTTTTTGTTGTATCTCTATTTTTTCTTTGCATTTTTCATACAATATATCTCTATTTTGTTTAAAAAATCTATTAAAGATTATACTATATACGAATGCTATCTCCATAAATATACCAAGATAAATTGCTCACTTTTAAAACAAAAATAAATAAAAATGATACAACATTAAAAGTTACAGTTAAGATTTTATAACATTTTACATTTCCAGAAAATAAGTTATATGTCACATATATTCAAAATTATCCATTAGTCCTATACACATTGATTAAATTCAAATAACATACAGCACATGCTTTCCCCCAAGCATGAAAACTTTTATTAAAACATTAAATTAAGTCTTCCTTATCTTTTAATTTCTTTGATGCTCATGGAAAAAAACCCCTGAAATTCTAAAAGATGTCTCAAAATGTCAAATAGCACAAAAATGTATTAATTCAGAGAACACTCACTCATCTTACCAAGTTTCCTGGGTGTTCTGGTAAATGTTCCCTTCACAGTTCGACAGTGGGAATTGTCCCCTCCACAGACACCACACTTATCCTCAACCTTGTTGGAACCAATTTCTTTATCGCAGCCCACTTTCTGGGGAGAAAAGATGTCAAACACAGTGAATTTCAATGTGCCACGTAGCAAACAACATCCCACATGGTGACACACATGGCCAGCAAGCTTGTGCCAGATTGCCACTGTAGCTATGATTGCCCAGACCCCAGATTTTTGAAGAACTAGGGTGAAATCAAATAACAAAGTGAATCATAGTCTAGACAATAAGTTGATAAATGCTTTTGTTCTTACGAAGCATTTTCCCAGCTTCATTTCCCCAACATTATTGTTCTAGTCATCAAGCAAAATCTATAAGCAAAGAAATGAGTTGATTCTGGTGAGAAAAATCTACAAATCAATCGCATAATGCTTTCTCCATGTTGCTCCCATATTCATAAAGGCATACGGTAATGTGGTGGGCTGTAAAACAGTGTTATCTTTTCAATAGGAGATAGGATGCAAAATAAAGCTCCACAACGTAGCAGACACTCTCACAGGGCCTTGAAGGAACAGAGTAAGAAGACATCTTTGAATTGGAACAAATTCAAGTAGTTATGAAATTTTACATTCATGAATAGCAAGTTTAGAGTTCAATATTTATACACAGGTGAAAGTCGGTAGAAGGTGGGTGTTGCATGCTGCAAAGGACTGTGAAAGCTCTCTGAGGAACAAGCTGTGCAAGACCCTGAGTTTACATTTTCACAGTCAATAGTGCTGAACTATTCAACACTATTGACTGTGAATGCTGAAGGCTTTCTGTGCTGGGCAGGACTTTCAGGTAAATGTGGTACATGCCATACCACTGGGCTTGCAAGTTGGATATGAAAATGGGCAGGGAGGGGGCTGGAGAGATGGCTCAGCGGTTAAGAGCACTGCCTGCTCTTCCAAAGGTCCTGAGTTCAATTCACAGCAACCACATGGTGGCTCACAACCATCTGTAATGGGGTCTGGTGCCCTCTTCTGGACCGAGGCATACACACAGACAGAATATTGTATACAAAATAAATAAATAAATATTTTTTTTTTAAAAAAAAGAAAGAAAATAGGCAGGGAATGGACATACATTTAGGACTAAGTACTGCTGGGGTTAAAAAAAATGACAGTAACATTCCATTATTATCATTTATTTCTATTCCCAAGCAGTTTATGTTGGAAGGTTAATCCCCAATTCGAAAGTGTTGAGATGTAGGGCCTAATAAATAGTCAGGTATAGGTTTCCATCTGTTTCAGCCCTCAGCACTGGGAAAGCTGAAGCAGGAGGATCACAGTAAGTTTAGAAGCAGCCTGGGCTATAGAGTGAGATGCTATCTCAAAAAAGTAAGATGAAATAAACAAAAAGCTCTATGATTAGGTCCTGAGGACTCTGCTTCCATGGAAGAATTTTTCAGGTCCTAGAAATGGGACAGCTATTGGGGGGGGGTGTCCTAAGAGTAACTGCCCTGCCTCTGTTCAGTTCCCAGGCTCCCTCTTTCCCTCCGAACTTCTAGCATGGACTATGCAACAGGAAGATGCCCAACAGATACCATCATCACAGCTCCAGAACCATAGACCCAAACACCTAACCTCATTAGCATGAGCTTTGCTTTCTTCTGGTTTTATGAATTACCCAATGTATCAATGTATGGTATTCTGCTATAGGAACACAATAACATACTTCAATTTTGTTAAGTGAAAAGGAAATGGATGATGTTAGGAACACTGGTCTAGTTAATATGAATAATTTACAGTAGCAGTTGAATATAAAAAATGAACTGCATTGTAAAAAGACTAAAGGAGAGAAGAAAACTTTTTTTTGTTGCCTATAACTTTAGCTATGGCATAGAATTCAGTATGTAAGTTTAGAGTCATTTGGAAGATTTCTGTATTAATCATTTAAATAAACTTAGAATTAGATTTTTTAATTTAAAATGGTATTCTAAACTAAAATGTAACATACATACACAATACATCCTAAATGGAATTATTTTATAATGGGGGGATTCTTGCCTCCCTCAGACACCATAGGCTATCAAATAAAAAGCCCAGTGTCAGGTATGGGTTACTTCTTTTTGAGTTACTGGCCAGTAGAGTCCCATAGATCTCTCCAAATATTACAGGCTGTTGCCATTTCTCTTGGTTACCCTTCATAATTTGGTGGGAAGACACTTTTGCTGAAGACACCACATATGTGCATCACAGAATACTGAGAAATCAAGCTGTTGCTGGCATGGAACCTCCATTCCTATAAGCTAACTTTCACAGCTATATTTATGCTACTGGAAGAGAAAAGCATTCCACAATCTTAGCCAACAGTGAACTTTGATAATGACTTGCCCAGCAAGAGATGCCCACTGGTGCAATAGTGGCACCAATATATGGGAGTAACCAACCACTTTCTGATTGTTTTTAAAGTCCACTCTATGAGATGGAGCTCATGTCTGGCATTACACATTGCACCAAAAATCAATGGCTGGCTAGATCATAATCCCTAGGGGAGAACCTAGTACTACTGTTTTGCTAAATGGACATAGTATTAAACCATCCCCTAAAGTCTTGTCTTTATAACCGGAAGATTAGTGCAGCTCTCAGCCCTCATCAGGTAAGTTTTCTTTTGCATTAGGTGGTGATTAAAACAGAAACCCTACAATTTGCTCAATATACACAGAAAAAGAAGCTGTGAAATGCTCAGCTCAACATGGGATATTTATAACACACCCTGCCTGACAATACTCAGCCATCATTGTGGAAGATGGGTGGAGATATTCTAAGAATCAGAAGTAAGAGATATCTGTAGTATAATATTACTTGGTAGACACAACAGGGCTGCTACACACATGAACTCAAAGAGACAATGACTGCATGTACAAGGCCTGCACAAGATCAAGACACTAAAATTCCACATGGATGGGGTGGGGTTCATGAAGTTCCACCCCCATCCCAGGAGCTATTAGCAATTGATGGCTGTTAGGGGAGGGAATGGGACCCCTGAAAAGCTATTCATGTTACATTAGAAGCACTGTAGCCATGAACACAGGCAGTTCTAAGAGAATATAGTCGGTTTGATTTTTTCTTTCTTTCTTTCTTTCTTTCTTTCTTTCTTTCTTTCTTTCTTTCTTTCTTTCTTTCTTTTTTTCTTTCTTTTCTCCTTCCTCCCTCCCTCCCTCCCTTTCTTTTTTCCTTCCTTCCTCCCTCCCTCCCTTCCTCCCTCCCTCCCTTCCTCCCTTCCTTCCTTCCTTTTCTTTCTTCTAAGACAGGGTTTCTCTGTGTAGCCCTGGTTGTCCTGGAACTCTCTCTGTAGACCAGGCTGGCCTCAAACTCACAGAGATCTACCTGCCTCTGCCTCTTGAGTGCTGGGATTAAAGATATGCACTACCACCTCCTATGTAGTGGATTTGAGAAGAAAAGGAAAAAACTGAACACATGAAGTTGAGAGGGAAATGTGGTGGGGATGGTAGGAAGAGTAAGACCTGAAAAAAAAAGAAATAGGGGTGGATCTGATAAAAAAAAAAAATATCTGCAGGTTGAAATTCTATGAAAACAAAGGTCTTTTACAATGGTAGGCTGGCACTAATAAAATACTAAAACCAATGCAGCTCCTCTAGATTGGAAATCCAATCTAGACACATTAGTTACTTAGAAAACTTATCTAGTTATGTCAAAAATGTAATTAAAACTGTTCTTGCATCTTGATTCATGCAGTAGCCACACTGATTTTAAGTAAGCATGATTTCTCTAATTCTTCTGAATGCTTCAAAGACAGCCACTGCAATGTTACCGCACAAATAAGAATGAATTGAAAGCTGGGTGTGGTGGTACATGCTTTGAATCCCAGCACTTGGGCAGCAGAGACAGGCATAGCTCTGTGAGTCTGAAGCCAGCCTGCAGCACAGTGAGTACCAGGCCAGCCAGTGCCATGCTGGGAGACACTTTCTCAAACAACCAAACCAAAGAACAAAGCAGTCGACAACAGTTTCAGACATGCCTCTGAGTGATGGTAAAGGTAGAAGTGCAGGACACTGTGGGTGCTGGGGAGGCAGCAGCCTGGACTCACCACACACTCTCCGCGCACGCAGATGCTGTACGGATCTTTGTAGGAGCAGCGTGTTCCGTCGTGCACTAGCTGCTTCATGTAAGCAACATCCCCAGTCTCTTTGGACTGGCAGTAAAGGTGGCATCTTTTCTTGGCTGCATAAGAGGCAGACTTAAATTAGTTATTTTCATAAAATTGGATGGTTGACCAGCATACTTATTATTAGCAGTATATTTTTAAGTTAAAAGATTGCAATATGTGGATGCCTAAAAAACCAAATGAAATACTGGATGAATAAAATAGGGAATAGATGACTCCACTATGCATTTATTTGCTTTAATGTGAATGATTAACTATTTTATGTCTTCTAAACTGGGCTATTGTTGGGATAATAAGAGGTTCTATTAAAATAGGGATATCAGTCAAGTATAGACTGAGACTACCCCAGACAGGTTATGGTGGCAAACCTTGATGTCACCTACATTTGCTTTTTAGTAAACTTTGATTTGAAGCCAGTTTTACTTCAGTAACATTCTCAACATTGACTGCCTTAGTCTTTGGTCTCCCCCTATCCCCTAGCTGATATCTGTGTTCTTTGTAGGATCTACTTAGTTTGATAATCCAAGTGACTAACTTCACTAAAGTAAATTAGAAAATAATGCATTTGTTCTAAAGTGCTCAACTTTGACCTGTCCATGCTTACATTTCCTTTCTAACAGCACTCAATAAAATTCAGTGATATACACTCATTGGTCAGCCTAACAGAAATAGTATAAGAGGTTTCAGTTTAAGCCTATCTAACCCAGAATTTAATGGGAATATGTCAAACATTAGAAGAAAATTTCTAAGAGTATTTGTAATAACCAGTTTAGAAAAGGTTACATAGTCTTTCTTTTAATAAATGACCATTTTGTTTGTGTTTTTTTGTTTTCTTTTGTTTTCATCTTGACTTAGCTGTAAATGAACTATTTTCCACTGTCGTGGTTATTTCTTACTTGCAGATTTTACCTGAATCATGTGATTCACTGTCATTTCCCATAGCAGTGATGACAGGGCCGCTGGCCAGATACCACGCCTGCCACAATCCCCACCTCTCAGGAGAAAGTCATTCTTTAGCCCGACTCTTGGGAACCTGGAATGACCTGCCTCTGTAAGTACCCCTCTTCTTGTGTTACCACAGTGAACTCAAGAGTGTAGGGCTTGGTGTCAGCGAAGCTGAAATGCGAAGTGACCATCTGCACAGCAGGATAAAGAGCAGTGTCTACTCACAGTCAGGATGTTCATGCGGCAGCCAGTGGTGTTTGGTGTTCTGGTATTCAAAGTGAGAGTTACGCTGCTGGCACTGCTGGGCCCTGAAGTCCTCAAAGTGCTTCTGGCATTCTTCTGTATTACAAAGCTGGTACTCAAAATTAACACCAGGGCAATCCTGACCGCCATTGATGGGCCTAGGGAAAGGACAACATTTCAAAGGCTGGCTGGCTGGAGCCCAGCAACTCAGGCTCACAGACGCAGTACTTCTGGCAAAGAGCCAGCACGTCTGAGCTGCCAGCACAGGCTGAATGCTTGCTCCCAGTGTCTAGTGTCTCCGAATACACACTGCTCTCTCCACCAAGGGGTGAAGACCCCCAAACTCAACCTAACTCAAATGGCATGTTTCATTCCTGCCAGAAATATACAAAGATGGAAAGCAAGCACGTAACCTGAGCAAATGATATTTTCTATCTCATATGAACTATGCAGGTGCAGCTCAAAGGTTGAGCACATAGTCCTGGGTCTCGACTTCCTCCTCTGTCAAAAGCAAAACGAAATGGTTTTCCAAGCAAGGAAGCGGTAAGGACGTAATGGGATGGCGTATTTAAAGTTCTTAGGGTAGTCCGTGGCTTGTGGTGAACCCGTAACTCTTACTTGTCACGCTTTTGAGTATATTGTTACTTCTGATACAGCATCCTCGCCTCTTGTGAAGGCAGTGTGCAGCCATTGGCAGTCTTTCTAAAAGGCCTGCTCAGAGCTATCCCTCTCCCAGAACAGAGAAAGGGCTGCTCACGGGTTAAGCCCCAGCTGGACAAGTTAGCACATCAAAGTTGAATAATTCCATCACTTTTTCTTGGCTCGTGTGAATTTTGTCTGATTGAATGAATGGATGTCTTTTCTTCTCATGGTCCCTGCCCCCACCTTTCTGTTTGTCTACCTGGAAGCGGTTGGACCTGCCTTTTGGAATTAAGTTGAAGTTATTAGTAATTCTTCCACTCAAAGCCCTTTGCTTCTTTATGTACACTCAGAGCTTAGAGGACACACAGTATCTCCTCTCTCAGCTCAACCCCCTGATCGTTCCAAACATCAAGTTCTTCAAAACATCTGTCCTCTTCATTTGCATGTCTCTTCTCTATTACTAAGAACCCTACACCTTGAGATCATTAACACAAAAGATGCGGTCTTGTGAACTGTGAACAGTATCTTTCTGTATCCTCTATTTTGTACGCAGGATAAGAGAAGGCAAAACACTAACAGCAGAACATGGAATTACATCTGGTCTATGGGAAAGCAACAGGAAGTGCAGGGTTATACTCACGTGGGGTTATTGCACTGGCGCGTTCTAAATCGTACACCTGTTCCACACGTCCTGGAGCAGGAGCCAAACTTGGTCCACGACCCCCAGTTGCCATCTTGCTTTTGTTGGTTGGCATTCTTCCACATGCAGTGCCCTTTATAGCACCACTTGGGGAAACAAAAACGATAATTAAGAAGGCCACCGGAAGTGCTACTCAAGAGGCACTCATCTGAAGGTCTTCAAGTCTCTATTACTCCCTCCAGTTAAATCTGATTTAAAGTACCTACAGGCATTTGCTGCACAAAGATACCCTACTAGAAGGATAACTTAAATTCACAGTTTTTAGAGTAAGATTAAAGCGGTACATTTGGGGCTGTGGAGAGAGGGCTCATTGGTTAAGAGCCTTCACGGCTCTCTTGCAGGCGATCTGAGGTCTGTTCCCAGAATCCACGTCGGGTGGCTCACAACCGGCTGTAATTCCAAGTCCAGGAGATCAGATGCCCTTTACTGGCCTCTGTCGGTACCGTACAGACACTGGGCATTGACTCACATAGACATACGTGCCGTATACAGACTCATATACACATACATTAATAAATCTTCTTTTAAAAAGGAAAATAATATTTCCTCAGGTGAGCTTTGAGAGGTCACGTGACTTTCCAGCCTGACCAGCAGACCTCATCTTCTCTCTGCTTCACTTCTTACTGCCTAGCTGACCCTCAGTTTCTGGATGCTAACATGACCCCTTTCAAAACAATGGCCTGCAACGAGGTCTCAACTTGAAAAATAATTAACTAAAGTTAGTAAAAACTACATTTAGCTTTCAAAGGACATTTAACTTTATAAAATATTAATTTATGGATCGAAGAAATAGGTAAGTTAAATAATGATGTTTACCTTTTAGGTAAGCAAAATTGAGGTATGTAAAAATTCATGAATCATTTAGGAACCAACAAGTATCCAAGAACTAAGTGGGGTTAATACAGCCATGATGCCACAGAGATTCCATGATAACAATCCTTAGCACTTAGCATGTAAGTATTCAAAGGGAATAGATTATTTTCTTTCCAAAACTTTCAGTTGCATTTTGTATACTATAGACAGAAAAGTTTTAAAAAACTTTCTCTATACATTTAAATATAATATAATACAATTGTATTGTAGGGATGTTGGATGTTAAAATCTACTACACCTTAACTTTTTAATAACCCAAAATAATTCTACTCACTATTGCTCTTAATTTTAGCTGAAAATTTGTTTGCAACATCGTCCCAAAGCAAGACACTATATATAGTGTAGCTGTCACAGTGCCAGACAAAATATAAGTGCTTGTAGTGCCAGGTTTTTACTTGTATGCATATTTCCTGTAAGATCAGTTTATGTGTGTTTGAAATCAACCTCTTAAAACGGTAAAAGTTGCATTAATCTTTCCCGTCAGCATTTGGTCCTATCTACAATATATTCCTTCCAGCCCAGTCAAGGCTCTTCAAGCTGCGTTCTTAGCATGCCTTTGTTTTGGGCTCACTGCCCTTAAGAGAAGCACACCTTGGCACCCGGCCAGGTTCTAAGCATTCAGTCCCCAACTACATAAGCTGATATTTAAAACCTTCGGGCATAGGAGTGAGGCCTTTATTTCTGGGCAACTTTCACAAGGGCTGCCATGCCAGCAAGTAAATCAGACACCACTAGCAGGGGCCAGAGAGCTGCTGCCTCTTCTGTCTGTCCCCTTGGTCACACTTATCCAAAGGGTCTGGTCCTCCCAGTGTCAAAAGCCCCTAATGTCTGGGCCGGTGAAGGTGACCTTATTTAGTAAAAGATTCTTTGAAAGCATGAGTAAGTTAAGGGTTTCAAGTTCAGGAAATGATCCTGAGGTATCCAGGTAAGCTCAAAACATCACGAAAAGCCTCAGCCCTTTAAGCCTCTAACACCACTGTGTTAGAGGTCAGAGGAGTGTGGCCATGATGTGGAAGGTAGCCAGGAGCTGGGAGAGGGAAGGAACCAAGTGACTACCGTCTCTGGTGTGAGCATAAGTCCACATTGGGCTTCACCTCAGTATAACTCACTCCTGTCCTCCACGGCTATTACAGAACCAACTTCCAGTGTTTCGAACCATCAGCTTTGTGGCCATTTGTGGTAGCAAGACACAGAAGGGAAACAGCCCAGCAGTAGGCATCGTTCGCTGGACTTTGGAAGGTCCCTGTGCAACGCACAATGAAGCGCAGTCACAAGCAGACACACTCACCTTCCCAGCGGCACACTCGGTTCCGTCGAGTGGGGGCCCCTTCTTAGTCTTACAGAAGTAGGGGTTATCAGGATGGCTGCACCACAGCTGTTTGCAGGGGTCGAAGGTTCGGAACTGGAAGAGAAGCATGCCAGCAGAGAACGTTCAGAGAGTGGGTCATTTGCCAACCACATTCTGCACACACTTTCCTCATAAGCACTGTATTTGAGTGCTGGAGCAGCATGGGCAGCGGCGACAGCCTGCACAGCGCTAAGTACATGAATCACAGCGGCACGTTTGATCCTCACATAAGCTAGAAGAGGTAAATACTATCACTATCTACACTTCAGACACAAGAGAAAATAAGCCAGAGATGTTACATGTGGTACTCAAGTTTGTGGATTTAGTGTCAGGTTTGATATGCTCCATCTGACACCCATATCGCAGTGTCTAACTCCTAGACCGTAAAACCCCCCAAAGCAGAGTTTCATTTTATAGCCCAGGCCGGTCCTGACTACACTAAGTAGCGGAACCTGGCTTCAATCTCATGATCCTCCCACCTCGGCCTCTGAGTGCTGGGATTCCAGGCATGTACCACACACTTTCGCGTTCCACAGCCATTTCCTATAGCCACAAACATGTAGAATACTGGCCATAGGAAATCTCAATGCCATTTCTAAAGGAAAGGAACACCAGGGGAGGAATGGGACACAAGGCTCTGAGTTGGAGAGCCTCCGTCAGTCCAGCTAGCTTCCTGTTTACCAGGTGTCAATAGATGGCTTGAATGGGTTTAGAACCTCGGCAATCTTGGCTCTTTCATTCTAAAAGTAAATGCCTTCTGATCTTTCTACCCCTATTTCTGCAATGTGTGTGTGTGTGTATCTGTTCTGTGCACACACACATACATGTATATATATCTGTAACAATAGCTTTTGATTTAGAAAGCTATGAACTTGAAGAAGAGCCTGAAGATGTATTTGGATGGAGAAAAGGGGAGGAGGCAATGATGTAATTATAATTGTAACATCAAAAAGTAAAAAATAATAAGAATAATGAAGGCCTATGATCTCCCTATCTCTTCTCTTATGAGGATTAATTAAGGCTGCATGCCAAGGCATCTAGTTTAGCTAAATCATCAGAGCAAACAGAAGATAACTGTAGCTATTCTCACACTGTACCAATGAGTTTGCAAAGCCCACCCAAAAGGAGCACCACAAGCAGATTTGAAGATAAGCCACCTAAGTTGACAGAGGTCACATACCGCAGTGCACATTTTGTAACCAACACCAAAATCGAAACGGCATTGCTCATCCATGGAATAATTTATTCCAGGAAGTTCTGGGAGTTTGGGCCAGTCATGTTCAAAGGGGTCATCAAGGAGACAGTCGTAGGAACTGCAGGGACAAAACATTCCGTACATTTAATTTCTCACTGTTGAAATCAGGCCTTTAAAGGGGAAAAAGTCTCTGAGTTCAAATACTCTGGGGTTCTGTCAGCTCACGCAGCAGGTTCCCAGAAACATGGTTCTACGGTTTTTGGTTTGATTCAACTTATCTTTCACCTTTACTAATTCCAGGAAGGTTAATCAAGCACAACACTGGGATCTAGGGAACCTGTGGCAGCTGAATTCATGTCACTAAGTGAACCTATGTGAATGGTGGCAGGGCAGACCCCAACATCTGCACAGGAGGACTTCAGGGTATGAACAGAATTAAAAGCAGACAGCCTGTCCCCATCCTCAGCGCAAGCCTGACCATCAGTCACAAGGAATCTACCCCTGGGAAACCCCATCCCAGATAAAACTACACTGCAGTTCAGGGCTTTAGCACTGTATGACATTATAGAAACTTCTGGGTCAACACCTCTGAGGTCATGTGTGGAGCCTATGCAGCAGGGCATGACATGCAGCGAGGCACATACTGGATGTATCTCTTCAACTCCTGGCCACTGCATCTGGACCAGTGGTAGCGATGGAAGGCAGCTTGCACTAGGGGCGCCATGACGCTGCCCATGGCTGTCTCATCCCCACACCTGTTGCCTTGCCCGTCATGCTCCATTCCCAACCTAGAACACAAAGAAGACCGCGTGGGTAAGAACTGCGGGACCGTGGCTCGGACTCCCTTCCTTTTTGCACAACACATCCCTTTTTAAAGGAAGGACATCCCTTTTAAAGCCCACATGGCTTCCTTGGAGACACCACAGATATTGACATTGAGAGCAGACTAATGAAAGGCTTTCTTCATTCTATAGCCATAAAAGGCACGGGATTGTTGACCGGCCAGCCACTCATTGAGTTTCTGCCCATGACCCTTCAGGGTTTCAGCTCCTCACTCTTGGCAAAGGATGAGAACTCACACTGGCAGGCATTGTTGCTTAAAGTGTGAACAACAGAGGAAAAATTAAAAAAACCTATTTTTTTCCTATCTATCTGTCATCAGTAACTTACACATGGCCAGTTTCGTGGGCTACCACGAAAGCAGATGAAAACCCATCTTCATGATTCAGAGTGCAACTTCTCACTGGGTGGCACATGCCCGTGACTGGAGCGTAGCCTGCAGACAATGATAATCACATTTGTTTTCATTTTACATATAAAACTCATTGTAATTAGTACTGAGTCTTTGCTTAGGGGGAAAAATGCAGTGTTCCCGCAAACAGTGGCAGCATTATTTCTGTTATCAGTAGGCCACATCCTCTTGGAAAAGAGGGAAGGGACCACCTGGGGCTCCCATTCTGTTCTGCTTCCCATCTCAGCCTTGTCTTGCTGCTTGAGTAAATGGCCCTTTGCATCTTGGTTCTCATGGATGGAGCCAGAAATCCCACCGGTGTGGAGCAGAAAAGGATCGGTCCTTCTCCACAGCCTACACCAGTGTTTATTAGATCAATGTAAGCTGACTGTGGAAGAGAGATTGCTGGCTGGCAGGGGCCATTCTCATTCCGAAGTTAGTGGAAATCACACTGAATGTTACAGCATCCCTTCCATACCCCAAACGTGCAATCATTATTTTAAAGGCAAGTATCATTTATTATGGTGTTTAAGTGGCATATAATGCTGTGGATTCGACAAAAACTCACTGGCAGAAACAGAGAGAAAAAATGTTTGCTTGGCTGGTGGATGGCGGAAAGTGGTGGGGGAATATGAACATCTATACAACTTGCCTGACTTGTGATTTCTTTTTGAAAACCCTGGCTCTTATTTTTTTTTTCTTCAACATAGCAACAGAAATACCTTGCATTCCGGCAGGCCCAAAGTCTTGCCTGGTTAAGAAAATGGCATGATCATGGTGTTCAGCATGGTTGGGATCAGGTTTTTGTTGTTGGCAAGCCCAGCGGCACACATTCTCCAGGCTCCTGGACGGGTTCCCCCTTTCTATGAGGCTGATAGACTGAAAGGAGAGAATACAGCAAACACATTTTCCTATGAGGCTGATAGACTAAAAGGAAAGAATACAGTAGACACACTTTTTATGACTTGGATTTGGGGATAATATGTCAACATGGATTCAGAAATATTATTTGGGCAATCAACTTTGATTTGGGAATTTTAAAGCCCACAGGGACCCTGTGGGGAGGTTCGACGCTACCTGTGTGAGTGTCCACAGACACCTGCATAGCAAAATTTGAGTCAGGGTTTACCCCTGTAAAGTCAAGCAGTATTAATCATTTGAAGGAGAATTTTAGACATCTAATATATTTATTGATTCTGTTCAAATTTTAGATTTCCCACATTAAAGACAAAGATACTGGGAAGGATTCCTGCATGGAGACTTTTTTCCAGAGATAGGAAAGTCAAAGCTCTTAGTTAAGAATTCTGTGTATTCTTCTGGTCCAGAAATAAATACCAGTATGTGGGAGGAAATAAGTTATTTCAAGATTTGGCAAAACTGGTCAAATTAAATTAGCTTCACCATGGGGAAAATAGGCTTTAGCCTCATGAAACGACAGGGTTTGGCCTCTTGTCTGATAGCTTCTGAGGGTATACATATGTTAAGTTCACACTGTGGTCTGGAGTTAAAAAGTTGAGGGGTAAGAGAGCCTATCCTTTAAGAACACAGGATTTCTACTTTCCAGAGTGCTTTTAACAGAAAGAGAAATTGGATCTGGAATCCCAAATGACTTCCCTAATTGGCTAAAGGGCCCAGAATTTTGTTAAATTTCAGCAAATATTATCATCAGTGTTTACATTCTTAATAGACGTAGCTTGGTCTGTTATGCGCTCCTCATACAGTACGCCAAATAAAGGATTTAGTAACCAACTGAAGGCTGTTAAGCCTTCCAGCTGGGGTTAGCTTGCTGCTCTGCAGCAACACAAAGTATGTTAAGCTTTAAGAGGAGGTAAATATCGGGGACAGTGGAGCTTTAGATGAGGCTATGAGGATGATAGACACGTGAAAACTGCAAATACACGGAGGCTTATGGCTCCCAGATGCAAAAGTTCTCTAGCATTTCCTAATCAGGGGGATCAACAATGGGAGGCATTCACTGTTTTTAAACATTAAAATTGCCAAGTTCTTCAGGCTCCTCAGAGAAATTTAATTCTTTCCAAGGACGCGGACACATCTAGTATCAATGCACGTAGGTTTTTAACCACATGGCAAGAATGGCTACTGTATAGATTTCAATCCAACTTTCTGTTTGCAAAGGGATTAAAGCTTCTTTAACTGAAAAAAAATGTTCAGAGTGATTCATTTTTAAATATATCCATTTGAAACATTGTTTTAAATAAATCACTGGTGTATTCCAAGTTCTGAGTCTAACAGTCATATAATGGACACTACACATAGACACAGTCAGTGGAGACGGCCATGAGCCAGAGAGAAATAGGCTAAGGAGAGTTTCTTTTCTCTTAATGGCATCCATTCATGTTCATTTACTCATTCAGTCACACCTAAAATTGTGATAACTGGGGGTCAGGTCTAGCTCAGTTGATAGAGTCCTGGTCTAGTGTGCAAGCGATTCTTGGTATACACTGAACACAGTGCATGCCTCTAGTCCCAACACCTAGGGTGTAGAGTTGAGAGGCTCAGGAGTTCCTTGACTTCATAGGGAGTTTGAAGCCAACCTGGGCTAGATGAGACCTGTCTCTAACAAAAAGTTTCTCTAATATAAAAATCTCTTCCCACTCTAGAAATTTCTTCTTCCTAGCTTGGCATAATCATGAGTTTATGTGAGATTAAGGGTAGTTTTGCAACTCATATTTTCTACTGGATAACCCAGTCTCTAATGTTCAGAGTCCACATATTTTAAGATATTTTACCTTTGCATAACCAAGCATAATCATTCGCACAAGGACCACATTTATATGTACTCCAAGGGATTCATCGTGGTAGATTTCATTTACCTGGAGACAAAGCAGACAGTTACTTCAATAAAGGCAAGGCAGAGGATTTCAAGGGATACGTAATCTTCAAAAGATCAGCCATGCTGATCGCTACTCTAGTCAGAGTGATCTAGACAAGTACTCTAGTCAGATCAGTCAACTCACATTGTTTTTAAACTTAGTTTAAGCCGATCTCCAAGATGAAGTAATTTATCTTTTGGAGCAATTCTTAGGTACATGAACTACTGATTTTTGTAAACTACAGATAAACATGAACATAGACATGTGAAGAAGTTTATTAAATAAATTGTGAGGTGTGTGTGCACACACACGTGCACACTCACTCTCAAATGTGTCTATACACAAACAACACTTACCTGCAAATACAAGAAAATGACTCTAATGATTTTATGCCCTCCCATCGGTGGCCACACCACACTGGAAGAAGACAGACAGCAGCAGGCACGTCCAAGTGACTGGGAAATGTACTATCGTGGTTTAGGGATTTCTGTATAGAAGCTGTGGCGGTCTCTCTGTGGGTCAGCAAGTAGGCGGCTTTCTCACTGCCTCCCAGGACAGAACAGCTGGGCAGTGATTGTTTAGGATTATTGTAGGATAGCTGTCCTTCAGAAAGCACAAGTGCATACCAGAGACGTCAGCCCTGGATTCATCTCCTTATTCCATTTTTAAGTTAGCCTAGAATTTTTCCAAGTGTAAAACACAGCCGCTTTATGTAGAGGAGGAGGATGAAGCCTAAGACCTTAAGCGACAAGCTAAGCCACTGTGAGTCACTGGCAGACAGGAATCTAAAGTGCACTGTAATTATATCTTCTGATTAAGCTACTGCAAAGTGAGTGTAAAGCGAGTCTGTCCAACTTGGCAAATACGAGCAGGAATGACAGAGGCAGGGTTACTCGGCTAGATTCCAGTTACTAGCTCTTCCCCAGAACAAGGGCCCAAGCTTCTAGCAGAAACTCAGAGGGATGAAAGCTAACCACAATTCCACTTGAGGTCCAGGAGGTTTGGACAGCAGGCAGAGAAAAGTACAATGCCGTAGAAGAAATATCTGAAAATACAGAAAATTCAATCATCATAGGACGAAACTTAGCTACCAGGAAACTCTGACTAGCTACACTAACCACGAAACAGGCCAAGAAATCTCTATTTAGATGTCTCAGCATTCTAGCGTGACTGCAACTTCAGCATTGTAGGACCTTAAATGAAGAATGATAGATGGCATGCCACATAGCCAAACTGTACATAGCATTTACAAAGCTACTAAAGACGAATGTGAAAGGTCAGTCCAATCCAGAACATGCTAAATAAGGCAAAGCATGACTGAATGAGAAAGCTTCATGATCACTTTAAGGGGAAGAATGTGTGTATATATTCATGCATTTATAAACACACACACACATATTTTTATGTGCACAGATATATGCATAGATTAGGAAGATCCAGCTTGACAGTTGAAGAGAAGCTCAGATGCAGACAGAAGCAATGATAAATCCTTGCCTTTCACAGAGTAGGGGATTCAAAGCCAGGCTGAGTCACTCTAGGCTACAGGACACCCGAAATATTAATCACTGTGGACTGACATACAAGAGAGGTGGTCACCAAACACTGGTATTTAAGGAATAACAGAGAGTAAAGAGCCCAGAAAACAATGTGTCATATAAAGAATGCCTGGGGAGATGTAGTGATTAAAGACACTAAGTATTAATTGTCTCAGATCATCATTGCTCAATCCCTGAGGCCTAGCAATTCTTCATTTCTCTGAGCTCCAATCAAGCAAGCAATATAAAAAGAATACTATCTCATAGTCTTGTGAAAAGAACCCATTCTGCCAAACTGCTCAGACATCAGACCAAAAATGAGAGAGGGGTCTTTAAGGGCATCTCATTAACAGAAGTGGGAAGAAAAGTCCACAAAGGCTTAGAAGCTGTGGTAGGGAAGAAACACTAAATTTGTGCACCACATCTATAGAAAATAAAACTGAAACCATCCATCTCTATTAAAAGGGTTATTTCCAATCTAACATAAAGAAAGTTAAGTTAAATGCTAGACAGAAGCTCTCATATCTATGGCCTATTCTGTCACCAGCTGATTCTTCTGATACACCACACTACACACTGCCTCCTCATGTAGATTAATTATCCAGTAAAAACATTCCTAATGTTACAGTTCCAATAGAAGTACAAGTCTATAACCAGGTCTGTCACTGATACTCACATCCAGAGACTCACAGACATTTCAAAAGATTTCTCGTAAGGCGGCTGTTCCCCACTAGATGCATGGCTTCTCGCACAAAGGGAGAACATGCTTAGGTGGATGGAGATGAGGTGTAAATGTCTTTGGTCTTCTTTGCAAAAGAGCAAAAGTAATGCTAACAGTGAAGCAAAAGTGATGAAGCACAAATTTTGAAGTACAGAAGAAAAGGTGGGTTAATTTCCGGGAAAGAGGCAATGGTGGGGGGTAGGAGACATAGTCATGGGTGCTAAAGAGAGGTGCCACAGTGGGAAACTTCAGAGCAATGGTTCTCAACATGGGGGTCGCGACTCCTTTGGGATTGACTGGGTCACAGGGGTTACCCAAGACCACTGGAAAACACAGGTATTTACATTACAATTCCTGACAGTAGTAAAATTACAGTTATGAAGTAGCAACGAAAATAACTTTATGGTTGGAGGGCACCACCATATGAGGAACTGTATTAAAGAGTCACAGCATTAAAAAGGTTGCAAACTACTGCCTTAGAATCATGAAAAGTCAAGAAAAGGTGGTAACAATGGCAAGCAGCTTGTGGCATGTAAGGTAGAACATCAAAAGTATTTCTGACCACCCTACATTAGTACATTCAGTTGTGGTCAAGGAATTTAAAAATCAATATAGTGCCAATAAAGTATCATAGTAAGAATTCCTAATGCCAACATCGACAGAATCAAGTTGAGTCAAAGGGCACTTCTTAACAGTCAAATTAACATTCACCAGAAGAAAATCTCATAATTTAACAAAAGTTAAATTGGGTAGAAGGCTGCTTTACTGAAAAACCATTATGGGTTAGGATCATTTAAAATTCCTACTACATTATCACAGGTTAAAACTAATCAAAACAGGAGCAATATTTTCACAATAGCAGAAACTAGTATTTTGGTGAGAAAAACCAACAGTAGCAGCCTATCCTGTGCAAAGTCCTGGATCCTATCCAGCATGCTTCTCCAGGATCAAGAAAGTTGACTCCTTTGTATAACTCAGTTTTAAGACACGCTTAGTAATACAGCAGCCTTGCAGCTTCCCTTGCCCACCAATGCCATGGGAATAGTGTTTTCACACTGAGACACAGGGATGTGAACAACTGGAGAAAGAGTGAGCACAGCTGTGTGGGGTCACACGTTCAAAGCCTTAGATTCTGGTTTCAGCTTTTCCTAATAAGCTAAGGAACTTCAGAATGTTTAAGTTAACTACTCTGGGCCTCAAGTTTCTTGTTGTCAAATTGTAATCATAATTGCCCTAACCAGCCTCATAGATAGGTTGTTCAAATCATGCAAAATGACATATAACTATCCTTTGAAAATGCCAAATTCTTTTCATATCCATCCAAGTGTATAGAGTGAAGTTTTGTGAAAATACATGGTCACAATTCATCCTTTCTCAAGAAAATCAAAAGGCCTGTCATACTTCTAAGGGAATTTCAAGATGCTTCAATTTGAATTTGTTACATCCCAACCAAGTGAAAAATGCAACTTAAAACCAGGGAGAAAATTACTGGAAAAGAATCATGACAATGTAGTTTTTCTCAGAGCTGCCAGCAGATGGCACTGTGCACTCTTGGGATTGGAGAAGGACATGCTAGCTGCTGCCCTACACCGTGGACAGGGCTGTCCTCAGCCTTCCCATGTTTACCCACAAATAAAACAGCTCCCACTAAGTAAAACAGAAATTTCAAAATAGCATGAGGAAAATCTTGCTTTTGAATGACTATTTATTTGACTCTTAAAAGCAAAGCAAAATATTGGAAAACTCTTATTTTGAGTTTGTATGTCAACTGATCATAATATAAACAGGCCTAAACACATCTCAACCAACCTACCCCCACCAGGGACTGCCTCTTTTGACCATGCAATAAAAGCAATATAGAAAGAACTGAGAGTGCATCATATTGAATTCCCAATTTCGGCCTATCAGAGGATTTGAAAATAGTAACTTCTTTAAAGAAAAATAGTTGCGTAGCTTTTAGTGGCAAATAAAGCTTATTTCTTAAAAAAAAAAAAAAGCATTATTGTCAAACTCCACACACAATACTTAACATCATGCACACTCTTCGAGAAGCCAGAAATTGTTTTATATACTTTAACCTGTACTAATTCAAGCAATCCTTAAAATACTCACAGAGATATGATCTTCACTCTATTGCTAAGGAAATCGAGACTGAGAGTTGTTAAGTAATTTGCCCGGTGCCACACAATTCTGGAGTAAGCCAAGGACACAAATCTGGGCAGTTTGATCCTCTAGTCAATAGATTCAAACATTTTACCACACTTCTAAACCCACAAATCAAGACACTGCTGAACAGATTTCATTTTAGAGTAACAGTAATTCACACCTCCGAGTTTACAAATATGCCGTGGAATTATACCAGGAGAGGTAACTCAACATTCATTTGCTTTGATTTCTTTCTTTCAGGTGAACTTTTCAGGAGGGGCTGCATTCTTGATTTATTACAAGTAACATTTTTTTTTTTCACCAATACAATGATATGCTAAAAGTACTGGGGAAAATAAAGACCAGATAGAAGAAATTAGCAGAAAACCTGAATAAGAAAAAGGGCATGGCATGTAGTAAGTGTATTGGACATAGGAAAAGTATTAAGCATGGACAATGCTGTAAGTCATGCATTTGGCACATGTAATGCAGATGAAAATGCCATCAATAGTGCCAGCCTACTGGGCTCTGGTGACAGAGGTTCAATGAAAACTTCGGGGTTGAGCCCAGAGTCCTCATTAAATGACCTGAAAAGAAGGGTAAACAGAATATTAATTCGATTTTCAGATGGCCTTGACTTTGATCAGGTTGCCAATGATATAAAGAGGGTGAAAAGGCAAAGATCCAATCAAGTATCTCTTTCCTTGAAAAGAAAATTCCTTCCAGGTTTGTTCCCAGTCAGGACAATTTCTCCAGGGCATTCCCCTGGCAGGACAGCCTGACCCCTCTGTCTGACAAGCTGATGAACAGCTTCGCCTGGTTCAACAAAGAGACACTCACTGGCTTTCAGGTGGATTGGGTATTCAGGGACAGTGCAGTAGGGTGGTGAAGGACAGGGGCTCTGTCAGCTATCTCTCTAGCTATGTGACCCCGGGCATATCATTTTGCCTTCTGTGTCTCAGTTTCCTCATCTGTAACAGTGAATTACCACAGTGCTATGTTCACAGAGTTATTGAAAGGAAGACATCAGTTCATATATGAACAGTGATTAAAATGGTGTTTGGCTTTCATAAATGTAAAAACTGGTAAGCATAATTATTATCATTCTCTCAGGGAAGCAGAGAAACAGTAGATCCATGTGACTTTTTAAAGAAACCTTTGGGTGGCAAGACATTTAAGGATAATTCTTGCTAGACATAAAATAATTCTGAATTGATCTATAAAAAACGATAACTGTCCACAATTGTCTCCTATGTAGTGAATGTTCAAAACACATGTGCACACACACACACACACACACCTACTTTCCTTCTGCTTTTCATCTCTGGAATGTTCTTGGTACTCAGGGGTCCTACAATCAAGTCAGTTTTCTCTCAGCTACAACCTAACCTTACTAATAACTGCAATGCTAGGTAAGACTGACTACAATCGTCTACACTCTTAGTAAACCTATGAATGCACAGATAGCCTAGAGGTGGGGGACTGACTGGTAAATGGGTTTGAATCTGCTCTGATCAGGCATGTATTCTACTAGGAGATACACGGGCTAAAACACAGACACTATACACGTGAGGAGAAATAAATGGAGTTGGGGATGAGGTTCAGAGGTAGAGGGCTTGCATACATGAAACTCTGGGTTTGAGTCCCAGGATTGAAGAAGGTGGGAAGGGCAAGTTCATGGGAGACCAAAACAGGAGTGAGACAGAAACCACTGGAGCAAGGAGGAAAAGGAGAGTAAGGGCCTTCCAGTCGTCTGACTGTGGCAGAATGTGCTTCTAAAGCCCACACAAAGAAATCACTCATCTTTGGGACCCTTTACAGTGTAATGCACATGCCTTAGGATGGTGCACGCATTTTTCTGAAGTTAATCTCTGTTCCTTACGCAGTATCTCCTGCCCTGTCTCCCTGCCATACCCCTTAACCTGTCACACAGCCAAAGCTACAGTGGTCCCCAAACCACCACGAGCTAGCACTTTGTAATACCGTGTTACAAGGTGCCCCTTGCCTTCTAATACCCACACAGCCTTCGACAGCACAGAAACGCCAATTTAGTCTTTGAAGTCCGGCTCAAAGAACACGTCCTTTATGAAAACTTTATGCAACACTGGTGTTATTGGTCAACTCTCATCTGCCTCCCTTTCTGTTCATATTTAAATAATGGCTGTGGGTGGATCTTCTAAATGAAAAAATATCATTTCTATGCCATTATTTTATTTTACATGCTGCAGTTAGTAAGATATGAGAGGGAGCTCAGTTGTATTAGTTTCCTAGGGATTTAACATGATTGAATCTCATAAAAGTCTACAAAGACTGGCTAAATAAATGCCTAGAGTGCTGTTGTGAATTTCAGCAGAAGAAATGGATATTAGATATTGACCCAAAATGAACTGTCACATGACCCATTAAGACCTCCTAAGCACATATACCCCCAGATAAATCCACCTTGCATTGATGTGCAATACTTTCATAAGCATTAGTGAAGAGCCAGAAGTCATCATTAAGTGCTCATGGGCTAACACTTAGTCATTGGAAGAACCAGAGTGTTGGGGGCTGGTGTAATTTCTTTAAAGATGACAAGTAGGGACGCTGCTTGCATTATGTTTTAGCTATTCGCTCATGAACAGCCAACTTCTACAAAAGAATGAATGCTTTCTTAGTTAGGATTTCTTGAAGTACAGCATTATTTTAGGGGTATTTTGTCTTTCATTTTTGTACTGGGGACATTGCGTGTGTGTGTGTGTGTGTGTGTGTGTGTGTGTGTGTGTGTGTGTGTGCACGCGCGCGCGCGCACATGTGTTTTATTTCCGATGATGAAGTAAAAAGGCATGGGAGAGGATTGTAGCCATTGCCATCTCTATTACAGATTGTATTGTAGAAGCCAGTGTATCAACTTTCCCATTTCTACAGCAAAAAAGGTGGCCTGTCAAGGTCATTCCAAACCTAAAAGTCTAGGGTTCTTAGTTTTCCTTTTGAATTCTAAGCATCTTGGGGACATGAGATATTGCCTCCATGTTCAATCAATGTCAAAAGCTTATCTTTACCAAGCTATAAAAGTAGTCGGTGTAGTAGTTTCCATATACATGGTGTGGTGGTTTGAATCAGACTATTCCCCCAAAGGCTCAAGTTTGGGGAGCTAGTGTGGACTTGCACATCACTGGGTGTGTCTTTGAGAACTCCTCACTTGCCCCACCCCCAGTCCGCTCTTTCTGCTTTGTGTTTATGCTGACACTGTGGTCACTCAACTTCCTGCTCCAGCTGCTTGTTGCATTTCTCCCTGCCCTTAGAGACTCTCCCTCTAGAACCATCAGCTAAATAAACTCTTTCACAGGTTTCTTTGGACCATAGTGTTTTATTGCAGCCATGAAAAGTAGCTCAAATCTTCATTCCAACTGTTAACACTTGTGCACATCAACTATTCTGGACTATTACACTAGAAAACAAGGAGGATAGGTTCCTTTTTAAAAGTCAGTCCCTGAAGTTCATACACATTTATTTGCATGGCTTTCCTTTTATTCTCTTGTAAGTGGATATTGAGCAGGAAGGCATAGGAGAGGCAAAGGGAGTGGACCAGGAGAATGTGATACCTAAAAACACTGTCAACAAACATGTAAGACTCAACATGCAAAGAAAGGTGGAGCTGACTCAGAAGCAAGGCAACTAATGATAAACACAGGTATGATTGATTATAGAGGCTGAGAGAAATTCAAACTTCCAAATGGATGGGAATCCATATGTTTTAATAACCATTTAACTGATTCCCCCTTGATAATTTGATAAAAATTTCACAGGTTCCAATAAAGTAAAATGATATGATTCTACAATACCAGGTGGCACTCCCTGCAAACCCAACCTCGCCCTTACAGAAATTTGCTTTTATTTCACCATCTTGTTTGCTTACCTTGCTTCCTCTTCTTAACCTGCTGTGAAGAGAAGTACCCTCTCCCACTAGACAGGACACTGTGGAAGCTTTATGTGAGCTCATGGAGAACTAACAATTTGGTAAGTAAAGAAAAAACTCTAGAATGCTACGTTCTGGACCAAACGTTTAATTTAAAGACTTCCATATAAAATTCATATCTTAGCATATTATTCTAAATTAAAACTCCCCTTTCTACATTTGCTCAAGATCATTGTTAGTTGATTGTACAATCAATCTTCCCAATCAAAGTACATTACTGGGTGTGTCTTTGCTTTCCTTCCTTCCTTCCTACATTTTTCTCCCTTCATTAAGATTAGTAGAGCTCAGCAACTACTGTCCATGTGGGAAGCATTACAACGCAAAGCTTTCCATGGGCAACATCTACCCACTGCTACGTCTCGGCTCTGTGCTACGTGAACGCTACAACAGGAACCCATCTCAGACACGCAGCTCTTGACTTTTGCAAGCTATTTTAAAAACAAGTCACAGTTTCCCTCAATTTGGAATCCCAGACCCTAGAGCATCAGTCTTTGGGAGATTAGTGAGGATTTCCACATTGGAACAATAGGCACATTTCTATTAAATGTCACAAAATCTCATGCCAACTTTGGGATTCTTTGAAAAAAAAAACACTTTAATCATGGTAGGTCATTTGTTTATGATTCCAAATTTAAATGCACTCACAAAATATTTCCAGCTGAACTGATAAGGACTGCTGTGTGTAGTTTACATAATAGAATTACTTAACCTACAACCACTATATTTTTAAATCAGCCCTAACAATATAGGAATAGGGGATATATTTGTTCTAAATTCTCAAGGTTTTCACTTTTTTCCTATTCTCATGTTTTCATTTCTGTTCATCCCTTCTTCTCTAACCTCTCCTCGTGCATCATGGAATTCAGCAGTCTTGCTTATCTGTCTAAATCCTCCACTACAGAGTCATCAGAATTCTGACACGAGGATCTGATCTGTGCTCTGTGGTCCATTGTGGAATCTGTACATGCTCCATGACTTAACATTTAAGGGCCACATAATCCAATCCAATCTACTGAAAATGGCCTTGTTTTCCTCTCCCCTTACTCCTCTTCCAGAAGTTCTGCAAGTCAGCAGCTGAGGGAAGAGGTGTGATGTCAGATAATAACATCACTTTGTGCCACTGTATGGACCTTGATTGTGGGTGCAGGGCACACCTTCAGAACCTCACAGAGTTGTGGAATACTTGTAATTTTATAAACTAGCATCTCAAGGAATAAACATAAGCTTAGCAGGCTTAAATGTTGATGTATATAAAATAATTATTAATGAAATTTAGAGTTTTTGTCACTAATATTTATCTTCATAGTCGAATGAAATACACTAGAGTTGAAAAAAAAAAAAGAACGGTACAGGTGCCCAAAGAAATAAAAGCAAGCATCAGAAAGCAGAAAGAAGGCAGAGAGTCAGGCAAGAAGTTTAGCATACCATGTCTTATAGAATGGCATGGGGTAAAACATGAAAGGAAACCACTGCCTCAGTTATCTCTCTGAAGGAGGTATTATCATTGGTTATTTCTCAGCAATTGCCCTGTGCCAGATCCAAAGGAGATTAATTTGAAAATGATGTCATTTTCTGAATGTGATTAAGGCTCACAAAAGAAAATAAAGATTCCTTCAAGGACTCATTAGCGATTGCTGAGCCAGCAGCTATGTGCTTTGTAAATATGTTATCTTCTGTCTAGAATTTTTAAAACAGTGTATTTGTTCGAAAGTTCTTATCCATCGTTGAAAACCATCCATCCTCTCAGGGTATAGAGCAATGCTGGAAAGAGCCATTTAACTACGCAGAGCACACATGGAGGCAAGCTGACAGTCTTCAAACTATTACTTGTCCCCCAAACGAAATGAAATGCAAAACCTTGATTAGTTCATTCAACATGGCTTCTAAAATACGTGATTTTTTACTTGGTTGTTGTGGGATATTTTGATCGCACTCTGACATTCCTGAGACTGCCCACTGAAGTTATATCTTGAACAAGGGTCGGAGCCAGTGATTGGCTTACTGGAATCGGCCATAGAGAAGCCAGCAGTTTGGATAGAGAAGACTCACAGGAAGGAAAAGGCGGGAACTGTAGCTTGAGCTTCCTCTTGGTTCTGGACAAGGGAAGAGATTCTTCTGCAGTGTCTCCAGTCAAAACGCAAGGTCAGTTAGTCGCTACTCAATCTCTCTGAGCTAGCAAATTTCTACTGCAGTTTTTGACTTCTGAGTTTTATTGATAAATAGAATGATAGAGACTTAATTTAAACCTACATAGCATGGATGTGGCAGAGCCTGAATTTTGGGTGAGGTGCTTATATCAACGCCCAGAGGACACTAGCCAAACAAGAGATGTGATTGAAATGACGAAATGCCTCCAAGAGGAGTCACTACTCACAATGTTCATCAGGGTGAGGAGGTAGTTTTGGACATGCTCTTTGCCATGGAAACGGACCACAGAGTCATCCACTCCCAGAAGCACCTCGATGTTGTAATCGTTCTCTCCCGAGTGTCTGCGGCGCCTCATTGTCTCATTCAGCTGCTGGCCAAGGTTGCTGTAAACTGTGCCTAGATCATCAAGGCCTTCCAGGTTCGACTCTATTAGGAGACAAAAGGAACCCAGGCATTTCAGTTTACCCAGTGCGCCTTCAGGTACTTTCTTAGAAATACATCTTTTCAGGGGCCATCACTATAATCCAAATCATTATCGTATTGCTTTCATTTTGTTTGGGAAATAATAGGCTCATATGTATGCTCCGGATGACTCCCAATGTATTCAACACTCACAGTAATGTACAATAGTACTACCCTACTATTGTACCACTGTACCAAACTGAAGAGTCACAAGGATAGAAGTGTTTAGTCTTTTCCTTGCTGAATCCTAGGACAGAGAAAAGGCAATAGGGTACAGCATGGAGGCAAGGTATAGAATTACTCAATAAAGACTTTAAATAAATGTGGTGTGTCATGTCACCACGGTAACACTGATTAATTACAATTCTATGATTCATGGGTATATAATTTATACAATATAAACTTAGATCACTCTAATCGGCAGCCTTAACTTAAAAATCAACTTCTGTTATATCAATATTTTATGATAACTATTACTGGCCATGGCTAATGTCTTGCTTTACTATGTTGGAATATGGCTGGAGAAAAAGTGGGCAGACACATGGGTAAAGCCAGTTGATACTATAGTTCTCCAAATTTGGCTGATCTCTCATCCAATAGCAGGTAATATCTAATGTTGTATATCTGAATTTGTGAGACAGCAAAGTAAGGAGTCAATCAGAAGATAACTAATAGAGAAAAACATAAGCCCAATTATTTTTATTTGTATCAAAGTTTTTGTATCAAAGTATTTGTATCAAAGAAGTATTTGTATCAAAGAAGTATTATAGTTCTTTCATACATATATATAGAGATAGAAATATGGGAAGGAATGAGGCAGATACTATTTGCATTTAACAACCTAAATTCTCCATATTTGGAGAAGAAATGTTTTGGCAATTAAAACATGAAATATAAGTTGGATACTAATATCATTCAACTGCTGGCATAAAAAAAAACCATGAAGATATGTTCATTTCCATTTCAAGTCTATAAAACCCAGAAAGGAATTTATTCTATAAAGTGCCTTGATGTCTAAAACAAGCTTTACAGAAGCAAGTCTGACTCACAGTTTATATAGAGGTTTATTGAATACTGTGTTGAGGCCTATGAACCATCTGAATCAGAGTCTTGACATGAATGAATAGGCATTTTCCTCCCCACCTTTGTGGTTTTAGTGAAGTCGCAGGAAAGGATGTCTCTCGGCCAAGAAGGCTGATGACCAAGCTTTAATCACATGGGATTAGAGGCATGGAAGTACATACCCTGCTCACACCTCTTCAGCCTCTCACAAATATAGAGAAACACCCAGCCCTGCCCAACACGTACTGGCATCAGCTATGCTGATGACTATTTGGTTTAAACCTATACTGTACTTCACTTTGACCCAAGCTCAGTTCCTAATTCATTAGCTGGGGATTTTCTCCTCACCGAGAACTCTCTGGCTCTGTGGTGTAAAAATAACTCTCACCACCATCCACATCACACAGAAAGCTTCCTTCAAAAGCTGCTTTTCAAGAGCTGGGAACCTATGCTGGGGCTGGAAGCTACACTTACACACAGCGTTGCCATGCAGCCTCACGTCTCTCTGCACACTTGAGAATGTGAGAGGTGATAGCAAGTGTACAGACAGGACTGCTGATGGGTTGGCTCTCCGTTCTAACAGTGTCTTGTTTGGCAGACTTCTCAGAGGCAATGTTCAATGGAGATACGCTAGCAGCATCGTTATATTATCAAACCCGATGAAGGGATGAAGAAGGGTGAGGGTTTATTGCAGAGACAGTTCATTTCACCCTGACACTTCCTGTCTGCCTTTTGCATTCCTCCTTGAATAAATAGAAAGAGGGGAGACATTTATGGTACAAAAGGGAACATGTGTTGGGGGGAGGAAGGAACCTTTAAATCCCAAGGCACTTTTGTCTGTCTTTTATACTGTGTTGTACAATCTTATTTTCCTTGATTCTGAATGTGGACAGTGTCATACATTAGGACAACTTCAAGCAGTTTTACTTACCCACATCATGATTCTAGTCATCTCTGGGGCCATGAAGTATACAATATGTTTTTTTTTTTCCTTTTTCTCCCAAGACAGGGTCTTACTGTCTGACTGTATTCTCCAGGCTGGACTTGAACTTGCAATATGCCTCTGATTCCAGGGATACAAAAATTAAGGTGTGTACCAGCACAACAAACTAACATGGACTTTATAACCAGACAACTTCATGTTCAGATCTTGATAATGACTCATCCAGCTGTAGTTTTAGATAAGATGACAAACCTCTGACCCTCAGCCACTTGATTCATGAAATGGAATAATCCTTATACTTAGGGCTAGGGATATGTCTTGGCTTGTTGTGCGAGCATGGGGACCTGAGTCAAACCTCAGCATCCATGTGTAAAGACTGTGAACAGCTTCCTCCAAGTCTGTGACCTCAGTGCTCTAGGATGTGTGAAAGGGGATAGGAATGCTGAGGCCTACTGGAAGAGCTTCCTGTTCAGAGAGACCCTGTCCTGAGAGGATATGGCAGATCAGTACAGAGAAGGAAACTAGACTTCCAGCCTAGCTCTAGGTTCACTTAGAGGTTCTGCCTCAAGAAAGGAAGGTTAAGAGATATAACAGGACACTTGACATTCTTTTCTGGCTTCTGCATGTATATAGCCTACCCCCTACCCCAAGACACAGACCATTCACATCTATTCCCTCATAGTTCCCCAAATATATTCTTTCTTGTAAATGGCTCCTAGATTCAAATCTCTAACTTTGTGTACTCAACATAAGAGTAGTTCCTGTAGGGGCCAGAAATCTAGAAAGAGGTCACTAGGAAGAGGATGCCATAGGTGTGAGGGTATAATAAAGTACAGGATCCTGTACTTTATATATAAACACAGACTGGGGGACAACTGAGGTGGAAAGATACAAGCAAGAAGGGGTTGTAGAATATGGGACCCAAGGAGTCGAGGAGAAGGGTTAATCAAAATGAAGGGATTATAGAAGATCCATATGGAAATCTACTATCTTATAAACAATTGACAAAGTATAATTTATGGGAAAAAATTAGAAAGGAGATACCTTTAGATAAAGCTCCTCCTAGAAGCTCAGGTTTATTAAACAAAACTCACAGTGCCAGGTGAGTGACAACTCCTCGTGAGCTGTTGACCAGGAATACCCCAAATGACTCCCAAACAATACAGAGACTTGCCATTGTTTTTTTTTAACTGACCCCCAGAATGAAAGGATAAGATCCTATTGCTGCAGACACCACAAATATTGGTTGCATGGTGTGAAAATTAAATGGGAACTTGTCTGGAAGCCTCCTTCTGCCAGTTAGATTTCATTGTGCTAGAAATGTGCCATACAGACTTCTGGCAGAGAAAAATCATCAGTGAGTTTAACTAGATATTAACCAGACAAGCTATAACACCAATATTCCAGGTAAGTTGTACCTATTGGTATGATAGTGGCACAGTTGTTACGGCAGTAATCAGTTGCTCTGTTCTTGAATAAAACACCTTCTCCATAAAAGAAAATTAGGCCTTGTAATGTAAACCCAGTCAAAAACCCATTGAGGAGGCCCTGGGAGAGGGAACTTAGTACTATTGTCCAGTTAAATTGTAATAGCACCAAGCCATCTTCTAAATATTTATTTTATACCCACAGACAAATACTAGTATCAGCATTACTCTCATAAGCTTCTCTTGCAGTGAACAACAATGAACTCAGAGACATATGATTAAGTTGCTGAAAAGAAGTAACAGTTGAATGTTTAGCCCTAAATAAGACATTTATACCACACCCTCTAAGGTTAAGGAAGCATTGTGGAAGAATGGGTGCAAAGAATTTAAGAGCTAGAAAACAGAGTGAAAGGCTGTGAAATGCCACTTCTGGACATAAAACCACACCAGTGGCTGCCTGCAATGGGCCTGCAAAAGACTGAACACACATCTTGTGCATTGGTGTTGACAGAACAAATAATCTGTTTTTAGTAGACAGAAGGATAATGGCCCTATTACTTCATGTGAAATAATTAGAGCCACAGTGCATAATGCTCCACTTATTTCATAGTTAAGAGTTTGATGCTCATCTTCATCATGTGGTAGAGTAGCTTGTCAGGCCGGACACAGCTAATATAAGCAGGATCCCTACAATTCCGTCTATTTGGGGTTGAGGTGTAGGAAATGGTATTCATAGAGTAGATATGAGGGCAGCTGGGGCTATCCTGAGCAGTGAGACAAAGGATGGAATTAAGGGTCAAAAGTGTTCCACTTTACCACATCAATGACTTGTTCTCAAAATACCAAATGATATATATTCTTACAACAATGTCTCCTCTTAGAGAAGAGTAGATTTTTGGAACTTATCTTGGAAATTATTGACACATATTAATTAATATATTGGAAACATTTGAATTGCAAACTTTTGCTCACCCACTAGTTTGCTGATGGAAATATATTATTTTTCAAACACCCAACTTTACTCTCTATATTTATTGGAGTAAATTTTTAGGGAATGTGTGACTGAACAATTCAGCCATAACATGTACAGCTATTTTAGTGTTAAATGAAGGATTTTCTGTGCTTAAACACCATTTTGAACTTACTAAATATGGTATAACTTACATTACTAATCACCCTGAACACTCTAGTCTTAAATGATTTTCAAGAAGGAACTGGCATATTTTATGTTTAAACATATTCACAGGCAATCAAAATATAGTTATTAGTCAACTTGTCTCTTACCTCAGAAGAAGTCCTATCATCTGAAAGGAGACAGAGCTAAAGTTTGAGAGGTGTACTTTGACTGAGTTTTGTATCAGATACAAATAACTTCAGGGCTCCGGGCAAACATGACTGTCACCCTGGGTTAGAGATGGGGGGTCAGAGATTCTGTGCTCATTATCCAGTCTCTCCTTCCAAAAAGCAGAATGCCCATTTTTATCTAAAACAGCAATAAGCTCAGCTAAGTGTCATTCCCATATAGTGTGATTAAGGAGTACACGTGACTTAAGATCTGATCAAGAAACTTAAGCAGAAGAATTGCTCATACATTGGTGACTTACACAAAAGACCCATCCAAGCTCCTATGGAAGGTGTGC
Organism: Myodes glareolus; assembly: GCF_982192425.1. Taxonomy (NCBI): domain Eukaryota; kingdom Metazoa; phylum Chordata; class Mammalia; order Rodentia; family Cricetidae; genus Myodes; species Myodes glareolus. Next base: position 17,641,917 of record NC_142033.1, on the reverse strand, counting down.
CCAAAGTCTCTGCAAAGGAAAGTGATTTGACTTTGTAGATGCACTCCTGGCTCCCCACTAAGCATTTCTGTATGCTCCTGAAGCATGACACCCGGAACTGGAGGAGGAATCTTGGGGTGAAGGCAGGAGCTGAGTAAGGCAGAGTGCTTACACACAGGAATATGGTCATTCTATGAGTGTGGGGTCCCACAGGGATCTGGAACAACTCCAGATTGAACTAAAAATATGAGGGATGACCCTTCCATCCTGTTTAGGTCACCATCTTGATTGAATTTTTTTTAATATGCCTCAGAGTCTAATCCTAACACACGTAACACTGAACTCACATCATTGTTGCCTAGGTTTCTTCTGCACCCATCCTCTGTAGGAATAAATACAAGTTGCATTTTGTGCAGATAATGAAAATGTGTAAAAATACTCTAAGTAACTAAATAAATTACCAAAACAAGTCATACTACATGACATTTCCTCATGGTTCACTGATGACAAGAAATGAGAAATAAGCATATTGTTTCGCTGTAATAAGTACAGAGTGAGTCTACATAGAAATCTGGCGTTCTCCATGAATGGAATACTGTGCTGAAAATGAAGTCACTGGAATACCACAGACTGGTTTTCCAAGAGTAGGTGGAGAACCTAATATCAGAGCCAAAAATAGATGTAAAATCCAACAAATGTCATCTACTAACATCAGAAGCAGAGGGTGGCCAACTTCATCATGACACCCTAGTAGTATTATCATATAGTGATCTTTCCACCAGCATCCTGTTTTTCATAGTAAACGTGTCATTCCCAATAAGGTATAGTGCCAGTCTCCAAATGTATGAGGGTATTATTGTATGAAGATATCATATACTACTGTAAAAAAACCTTCACTAGCAAGCAAACTGCATGATAGTTCAAAGAACTATAACTAGGCCAACTTATGATGTGAACTCTGAACTTGCAGAGAATTGCTGCTCTAGCCAGGTAGTGGTGACACACACCTTTAATCCCAGCACTTGAGAGGCCAAGGTAGGTGGATTTTGAAGTCAGCCTGGCCTACAAGAGCTAGTTCCAGGACAGGATCCAAAGCTACAACAAAACCCTGTCTTGAAAGACCAAAAAGAATTGCTGCTCTAAAAAATATAGCATTTCCATTTAATGAATGTGATTGTCCATGTTAGCCCCCCCCAAAAGTTCTAACTGTAAACAGTATATATTTGCATTTGTTTAACTGTTGCTACCTACTTCAAGGGAAAATTTACAACATTTTTAAGTAGACAATTCTATATTGGAAATAGCAAAGTATAATAATGCTTGCATGCTTTGGTTTGGTAATTATTTAGCAAACAAGAGTTTAGAAGTCACTTCACTTCTAACCATGAACTAGTCAGTGAACCATGAACTGACTTTTAATAAAAATCTTCGCATGTCAGACGTTTTCAGCTAGTTTTAATTTTTAAAGGCACACTTTACTTGAAAAATTGTAAGAAATAAACGATTCTGTTAGTTTCATGACAAAGAGGTCCATAAGAATGGGGTTCCCGGGTTACTCCATCAATAAATTATCAATAACACAGCTGATCCTACCTTGGACATCCTGCTACTGGTGATGAATAAACTCTCTTCAGGTTAATTTCCTTCCTTTAAAATAGCTTCACCAGTTCTAGCATCAGAGTCAGGTCCAATAAACTGGACCTCCCTATGCATCTTACAGAATGGACCTCCTATGTGTCTTTCTTAGGAGTAGTTAAGAGCTCCTCAACATTTCCCAACATAGTTTCCATCTTCCTCTAGAATTTTGTCTTCATTTTTAATAACTGAAATCTCTGTGATTGGGCAAGGTTGTCAGAAAAAAATACAACATTCCTGTAAAGTTCAATATAAGATAAATAAAGTTTTATTTTTGCTCTGGTATTATAGGGGAAATAGTTAATACAAAAATATATTCAAGATGAAATAAAAATAGTATATTGTTATTTGCTAATCCAGCACCTCTAGGTGTGGAGAACCTTCCTCCAAACAATGCGTGCAGTCACAGGCTCAGTCACAGGGGCAGGCTCACACTTTTTCTTACTTAACCCCTGCAGGTCTGCTCAGTTTAATGAAATGATAAACTGCTGTTCCCACATTTTTTTCTTTGACTTTTGCTTAAAACAGCTTGATGTGAGTTCCTAACACTCGAAACTTAACAAAACCTCTATGAAGCCCTTAATTAACCTGCCTTATGCAATCACCAACAGTATTCTTTTCCAATATTATTTATAAAACTATTATTAGCTACACAGTCCTTTGCAAGGGCTCTATATTCTCTTTTACCTTATGAATTAATTATTTTAGTTCAATTACTTTAAAGACTTCATTATCAGTAGCCATTCCTTTTCTTAATATATATATCAATGTATTTAGTTACTAAAATCTGAAGGTTCTTTTTCAAGGGCAATACAGTCTATAATCTTTATATTTTATTTTATTTATTTTTTTTTTTTTTTGATTTTTCGAGACAGGGTTTCTCTGTAGTTTTTGGTGCCTGTCCTGGAACTAGCTCTTGTAGACCAGGCTGGCCTCGAACTCACAGGGATTCACCTGCCTCTGCCTCCCGAGTGCTGGGATTAAAGGCGTGCGCCACCACCGCCCGGCCTAATCTTTATATTTTAATAGTTCACACATTTAACAGCACTCTAAAATTCTCTTCGTCTTCACTAAATTCCTTTCTTTCATATTTATGGCCTCTGTAGTTGAGTTCCATTAAATCAAGGCATGATGACAGATAGGGGAAGGGGTGATCACCCCCAATTGACTTTTATGGTCTGAGCATCCTACACTGCTAGGAAGGTTTGGAAAAAAGCCCCACTGAATAGAAGGATGGGGTTGCATTTCACGGCTGTCCGTTTCAAAGCTTACGACTATTTCTACCAGTTAACCTCCTCTGTGTTTCCTTACTGGGAATTTAAATGCCTATTTATCTCAAATATCCCCAGGGATTCTGCAAGAATCATGTAGATTACTTTCTACAAAGTCATAGAGAATGGATAACACAAATTTACAAAAGTAATCATAACCAAAATATTACGTATTAACCTTTTTATTTACTATTTGAGATGAATACATCAAGAATACAGTAACTTTCCCTGCCATTTTTCTAAGCACCAATAATCAATTGAGCAGGAACTGGTCAAACTTGCCTTCTTTCCTAGCGCCAGCACTACAGTGGTAAGACTAAGGACACACGTAAGAAAAATAAAAAAAAAACACGAAGGTCTAAAATGGGCAAAGCAAAGGAGGGGAGGTTTTACAAGGTTTTCAAAAGAAGGGAGGGCATAGGCAGAGACTTCACAAAGTGATGGAATAGACCGTGTGAATATCTACATTATATTTGCTCGAGACACGTGCCAACCTTTTACATGTACTCAGTACTATGGCTCAATGTGGTCTGTCTCAATCAGGTTTGTTTGTTGGAATCCTGGTTCTTAACTGCGGTATTAAAAGAAGGTTTGAAATCCTTAGGAGGTGGGGACCAGTGGGAGTTCACTAGAGTAACATCCTGAGACAGGCTGTAAGAACCTAGCTGCTCTCTGAATTCCTATATCAAAATGCCATCTCTTGCTCCCAACAATTGTCACCTACAGTAATACGATGCACAGAAAGAGCCCTTGCCATAACAGATAATGTACAGGCCACACCCTTAAGAAACCAAAATTGTGAATGAACGAAACTTCAATTTGAGTAGCTTGCCGTGAGTATTTTGTTGAAGCAACAAAATCTGAGTAATACATAAGTATATTAATATCCATCTTATAGACTTTTCCAGAAAGCAGTTACAAAATATAAATAAAATAAGAGTAGATTCAAGTATGTGGTAAGTGAATTTAAAGAATTGCTTCATGAAGGCCTTAATACACAGGGCAGGAGAGAATAAGCTTCTGTCCCCATGGGCATCCTCTATGCTACCAAAGACCAGAACACCAGCATTACAGTAGTCCAGGAACTGCTTCAACTAAGAGCATGGAGCTTTATCTGCCTGGCCCCTGTCAAGGATGTTAGGAATGCTAGCTAACACTAAGAAGGATTTGAAGAATTATTGCTGGTTGTAAAGAGAAACACATAAGATCAGAAAAAGGTTAATGATGGACATCATAGTTGTGAATAACTGGTCAGAAAATAGACATTCCAGGCCTACAAGAACAAGGACCAGAATTCTGCCTACATCCATAAGGAGTATTATTAACTAGTGTCTTCCTATTAGAGATCAAGTCAGGGCTATAATTCTAGTTATTCGACCAGGGAGACTGAGGCAGGAAGGACACAAGAAAGTTCAAAGTCAGGCCAAGCTACAGGGTGAGTTCAAAGCCTGCCTGAACAATTTAATGAGGCCTCACCTCAAAGTAAAAGTAAGAAAAAAGTCTAGAGATACAGCTTATTGGTAGAGGTTCAGCCTTTAGTAGTAACACAAACATACACCAATTCGACTTGGCTAGTTTTTTATTTTGATTTTACGGTGTGCTAAGCGTAGAACTTGTCTGGGGGACCTCAGACTTCTGACCTACAGAACCAAAAATGCTGGGTATCACCTTAAACCACAAAGGTTGTGACAACTGAACAGATGGAAAGGAATTAAAGGGAACTGAGTGGGCTATGAAATGAGCTTCCAGTGCGGCAGTACCGACATGATTGGGAACTCATGACCTGGGAAAGCTGCAAAGGCCAAGAGAGACAGAGAGGATGCGGGGGAACTGGGGAAAGAGGAGACAGATTAAAAAATATAGCTTACAAGCGCCAAGAAACTAATTTTGCTTTGTAGGTTTTGTGATGTTTTCGTCTGCTCATTCTAACATTCCTGTCACTTCTGGGATGGTTTCAAAAAACTGCTTTTTGTCATCATTATGGGCTGCATTTTTCCGCTTCTCCGAATACTTGGTAATTTTTGATTAAGACAGCCAACATTGTAAATTTTATCTTTTTGGCTGCCGGATCTATTTGTCTTCCTATAAATATTCTTGAGCTTCCCCTTGGATGCAGTTAAATGATATGAAAACAGTTTGTTCCTTTTGGGTGTTATGTGCAAGATTTATTAGGCAGAGCCAAAGCAGCATCCATCTAGAGTTAGTGGCTGCCCCTGAGGCAGGCCGATTCTGGGCATTCTCCGGTGCTGTGGGAATCCAGAGCAGCTACAGTCTGACCTGCAATAGCTCCTTGTGGAAGCGGAACTCTTTCCTCTACTTCGTTCGGGTAGGGGGTTTTCTAAGCTTTGCCCATTTTCACAATTGTATGCACCAATCAGGACTCAGCTACAGAAGACCAAGGACTCTGTATAGATCTGTGGAATTATATTTTTGTGTCCATCTCTCTTCACTCATCCTCAGTCATGTGACTCTTAGCTCTGATGTCTCAGTTCTAGAAATCTTTCAGGCTCTACCTGCATTCTCATTCCCTGAGAGTCAGACTAGAAATGCTTAGTTTCTAGTAAGTCTTACTAGTTTCTAGTAAGCTTAGTAAGTCTGGGCTTTCCTGAACACCCCACGCCCTCTTTTTTTCAATCCTCATCTCTTGGGGTCATTCTGATTCATTGTTTGATATTTTCTAGCATGCAAAATTGTTTCTTCATATATTTTATCCATTTAGGTTTGTTGCAAGCAGGAAGATGAGCTACTTTGTGTGGTTTCATCTTGGACAGGACTGGAAGGCCATTGGGATTTGGCTTTGCTACAAGCGTTTGGTGGCTGAATAGGACTGGCCCTCTCTGAATTAGTAACATGACTTAGAACTCACATCCAGCATTTCCCAAGTGACTGCATACACAGTCTATTCTGATCTGTGGAAGTCAGGTAACAGTGGAATGCTCAATATAAGCCCTGGCAATATTCTTGTTGTAAAAGATATGCTTTGTCAGACATTCGTGGCCATGTGGTGACACTGATCACATTGCTCAGGAAGCAGAGCAGTGAGGGCTGAGTGGTACTTCGTGAACCTGAAAGATTTGTATTCACTTTTCTCATAAATGAACGGGAATTTTGTGGTTGATTAAAAACTATCTGAGCCATGGTGCGGGAGAATTATCTGTATTCTGTCAATCATATTTTAATAAAACGCTGATTGGCCAGGCAGGAAGTATAGGCGGGAAAACTAGACAAGAAGTAGAGGTGATGCAATGAGAACAGGAGAATTCTGGGAAGCAGGAAGCTCCCTCCGCATTCCTGCGCAGACCACTGAAGAGGCAGGATGTAACCTGCCCAGCTGAGAAAGGTACTGAGCTGTGTGGCTAATGTAGATAAGGATAATGGGGTAACATAAGTTATAAGAGCTAATAAGTAGCCTGACTGAATGGGCCAATCAGCTTTATAACTTATAGAGACCTCTGTGTGATTGATTTTCTCTGGGACTTGCCGGTTGTGGGGTACCGGGCAGGACAGAAACCCCAACAAGCCAACCGTCATACTACAGAGCCAAAAGGTATTGCAAATGTGTTTGGAGAAAAACTGTTTCCAAGAGTTGGGGGGGGGCAGCCTGCTTAGTAGTTGCTCAGCACAAACATGAATGCCACTCAGGAAATGTCAACCATAACAAACACCTTAGTTCAAAGAATGTGATATTTGAAATATTGACAGACTATATTTAGCTTTAAACTCTTTACAGAACCAGGCCTGTAAACATCATATTCAGATGACAATAAATTGAGGTGGACTTTCAAAGGCTGCTATAGAGTTAAAAGCAAAAATTTCGTGTATTAAGGTTCACTGCAGCTCCTCTCTTGAAGTCAACAAGAGCAATAAGAAACTCGGAATAAAAAATGTGGTACATTTACACAATGGAGTGCTACACAGCAGAAAAAAATAACGACATCTTGAATTTTGCAGGCAAATGGATGGAGCTAGAAAACTTCATTTTGAGTGAGATAACCCAGACCCAGAAAGACAATTATCACATGTACTCACTCATAAGTGGTTTTTAAACATAAAGCAAAGAACACCAGCCCACAAATCACAATCCCAGAGAACCTAGACAACAATGAGGACCCTAAGAGAGACATACATAGATCTAATCTACATGGGAAATAGAAAAAGGCAAGATCTCCTCAGTAAATTGGAAGCATGGGACTTTGGGAGAGGGTTGAGGAGAGGGGAGAAGCAGGGAGGGGAGCAGAGAAATATTTAGAGTTCAATAAAGATCAATAAAAAAAGAAACTCAGAATGAACCTTCATGTAAGAGGATAGTGAGTAACAACAATTCAAGTGGGTACAAGTGGGTCTTCTGACATCTAAGTTCGTGTGTTTATTATTTAAAAGATTTATGACAATTTTTACTTGAAAATTTTTATTTTTCAAGAATTTTATATGTGTATACTGTATTTACATCATTTCCATCCCTCTCCCTCCTCCAACTCCTTCAGAATCCCCTAACTCTCAAATTCATGACCTCTTTTTTAATTAGTATTTCTACACACACACACACTGCACACACCACACACACTATCCCCCCTTTCCTACTCAGCCCATTTCATTTTGCTTCACGTACATGAGTTTAGGGCTGAGTACTTGGGACTGGATACTAACTCATCAGGAAATGAGTCCCCAGAGGAATCCTAGTCTCTCGGGTTAGTTGGCAGCTGAGTGGATGCTAAAAGGGAGGAGAGCAGCAGGAGCAGTGCTTCTTTACCCTCCACAGCATCTAGGAGGAAAGGCAGTAGGCATCATCTCCTCCTCCTGTTCTCTGACTTTTGCAGCACTAACAGCACACGGGTGGGCCAATCTGCTCTCCCTTTCTGGGCAACAGTCCTAGATCCAAAGACTAGAAGCTACTCCTTCAGTCCTTCCAAAAAATTTAATGTGCATTTAATTCTTTACATTAAATCCTTTCATGCTTAAAATAGCTAGTGCGGTCTGAATTTCCTGGAATGGAATCTTGACATATATATGGTAAGTTATTTAACAAAACTGGCCTTCAAATGCAGGATCCATGCAGTAAGAGGTTTGGGTTTCTCGGTAGCAAGATCCTCCCACCTTTGGAATTCTGTTTTTGTAATTCTTCACTTTTACAGAGTTTCTGGGAACCTCTAGTTTCTGCTCCTGCATCTTCAGGGATGCCTGCAATTTGGATAGCAGTTTCCTAGTCCCTACATGTCTTTTACTAAGATCACCTATGAACACACATTCAGTAAATACACCAAAAGACATAGGACGTGTGCAAGACAAAGGTAATAGTTTGTTCATATACTGAACACCTCCCATGTGGCAGATGCTCTTGAGTAACATTTTCATACCCTCTGAGCTATTCCAAGCACTTGCTTAGACAAGTCCTAGAAGAACATATGTTGTCTGGTCTACAGTTTAACAAATTTCGCTCCCCACCCCTCTCAATCTGGGGTCCAGTCAGTGGAGTTGCTTCTGTACAGACAAAAGCTAAATCAAGATTTCAGTTGCCTTCTTTCTAGGAGATTCTCTGCCTTCTTGGGATAATTGGTTTTCTTCAATAGAGTGGATCTTCACACATGTGCTGTACTTATGCAGTCGTTCAACTCCACAGTCCAGTCCTCTGTTTTCCAGGGATGCTCTGAGATGGCCCTTTCTTGTGAGATTCTGTTCTCTTCAGCCATTGGCTGAGAACCATCCAAGGACCTCTGCATTTTAGAAAGTCTCTTGATGTAGGAGGGTCATCTGTCTATTGTGTTACTTTCATTGGTTAATAAAGAAACTGCCTTGGCTTGATAGGTCAGAATTTAGATAGGTGGAGTAGACAGAACAGAATGCTGGGAGAAAGAAGCAGAGTCAGGCAGACACCATGGCTCTCCTCTCCGAGATGGACGTGGGTTAGAATCTTCCCGGCAAGCCACAACCTTGTGGTGATATACACATTGTTAAAAATGGGTTAATTAATATGTGAGAGTTAGCCAATAATGGGCTGGAGACAATGGGCCAGGCAGTGTTTAAATGAATACAGTTTCTGTGTAATTATTTCGGGTAAAGCTAGCTGGGCAGCAGGAGGCAGCCCATCGCTGCTCCCTTTTGCAACAGTCTCTTATACAAGCCATTCAGTAAGAGAGTTCATGACCTCTGTGTGAGGGTATTAAAGGACACTGATGGATACAGTGTCTTCCAGTATCTTCTCAAAGAATTACTTTACTTCAAGGTATTAGCCCCTCAAACCATCTTGTACATTTTCAAGTACTAAAAAGCCTGATGTCATTTTTTATTTTGTTTGATTTGTCAAATCAATGCCAAAGTCTGGCGATTCTTTAGGTATATTGTTTTTAGACTTGCTATAATATCAGCAGGTCTATATCCAGTATAATACCCAGGTGCTAAGAATGCATTTCTTCCATATTTCTGTTTTCTATAGCCATCCCAGATATGGCTTTTTAAATTATCTTCTATATGTGACTCCATGAACTTCTAATAATGAATTCCTTTTTCATTAGGCACACATATTTTGAAATTGGGCAAAAATTTAACCACATGCCTATATTCTGTATTATCTACTATTGCACATGAGTTTTATTATTTCTTTAGAATAGCTAATCTGTCTTTCGTGATTGCCATCACCACCATTATCACCATCATCACAACCACCACCAAAAACAACACCATCATCACCACCACCACAAACTCCACTCTCATCATATTATCACCACACTCACCACCATGACCAAAACCATCACCACCACCATCACCACAAGCTCCACTATCATCATCATCATCATCATCATCATCATCATCATCATCATCATCATCATCACATTTACCACCATAACCAAAACCATCACCACTATCACCACCACAATCACCACACTCACCACCATCCTCACTACCACCACCGTCCACATTCCCACTATTTGATTCCCTTAGCCTGCACAGTTGTTTGTCTGAACAAATGCTATCTCAAACATCCTTAGAGAACAATTCCAAGCTTTCCCTGTTCTAAGGAATCAGTCTGTTTCACCTCATCTCTTACCAGTCCTAGAGCACTCACAGCTAAAGTTCATAAAGCAAATGATTCAGTCCTTAAAAAAAGAAGATTCATTTGTTACTTTTTTTTATATTTAGTTCAACAGATATAAGAATAAGATGTTGGTAGAGCAAAGAATAATCTCAGTTAAAGTTATAACAGAACATGACATTACATAACACAGCAAAACCAGGAGTGTATTATAGAGTATTATAGAATAGTTAGTCTCAAATAAGGGGTCTGTGATGTGATGTGATGTGTGTATGTGTGTGTGAGTGTGTGTGTGTGTGTGTGTGTGTGTGTGTGTGTGTGTGTGTGAAAGAGAGAGAGAGAGAGAGAGAGAGAGCATTTGTGTATGTGAATATAGATGTGTACATGCCATGGTATACATGGAGAAGTCACTGGACACCTCAGGTGTTGATTCTTGCCATTCACCTTTGAGACAAGACATCTATGTTTTCCTACTTTATTTGTGTACTGGGAGGACCTGTTTGTTTGTCCCAGCTGCCCAGCTAGCTTAGATCCAAAATAATCACGCAGAAACTATATTCACTAAATCACTGCTTGGCCTATTAGCTTTAACTTCTTATTAGCTTGTTCTTACGTTTTAATTTAACCATCTCCACTAATGTGTGTATCACCATGTGCCATTGGCTTACCAGCAAAGTTTCAGCATGACTGACTCTCGCAGTGGCTCCATAGCGCCTCTCTGACTCTGCCTTCTTCCTCCCAGTATTCAGTCCAGTTTCCCCACCTACCTAAGTTATACCCTATCAAGAGGCCAAGGCAGTTACTTTATTCATTAACCAGTAAAATCAACACATAGACAGAAGGACCTCCCATACCACATTCGTCAGAAGAGTTATCATGCAGACTTCAGAGGAGTCTACAGTCTCTATCTGCCTTCTCTCTGTTGAAATGTTGGGATGACAGGTATTCATGCTATGCATTCTGCCTTTATAGTGGGTCATGGGGATCTAAAGCCAGGTCCTCATGTTTACATGGCAAGTACTTTTACACACTCAGCCATTTCACCAACGCCAAATTTGTACACAATTACCGTATCTATGTTTGAATTACTATACTAATTCCATAACATTTTGACTGAGAGAGAAAAGTAAATGTTCCTGAAATGCAGGATATATTAGGATTTTAAAAAAATTAATAACTGAGTCTATTTTAAGTGGTAAATGTATTTAGAAAGTAATGCTGTTTAAAGCCTCTATTTTTTTGATTACTACTGTTACATATATATGTTTGTTTGTATGTGTGTATGTATTTGGGGATATAGGGAGGAAAGGGAGGGGAAGTGTAATTTATTTCAAATAAAATATTAAAAATAAAATAATTATGTTAATATAAGAAGTCATCAATAAATATCTGCTAAATAAATAAGTGTATAATCAGTCAATGAACTATATAGGTTTATAGAAAGGGAAGCCTATTGGTGTTGCAGTTGTTCAGATCTTGTTTAGGTAGTCATTTCTAGAAGACACTGTCTCACAACAGTATTCCTGGTCTTCCCAGTCTTACAATCATCCTACAGCTCTTCCATGACATTTTCTGAGCCTTAGGTGCAGTAGTTGCAGCTGTTACCCATTGTGACTGGAATCCCCACAACCCACTGATATCTGCATTGTGTCTACCTGAGGTTTCCTGGATGGCCTCCGTTTGCTGTAGGGGAAGCTTCTTTGATGAGAGCTGAGAACTACACCTATCTCTATCAGTAGACACATTAATGTGGAAGTGGAAGGAATCTCACAGAATCTATCCCCTGGACAAAGACTCACAGGCAACTCATGACCGTTGAGAGAGAATTAGCCTGTCCCAGGGGTGCATCTCCTTCTTAGCTATTCAATATAAAATAGCTGCTGAAAGAAGGGGAGACATTCTCTTTAGTATAGCCACTAGTAAGTTACCCATGGTCCCGCAAATAACCCCCATGCACACATGCTCATGACAAGTAACTAAGTCAAGTCACTGGGTAACAAAACAAAGGAGACATCAAAGGGGACTGGTTGTGAAGAGAGCTGACATCAGCAGGGATGGGAAAGAGGACTAGTGAAGAGTAACGAGGTGAACAGGATCAAAATAAATTATATGTGTGTATGAAAATGAAAACTGATTATTATGTATAATATATGCTAATAAAAAGGAAAACTAAAGCAATTTACATATTCAAGGGTGGGCACACAGCTATGTTAATGTTGTAAGACACAGAGAGTCATACGGAATTATACATGCCTAGTATTGGAGGATTCAAAAAAAGAAAAGCCCTGAAGCTTTTTGGAATAATTTGAATATTGGATTTTTGTATTTGGACTTGAGACATTTCTCCTGGAAAATTTATGCAAATATCTCAAAGTCTCAAAATATACCCAAATTTAAACATTCCTATTCATCAAGCACTTTGTAAAGGATACTCATCCTGAATCAGATGATATTATTTTATATTTTACATAAAAATTTATCGAGTCAGTTACTTATCATGATCCATTTATCACTGCCAATTTGCCTACTCATTAGAAATTTTAATACCCTATAATGGGTAGTTTTGTGTCAACTTGACATAAGCTGGAGTCATTTAGGAAAAAATAATCTCAGCAGAGAAAATGTCCCCACCAGGTCAGTCTGTGAGGAAGCCTGTTATGCATTTTCTTGATTGGTAACTGATGTAGGTGGGGCAATTCAGTGTGGATGGTGCTACCCCTGAGCTGGTTGTCATAAGTGCTGTAAGAAAGCAAAACGGGCCAGCTAGGAGGATCAAGTCAGCAACAGCACTATGCTCCAGACACTCTGCATCCACTCCGACCTCCAGGGTCCAGGTCTTGCGTTTATGTCCTGACTTCCTGGATAGTGAACTACAAGCAACAACATGAAATAAACCCTTTTCTTCTTCGGTTGATTTTGGCCATGGTGTTTTACCACAGCAAAAAATACTCCCCCACTCTTACAGCCATTTGAGGTCCTATACAGTGTCAAAATGAAAAAGGATTAAAGAAAAAAAGGAACCCACCAAATTGGGACACAAAAACAAAAACAAAAAATGATGGGTAAATGGGAAATAATTAATATCACTTCCTCTAAATGACAGAATTATAAAATAAATCTAAAAAATAAAGATTAGGTTTATAATCAACAAATGCAGGAAGATATTGAGTACAAAGTCAATGAAGAAATCATTTGAATTTTACAGGACACTAAAGAATAAGACATTAAATTCATCCATAATGACAAATACTATTTAAAAGAAAATTTAAAATAACATTCTTAAGAGAAATTTAATAACTATGAAATCTTTACATTAAAAATTATATGTGTGAAAGTCTAGTACAGCTGAGCCCCTGAGATCATTCCTAGTCCATATTTGAGAAAACATCTATATCCAGCATACATGAAGTCCCACTACAAAAGCAAAAATAAAAGAGAAATCCTCATTTTATAAAACCTGTGCATGTGTGTGCGTGTGTGCATGCGTGTGTGTGTTTATATTTGTGTGGTTCCTCAGTGCATACATCTGGAAAAATAAAATTAAAGCCAGATAAAATATGTCTACTATATCTACCACAGCAGGCTGGGTGGCAGTGGTGCACGCCTTTAATCCTAGCACTGGGGAGTCATGGGCAGGTGATCTCTGTGAGTTAGAGGCCAGCCTGGTTTACAGCACTAGTTCCAGGACAGCAAAGGTTACACAAAGAAACCCATTTTGTCTTAAAAGTCAATATGTGTGTGTGTGTGTGTGTGTGTGTGTGTGTGTGTGTGTGTGTGTGTGAATGTTAAATCTGGAAAACAAAAATTGACATACTAGCACACTAAAATGCATTTGCATTTACCATTGGTTTGATGCTTGCTTTGTTTTCAGAGATCAAAGGGATGATCTGGAAAGCCCAGACACAGATCAATGAGCAAGAAAGTTGCATGATAAATAGGTAAGTAAATGCAGCAGAGAAAATATGCTGTTTAATAAACTTCACGGGAAAACAGATTACCTTCGTGGAAAATTTAAATAGAAGCTTCATATAAAACATGAGAGCAAAGCTCATTGTTTAAAGTCTAAACATGAAAATGAAAAAAACTGAAGACAGCATGGACCTAGAAGAGGAGCATTTGCAAAATCTGCGGGAGGAACTCTCAAAGCATAGAAGTAAATGTGGTCCCTGCAGAATGGACTCTCAAAGCATAGAAGTAATATGTGGTATCTGGTGACATTAGTAGTTCTATAAAGTAATTAATGAAGAGAAAGTTTGCTAGAGAAGATCATGGTGGTGGCCTTGAAAAGGATAAGATACATACTGCAAGAATCTGAACCATATCCCACTGGAATATTGGTGATTCTTACTTAATATTAAAAACTATTATTTTGCATGAGAATTTGTTCTTCACACAATATAAGCAAACTTGAAGAGTCAAGAAACTTAGAACTCATCAACTCTCTGTGATCAATGAACAAAAAGGACTCAAAAATATGAAATACTCCAAATAAAAACAAAGATAATAGAAGGATATCTGCCAAGAGAATTTGCCTTTCTATAGTTCATCTTTCTGAATTTCTTTTAAAATTTCATATCTGTATTGAATGCATGCTCTTCAAAATAAAGGAGGAAAAAGAAAGACATGCAATTCCTCAAGAATGATTGCCTACTGTATGGAGGAATTAGGGCCACTTCTGGAAGTTTGCCATGTTGGAAGGGGCTAAGCCAAGGGTCAAGTCATAGTATTATTCCTAGCCATGTGTGCTTAACAGTTTAAAGCAGTGATCAAAAAAGGATTACAAATATGCAAAAAGACAAATTCAGACAGAAATAAACCTCTAAATAGGCCATAATGTTTAATAAATCTCCATGGGCTTAAGACAAAGAAGATAAAAGATAGAGTCATAGATAAAAAAATAGTTTAAGGATATTAAACTGAGGTTCTTAAAGGAAAAATAGAATAAAAATCATAAGGGATGATGAAAAGATAAATATACAGAGAGTCTGGATTATGTATATTATTGTGTTTTATTTGAATATTTTGACTGTTAATGGGTTAACTGCTGAAAAACATTTGATTCTGGGGGCTGCTAAGCTAAACCAATATATATATTTTAAAGGTATCTTGACTTTTATATTTGAGTATAAGGATCTATTAGTTTGGAAAAAAAGTTCTGCTTTTGTTTCCACAGAGGATGGGAACCTGTGAATTCCTTATAGGTTAATGTGGTTTGATGGAACAAGATTCCCGCCACCAAAGGTCTCAATGAACACTAAAAATATTTCGCCCAATGATCAACAGGAAGAAGTTTGGAGAAAACTATGGCCAAAATTCCCAAAATGATTGTTTATAAATGTTTATTTTCATTTTAAAAGTGTTTGTTGTAAATCGTTAATGGTCACAGAAAATTTCCAAAAAAGGGGGGTGTATATGATACAGCAATACTTTACATTGGTATGGATTTTGGTCTATTGCTATCTATTGATACAAACTTAAGATCAATTTTGTTACACTGTGTACATGCATTTCTACTCTTGTGCAGGTCATTTAAAAATGTAATGTATAGTTAAAAATACATATTAATAGATAGTCACCCGTAATAATCAAATATTGTAGTCATGTTAGTTAGATTTTCTAGATATATAGAGATATATTTCAGTTAGATAGATTATCTTCAATACTTCAAAGACCTACAGAATATGGCATTTAAAATGTTTAAAAAACTTAGACTTTTCTTGACAGTGAGACATGTCTGTTTCTAACAGCACCAATTACTTCACAGAGGTTGATGGACATTGAAGATACTAGTTATGAAATTTGCCTTCAATGTGACAAGTCTAGCCATTTGGGCAAGAAGCAGGTCTTGTTTGGACTGCTTGATGGTATGCTGTATAAACTGATGGATGCCGATGCTGAGATCCACAGTAGAGCTTCCAAAGTCCAGTCAAAGAGAGGGAGGAGCGAGAATATGAGCAAAGAGGTCAAGACCATGATTGGGATACCCACTGAAACAGCTCACTTGAACTAATGGGAGTCCTACCGTCTCTGACCTGACCGTGGGGGAACCTACACAGAACTAAACTAGGCCCTCTGAATGTGGGTGACAGTTTTATGACTGGGGCAAACTATGTGGTCACTAGCAGTGAGACCAGAATTTATCCCTACTGCTTATACTGGCTTTTTGGAACCCATTCTCTTTGGAGGGATACCTTACTTAACATAGATATATTGGGGAGGGTATTGGTTCTGCCTCAAAGAAATGTGCTAGATTTTTGGCAACTCCCCATGGGAAGCTATAAACTCTCTGAGGAGTGGATGGGGGACATGGTGGGTGGGGATGGTGTAGGGAATGGAGTGGAGGGAGTGGGAACTGGGATTGGTTGTAAAATGAGAAAAGAGTTGTTATTGTTGTTTGTTAAAGATATGCACTGTAAATGATGTATACAAAATGGCAAATTCTGGAAACAGAGTACAAATCTCACAGCATATTAAACCCATTGACACTTTAAAAAAATCAGGACATGTAAAGATAATACAAACAGGACAATTACATTGTGTCCTTGTAACAAACATTCTAAATGCAATGATGACAAAAACACATTCTTTTCAAGTGGCCATGGAATATTTGTCTGCTATCAGATCATAATACTTTATAGTGAGCCATAATATAAATCTGAACAGGGTCATTCCATGTTCTCCTAGGATGATGGAAGACATCAAATGCAAAAGGACACTTAAAAAAATCCTCGTGCAAGGAAATTAAGAAACACAGCTATAACAAAACATGTAAAGAACAGGGCAGGTGGGGGGATGACTGAAACAAAGAAAATGTTTTGGAAAGAATGATAGCACTTTAAAATTTTGGGAATGCACAGACGGTGTGTCTGGGGAAAAAATTCATAGGTTTGAATTTCGTAAGTTAAGAAAGGAGAAAATGGTGACTACCAAGTTCAATTAAACTCAAGAAGAAAGACACGTAAAAGAGCCATTAACTACAGAAACTACAGAGTTATGGAAAGACTAATATTGAAGATGCCCACAACATCTAATTAGAGCAAGTCAGTAAATGGAAGAGAAAGTCCTGTTTCAGATAAACAAAAAGCTGAAAGTAAGTTTCTTAATTCAGAGACTATGTGAAAATATTTGTCAAAGTTTAAAAATTTGCAACAAGTCAACAAACTTCTCTTAACAGGCTGCTTACTAAGCTGGCATCAAATAGAGACCATGTAGGAAGTATTTGGAATTTCAGTTAAAACTCTATCCAGAAATGTAATATACAGACAACTAATGATAATTAATAAATTAATTTAGTGTAGAAATGGATAAAAAGTCAATATAAATATTGTCATGTGCACTAGAAATAATATTTTAAAGATAGAATTCATAACATTAAAATCAGATGGCCAATATAAAGGGGTGGCTAAGCCATCCCAGGCTAGGCTCACAACCAAAATGAGATGGCCACCAGAAGACCTTACAAAATAGGTGTAATAGTTAGAAACAAAACTTTATAAACTCCATTTCGAAGAAAAGGATAAATAAGTAGAAATTAGAAAGGTTCATAATTTTGAAATTTTATTATTATCAAGATAAGAAGTTTAATTTGCAAATTTGATCTAATCCCTTTAAAAATTCTAGTGTCTTTTTTTTAATTTTCAGAGGTAGAATGCCAATTAAAAAAAGAAGTACACAGAAAAAGAAAAACCTGTAGGGAGGAGAGCCTTGGACTTCCCACAGTGCAGGGTTCCCTGCCCTCTCTCAAGCAGGGTGGGAGAGGGAGGAGGGGGTGTGGGGGAGCGGGAGGGGATTGGGAAGAAGGAAAGAAGTATAAATAATTGAATGGAAAAATAAAATATATATATATATGTATATATATTAAAAAAAGAAAAAGAAAGACCCAGAACAGCAATAGCAACAAAAAGCATATATCTAAATTGGTTACACCTACACACATCAAAATCTATTAGAAAAGTCAAACAGTTAAAATGGTGCCACACTGATACGACTGGTAGAGAGCCCTGAGGGGAGACACATGCAGATGGCCCTATCACAGGCAAGGTGACACGACCATGAAATAGCAAAAGAATTTGTTTTCAGTAAAAGGTTATGGATCAATTGAATATCTCATATCAAAACCAAAAATCAATGGATCATTTGTAAGTCTAAACATGGAAGAAACACAGACACACATTTTAATGAAAACATAGGCTATCTTTATGAGTTAAGATAGGCACATATTTTAAAAGGCCATAAAAAGTATAACTGTAAAGAGAATCAGATAATTCCCTTCTATAATACCTGTTTACCTAGAGGCATTGACAAAACTAAATGGAAGATATCATGTGAAAAATTATATTTGAATACAGATACCTGAAAAAAGTGTTCATTTGTAGATGAATGGTGTGGGAAGTCCTTCTGTCTATGTTTTGCTTTTATTGATTAATGAATAAAGCAGTTTTGGCCAGTGGCTTGCAGAATATAGCCAGGCTGAATATATATATATATATATATATATATATATATATATATATATAATTATATGTTTTATAATTATATATAATGAATTCTATCTTTAAAATATTTCTAGTACACACGACTATATATATATATATGGAGAGAGAGAGAGAGCGAGTAGGCAGAGTCAAGGAGAAGCCATGTAGCCACCTGCAAGAAACAGGCACATCTGAACCTTACCAGTAAGCCACAGCCATGTGGCAATACACAGATTAATAGAAATGGGTTAATTCAAGATATAAGAGTTAGCCAGAAATATGCTTAAGCTATTGACCAAACAGCTTAAGTATTGCAATTAATACAAATTTTTATGTGATTATTTCGAGTCAGGGTGGTCAGGAAACAAACTAGTGGCTTCTGTCAACAGATGAAGAATTGTTATTCTACAATTCAGCAACAAAAATAGTCATTCCAGTGAGAAACTGAGTGAAACACTCAAATAGGCAACTCACTGAAATCACTACACAAAAAGTCAATATATAAGATGCTCAACTTCAATAGCCATTGAAGAAATACTAACTAAACCACAGTATCCACTACACAGTATCCCTAACTGAGTAATAACATCAGTGGATAAAGTATCAGTAAGTTTCAGGAGACACTTTAGCAATAGAATATCTGGGGAAAGCTACCCTGGACATTGGAAGCATCCCTTCTAAAGCTCAATTCTGTCACAGATTATTTCTTATATATTTAATTACAATATAATTACATCACTTTGTCACTTCACTTTCTTCCCTTCAGCCCCTCCCAAGTCCCCTTCCCTCCAACTTTTTCAGTGTGCCCCCTTACTTTTACATTAATATTTTTTTTACTGTGATGATTGTTACATATACTATTGTTAAATATATAATATGTCTTTATATGTGCATAAGTGTACAAAATGCCACCTGCTCAGTCCATTTTTGGTGTTTGTGTGTCTATGGCTTCAGTGACGGCCCTTTTGTATCGGATGATCAATTAGGGGGCTTATCCCCCAGAAAGGCTAACTTACCCTTTCTCTGAAGCCATTAGCTGCTGGACGCTCTTGCCTCACACTGATTTTCATTCATCCATTCAACAAAAATGCGTGTGCACCAACATGAGAACCAAACTATTCATAGCAACCCCATTAATAACATGGAAACATCCCAGTTTTTGACAAGAAAGTAGATCTGGAAATGTGGCATATCCACACACTGAATGAAAGAGTTGAAACTAGGATAAATGAACCCTACACAAGTGTGAATTTCATAAAGATAACTTCAAAGGAGCAAAGCCAGGCAAAATCTGCACGATATGACTCAACTTGTCTAACATCTAGAGGCACCCCAAACCATCTTACTGTGCATGGTAAGGTAAAGGAAATATGAGGGCCATGAATGATGTTCTAAGTCTTGACAAGGGAGGAGGCACTCTAGAAAAACATGAGGCCATGTGAGGAATTTGTGTAGACTGCTGACTACCCGCCCAATAAAATGAGTAACGTGTTAAGATAAAGATACAGCACAGAGAGTGTGTGGAGCAGAGAATCTAGAAGCAAAGTTGTCAAAGCTTCATCGGGAACGTGGTTACACATGTTACACCAGCACTTGGGAGGCAGAGGCAGGAGACTGGCTAAAAGCTGAACCCAACTTGGTCTATAGTGCAATATAAAGGCAAGACAGGTCTCAAGACCTGTCTCAAAAAGCCAAAAATATTTTTTGAAGCTTGTGGCTTTTTCAGCAGTATAAAGGAAAAGTATACACTTTCTAAGTTGTTCTATAATGTTTTTCATTTTAACACTCAAAACATATTTTTATTTAATTAAGCGCCCAAGTGCCAATCTATGTGCAGTACTGCATGTTTGGAAATTGACCTTCATTTCTGCTGTTACAGGATCCCCTATTATTATCTTCTTGCTATGTTTGGAATCATGCAAGCCAAGAGTCATTTTTAGAATTAAGCGGCTAAATCAGAAGCAAAGAAAACCAGTCACAAGGGATTATCTCATTGAAGACTGCAGCAGAATTATTACACATGTGAATTATTTAAAAATTGAACAGTTTTATATGGCAAAAGGAAGAAGATGGTTATAAATAGAAGAAAGTAAAAGATGTCACTAATTATTAACCAGGCAATATGAAAATAAACCCTTCCATAAATAGATTTTTATATTTTTTCCTTATGCTAAATTTTCTTCCACTTCTGTTTCTTCCATCCTGTCCACACTGGTGGATTATTTATTGCTATTTCAGTTATATATTTCAAGGGAATGAGGTGACTGATTATATTTGTGCATAGTTCCTTGGTTTAAAATGCTGTGAAAGGAATTTATTTTTAACTGTGGAACTTGTTACTATGACATCGAAAAAAATGACAACAGAAATGGATAGCGAAGGAGCAAGCACTCCCAACACCTTGAATTCTACCAATGAGAATTACCTCAGTCTTCTTGCCTCTGACACAAGCAATTACACCTCAGATGAAGGAAGGCATTCCTACAGCACCACAGCAGCCACACCCAAGATTTCTGGTGTGGACTTTTCATGGTCCCTTTCAGAAATGCCCCTCATATCTCACCAGTGACCACAGGAAAGTGACAATTGGTCTTTCTTGGGGTCAGCGCTGAGCTCTTGGCCCTACAATGTTTCCTCCCTCTGTTTCTTCCTGATCCCCATCCCCTGGCTATCCATTTTATTACCAGTTTCTCTGCACTGTTTCTAGAATTATCTCACCCTTGAGATTTTATGCAAGGCATTGCCTCCCTTCCTCTCAACTATGACTCAGGAAACTGGCCTCTGACATTCCTAAGTATAGACTCAACTTCATCCCTGTGAGGCAGCAAATTGGCTCAGTACATCCGACTCTACCACAAGGAACGGGCACAGGTGGCTAAAGCATTTCTGGGGTGTACAGCCCATTCAGTTCAACAAATAGTTCCTGAGTGCCTACTATGTGCCTAGCACTCTACCAGATTCAAGAAAGCAAATGATGAGTAAAACAGAGAGGTTCCTGGCCTTTCAACAACTTCGATCTTAATGGAAAAGGCAGAGCCTGAGTAACTACACTGATATATTATAAACTGTGAGGGCTACTGGGCAAGGGAAGCCCATGCTATCCTGAGAGTACAAGATGGTTGGCCTGACCTAGTTTGCTGGGTCAGGAAAGGTTTCCAAGGAAGGAAGGAGCATTCACCCAGCATCTAAATAATAGACATCAAACAGTGGGCACACTAGGCAGGGACATGAAAATCAGGGTAAAGTTTTGTGTCCACAAAGGAGAATTTCTTCATACTGCAGGGTTATCAGATCATTAGGCAAGGGAAAAGATTGGAGATTAAAACTTTACTGTAGTGCAAGAATTATTTCCCTTTAGAGAAGAAAAAATCATCACCCAAATTTCATGCCTCCAGAAAGGAAAGGGGACCCAGAATTATGATTACAGCACCATGTGACTTAAGTTTATATAATAAAATACAGGTGATAGACAGGAAAAACACCAGAGAGATGACACAGAAAAGAAAAAAGAGTTAAGACAAACACTAAAGAAGATCACCTGGTACTCTTAACATCAGTTCTAGTCCCCAGGTACCAACTTATCAGCTACGATGTAAGTGAGCACATGTGCACATTTCCACAAGTCAACATATCAAACATGATGTATGTGAGCACATGTGCACTGTCCCACAAGTCAACATATCAGCTATGATGTGTGTGAGCACATGTGTAGAGTACCAGAAGCCAAACATATCAGCTACAATGTGTGTGAGCACATGTGCACAGTACCAGAAGTCAGCATATCACCTATTATGTGTGTGAGCACATGTGCACTGTCTCAGAAGTCAGATGTCAGAAATGGATGGGTTGGGCTGTTATATAAAATGCCAGGTGCTGAGAAACTTATAAACCATGAAAATGCCTTGCTCATACTATTGAAAGCCACATAGTGCACGACCCAGGTTCCAGTAGGCTGTGACTACTGAGGGCTCACTCCTCACAATCGGCACCTCAGTGTCTTTACATGAAAAGAGAATGTGTGTTTTGCTCCTTGTGTGTATAGGAGCACTAATTTCAGGATGTAGCTCTCAACTATTTCTCCAGCACCATGCCCGCTGCCATGCTTTCTGCTATGATGATAATGGTCCAGACATCTCAAACAGTTAACAAACCCCTATGATTAAATTCTTTCTTTTATAAGAGTTGCCTTGGTTACAGTGCCTCTTCACAGCAATATAACAGTGACTAAGACAGAAGCATGCTTGCAATTATAGATTTTATGACTGGGATTTCTCATTTAAATTCTTGGGTGAAAGAGAAAGGGATAAACAGTAAAAATGGCAGGAAATTATGATTCAGTAGCTGAGGGCTTGACTTGTATACACAAGTTCAAGTTTGAACACATGCATACAATCCCCTATGCCCTACACCTCGTTTAAACTAATGGAGGGAAGAGGGAAACACTAGATAGTTGCAAAGTATTGAGAGTTAGACAAAAAGAATAAATACCAGACCTGGCTCTCCAATTGTTTTAGTTGGTTTTATTATTTCTCTGAGAAATCACTGACCAAAAAATGGCTTGTAGGAAGAAACAGTTTACTTCAACTTCCGGGTCACAGTGCATCCTCAAGGGGGCTCAGGACAGACACTCAAGGCAGGAACTGAAGGAGAAAGAGCCCATGAGGAACACTGCTTACTCTTGGCTTGCTCTCCATGGCTTGCTCTACCTGCTTCTTAATACAGCTCATACCACCTACCCAGAGTGGCATCATCCACAGTGGGCTGCTCCCTCGCAATCCCTCATTAATAAGGAAAATGCCTCAAAGGCATGCCCAGGCCAATCTGCTGGAGGCAATTCCTCATCTGAGGTGACTCTTTCCCCAGGTGATGCTCGCTTGTATTAAATTGACAGAAAGTAACCCCAGGCCACCTATATCCTAAATAATTTAATTTTGCTAAAATTTTATTAGTAAAGTAAGCATATTATTAGTCTATTTTGTATCTATCATTCCTTTATTCAATTATTAGTCTCTAGTTGTAAGATCTATAAAAGCTGAAACAAAGTTTTTATGAACCAGCATATCATAGACATGGGGTACTATGTTACTAGGTAAATAAACTTAAGAAATGATCTAATGCACTAGGTGCTACAACCTGTGTTTGGGGATTACAGAGAATGGATAGACTCTCTTCCCAGGAGGAAATAGAGTTCCACAAGAAAAGGGCTTATCACTGTGTCTAGCACATAGCAAAAACAACTGTTTCTATCTGTCCTTTGAACCCTGCCTCTCCACTCTAAGAAAACTGGTGCCCAGAGCCAACTTCATGATTTCAGCCAATTCCTGAAAGCCGGGGACTACTTCCTAGCTCTCTTACTCTCTAGTTCTTCCGAATGTTTTCATTATATTTCTGCTGGCTGGGACAGAGTTCACTATGTCCTTGGCATTTGAGGAAGATTCTCTTGTAGCAAAAATCTGATGAATTCAGGTACTTTATTGAATCTTTCAGGAAAGGCGACCTACCCTCCGTATTTTGCACATTTTATTTCATACAACCCTCATTTCCTCCCTCAAACTCTTTCTTGTTTGGATCTTCAGGCAAATTCATCCTCTTTTCTCAAAAAGATAGGCATATATTGATCATATTTTTATTGTCTAGTATGGTCTTAGCTTCTGGTTCAAGCAGGCTTAAAAGGAGTTGTTTGCTTGGTTTCTTCGCAACAGGCTGGTCCTTTTTCTAAAAAGTCTTTTCAGTCATATAATGAGCAAAGATTAGCACGTTATCTACTGTTCCACTAACTATTTTTATGTTATTCATTTCAAATTCTTGGTAGTGTCAAGTAGTAACCCCGAGGTTCTACAGAAGAAGCAGTTTTTACTGTGCAGGGAACAGAAAAATGTAATTGCTTCCATTCATACAACTGAGAAGGATGGTTCCAATCAATCCATCATTCTCCTGACTTGAAAGGCCTTTTTTCCCTTCAACCTAATATTTTTATTAATTATTTGGGAATTTCAAGAAATGCACACTTGATTCCCATTCCTCCTAGGTCCACCAGCCCACCACTGAGCCTCTCCCCACCAACACCCACCAAGTCCAATTTGTATTGTCCATATATGTTTCATGGTGAAAACCAAGTTCCCTCCTAATCCCAACCAGAAGCCATGAACTGTGAAGAGCATTGTTCTTACAACGTGTAGGGACTCTCTTCAGTTGCTTCCTATGTGGACTGTTTCTTTGGGGATGGGGGTATCAAAGAAGCCACCAATGTTTAAATTATGAGTCTGCAGCCATCGATAGCACTGCAAAAGAAGTGTCTTTGCCTATCGGAGCAGACAGCAGCAAGGATCATGGATTTCCACATGGTTTCAGGTTGCAGCACAGATCACAGACATCAATATGCCCTTGACTTGAAATTCTATTTGAAGTTCTATTTCAAGTTCTCAGAGTTGTAATAAGTTCTCAGATGAACTTGTGCTCCTCTTTCAAATCCACAGTTGCTGAGAGAATTCATCCCCTATGGCTGTATGAGATTCAGGCCTCAGTTTCCTCGACAATTGTCAGACATGGACCCTCAGCTACTGCAGTATCCTGGGGTTCCTTGCCACAAATTCTCCACAAGCAGTTGGCAACATGGCAGCTTGCTTTCTTCCATGCTAACAGAAGCACATCTCTTAGCATTATTCATTGAGGCTCTTACTTAGTTCAAACTCACTCAACTTAATCTCTCCTGTAGTCCATAACATTTACTGGTTATGCACGGCATGTAAACAAAGAATGACATATCTGCTTGCACTTTAGACTCATTATTATGTTAAATTTCATAAAACTGTGCACCATGAATATTCAGTGGTTTTAAATAAGACGCTTCCCCAGAGGTCATTAAAAACAAGGTGTAGCCTGGAATGACTTGGTTCCATCTACTATAGACAGTAGACTTTCAAGCACAGAAGTTCTCTTTGATCCAAAAAAAAAAAAAATAGGTAAATGAAGATGTGCTTTAAATGTCATAGACCAGATCTGTCACTTGGAATCAGTCATCAAAATCTCTTGTAGTCATCAAAGTCTCATCATTCATGAGTTTAGAAAAAATGAGGTTAAGTCAATCATAGAGCTCAGGGTTACGATAGTGAAAAGAGCAATTAATTTCTAAACATAAACATTAAATGCAAGTCTTTACATACTATTTCAATATGCAGTTATTATTTATTCTGTCTATATACAGAATTATTTATTCTGGAATTTAGGAAAATCTATTATATATCCAGCTCATTTTCCACATATAAAATGATAATTATAGCAAAAAATCTTGAAAATATCAAAGGAATTAGTGACCATAATAAAGCAGTTATAAATATAATTATATTACATTATTATTATTATTATTATTATTATTATTATTATTACTAAAACCACCAACATTACCTGCTTGGGTTATTTAATGGGTAACCATTAATTTCCCATGCCTGATACCACTTCTTCTACTGAATGTACCGTCTTAGGTTTTCACATGTATTCTGTACCAAGGAGGATGAAAATAAAAACCAGAGAATTTTGAAACAATACAGAAATAATTTGTGAGGACTTCTAATCTTTTTTACCAGTCAAAGGTTATGAATATAATTCTAACCTGAATGTATTTAGAATGCAAAAAGTTGTCTTAATTGTCCAACTCCTAAACTTTTCCTGATGGTAGATTAAAAGATATTGTGGGAGAAAAGAATAAGTGGAAACTACTAGAACATCCTCTACTTAATAGGGAACTTTCTAAATGCTTACAACCCTGAAAACATAGACATTCAGGTAACAGTATATGGACTGAACAGGATATACACATACATACACACATGTGTAAAAGACATATGTGTGTGTGTGTGTGTGTGAGTGTGTACATTAAAGAAACAGTGGCCATAAATTTGAAAAAGAGTAGGGGGAATGCATGGCAAGGCTTGGGGGAAAGAAAGGGAAGGGAGAAATTATGCAATTATTTCAATTTCAAAAATAAAAGCAAATTTCAAAAGCATATTTCTAACTTATACCAAGGCTTGGCTTTGAATAAAATTACCTGGCTACTTTTGCAAAGAAATAAAAATAAATAAATAAAATGGATCTAAAAGCTTCAGGTCAAACTGTATGCAAAGACACACAGAGGTTCAAGGTAAAAAATATGGATAGAGACAACTTAAGCAAAGAAGGCACATGACAGAAAAGTGAACATCTCAGTGGCCAGGAAGCATTGGATAAAGTCTTCACAAGAAAACCAATTACATTTGGAAACTTTATAATTATAATATGTTTAATTACAACATTTTAAAAAATGAGGCATTTGAAGTTTATCATGAAGACAAACAAGCCCTGAAAATCTGTCATTTTACTTTGCCTACACTTAAACCTCATTTAGTAAGGCAATTTTCATGTACTTAAAAAGAAACAACTTGTTAAGAATTCTAGCACATAACAGATAGAATAAACATGCCATTGTACTCATTGTCTGTTTCCATGGGATTCATGTTTTTGATGTACCATTTTTGATTTCTAGCCAACATCAAGATAGCTACACTCTGACTAGGAAGGTATACTACCAAGCCAATAAACTTCCATGATGTTATTGCCTTCTCCTCCCAAAAAGTCTGCATTACCAATATATATTACCCTTGGTAATCTCCCAAAGATGCAATATTTATCAACTGAATTATTTCCTAAAATCAGTAATCAAAGTCATGTTTCATTTGCCCCCAGAATTATTTTTCCATCTAAATTTTTTTTATGTGTATGTGTATGGATACATCTGGGTGGGCATGTGTTTATATATTTACATTCTTATTTTTTTAAAGCACATTCCAGCCATCTGGAGCACTCTAACAATCCTAGAGCTAAAATGCCAATCATAAAAAGCATTAGCATTTTGCAAAGACAAAGCAAGCAACAGAAAGCTTGCGAGGATGGCAAGCTTCTTCGATGCTCTTAAAATGATTAATTCTATGATTAGTGCAAGGGAAGGCAGGACAGCATTCAATTTCCTTCAAATGCCTTCAATTAACTAAAATATGGCTTGGAAGAAGAAAGAGGAAGAGGAAGAAGGCAGGAAGAAAAAGATCAGAAAGGAAGGGGCTCAGAGAGAGGGCACGATCAAGAAGAAAGCAATGGAAGAGCACCAGTGGCACCATGACAATGTTTTCGTGAAGCAGCCATGGTGCATGGTGCCTGCAGGCAGTTTGGCGTAAGAGCCTGCCCTGCCAATGGACTGAGCCACTGAACACAAAACAAGGTCTCCAAGAGCAGCAGGAAGTAGCAGCTCACTATCGTGGATTAATGAGTCTTTAGGGAGATCTTCCCTGCTGAGCCTTCTATTTAAAAGCAAGTTTAGACTAAAATTCCAACATGGAGTTAATTTACAAAAATAAAGGCTTTATAAAAATCAGTTCCTTACTTTTCAAGGGCTTTGGGTTGTATTTTTACATTTTTATTTTTATTTACTAATTTTTAAATGAGAGCTGAAGAGATAACTTAGCAGTTAAAAGCAAGCTGTTCTTGTAGAGGTCCTAGGCTCTGTTCCCAGCACCCAAGGGTCAGCTCACAATGATGTGAAACTCTAGTTCCAGGGGATTCCATGCCCTTTTCTGGCCTCCAAGGGCACCAGGCATGCACACAGTACACAGAGAGACACATGCAAAAAAAAAAAAAAAGAAAAGAAAAGAAAGAAAGAAAGAATAAAAAAGCACTTATACACATATATAAACAAATA
Organism: Myodes glareolus; assembly: GCF_982192425.1. Taxonomy (NCBI): domain Eukaryota; kingdom Metazoa; phylum Chordata; class Mammalia; order Rodentia; family Cricetidae; genus Myodes; species Myodes glareolus. Next base: position 17,613,807 of record NC_142033.1, on the reverse strand, counting down.
GATATTTTTAAATTATAAATTTTAATTATGGAATTTAAAAATGACTGGCTTTTTAACCTCTATCTTATTTGATATTTGTATAGATAACATTATATGTCTACCTTAAGAATGCCAATCTTTTTTAACCTTTTTACCTCTAACCTACCATTAGTGTATAACTTGGTTGGTTGGGTTTTTTTTTGTTGTTGTTGTTGTTGTTGTTGTTGTTGTTTTAGTTTATTTTTAAAGTGTTAAAAGAAAAAAAAAGAAAATCTTGTTTCCCAATTTTTATGGAAAAAAAATTATACCCCCAATCCATAAGAGCTACGGATCTCTGCCTGTTAAAAGCTTTGGCAAAGGAAAGCCCTAAGATACGACAGCTGACATTACTAATTACTAATTAGAACTTTGCCTTGCATCCTGAACTTACTTCCTTCATCACGTGCCACACCACCTACAGGCTGTGGCTTTGATGAACGCTGGGATTACCACAAATAAGTCTCTTGTCACTGTGTGTACAGAGAAGGCAAATTAGCAAGAAAAACACGTAATTCGAGGCAACCTTGCTATACAAATGCTGTCTTATCAGAATTCTCCATCCACACCAATCTAAGTCCTTGCCTAGAGAAACATAATGGTGTTGGTCTAAACACAAAGGGTCAGTAACTTCCTAGCTGATTAAAAGACATGGACTTTAAAATGCTACTTCTTTCTGCCTTGCAGTATATAATTAACAAAAGATGAAGAAGGTCGTTTTTTTTTTTTTTGTTTTGTTTTGTTTCTTGCAAGTTCCTAAGGAATGCTATTTGGCAACATCAGACATTAGAGAAGTCATTTTCTAACATCAAAGTACAAAAACATAAATCTGGGTAATTGCCATGTGATTACTAGTAGCCAATCCCTGTCTTCTTTGTCAGGGAGAGAGACAATAACTGAAAACGGAGCTCACTACTGAATAAGTAGGCAGTTCTTCAAACTGAAAAAAAAGTATATTATCATGCACTCTCTGGGAAGTATTTGGCATTTCAACAGTAGAAGTTAAAGTTCTAATCTATCCAAACCTATTCCTTGTGCTCCTATACCAGAAAAACGGAGCTGATGCACAAGGCATGCAGGCAAGCCACTTTTCAAGTAGCACTTAAGGACTAGAGTCTAAGTAACTCTTTCATCCGATCAGATGATCTCATGGGAAGCCGGTAAACAGGCAACTCCAAATTGTGTTTTAAATGAAAGCAATAAAGGAGGAAAAGGAGGAGTAAGAAAGCAGTGGTTGGACAGAAGGAGAGAGTAGGTTCATTCGCAATGAAAGCACCTAGGAAATTTCGTTCAATTATATGTGCTAGACCATGTAAGATGTTCGTTTGTTTTTTTTTTTTTTCGAGAACATTTAGTATGTTATGGGGACTAACAACATGCTCCTACATGTGACGCTCTTCCGTGTTGCTTTATAAATGTTTCTGGAAAGAAAAGATGAGTTAAGCGGGAAGAACTGCCTGATTTTTATCATTTTGTTTTTCGAGCTCTTCAAAATCTATTCATGGCTCATAGATGACTAATTCAGCGTCAGTCTCTTGAACAACACCACCAGAGGAAGTTCTGAGTCTGGTCAGTGGAAATCAGCAAAATGAGGGAGGGAAGAAGAGAGAGGAATGGAGGGAGGGAGGGAGGGAGGGAGGGAGGGAGGGAGGGAGGGAGGGAGGGAGGAAGGGAGGGAGGGAAAGAGATAGAAATAAGTGTAAAGGACTAGCAATCAGAATCCTCTTATCTACGGTTAGAATAAATGAGAACCAATCAGTATCAGAAATAAAGGAAGACCTGGAAATGGGCCTTGCACTGTTGGCTGTCTGCTTCCAGGTCAGGCAGCTGGTCTGGGGAGGGAACCTGTGAAGCTGTAGAAGGGAGGAAGTTTTCTCTGTTACCAAGGCCTGAGAAGTGAAGTGACTAGACCACAGAAACTCTGGATGAAAATCAGAATTATTGGAGCTAGGTGTGGTGGCACAGTCTGTAATCCCACCACTTGTAGGTGGAAGCAAGGAGGTCAGGAATTCAAGAGAAGCAAGTTTGAGGCCAGCCTGGGTCACAGACAATATTGTCTCAAAAATAAAAATAAAATCCGGGTCCCTGAAAGGCTGACCTCCCTGTAATGAGAATAAGAAGACCTGTTCATTAGCATAGGGATAAAAACAGGAATTATTTCATCCACCAAATGCTGAAATGGCAAACGCTGGCTTGCTTGCCATGTCAGACCCATACCCACAGTGGCCCTCAGCCTACTGATCATGCCAGGTGACAGCTGGTGCCCCCCACCGTCAAGCCTTCCTCTGTCATGCAGGGCCAGAGCCAAAGCTCCATCAGGTTATCCCACTTGTGTGTTTGGGGCTGTGTCACGTCAGGTAAACAAGGAGGACTTGCCTAATTGTGAAACCCACAGGCACAATAGCCCTAATTTTGAGGTCCCCTCACCCAAGGTCTGTCATCCAATCCTGAAAGAGGAGCTGGAAAGATGGCCCTGTAGCTAAGAGCCCATGCTCCATAATCATAATCGCTGGAGTTCAGATCCTAGCATGTACCAACCAGCATTCCCCACACGCCTGCAGCCCTAGCTCAAGGGGCAGCGACAGGGTGAGCACGGAAGCTCTCTGGATTCCAGTGGAGACAAGTCATGAGCCCCAAGTTTAAGAAGAGATTCTGCCTCTGAGAAACAGGTAGAGGAGAAAGAGAAGAGAAGAGAAGAGAAGAGAAGAGAAGAGAAAGGCTTTGTAACTGCACCTGGGGATTTATGTGTATCATGGAAACTGAGAAGCAGAAAGGGCAGACGAGGGGAGATGGGAAGGGAAGCAATGAAGATGAACAAGATAGAGTGTGCTTTGGTCTACCACATGCATGCAAACCTCTTTAATGTTCATACTTTTCTGGCTGTTACACAAAACAGAGCCTACAAAAAATTGGTCTAGAGTAATCCTGCCTTCACAGGAACAATCAAGACGATGTCCAAATAAGTAGAAAGTCCTAGATGCTATTTAGAATTACCAAACTATATAGTATTAGTTTTAGGTTTGGGTAAGAATCTTATGAGGCAGAGGTTAGATCTCTAAGGGAGTATGTGTATGTGCTGGGGGGAGGGTAGGCTTGAAAAACCACAAGCCCATAATCAATAAAAGTCAGAACAAGGAGAGCACAGTTTAACAGCCAGCCAAGGTCAGAGCCAGAAACACCTGCAAGGTGGGTGACTAACAATGCCAGTTAGGCTGAGTGGCAAACACACAAGACAAGTTCAGCAGCTAAAAGAAGTTAGGGATGGATAGAGAGGGCTTTGATGCATGACCCTCCGTTTAGATGAGCAACATATGAGAAGCACGTGACCACTTCTTTAGGTGGGTCTGAAAGGCAGAGTGTGCTCCCCTGCACTGGCCTGGGTCACGATATGACCAGAGAACTAACCACTCTCAATAGAAACTGATTCAGTTTTGGTCCGATTTCCACCATAAATCCTATAAAAAGGCCCGTAGATAACCAGCTTCAAGGGTTTTCCCTCGGTTGGGAGAACGCGGCAAAGCTTTCCACCGGGGTGAGGCTCAGAAAGATGGCAAGAAGCTTTCCTATAGTGAGTGTGACGGCTAGCAGTGTACACATGGACAACTGCTTACGGATGATTAAATAGTGTGTGCAAACACTAGTGACTGCAGCTTCCTCCTTCCGGATGTTACCCTGGAAGACTGCTCTGAGAGCGAGACCTCCTGGAGTGACTAGCCAACCCCTCCCCCTGTGCTGTACAAAATAAACACACTCAAGTTCCCGGTTCTGTGGCAGGTGTACTCTATCATGGAGTATGCATGGCACAACAGACCTTAGTTTGTCTACACATGTATTTGTATGTTTATCCTGTCATTTCATTCCCAGTCCTAGTCAGGTCAAGTCCTAGCTGCAAAGGATTCAGCAGAGGTCTTCACAAATATCCTAATCTATTAATTATACTAACCAACTTTTAAAGTTCTCTGGGATCTAAATAGCTTCTGTTATTTAAAATGCTGGTAAGTAGATTTAGTTGCACCAGTGGTGGTAGTAACATAAATGCTAGTCTATTTCATTGCATTTGATCCTAAGACCCCAAGTGAGAAAGATTGTTCTCTCCCTCATTTAATTTGGAGGGCCAAGGGTGGGCCTCGGTGCTACAGGGCCTTGTGTTGCATCTGTGAGTCCCTGGTTCACTCATCAGTACTACCAAAAAAGAAAGAAAAGAAAAGCAGAAGAAAAAAACAGATGGAAGCAGAGGCACCCAAAGTTTATATAAGCTGACTCAGGTGGAACCCAGATTCACACAGGCGGACTATATCCAAACTTTGCATTTTGAACTTTACTTACTTTGTGGGTTTTATGTCCAATTAGCTCATACTTCATGAGAACATAATGTTGCCTATAAATTACATTTTCTCTTCTGATGAAGTGCTGGCAAAGCAGATGCTGTCATGCCGACTGAGGGGGATGCAGGCTTCGAGGGAGCTTCTCCCACACCAGCTGTCCAGTCTGTCTCAAAAACACCTGCCTAGGAGATACTGGAAATCTATTAAAATAGTTGGGTCTTTTAATCTTCTCAAACTTGCCACCATCTCCTTAACTTCACAATGATGACCCCTTTTCTTTAGCTATTAGAAAAAAAAGAGAGCCTGGGTCATGGTTTAGTAGGTAATGACAATGTAAAACCAACACTGATAAAGCAAAAAGAACATCCCTCACCTCAAAGTGGGTCATAGGTAGCTCATGGGGGAGTCAAATGTAAGTGTTCATGGCTTAGGAACACCGATTTAAGTCACTGCAAATTCTATGTTCTGATATTATTGCATTTTTACAATGCTTTTATGTGTGTGTGTGTGTGTATGCATATATACATAATGTTTATATAAATCAACAAATTTGCTTTCTAAATGAATTGTTTCAGGCATCACAAGTGAGGAAATCTCTGCTATAGCCTCAGATGCTATCCAACAATATTCCTACTTCTGTGATGGTGGAAAGTATCCTTTCAAAAAGACTTACCTAATAACTACGAAGATGTTAGGCCACACATGGAGGTGAAGACCTAGTGACTACTCAAGGGGAAGGGAGGAAGACAGCCCAAGATACCTTGTAATTAGGCTTTGGGCTTGGAACATTTCAATCTTTTCCACAATTGCTGAAATTATAATCGGCTACTCAACTTTTGCAGAAAGTTCAGTGCGCCATGTGGCTTCTTTTCCATAACTTTAGTTCATAGTAAAAAAAAAAATCGGTGTATGTGTGAAGGTGTTAAGTTTAAATCCTCAGAAGTGTAAAGACCAGCACTTTAGTGGACATCTGTCATCCCAGTGTATCTATGGTGAGGTGGAATTTGGAGACGGGAGAAGTTCCAGCTCACAGTTGGCTCGCCTGGCATCTGAGCAAGAGACCCTGCCTCAAGCAAGGCGGGACATAAGGAACAATATCCAAGGTGGACAGACTCTGACTTTCACACACAGGCTATGGCACATGTGCTCATACAATAGGTATGAAAATGGCCACCATCATGGTCAGTTCCTCCCTCTCTTTATTCCTCCCCTCCCCCTCACTGCCTCCCTCACACACACATGGGGGGGCAGGGGGTTGATAAAAAAATTCTGGCTAAAAGTTTAAAGTTCCTTTTATGTCCTAGGCAATGAAGTGTCGCTATGAGCTCCCCAGGAGCCACCAGACTTAGAAAATTGTGCCACCAGAGACTACAGTCTAAGCCAGGAGATTCTTTCCATGGTGGCTTCTCTTTATCTGTTCTTCAGACATCTAGGTACTGCATTCAGTCATGGGACCATCACTGAATGCAAACCTTTCCCATGACACCGTTCGCCTCGAAGATGTCAAGTGGCTTCTATTCAGGTGTTTGCACTGTCTTTCCTACTGCGGAATGTCCAGAGTGAAGCCCTGCAACAGAGAAGGGAGGGCTAAAAGGAGGAAAAAGCATTTCAGTCCATGAAGTATACACTAAAGGAAAGCTGAACTTCCAGAGAATGAAATGCCAGTGTAATGAGATGGAAGATTGCCTGCTGGGGTGGCTCCAGATCACACCTGGGATTAGGACAAGAAGAGGCTGGGCATGGAGGTCGGAGGATGATGGATGTTTAAAACGGGGACCTGCATTCCACAGATGCAATTTGAAGGGGGGACTCATGCTGCACCATCGGAAATAGTGTTGGCACCTACAAAGAAGACTGATGTGGGAGGTCCTTCTGTCTATGTGTTGCTTTTATTGGTTAATGAATAATAGGGCAGAGTAGAGCTAGGTGGGGAAAACTAAACTGAATGCTGGGAAAAAGTAGGCAGAGTCAGAGAGAAGTCATGGAGTCACCAGAGGAGAAAGATGCAAGCCACCAGCTGGAACCTTGCTAGTAGGCGATGAGCCTCATGGTAAAATATAAAATAATAGAAATGGGTTAATTTAATATGTAAGAGCTTGCTAAAAATACACTAGAGTAATTGGGCAAGCAGTATTTCAAATAATATAGTTTCTGTATGATTATTTATAGTCTGGGTGGCCGGGAAATGAACAAGTGGTCTCATACAACAGAAAACCAGCAAAGCAACAAACTGTGCACAGCTGAGGGGAAACTGAAGCTCATGATGCCCTTACTGAAACAGAGAAAGCAAGTAACAGTTTCAGATAAAGTGCTGTTGCAAAACAAGATGATTTCAGTTCTAGTTTTCATAACTTGAAAGATCCCTTTAAAACATGATGGCCAACCCTTCACACCTTATTTTTACACACATACAAAAAAAAAAAAGGTACCTTCGTGCCTCCACTTTGAAAATACACTATCTAGAATTTAATGAGTACAAAGAGGCTTCAAAAAGTTTGCAAGCTGGGCAGGGAGTGTAGCTCAGCTGGTAGGGCGCATGAAGCCCTGGGTTAGCTTGCCAGCATAATATTTAACAGCAGTGGTAGGACAGGCCTCTCATCACATCACAGCACTTGGGACCTAGAATCTGTAATATCAGAGCTTCAAGGTCACCCTCAGCGACATACAGGGGCCACATCTCTAAAAGAAACCAAAAACCCCAGACCTAACATATCCATCTGCATAGTGGCTACAAGCATGAAAGAGAAAGGTGCCCTGGGTTCTCACAGCTATGGGCTGAGTGTAAATGAACCCGAACTGCTAGTCCTGAACTCCTGGAGACCAGCACCCAGTCCTCTGTACTGCTAGGCTCATATTTCCTAAGTCCTTCACAAGACGGGCAGCTTCAGCTGAGTCTGCAGGCTTCTGCAGCCCATGCTCCTTTTCCCAGCACCCTGACAAATGACAGCAAGTCTCCTTGCCCCTTTCTCCCTGGGGTGGCCCAGGTGATTTAAGGAAGGGACACAGACTGCTTCCTATGCTTTACATATTAAAACAAAAATACATCCTTAATCCAACGTAAGGAGACTGCATTGCACTGTAGGTAGCATTATTTTGTCTAAAACTTCATGGTTTCATGATGTGTTGATAGTTTTCCGTTTACCTGCCCCTAAATCAGGTGGTAAGGTGTGGGGAAGGCTGCAAGCATACTATTTATTTTCCCCTAGTTTAGTTCTAAGCGGGTAAAAAAAACAGAAAGGAGGTCAAGGTGATAAAGGAATCGGATTCTTTCATTCGCCTCTTTTCCTAAGACTACCATACTTCTTCCTTCAATTCTCTCTCTGTCTCTTTCTCTGTCTGTCTGTCTTGTCTGTCTGTCTTTCTATCTTACACCCTATACTGCTTCAAAGACAATCAGAGGCAGCTAACTTTCAGTTCCAATAACTAGAAACTATAAAGGATTTTGTACTCTATCCCTTCTGAAAATTGTATGTAAATTATACCTTTCTGCCAATCATATATTTTACAGTAAAATATTAGTTGCTGTTTCTTCCTTTTTCCCCTTTGTGAACTCAAAGGTTTGACTGTTTCTGGTTTTGGTTTTGGTTTTGTTTTTTGAGACAGTTTCTCAGTGTAATAGCCCTGGCTGTCCTGGAATTTGCTTTGTAGACCAGGATGGCTTCCGAGATCCACCTGCCTCTGCCTCCTGAGTACTAGGATTAAAGGTGTGAACTGCCACTGCCTGGCTGTGACCTCAAGTTTTTAAACTGCTCCTGGAACCTGCTTTGAGAGGGGGTCTTTATAGATGCCAGTCCCAAACTGACAACACACAAGAACCTGAAGTGAGATGATGTTAACTACTTTTCTTAGACTAATACCCTTCTAAGGCTTTTTAAATAAATGTGGTATGAGAATGCAAATGTGGATTTTGAAAATCATACATTAAAAAGTAAATAAAAGTCTTCTCAGGCAGGTAAGGTAGCGTACACCTGTAATACAGCAGACCAGAAGCAAGAGGATGGAAGAGAGTTCAAGACCTGCCTCAGCTGCAATGGGAGACCCTGTTTGAAAAATAATGTCAACAAACAGATAAACACGCTCTGTCTCGCCATCTTATCTCCTAATTACGAGAGCAACTCCAAAGCAAGCTATCATTTGTCTTCTCGGTATTGATTTTGCCATTAAATAAATCTCGCTGCCCTCCAACATAGCATCTTGATCTCTATATAAAAACACATAATCATTGCACATACAGAATATCTAAATAAGGATAAAGAGAATGGAAACGGCATAGGAGATACCACACTGCAATAATAAACTGGTAAGTACTAATTCTTCGATAAGTAACACTTGCTGGATTGATGAAATACTCGTCCAGAGGGCAGAGAAAAGTCTTCAGAAACTAGACAAAAGTATCAGCACAAAATTTTTCGTTTTTTTTAAAAGAGTTTCCTCTTTATTAAAAAAAAAATTAGAAAGTATACCACAATAATGTAAAGAACAGCAAAAATAATGGAAAATAAATGGTCAAACAGACTGTATGGGTGTAAGTGTAAATATGAGCTCACCCCATCTTTTTTTTTTTTTTAATCTGTGCTGATTTTCCCACAGGAAGGAAGAGATTAAAGGATGGATTACTTCACGCACTATAAAGGTCTCGAGGCTGACCCCACTCTTAGAGGGGACTCTTTCAGAGGAATAATGCTATAAAGAATAGTGAAAACCCACAACCAAGCCCTTCAGAGGGCCCTCATTCACAGCTCTCATTGACTGCCATGGCCTCTCCGAGGGAACTGAAAATAATTCACTGCCCACCAGAACACTGAGCTCACAGAGAGGAGGAAAGTGGCAGAGCAGCTTTGCATCTATTTAATGTTTTTGCAGAAACGTGAAGGGGGTTAATCTTCTACAAGTCCAGTCATGGGCTTTCACAAAGAACCAAGGAGGAGTCGCGAAGCCTCCCCCGACTCTGCGGGAAGCTCTTTCTTTGTGCCTTCTTTTCTACACACATCTGACAAAGACGCTAAGTGTCTCCTGCCTGGATTCTGAGGTGAGAGAAGCTACAATGATGTCATCGCCTCCAAAGAGCTCTGTGAGCTGAGATAATGAAGATCTCTCTGCTCAAGGCATTACCATAGCTTCGGTGCAAACTTCCGAAACTTCCAAACACCTCAGGCTCCTATTCATTGCAAGGGGCAGTGTGTTTTTCTTTATCTTCTAAATTACTCAGAGGAAATCCTCGCAGAACAATGTTCCGCTCTCACTAAACATAGCCTCTGAGTTCAGAGAGAGTCAGTAGCAATGTGCCAGACTGGAACGGTTTATTCATAAACTTAAAGTGGGAACAAAGGATCATACGGGTTTTTGTTTTGTTTTTAATGAGGAACAGGTATGCTATTCAATTAATATTCTTGTTATTTTCATCAGTTTGGTAAGAAATATGTCAATATATGAATAGCAGCAACTTACCACCCCATAATCCTGAATATATGTTATAAACATGGCTTTTTAGAAATGAATTGAATTATTCATGAACACCAATAATTTGAGGACAGTTAGTCTCCAATGGTTTTTATACCATTTGTTGATGGACTCAATTATGTACGTATTAGGAAACTATGCACATACAACAGAGGCCTTCTGACACTAGGAAAGCTTGCTTAAAAAAACACAACTCAGTGCAAAATCAAACGTCTGTTCAAGCACTGTTGGAAAGTGTTTATATAGAGCAATGATTTCTTTTAAGAAATTTGACTGTCTCAAAACACTATAATTAAAAAAATTAAAAAACACTAATTTTCTCTCATAACCTCATTTGTAGTATATTCTTCTTCAATTATATACAATATTGCATATGAAAACGTGGCTTCTTTTAAACGTTTCTAAATAATAAACTTCATGGAAATATTTTTCCAAAGAATATTATACAATTAGGTAAAATAAAAGGTCAGAGCCTGAAGAGGCAGCTCAGCAGTTACGGACATTTGCTGTTCTTGCAGAGGACCTAGGTTCCAGTCCCAGCACCCACAGGGCACCTATAAATTTTCTATCACTCTACTTTCAGAATATCCGACACCCTCTTCTAGCTTCCTCAGGCACCACACACATAGTACATAGACATACACACTGGCAGTAATACCCATTCACATAGAATAAAAATAAGGAAATCTTAAAAGAAAAATTATGTATACTAGTGTGTTTTCTTTGAATTTTTTGACTTTCAATGAGCTAACTACAGAAAGACATTTGATTGTGGGGTCTGCTTAGCTAAACCAACATTGTAGTGATATTTTATTTATATTTTAATAAATACAACTTGCCTGAAGTTCAAAGAGTAAAACAACCACTGGCCAGGTTACAAAATAGCAACCCTACCTCCAGGAATCTCAGAATGAGACTGAGTCTGAGAGCTGTTTCCTCCCATTTTATAATCCTCTCTAGGGCTGGGATTAAAGGTGTTTGCCAGGTTTCTATGGCAAACTAATGCGGCTACTGGGATTAAAGATGTATGTCACCACTGCCTGGTCTGTAAAACTGATCAGTGGGACTGTTTTACTCTCTGATCTTCAGGCAAGCTTTATTTAATAAAATACAAGTGAAATGCCACTACATAACATAAAGGTATTATGACATCAAAATTTGGGTCTAAGGATATATTGCTTAGGAAAAGAGGTTTTGCCTTTGTTTCCACAGGAGATGAGAAGCTATGGATTCCTTCCAGGCTAACATAGTTTGACCAAGTGAGACTCTTTGAGAGGTCTCCCTGAGAGGCCCAGGTGATCCAACATCTAGAACAGCTTCAAGGTAACTGGCTGAGACTATGAAGCCTCACAGACTACTACAGCCAAGATTTAACTATAATTACAAATTTTCTCAGGATCCCCATAAGATTACCAGTACCGTCAATCAGCAGGAAGTATCCCCATAAGATTACCAGTACCCCCAATCAGCAGGAAGTAGTATATAAAACTACATTCAATTCCCCCAAAATATTATTTATAATTTTTTTTCATTTAAAGGGGGTTGGTTATACATAGTTAATGGTCATAGCCAATTTTTTTCTAAAGAGAAAAGGGACATATGACATAGAAAGGATAGAAAAGTAGATTATTAAATCTACTTTAATTAAAAATTGTTAATCTCAAAATATTTTACTTGTATAGATTTTGGTTTATTGATATAAACTTAAGATCAATTTTATTTCCTACTTTAATTAAAAATTGTTGATCTCAAAATATTTTACTTGTATAGATTTTGGTTTATTGATATAAATTTAAGATCAATTTTATTTCCTACTCATGTTTAAGGTATTATATTCATATAGTTCATTTAAAAATGTAATGTATAGATAAGAAATACAAATTAATAATCATCTATAATAGTCAAACTTATAGTCATACTAGTTAGGTTTTCTAGAATAAAGAGATATATTTCAAATAGATAGGCAATCTTCAAACACTTCAAAGGCCTACAGAATATGGCACTTAAAGATTTTAAGAACTTAAGACTTTTCTTGACAATGAGACGTATCTGCTCTTAGCGACACCAGTTACTTAAAGAGGATGATGGGATGATGGACATCAAAGAAGATTCTTATGGGGTTTAATTGTGGCAAGGCTAGTCACTTGGGCAAGAAACTGCTCATGCCTGGACTGCTTGACAATATGCTTTATAAACTGGATATGCAGGACACTCAGGAAAATGATTGATGGACTTTCCAAAATAAGGTGAGACACTTCTTCAGGGTTCCTGCTTCATGAAAGACTCTTCCAGACATTCTTCAGGACACAGAAAAAAAAACAACTGATGAATTTTGCCAAAATAGGAGGGAGGGTCCTTCAAATTTCATGCTACACTGAAAAATCTGCCAGATAGATACTCTATGTCTGTAGGCTGAAGATGAGTGCCTCAATGTTACAGAAGAACTCTGGTTGACTGCCCAGGCAGCCAGATAGCTCTGCTATTTCTAGAGTTTGGAAGTTGCTTACAATGCACTTCCTGTTTACTGAGGTAATATTATATACTTCTGGGGTATTTGATTGAGTTGAAGACTAGATAGTTATAATCACAGTTTTCTTTAGTTATAATAAAAGATAAACTAGATATGAAGCTTTAGATTCACAAAGATAGAATAAATGATAGAATGTTTTCTTTAATTTTGTCAAATACAAATAGACTAAATACTGTAACTGTAATTCTTGCTTCATAACATATGTGATTTTGCTATGTTAGAGTGAAAATCTTCCTTTTTAATTATACAGAAAAGGGGAGATGATGTGAGATTCCCCTTTGTATGTTGTAAATATATTTTATTATCACTGGTTAATAAAGAAGCTACTTTAGCCTATGGCAGGGCAAAATATAGCTAGGTGGAACATCCAAATAGAGAGACAGGGAGAAAGGAGGTAGAGTCAGGGAGATGCCAGCAGCCACCCAAGGAGTAAGATGCCAGAAAATTACCAATAAGTCATGGGGCAAGTGATGATACACAAATTATTAGAAATGGGTTAATTTATATGTAGAGTTAGTCAGTAAGGAGCCTGATTCATTGGCCAAGCAATTATAATTAATATTAAGCCTCTGAATGATTATTTTATAAGTAGATGCTAGAACCAATGGGCAGGACAAAAACCAGTCCAGTAGACCTGGCAGGACAAGGAAAGGTCTCTAGCTACAAAGAGCCATATTTTTATAATCATATTATTGTCATTGCTACCTACACTTTGGTCTTCTGTCCTCAGAAATAGGCTTTTTGTTGTTGTTGTTGTCTTTTGAGACAGGGTTTCTCTGTAAAACAATCATGGCTATCCTGGAACTCACTCTGTAGACCAGGCTGGCCTTGAACTCACAGAGATCCAGCTGCCTCTGCCTCCCAAGTGTTAGGATTAAAGGCATGTGCCAACACCATCCCCAATATTACAACTTAGTTCAAATTTCGTCATCCTTAAACATTCATATCTAGTCCCTCAAACACTGTAGCTTGTATTTTGATTAAAATATACTGTTATCTTGAAAGTTGCATTGTCTATTTTCTAGATGTCTCACTGAAGTGTTAATTGCACAATGGCTTAATTTTAATTGGTTATGTTTTTAACCAGTTTTTAGCATAGTATAGTGCTAGATGATAAATCATATGGTTTAGTAGTTCATTAACAAATAATAATTATCATGCCTCATAATTTCTTAGTGCTTTAAAATATCTCAGTATTGTATCTTTGTGTACTTTGAAGACATAAATTATGACTACTCAATCCATCTAAAAAAACTGATAGGAATTAGCTGATACTGCCTCTCTTACTTTTGGAAAATAATCATATTTCAAGACATTTAACACAGTCAAACTGCCTCTATGAAACAGCTTTCATAAAAATGTCTAGTAATGCCCAGAGGGCAGTATGAAAAGAGACTAATTACAAAATGTGTGTGTTCCTGCTTTTATACAACATTGTCTTATGTTAAGTAACTTCTTAAATAACCCCTATATCTAGGTCATATCTTAGGAACTTATGACTAGAAATATGAGGGTAGTTCCCAAACACTGAGCACTGTATCCCAAAGTATACAGACCCCAGTGATTGATGTTCATAGGGCATTTGAAATGTGAGCTACAGGAGAAAAATTAATACACTAATGGGAACTTCGCTCACTTTAAATACTTGTTAGTCTATGTCTAGACAGAAAGAAAATCTTCTGGAGTGTATGACATCATAGTGACAATATTACTCTATACCCTATGATTTGCATAAAAATCACTCAGCCATTTGTTTATCATTGATAAAATCACACTTGTAGAGTCATAAGTAAATAAACTAAATAACTCTTACTTGTAAAATTCTGTGGATCTTACTATTATTCTGTTAAATAGACCTAGTATCAAACAGCCTTCTCACTTTGCCAGTCAAGTTCTCAGACTTCATCAGAGGACTTCCTTTGTGCAGTGAATGTTCATTAATGCAGACACTCAGAAATGATCACACTATAGACGACAAATATCAGTGGCAAGCACAGCCACAAATGAGTTCCAGTGGATCTGAGAAAAGTTGGGGAGGATAAATATAATCAAAACACATGGTATGAAATCCTCAAGTGGTAATATCCTATGGAACTTGGAATAAAATGGGGTTTCCATATGTTAATTGCAAAAGAAAATAAAAGTTATGCATGATTAAATTATTAACACCCACCTAAAGACCTTGGGAAGCTGAATATCTAAGGTCTTCTTAATGACTAAGGATATCAGGTATGATCTGTGAACCCTCTGTTTAATCACTCAGAGAGTAAATATTATGAGAATATTCACACACAAAAGACAATCGACTGATCCCATACACTCCCTAGCAAAAGTCAAACAGCATTTAAAAAAAAATAAAAAAGCAATTCTAAAGTTTCTATGAGTCACAGAGGACCTAGATGGCTGACAGAAAGTACCAAAGACTTGAACATCAGACATGAACCTGTAAACTGGTAGAAGAAAGTATAAGGAAACAGCTCACGGTCTTGCAATGATTTTTTAGATGGGCACCAAGAAAGAAAGATGGCAAAAGCAAACATTGGAATGTGGGACAGTCTTAGTTTCTTCTCCTGACATGGTGATAAAACAATCTCCTGGCAAAAGCAACTGAGGGAAGAAATGGTTTGTTTCAGCTCACAGTTTAGAAGCATCATGGCAGAAGTCAAAGCAGCAGAAATCTGAAGTACTTGGTTGCACTGCGTCCACTGTAATCACTCGATCAATTAAAATGTATGTCCACTTTATTATTGATATTGCTTATTGTATTCTGTGAATAGGTTTTATTACCATTAGTTAATAAAGAAGCTACTTTGGACTATGGCAGGGCAGAATATAGCAAGGTGGGAAAACTAAACTGAATGTACAGAGAAAGAAGGCAGAGTCAGAGAGAAGTCATGTAGCTGCCAAAGAAGACGCCAGAACCCTACTGGTAGGCTACAGTCTCGTGGTGATACACAGATTAACAGAAACGGATTACTTAAGATGTAAGGGATAGCTAGTATGACGCCTAAGCTATTAGCAAAACAGTGTTGTAATTTATATAGTTTTTGTGTGATTATCTGAGTCTTGGTGGCCAGGAAACTAAAGTACAGTCTCTGTTTACAGCTTAACCTCTTCACTTCCTGTTTACTGAATTCTCCAGATGCAAAACATGAAGCTAATTTTGGTTACCTGTGCTGTTTTATCATAACTGTCACAAGATTACAACAGAAGAAATTGAATTGAGTGATACTCTTGTGTACACCATGGTGAGCTGAATATTAACTAGGAAAGATTCTTAAAACTCATTAAAGATGGAAATTTTAATAAAAAATAAGAATCAAAATGGTCACTGTTACATTTTGTACAATATCCATGACTCAAATTGAAAAAGTATAAATATAATCTTCATTTATACTAGGCATACCTATTGGTCAAAGTCTGAACTGACAACAGTCTTATAGAATGTTTCTCCACTAATTTAAGAAAAGACGCTGGTAAGGGATGGAACACGGTCCAGGAAACAAAGATTACAACAACACTACCTGAACCAAACTTTTGCTTTTCTCAAATGCTGGGTAGTTACAAAATACAAAGGGACATTATTAACAAGAGCCCAGAGCAACATATTTTTTCCCAATCTGCTTAACTGAACTCTACTTCTTAGAAGCCAATCAATAATACTGACAGTGACTTCCATCAAGGTTGCCCATTAGATAAGAAGTTGCAGCCAAAATCACACAGTGAGGACGACAACAGAAAACACCATCCAAACCCCATGCTTGCTTTGCCTACATGTCATCCAAAATTGGGAATTAACGGTTTAAGGGTTTAAGAGAGTAATGTAATGTTAAGTCTAATATTCCAAGTTCTTGTCACTAGAAGCCTGTTTGATGGCATTATATAAGTACAGATACCAAACAGTATGAGACATCAGAAAAACATTGATTTTCAAAAATAAATAAATATGATTTTTAAGAACCATTTATCTCATAAGGGGATCATTCAGCACAAAGACAAAAAAGCATGGCACATGGAGAAGAGCACACAGGAGTTCTGAAAGTGGGAACAAATTGGAAAACATAGCAAGAACTGCATAGATTTCATTCCAGAACAGCAGACATCAGAGTAAGTCCCTATGTAAGTCTGTAGATGCTGTATATTGTTAACACTCACAACTGAGCAGTTAAATATTTAAAATCAATTATTATTGTTCATGTTTTGCGTGTTAAAATCCCTTCACTATTGCTTTCACTATTGCTTCACTCTGCTTTATAATTGCTTCATGGAATAAGATAATCTCCATACCAAATTCATTCTCTCTGTAATTATTATAAACAGACTGAAATATACTAAAGAAATCCCACATACGTAATTAGCATTTCCATGTGAATTCAATAGAAGTAGCTCAACAAATGATCTCAGTTTAGATTATAAACTACCTGTGAAAATTTATAATCTAACACTACTGAAAGGAATGTTTGCTCAATAGCATGTCCTCATATTACAGTAATATCTTCCATGCATTATTTACTAATAAAATTATCTGCTAAAATGAATTTCTATCATTTCATATTTTCCTTTTACAAAGCCCATCAAGGATTCTCTTTGATCCATGCACAGGTCACGAGACTCTCCCAAAGCACAAGGTTAGGGCACCTATTCACATGCCTAAATTCAAAGAAGACTCGTCATCTACCCAGCCCCTAGCATCACCAAGGCCAAGTTGTTCCATTACTTTTGCTTGTTCTGTAGTTTCACTCCCCAGTAACCAGGAGCAACTCCTAAATCATTTCTGACTACTCCATGTCTCCCACCTGCGACAAAGACACTCCTTCAGGGCACCATGACAACCACACCAGCGACGCAAGCACTTCGGTTCCTGTAGAAAAATGAAAAACTCTGAAAGGAAGCTAGGAGATAAAGGCTTACAAGTCCTTGCTTCCCACTGGTAGGAAGTAATTACAAAAATTACTTTAACATAGAGCTAGTAGTGAATGAATAGCTTGTAATGTGAGGAGAGAAGCCTAGGGGCCTCGAGACTCAATACAAAATATGAAAAGCTGAATGATGCCTTGCAAACACACCCCAGCCCCCACAGACTGCCTGAAGTAAATCTCTGACGATGACAGTGTGAGCAGTCTCTAGGGATGGTCAGGGTGTGTGTGTGTGTGTGTGTGTGTGTGTGTGCGTGTGTGTGTGTGTGTGTGTTTTAAATCTGAGTTTACACAAATGACTGAATAGCGGGGGTTAATTTTGAATTCACATATAATTATCAATGTCATAAATAGAGGGCAGATAGAAAATCCTTTTGTACTGACTACAGATGTCAAAAAAAAAGGGTGGTTTTCCAGTCCTGTAGCAATGGTCAGAGAGAAGCAAACCAGACTTTCCCATCATGATGATGTATAGGGTCATAATGACAGAGAAGCGTCTCTATCACAAGTGTGCCAAGGTCTTGTTTATTGCTAACTAGAAGGACAGTACACCCCCTGACAGGGACAGGGGGTGTACTTTACCCAAACCGCCAACTCTTCATTGATCATAACTCACAATGATAAAGTTATAATCCTGAAGGTCTCAAACTCTACTTGTGTTGGGGGATTGTGGGGGGAAGCGATGCTTGCCTGTGCATGTGGGGCCAGGGCTCAGCTTTGGATATCTTCCTCTGTTACTCTTCCCCTTCATTTTTGACACAGGGTTTTTCATTGAACCTGGAGCTGACCATTTTGGCTGGGCAGGCTAGCTGGTGAGTGTTCAAGATCCACCTGTCTCCATTTTACCAGCAAAGGGTTATAGACACATACCACCATGCTAGGTTTTTATTTCAGTAGTGGAAATCTGAATTTAGATCTTCATGTGCCAGTTCCACAGACTTGGAGATCTCATTTGTCATCTGTAATTAAAAAGCTAAGCTCCTAGCCAGGGCAATGCTAGATTAGCCAGAGCAATGCTGGAGAGCTCACCCTGGTGGTAAGGTAAGGGGAGAACTGGCAGGCAGACTAACCCTGCAGCTACCCAGGCCCAGAACCAGGGTTATGACTTGCCTGCCCCAACATCTACCCCATCTATGATCTGCTAGCACAAGAAGGAACCTAATCACAGACCCTAAGCTGCAGGACCTGCCCAACACAGGACAACAACAGGCTAACCAAGAGGAGTTAGTTAGCCAGTGTAGAAGAAACCAGAGGCCTTGAACCAGACCAATGATTCTTTCCAATGAACACTTGCAAGTAAAGATATTTGGACAAAACGGTTTACTGTATGAGTCACACTTCACATTCCATGGTGAGATTTTTAATTTTTTCTCCTTTTTTCTATTAAATCTGGCTTTATTTAGGGTGATGATGCAGGGATGGAGGACAGATGTGATTAGACAGGGACCAAGACACGTGATGTAAAAGACACATAGAATAAATAAAAATAAAGCTCAAAAAAAAGAGCTAAGATCCATGACTGTGATTTGTGTACCAAATTCAAGATACTTCTGAAAAAGTCTTCCATTTTTTTCACATTTCAAAAACAGTACAACTTCCCTAATTTAGAGTCAAGACGAAAGGCTGGCTAAGTTAACTGAGGGTCTTGCTGGTGAGTTATACCATAAACCAATAGGTTAAAAGCGATGACTTTTTCTGGTGACTCAGACAAATGTTCTTGGAAACAGGAAATGAAAATACATGCCTGCATCTTCTCAGACAGAAAACTTTGGAGACTTGAGAGAAATAGAAACATTTCCATTTCCTTTCATTTCTAGATTTCATCTTGTTTGTGGTTTTGAGGACACAAAGCCTGCCTCATCTAAAGTTGTAGATAGACAATATCTTTTAATGGTTTCTAGTTCGGAACAATGTGTCCTTCAGATGCTCAGTGGTAGAGCTAGGGATGAGAGGAGAAGGCAAATAGAGACAGTGTAAGCCTTATAAGTACCCCATCCCCTTGCCTAGCTTGCTTACCTCTGCTCGTCCTTCCTGCATTGTCCCATCAAGTAATCATGAGAACAATATTCCA
Source organism: Myodes glareolus (assembly GCF_982192425.1). Lineage (NCBI taxonomy): Eukaryota > Metazoa > Chordata > Mammalia > Rodentia > Cricetidae > Myodes > Myodes glareolus. Next base: position 17,594,490 of record NC_142033.1, on the reverse strand, counting down.
TATTTGGAACAAAGTTAGAGCTTTAATAGACACTGTTTTCAGTACAGATTTAGGCATGGACAATAATAGAAAGAGAGTGAGGTGCTTAGGAAAAGGGCAGCACAGAGGAACGCACAGCTCCTGGCTTCTCCAGTGATAGTCGCCCACAAAGGCAATTTTAAAATGGCCTCACTGTTTCCAGCGGATCTCTAAGGTAATATTCAAATCATCTCCATGTGCCGTCCTCCTCAAGATTCTTTTTGTTCACACTTTATAGGTTCTAATTCTGCATAGAGACTTCTCTGTTTGCGTCTGGCTCCAGCACTGGATCTCTGCTATATACATCACTCCCGTTCAAGCTCTAATCTGTTTTTATTTAGAATAGTTAGAACAAACTCTAAGCCAGACAGATGACACACCTAAGCAGCTGAACTACAAAAGGCCTCATAAAGGGGTCAGGCAATCGCCAGGACAAGTAGACAATCTGATGTCCTGGCTCTACAGCCCCATTGACAAGCTTTGCCGGATGATAAGCAAGCACCTGTGGACCAATATGTTCCCCTGATAACTCTGCATCAGAAGAATTACAAAGGCATGGTCCTCAAATCTGTTTCTTCCCAGCTACCCCCTAGTGTATGCGTGTTACTTCTCTTATTGCAGCTCGTTGAAGAATGATGCTTCACTTAAGACAGGATCTCAACTGATCCAGAAAAGTCCTGCTTCGTATGGCTCCTTAGTGTTCATTTATGAATCAGTACACCTTTATAACTCAGTAGCTCATTTTAAATGATGAAATACGTCATAAAAATACATTCCTAATTTATACTCGGACTACATTTCACCTATAAGAAATATTGACCACTCTAGTCATTTGACAAGAAGAGAATTAAAAAGCTATAGTCTTGTGTTTAAATTTGTGAATCTGAACTCTTCTTGTCCTAGGGAAGAAAGTTAAATTTCTGACACAAATAGTTAGATATACTTAAGAATAGATCTGCTGATATCACCAGTAGCTAAATCAGAACACCATAAATATGAAAATAAAACACATTTATTTCATGTTAAGCTTTATCTTGGGACACCCTGGTACAGGTACTGAGTTAACTGAGAGAGAAGAAACAAACTGTTTTACCTCCTCCTGTGGCCCCTACAGCCCTATCCTGAGTAGGTCACCTTAGCTCATGGTCTACTTTCACTACAGGGCAAGATTCTGGTCATGATCAAGGAAGTCAGCCTCCAATGTGTGCATTGTTATAAACCGACTTTAACATAATCTGCGTTTGCTGCCAGGACTAATACTTCCAATAACTGCCAGATTTTTGCCCACCCCCTGTGTGTGTGTGTGTGTGTGTGTGTGTGTGCACTTGTGTGTGTGTTTTCTGGGAAACAAACCCAGGGCCTTGTGAATGCTTAGGTAAGTGTTGTATACAGGAGCCACACACTCCCTCAGTCCATTTCTGTTCTACTAAACACAACAGATCCACACATTTTCTTACTAAAAAATTAGTAAGATTTGCCTCCTGTAAATATTACACCAATGAAAGGCACTGAGACTAACATTTACAGAAATTGATGTCATGCAGAACCAGAAGGGAGTGGTGAGATCCAGCTTGGAAGGCAGGAACGGGGGGTTCAGTTTGGAATGGACTGATGGGGCTCATCTTGGAAGGGAGTGATGGGGTTCATCTTGGAACGAAGTGGACAGGGTTCAGATTGGAAGGGAGTGATGGGGTTCAGCTTGGAAGGGAGTGGACAGGGTTCAGATTGGAAGGGAGTGATGGGGTCCAGCTTGAAAGGGAGTTATGGGGTTCAGATTGGAAGGGAGTGATGGGGTTCGTCTAGGAAGAGAGTGATGGGGTTCAGCTTGGAAGGGAGTGATAAGGTCCAGCTTGGAAGGAAGTAATCAGATCCAGCTTGGAGGGTCTGCTCTCATTTATAGATATGGGCTAAAGTCTTCGGTTGTTATAACCTATGTTCAGGTTTCATTACACCAACAAAATCAGAAAAGCTTCAGGGGCCATAAGGTTTACATTTCCAAGCTATTTAAAAAATAAATCCTACAGAAGAATTTAACTTATTTTTCTACCAAACAAGAAAAGATTATCTATTTGTTTATTCATTTATGTTGTGCCAAATAGACTTCAAAGTCAAGCAGCTATCAGTTTGGTCTTAAAACATAACTTCACTGTATTAATACATTTTACTTATGAACCTCAGCAATGACACAAATAGTGCAAATTTAAATATTTCTGTAAAGAATAAATACTTGTAAACTTTGAGATGGACTAAAAGACCATAATTTTAGTGGACAACTTTTAAAAGAAATCATGATAAGTATATCTGCATGGAAGAACTCACTGGCATAAAATACACCCAACATGTGAAATAAAAAGATGAACTTGATTGTAATAGAAATTCCTATTCAGCTTCGACATTTCACAAGAGCATATGTCAATCAAGTTCTCTTGACTGATGTAAGGTTTTTTAAATGATCCCTTAAATCTGTTTTTAATTATTAAGCCTTGTTAAGAAGCCTACCCCTGTAGTAGAAGTCTTCAGACACATTTCTAGAAGCCTGCTCCACTGCTGATCTCTTGTAGACCACGTGAATTCTTCCTTTTTCTTCCTCCATCTGCTTGCCCCTTTCCAAAGGTTCAATGAAATACTCTTCATTATCACTTTTTATCATTCCAGCCTAAAGAAAGCATAAAATGTGCTCATTTTAAAAAGAAAGATCATTTTCAACTCACAAGTACATCCTTTTAAATGGCAAGAATGCAAATCATGAAAACATTTTTTTCTCCCTTCATTTGATTATAAATTTAAAGCAGTTATATCATTCTTGTATATCAGTAATCCATATATAACATAAGAAATTCATATGAGGGCTGGAGAGATGGCTCAGCAATTAAGCAGGGTGCCAGCTTTGGACTCAGCTCCTCCATGGTGGTTCACAACTCCTTGTAATTCCAGTTTCAGGGGGTCAAAAGCCCTTTTCTCATCTTCAGGAGCATGTGTGTGCCTGCATACATATACATGCATACATATACACATATACACACACACTCAGGCATGCACATACATACTCTAAAACTTTTTTAAAAACCATATGGTAGGAATAAAAAATCCATATGAGGAAGAAAATACTAAGCTTATGCAGCATAAGATTAAATTACATGACACATTTGTTACATCAGAGTACAAAAAGGGTATATTCTACATGGTGTCTTCTTAGCAAAAGAATCTTATTAGACACAGGAACTCAAAAATATTCCTGATTTCTCATAACAACTATTATTAATCTATTATGGAGTACACTATATTACTTGGGCAACTCATTTTCATCTTCCTGAGATATTACAGTATGAGAGATGTGGGTTCCATCATAGAGGGCAACTTTATCTTTAACTGGCTTTGGTAAAACTCCCATACTTCTAATATTTGTGAATCTGGAGAATGAATGCACATCCATGGCTAAAATGTCCAATTTTTTGTCATTAACATCATCTGCAGTTAGCAGTCTGGTCTACATAGTGAGTTCTAGGACATCCAGGGATACATAGAGAGAGCCTGTCTCAAAACAACAACAAGACATCACCTTCTCTAGTCTCCCTTCTACCTGTATTACACCCCCATAAGTCCCACATTCTTGTGTCGTTTTTTCTTCCTTCCTTCTTTCCTTCCTTCCTTCCTTCCTTCCTTCCTTCCTTCCTTCCTTCCTTCCTTCTTCCTTCCTCCTTTCCTCCTTCCTTCCTTCCTTCCTCCTTCCTTTCCTTCCTTCCTTCTTTTCCTTCCTTCCTTTCCTTCCTTCCTTCCTTCCTTCCTTCCTTCCTTCCTTCCTTCCTTCCTTCCTTCCTTCCTTCCTCTCTTTTCAGGGCCCAGTGAGTTTAACCAGGATCATCTAACTATCCATTAGACTTGTGGGTGCCTCAGTGAATACAGAACCGGAAACAATGATTGTACTTCCTCCAGAACCCATCAGTGACCAATAATTCAGAAGGGAAACAGATGAGTGAGTCGTTCCCAGTTGATGATTGAAGGTCGATAGGCTATCTTGCCCACTGCAAGTAACCATAGCTGCTATAAAGGCAAGACAGCCTTAATTTTCCAACCCATCTCCTGGTTTTCTGGCGCATATATTCCTTCTGGTGCCCTCTTTCGTGTTGATCCCTATAGGAGTCTGAGAATGGGCAGTGCCAATGTCCTGTTTGGCACTGAGTACACAAGTGCCATTTCTTCTCAGCACCTTCAACCATCAAGTATCTCAGTGTTCACTGAAGTTCACCTGGGAGAGAAACATTCTACCTTCACTGGCACTTCCGTGGTTCGTCTGGATGACAGAAATCACTGCCCTTGAGTCTTTTCACAGATCCTCATGGTTCTCCCAGAGGAAACCATGACTGAAGCCAGCAGGAAGCAGGTGAGGACTGGGATCACTGAGCAGTGACTCTTGAGCCACTTGAACATAACAAGGAAGTCAATGATGAGAATGAGCTCACGTGATTCTTTAAAACATTTTTCTAATTATTGAAGGCAAACATTCAAATAGCAGGTGCCACAATGATACTTTCCCTGGATAAAAAGGCAGATAACACCAGACTTCAAACTGAACATCTCCCTTAGAAAGCAAAGTGCATTGAAGTGAGGTTGGGACAGTCTCGGGAGCAGGGCAAGAGGCAAGCTCGGAGGTTTAGTATGGTCTGAATGTGTTCGCCACATAATCTTGTGTCAGAAGTTTGATCATATGGAGCAGTGCTGACAGATGGCTGCATTTAAGAGGTAAATTCTACCAGAAGCCACTAGGTTGACTGCATCATCTTCAGAAGAGATCAATGAGGTTACCTTGACGAATCAGGTTAGCTGTGAACAGAGCGGTGTGTTACCAAGTGAGGCACCATGTGCTTTGATGCATTTTGCATTTGGCTGTTTCCCCTTCTGCCTCTCTGTAATGTGGTGGCATATAGAGGACCTTGCCAAGCACTAGGCTCCTGTTGTTTGGACTAGATTTTAGCCACCAGAATCATGAGCAAAATAAACCCCTTTCCTGTATAAAGGCTTGGACCTTAGGGATTTGTGTAGGGAGCCACCTGGAGGCACAGGTGGTCCTGCAGTTTGGAGGTAGCCATGTGGGGCTGAGCACCCTTGCCTGCACCCTTGCCTGCACATGCTCAGAACAGCAGAATGGCATTAACCAATCAGGACAGCGTTCAAGCCTCTTCACCTTTTAAAAGCAGCTGCCTCGGGGCCCAACCCTCTCTCTCTAAGCTTTCTCTCGTCCCTGCTCTATCTTCCCTTCCCCCAATTTTCCTCAAGGGAATGCTCCAAATAAAGATGTGACCAGAGAAGGAATTCTCGTTTTTGGTGGCGTTCATTCCTGCTGGTCAGGATGGCCCCCCGCAACTGGTGCTCGAAACCCCGGGACGCTGAGGGACCCTGACAACTACACCGGGGGACCCTGAGAAGGAAGCGCCCAGCAACGTGCAGAAAGCCCGGGGAGAAAAAGCCGAAATCAGACACCAGGACACAGAGAGCCGTGAATTTCAGAACTCTGAACACGTGGAGCGGTGAGTGACGTCAGTTGAATCCCCAAAAAGGGGAGGAAAAAGAATTTCAAAGTATAGGCCTAAAAAGAAAAGAAAATACAAAAAAAATCAAAGTTAAGGTATCTGAAAGAAGGTACAGAAAGCAACGGGGAAGAAAAATCCCTTAAGTTCAGTGCAGGAGGAATGTGAACAGCAGCAAAAAAGGCGAGGTAACTAAGGCGGGACTATGAGGACGATGGGGTACGGGAGACCGCGGCTTCCGCTCCCTCTCCGTCCACCTGCGTACTCGCTGTTAGAGGCGGAGGCAACAGTCTCGTAGGGAGGCGAGTTTGATCGTGTTCGAAGACTGCCTTTCCTGTTCTTAAAGAGCCACAGAGCTTTTGGAGGTGATTTTTGCCTAATTTTGTTAAGAGAGCTCAGTCTCTGGCTCTCACGTACAGAAAACTTGAACTTTGTTTGAGGAAGTAGCCGGCGGTGGTGGTGCACACCTTTAATCCCAGCACTCGGGAGGCAGAGGCGGAAGCTGCGTGGCAGCGCCGCTAAAGACCTAAAGACGGAGAGGGGCCAAACTCTAAACCGCGTTTCCATAGCAACATGGGCGGGCGGAGGTAGCTCATCGGCGGGGCCACGTACTAAGTGCTCGTCGCTCCCCGGCCCCTGGGGGGGTCTGGGACTGGGGCCCCCCGCGGCCCTAACCGGGCCCTCCACGGGTGGGCGGATGCCCCCCCTCGCCGGAGCTTGGAAAAGACTCACGGCCTGCGTGCGAGTTCATTGCCTGAGGCGAGGCAGGGTGCACAGTTTGCAGATACAGGATAAACCGGAGAGCCCGCACACGGCCCGGGGCGGAGCCATGCCTTTGGGCCATGCGGAGCGCGCCACAATGGGCCTCAGAGGCGGGGCAACCGCCGCTGTCTGCTGCTGCCGCCGCCGCTCACAGCCACAGCCGCCAAGAATTCAGTCAGATAAAAACATTTGTCGCCAAAAGTTCAGTCAGATAAAAACATTTATCCCCCAAACAACGTCCCTTTGTCAGCAGGAAGTAGTCAGATTCATGGTCTACGCCCATTCTCCCTCAAAGAACTGGTCCTAATTATCATAATAAAGGCGTGTCTACCTGGTTACCGTATCCTAGGTAACATAGGCGGACCTTTTGCCTGAGGCAACGGGTGGAATAAAACAATGCTACCTAGAGGTTTTTTCATTTGAATGCAGGAGCTGGAGAGATGGCTCAGAGGTTAAGAGCACTGACTGCTCTTCCAAAGGTCATGAGTTCTATTCCCAGTGACAACTGTTTTGGTTATTAGACAATAGAGGGGGACTACCAGTGACAGCTTCCCCCAGAGAAAGGATTTCTCTTGCATTCTTTACATTTAATTTTTAATTCAAAATATTGCTGGAAAAAACAGCATCAGACAGACATGCTCTGTTTGAAAGATTTGCTCTTTGAAACGGAGACATGCAAGTCTCTAAGTTTAAAACCAGCCTACTTCCAGTACTGATTGTGCTGAATTTTTACACTGAGAGTTTTTAATACTCTTAAATGTTAATTTGGGAGGAGAGTTTTGTTTATGTTTTTCTAGGAATGCTGACATACATCTGGGTGCCAGCAAGACCGACCAGAGAAATGAAGGATACTGCTGTGGAAGATTCGTGCGGAGGCAGCAGTGATGACCTTCTGGGCGGTGCCAAGAGCAGCTGTTTCACACCATCGACTTGAGCAACACCCTGTGCAACCTCTTATCTCTTAACAATTTTCTGACTGACTCTATTTTGCCTTTTCCTTCCTTAGGAATGGGTGGGAGCAGAGATATTCTTGGCATGCTGCGTCTAGGTGGAAGTGTTGTATGTCTTTGATTGGTGTGCTACCTGCTAGCCCAAGTGAGGTGGGGACCAGATTGAAGAATAGTTTTGCCTTATTGCTCTTATTAACAAGAGAAGAGAGAGATGTAGGGAGCCACCTGGAGGCACAGGTGGTCCTGCAGTTTGGAGGTAGCCATGTGGGGCTGAGCACCCTTGCCTGCACCCTTGCCTGCACATGCTCAGAACAGCAGAATGGCATTAACCAATCAGGACAGCGTTCAAGCCTCTTCACCTTTTAAAAGCAGCTGCCTCGGGGCCCAACCCTCTCTCTCTAAGCTTTCTCTCGTCCCTGCTCTATCTTCCCTTCCCCCAATTTTCCTCAAGGGAATGCTCCAAATAAAGATGTGACCAGAGAAGGAATTCTCGTTTTTGGTGGCGTTCATTCCTGCTGGTCAGGATGGCCCCCCGCAGATTTGGTATAGCATCATAATACAGAACAAATACTAGCCCATAATATTACTAGCCTTTAATATTGATGGGCAGAAAATGTGAGCCTGACCATTCATTAATTTAAATACAATATTATCTTAAGTACTATTTAAAAAAACACAGAAAAATTAATTGCTGAAGACATGATTAGTCTACCCTCTGGTTGATTCAGTCTAGCAAAACAACACACAGGTCTACAGGGATCAGTGAGGTTTGTTACAGAAGGTGCAGCAACATGGTTAATGAGCATGGAGATAAATTAGCACCCTGCCCCTTCATCATCTCACTGGACACAGCAAAATCACTTTGAGGGCTAACTTTTTTTTTAGTTTCTTTTATTTTCAAGATCATAATAAAATTACATCATTTCCCCCTTCCCTTTTGTCCCTTCAAACCCACCCATATCATATGCCCCTCTTGCTGACTTTCAAATTTATGGCCCTTTTTCATTACTTGTTACACACACACACACACACACACACACACACACACACCACATATGCATAGTCCTTATCATTCATCAAAGATATTTCTCTTTGCAATAAACTAAAACAATTACCCAAAGTCACAACCAACCAAAATGAAGAGTTGTGGGTCCAATCCCAATGGATATATCTACAAAATATTCCCACAACTAAGGTTAAATTGAAGAGGGGGCAGAAGGATTCTAAGAGTTAAAAGATCATGGAGTTTGCTGTGAGATTGTTTCTCCAGGTAATATCAGAGACAAATGACTTTTTAATCCAAATTATCTAATATCTATTTCTGTGGAAATCACCCTAGCACACATCACAACGAGCCTTCAACTTGGCCACTACTGTTATTTACAGCATCTCCATTTCACATAACACAGCAGGCAAAACTGCTTTCAAAAATAATAACCATGTTCATTTGGACAAACAAGGAATGGCCTAACCATGTAAAGGCTCAAAAGACCTGATGACAATTAGGGTGGTCACCAATCTGATCACATTGCTTCCTTCAGGCACCCTCTCCATTATTAGTAGGAATCTTAGCTGGGATCATCCTTGTGGATTTCTGGGAGTTTCCCTGGCACCAGGTTTCTCCCTAACCCCAAAATTCTGACCCCCAACGAGACAGCTCTCTCATTAATCTCCCTTTGTGTTCTATCCCTGGTGTGGGAGAATTGTCTGTATTCTGTCAATCATGTATTTTAATAAAATGCTGATTGGCCAGGCAGGAAGTATAGGTGGGTCAACCAGACAGGAAGTAGAGGCGGGGCGATGAGAACAGGAATATTCTGGGAAGCAGGAAGCTCCCTCTGCCATTCCTGCCCAGATCACCGAAGAAGCAACATGTGAGCTGACAGCTGAAAAAGGTACCAAGCCATATGGCTAGCTTAGATCAGAATAATGGGTTAATATAAGCTATAAGAGTTAACAAGTAGTCTGACCTAATGGGCCAATCAGTTTATAATCTTATGGAGTCCTGTGATTGATTTTCTTTGGGGTTTGCCCACTTGTTGGGGTGTCGGGTGGGACAGAAACCCCAACAAACCAGCCCCTCATGCTACATATCCCCAACTTGCCCAACCTGATCCCTCCCACCCACCCTATCCCACATCACCCCACCCCACTCCTAGTTTACCCGGGATATCTCTTTTATTTCCCAGGGCAATGAATGAATCCATCTGAGAGTCCTCCTTATTACTTAGCTGTTCTGGGGTTGTGGATTCTTGCCTACTTATCCTTTACTTTAGACCTAATATCCACTTATGGGTGAGTATATACCATGTTTATCTTTCTGGGTCTGAGTTTCCTCATTCAGAATGATTTTGTCTAGATTCATTCATTTTCTTAATGTCATTGTTTTCTTATAGCAGAGTAATACTCCGATATGTAAATGTACCCACTTTCTTTAGCCATTCTTCGGTTGAGGGGCATCTAGGTTGTCTCCAGGTTCTGGCGATCATGAACAATGCTAAACCTGGAGCATTGGCCCAAATTCTGTATTCAGTTTTGCGATGAACAACTCTAGGAATGAACTATATAAGTGAAGGCCTATGTCATTGATGTCATAGTTATACTTGTATGTTGCAATCAAATGTCCACAAGAATAACTTAAAGGGGAGAATATTTGTTTTGACTGATAGTTTTAGAGGATTCAGTCCATAATTGCCGTCCACCTGTGCTTTGGTGAACCATCGTGGTGGTGGGAGTATGTGGTGAAAGAGACTCTTTGCTCACAGAAGAGAAGAAGCAACAGAGATGGGGTAAATCAAGATACAGCTCCAAGGACATGCTCTGTTACCTTCTTCCTCCCAGGACACCCCACCTGCCACAGTTATGCCATCTGCCAGTGGTCTAGTCAGACTTCCAAACTACCAACGGATTAAAGTATTCATTAAGTTAAAACCCTCATGATCCAACTGCTATTTAAACTGTCCACACAGATTACCCGAAGGTGTTCTTTACTAATCTCCTGGGCAATTGTCATTCAATCAAGTGGACATGCAAACTTAACCAACACATATATAGAAGTATTAGAAAATTGTGTCAATTTTCAAAAGATGGAAGAATTGGTACCTAGAGGCACAGAAAAGGGTATGAGAGGTGACATATCTATTCTCAGATAAATAACCACAGTTACTCCAATTCCTTCTTTGATTTTGGCCCTTCTACTCTCCTGACTCTGTCTTGTCACAGGCCCTATTTTCTTATTCTGCCCTAGGCACTCCACTCCAACCTCAAAGACTCCCTGTCAATCCCAGAACACCACAGGTAGGCACGATCTCTCTTTACGGTCATACTATTAGTTCTTTACATGGACTCTTACATGAGCTCTTCAAGCTCCAGCTTGAAGTTCCTGAGTGTGCCCTCTCAAGTCAGCACGGTCTAGCTACCCACCTGCTCTTGCACTCAGCAGCCAGTGTCTCTATCCCCGCGCCACTGTTGGCTTTGAGCTTTCCACACAGTCTAACTGTTCATCACGTTCATTGTTTGTGGCTTGTCTTGGTCCCTCTCTATTCCCATCTCTCACTAACCAGGAGTTGCTTTCAGTCTGTTTTGCTCACTGTGTATTTTACAAGCCCACACAGTGCTTGGCTCAAACTATATCATCCATATGTTATTTGAATGAAAAAAAGGAAACAAAAATGAGAATAAAAGTATAGCCTATGATTACTCCCAAATCTTGAAGTTGAGCGACTAAGAAATTCATGTCTTCATTCAGAGAAATAGAAAATCAAGTTGGGAAGAGTGACACATACCTGAAACCCCAGCATGAGGATGGATTTGGTAGGGCTAACTGAAAGGTAGAGAAAGTTCCCACAGTATTCCCCTGAGGTTCTGGTGGTACTTAATAACCTTTAGTGGAGGAATTCAAGACTGTTTTTCAGAAATAAAACCAAAACCACATATATACTCCACTTCATATTTATCTTCTCACACACAGAAATTAAATCTGATGAAAAATGAACAAGGAAAGTTTGTAAATGCATTTAAGGCCAAAAGAAAAAGAAGGAAGGGAAGGAAGGAAAGAAGGAAGGAAGGAGCGAAGGAAGGAAGGAGTGAAGGAAGGGAAAAAGAGAGAAAAAAGAAGGATAAAAAGAAAGAGAAGAAAGAAGAAAGAGAAAAAAGAAAAAGAAAAAAAGTGAGAAAATAGTTAGACAAATCCCATAGAACCTCAAAGTAGCATGTAGAAAAATTTCTCAAGCCTAAACTCTGGAAATGGCCCACAGGCCCTGTAAGGATTGGTTTTCTGGGTTTCGTTCTCTTCCCACTGTTCAGCCTGGCCCAGTTAACAGGGCTCTCGACTCACTGGCAGTACCCCCAGCAGACCTAAATTAGCCCCCATTGGCTCCCCAGCCCTTTTCCCCAGCAGAGATGACTGTCAGACTTTGGAACACCAAGTTCTAAGTGGACACAGACTTTGCCACATTTACTGTTTATCATAACCGAGGGTACTGAACAAAGCCTGGCTTAAAGTAGGTGACTAATATTTAGGGATGGAGGGGAAAACATTAACACAAATAGAACCAAACATCTTGGAAGAAAAGTAAAAAAAAAAAAAAGTATTAACAAGAAAGAGAAGAGGAGAAACTCAAAATAGGGCTCTGGCCCCTAAAGAAGAGGCTGCAGTGTGCAAAGAATGGAGCCTGTGAGAACCAAACTAGACAAGCCGTACTGTTTAGCTACAGTGGTGGGGGCTGAAAAGACACTACAAAGAGCTACAGAGACAGGGGCCCATAAAACAGCATGCATTTTCAGGTCTAGAATATTCTTAGCTATTGTAGGTGGGTTCTGATACACATCTTCCCACCGCACTATATTGATTTTCCTCCTTCAGTGGTGACCCAAACTAGAGGGACTATTTAAAACTGCCTGTATTTTCAGAAAGAAAAAAAAAACTTGCCCATGAGTACTTAACAGTGGAAAAATCATCATCACTGATAATTGAGCACTGAGGCCCTTTTTATGCAGTAACATATTTATTTACACAACCATGCACCCAAAAGCATTTTTGGAAGCCCAGAGGCCATGAGTTGTCAAACCTTAACATTATTTAATTCATACTCTTGTCCTTGTTCCCGGTTTCACAGGTTTTGCACAGGATATACTTAAGACATCCAAGAGGAAAACCCAATGTGTATAACATTTTGAAGCTCTAGACTGTGGGTGACATTCTAATTACTAATAATTCTCATGATCCTGACAGAAACCTGCAAATTATAACCTAGATATTTTTGAGATGCCATACATAAGATTATATATGCTCCTGAGGGATTCCACTTAAACAATCATTTTAATTCACCATTAATGCTACTTGTATACTAAAATATTTTAGAATATTTTACTCCTTTTCCCAAGAAGTCCGTATTTGCCATCTCAGTCCATACAACAAAACAGAAAGTGTTTGCCATGTTTTTTGAACTGGTTTTAAACATTACCACTGTTTTTTTTTTTTAATGGTGTTTGTTATACTTAATCTAGTACTAAACAAAGATTTCATTTTGTTTTAATTCTCACATAGGTACCTTAACAGCACTTTGGAGGGAATATTCACAACACGATCATTGGTACTAAACAGCCTGCTATCCCTTCACATCTGGTCAACTCTTCCAACTACATCACTCAGTTCACATGCTGCCCCAAATCCAGGACTGAGTCAGAGGACCTCCTAGGATAGATACAGTCATCATCGGGCCACATGCATCCCTCGCGAGGTGGAGTCCTCACAGCCATACCTGACACCCAGCTCTAGTGTACTAGGTTAGATAGTTTCCTCACCCAGTTATAGTGTACCTGGTGGGTGTGGAGGACAGGAAGTTTCAGATGAGAGAATGTCTATGAACGTATTTGATGAACTACAAAGTTGTACAAGAAGTGTAAAATGCTATTTTTATAGGTCACAATAATAAAAGCCAGTCACCAAACATATTAATTTGCACTTAGCTTGATTTATGGTGAAAGGCAGTCTAAAAGACAGTTTGCAAAGTTCTATCAAAAATTACTAATCTCTCCTCAGAAATTCTTTGTCAGATATTTTACAAAATCTCTTGTCATGGGAAATTCCTGGTTTAATTGGATATATGAGTGTCACATTTTGTTCTGTTAAAGCAGGAAAGTGGAGCCCGGAAGGTTATCAGGGCATTCCGTGAAGCATTTTCTGAACGCAATATGACTGCAGTTGAAACAAAATAACATGTGTGCCAAATTGGACACAGCAATAAACTACTAGAGTACTGAAGGCAGGGGCAGGATCTGAATGCCTAGACTAGACCACAGAAAGATATGTTAACAATGTATAGAGGAAGGGGTAAGGCTGTCATTGGAACTATGGTACAACAGCAGCACTTTAGCTCACTAAAGCTACACAAAGACACAGCACAGGATTAACTATTGTCCCTGTGTTCTATCTTCAGTTACCGCAATGTGCAGGCAAGCACCGTATTTGGTTCCTGTTTTAGCAGTACAATGGACAGAAATTATTTTATGATGAAAACTTCTAAAGAGCTCCTGAATTCCAAGAGACATTTCAATGGCATCCTCTAATCCATACAGAAGATGGCAATGTGTCTGGATAGAAAGTACATAGCATTGCTCTGAAGGCTGTCTGTGACCCCAAAGCAGATCTCCACTTAAAGAAGCTTGGCTTGTGGACACTCTCAGATTGGTAAGCAGATACTAGAGGGCTTCACATATCTCCTGGGTCATAGCAATAAAAAAGATTCCTTCATGCCAGAGAGACAGGTGCTTAGGACTCATTTTGATTTCTCAGCCTTTCTTGTATATTTCTGTGGAACTCATTACCTTGTATTGCAGTTATTTGTGCCTAGACACTAAGAAATAAAGGATAATGTCACCTGAGCACAGATAGAAATCTGATGCAGTGACCGGTTTCTCTCTGGTCAACTGGCGTTTTATCCAAAAGTGATGTTTCCAAATGCTGCCATTGGCCTGGAGAGACTGAAAAGATGGCACCACAGTTAGGAGTTCTTGCTTGTCTTCTAGAGGACCAGCACCCATGTTGGGTAGATCACAATGCCTATAACTCACAACTCCTATAACAAGGGATCTGATATTTTCCTGGGCTCCACTGGCACATGTGTGCACTGGCACCCACCCATCCACTCTAGACACACACACACACACAGAGAGAGAGCGAGACAGAGACAGAGACAGAGAGAGACAGAGTTAAAAAGTAAACATTGGGATACTGTCTTTTACTTTTTCAGCATCTAAAAATTTTGAAATTCCTTTTCAAATTTATGAGACTGAAAGTATATTTGCAAAATTCCATTTACAAAGGGAGGGAACAGGACTTAAAAAAAATAAAAAAAGATACCATCTCAACCCACGATGCAATTAATTGCTAAAACAAAAGAGTCTAGTGATCGGTGACAAAGAGATCACCATTTCAGTTTCTTAATTAGAGAGCACAACCTCCAGCTGATTCCCATCAAAATATAAGCCATTGGAAATGAGAGTCCGTGGAGAGTTATTGAAGGATGAAGGGCTTTCTGTCAGCCGGCTTCCCTGCTCAGCTTCCAGACCTTTCCCACCACAGTTACAGGGAACCCAGCTTGGCCTGTTTTCACTCAACCACATTATTCACACACTAACAATGAGAAAGGATATTATGTTTTAAAAGTCCTGAGAAGTTAGTCACAATAACAGTGTGTTGAGTACTAAGATCTCTGCCTTGTCATACTGTTTGCTATGTGAGAACAGGAAGTGGGAGGCTCATCCAGATGGTGGTAACACAAAATTTTCTTCTCTTGACAAATTGACATGCTTTCCCTTTATAAGCACTGTATTTTATGTAACTAACATCACCTGTGAGAAAACTCAGAGGCAACTCTGTATCCTCCTTGAAGTACCAGTGTAGGCAGAAGTTTCTGTTCCACCCAGTCCCACAGCCATTCAGTCCCAAACAAACACACAGAGGCTTATATTGATTACAAACTGTTTGGCCTATTATCTCAGGCTTATTATTAGCTAGCTCTTACAACTTAAATTGACCCATAATTCTTATCTATGTTTAGCCACGTAGTTTGATACCTTTTCTCAATGAGGCATTCTCATTTTGCTTCCTCTGCATCTGGCTGGTAACTGACTCTCTGCCTTTCAACTTCCCAGAATTCTCCTAGGCTGGTCACCTCACCTATACTTCCTGCCGGGCCACTGGCCAATCAGCATTTTATCAAACTAGTAAGAGTGACAAATCTTTACAGTGTATAAAAGCATTATCACTCAACAGTCCCAGCTTGAAAGAAGAATCCCATGGGATGGACCTGTTCTTAGATATCAATTACCTTCTCTTCCTTTTTTTCTTTCTCTCTCTTTTTTCTTAATTATTCAAGTTAACATGGGTTTCATTATGGCAGTTTGTACACACATGTTCATTTTCCTTTATTCTAATTCATCCTCCTCTTCTGCTCCCCTCTTCTGCGGTCCCTTGGCCTTTTCTGGTTGGTTCTATTCCTTATACCAGATAGTTCCCTATTTTATTTTCATTGTCTTGTGTGACTGCATGTAAACTTCACGTTCTTTTTCTTGGTAGGGTGGTTATTTGCTGGAGGATACTTCTCTTGCACTCTGTAAAGATTTGTCACTTGTACTGGTTAAATGCTAAATGGCCAATAGCCAGGCAGGAAGTATAGGCAGGTTGACCAGACTAGGAGAATTCTGGGAAAAGGAAAGACAGAGAAACAATCACAAGCCAGATGGAGAAGAAGCAAGATAGGAATGTCTTACTAAGAATGGTATCAAGCCACATAGCTAAATGTAGATAAGAATTACGGGTGGTTAACTTAACTTGTAAGAGCTAGTTACTAATAAGCCTGAACAATAGACCGAACAGTGTATAATTAATATAAGCCTCTGTGTGTTTGTTTGGGACTGAATAGCTGTGGGACAGGGTAGGACAGAAACTTTCATCTACAGTTACTTATTAATTGAATATATATAGCTGGTGTTTCAAGCTGAAAACCAGACATAACTAGGTCACCTGAAAGGAGAATACTAATTTTCTAAAAATGTATAAATTATAAGATTAAAAATCTTAACAATATTTAGCATTTTCTGATATTTCAAAGATATATAAGTGTGCCTGAAAAGTTGATGATACAAATTATAAGTTTATAATTGATAGTAAAATATGAGTCTATAACAAAAAATACTGATTTTTTTGTTTTTACTTCTTAATGAACATATGTCAATAATTGTAAAATGCATATGATGTTACTGAGTACTTGATTGTATGACAAAGAAGGCTTCACCTATATTAAGAAAGCATACACCCAACTACAAACCATAACCTCATTAGTCATGGGAAGGAGCCAATGCTCGTCAAGCAGGCCTCTTCCCTCTTTGTAAAGCACAAAGAGAGGCATATGAACCACAGCATCAGTTGTCAGCTGCACTTGCTTCTCATTAGATTCTTCCTAACCATTGATTTAGGTGGCTGAGAACAGACCGCTGCTGTCACAAAGCACCACAGTGCAAAGGCTGAAAACAGTCCAATTGTGTCCTGTGTGAGACCTGTGGGTCGGAATCCTGGCTGGCGGTGAGGTGTTAGCAGAGGCAACTCCAAGAGCTCTTGAGAAGTCAGTTGTGTTTTCCCACTCGACTCTCATACCCACCACTCCCTGTTTGTTACCACCATTTCCCATTCTGATTGAACTGAAAATAGATGAAGGACTTATTTGGTGACGGCCGAGAGTAAGAAGTCCTTCTGTAGCCTCACGTTCTTTGTCAGATGCTCTCTGCCAAGCCTCGGCTGCTGGCAAATGCAGACAGCTGCATCAGCGCCTCTAGCTATGGCAGGAACTAAGAAGCCCTTCTCTATCCCTTGCCAAATGAGATCCTAAGGAACATCAGCCAGGACTCTACCACAGTAGCTCACACATAGTGAGATGTGCCAAGGGAACAAACCTACAGCTTAAAGCTAGAAAACACAATAAGACAGGGAAGGGAGGAAGGGGAGGAAGAGGAGGAGGTGGTAGGGTAGAGGGAGGGAGAGGAGGTGGTGGTGGTAGACGTAGGAGTGGCAACTAACCAGACTCTACATTCAGAATTCAGGTCAGTAGAATAAGGCAAAAGCACAGGAGGGGGAGAGTTGACCCATGAAAGGGAACCTCCTGCTTCTGTTGCACAGACAAACCCCATATCTGCTCTCACCTAAGATTATACAAGAAATAAACATAAAGAAAAGTAAAGCCCCAACATGTTGAAGCTCAGAAAATCACTTTTAATTTGGTGGAAGGAAATAAAGTTAAAAAAGCAAGTCGTGCGGTATCTTTTAGTGAACTGTGATCTTTGAAAGTCAGTCTTGTAACTAAATGTTCAAACGAATTACACTCACTGGGGAAGGCTGGCACCTGTCATGACTGCACAGCCCCAGAGCGCGTGAGAAGCGACGGCATGGAAGAGGGGTGTGAAGGGATCTGACTTACGGGAGGGCTGTAGCAGGCTTTGCTTATATTCATTTCAGAAAGTACAAAAAATTTAGTAAAATAGTTTTCATAAGTATTTAATACTGACAACATGTAGGATATAAGACACTTAACGTAAAATATGATCCCCTTTCATATGGAGAATGAATGTTCTTTTTCTGAAAAGCTATTTTCCTGAAGTCTTAGTTTTTAAGGACATAAAAAAATACTGTCTCCAAAATAGGCCTTCATTTAGATTATTAAAGTCCCATATATATAAATTGTATTAATATAGCCAATTCAACAAGCCATCAAGGCCCGCTGTGATTGGATAATCAACATTTCCTAGTATCCTGAAATAAGCATATCTAATTGCCCTGTTTTAGAAGCCAGGTGTGGTGGCAAATAAATTATTCCCAGCGCTCAGGAGGCAGAGGCAGGTGGATCACATCAGCTTGGTCTACATAGAGGGTTCCATACAAGTCAGGGCTACACAGTAAGACGGTGTCTCAATGTGTGTATTAGGAGAGGGTCGCAAGACCCTTAGAGTAGTCGACTGACAAACTGGGTTCTGGACACAGCTTTTCTATAAAAATAGGACTCTCAAAGTCATTTAAACCCCTTTTGGCTG
The DNA here is from genome assembly GCF_982192425.1 of Myodes glareolus. Taxonomy (NCBI): domain Eukaryota; kingdom Metazoa; phylum Chordata; class Mammalia; order Rodentia; family Cricetidae; genus Myodes; species Myodes glareolus. The sequence goes on along the minus strand of NC_142033.1, from coordinate 17,576,150 downwards.
TTTCACGATCTGAAAAAAAAAATCACGAGGATTTGACTAGGTAATCGCAAAAATAGCTTCCAATTCAATTACTCTGTTATTTAAATTATATTCCGGCATGAAAGGTCCTAGGAAAGACATGCATTTGAAAAACTGCCCCCTGCCAATATCCCAAGATCCACTTACTCCCATAATAAATAACTGAAATATGACTATAAGACTAATATAATTAACTCCTAAAGTAGGTCACACATGCTAGCATGCCAAAGAATTTAGGTTCCAACCTCAGAGACATTTCCATGTTCCAAACTCCAGAGTCTGATTCAGAAGGGCTGGGCTGGGCATCAGACATCTGCAGCTTTAACCAGCGCTTTGCAGGCTGCAAGCACTAGTGGTCTGAAAATAACAGCTTGAGGAAAGGGCCTCAAAAATCAGATGCCAGTCGAAATGAACCTTAGATGTATGCGCTCCTAAATCTGGGGCCAGGGCACCCCTCAGGGGTAGAGGGACTGCCTCTCGTGTTCCATTCCTGCCACCCCCAAAAATATAAAACCAAATTTGAAGGTGACTACTTAAAGGAAATGTGAAGAGATGGAATCTATGAATTAAAGTCAAGGTAGTACTTAGATGTGCAATAGCGATCTGCTAAATAGATAATAAATACTACATGTATTTCGGAGGGGTTTAAGTTTATAGAATGACTCACGGTGTCTTAAATTAATAGTTTCAAAAAATTAATAATCATTTCTTTTCAAGACAAGGTTTTCTCTGTGTTGCTCTGGCTGTCCTGGAACTTGCTCTGTAGACCAGGCTGGCCTCTAACTCATAGAGATCTGCCTGCTTCTGCCTTCTGAGTGCTGGCATTAAAGACATGCACCACCACTGCTGGGCTAATAATCCTATTTTTATGCAGCAAGAAAATGTCTATCAACAATTGTCATAGGAAATACAACTTTACACATTCTATTAAAATAATATAAAAAAACCTTAAAATGTAAAATAACCTAAGCATTTATTTCAGAAACTATTTTAAATAGCATTAATACATATATGGCCATTATAAGACTTTATTAACATATATCAAATATATCAAGTGAGCTTCATTAGGAGATTTTAATAAATGTAGATACTGTACTGTGTCCGCATTCTTGTTACCCATTCCAAACCTTCATTAATCATGGATACTCATGATGAGTAATTATTAAGCCTTGGGTTGACCTCTATAGTCCCTATGGAAACACATCAGGGCCAGAGTCACTGGTTTTAGAAAGCGGTGCACGGCATGAAGAACTCCTCGTGTGCCTCAGGAAATCATTTTGAAATAATTAGAATATTTTCAGAAAGAGGAAAAATAATTTGCAAGATTAATCCTGGATGAGAGTCAGCAACAGAAGTAAAACAGAGGCAGGCATATTTGACAGTACGGAGGTTCCATTTGTAAACAAGAAATCATTCTAGAGCAGATAAACTCCTCATGAAGCTTCCTATTTTCTATCTGCTGCTGCATAGATCAGGGTATGCAACACATAAGGTAATCCCACACCAGGGGGTCAACATGCGAGCGTTCTTCAAATGTATTTTTTTTTTCTGGTTTCTCCAGACAGGGTTTCTCTGTGGCTTTGGAGCCTGTCCTGGGACTAGCTCTTGTAGACCAGGCTGGCCTCAAACTCACAGAGATCCACCTGCCTCTGTCTCCCGAGTGCTGGGATTAAAGGCGTGCGCCACCACAGCCCGGCCTGTTCTTCAAGTGTAAATTAATCACTCAGAGCTCTCATCTGGGTACAAATTCAGATTCCTGGCCTATTGTCTAGGTACAAATTGTGATTTCTGGTCTAAGTTTCCACACATATTCTTAATGAAAAAATTGGGTATGTGGTATATGTGCTGGGCACACCCCCAGCCCCCAAGAAGCCTAAGGGGAATACCTGTCCCTTTCCTTCTCACTCCCCACTCTATCTTCTGAGACGGACTCTCACTAAATAGTCATCTCTTTGTTAGGCTACTCTGACTAGGCAGTGAGCATCTGTCTCTGCTCCCCTACACTCTACGTACTAGGCACACTAGGCCAGACCTGGCTTTCCCAAGGGAACTGGGGGCTTGAACGCAGGCTCTCTTACTTTCATAGCAAGTATTCTTACTTACTGAGCCATGTCCCCAACTCTGAGATTAAACAGTTCTAACAAATTCCAAAGGAATGCAGCGGCTTCTCATCCTTGGGCAGCACACTGAGTACAGCCTCGGCATCTCCACCTGAGACCATGGAGACAGCTCCTGCAATGTAAACCTACCAGGTTCTTCGCCTCTCCCAGGTGAGACAGCCATGGCTGGAATACTTAAATTGTACTGTGTAAGCCAGTTTAACGACTCCTCTTTTCATATGTGTATTCATCCTATCAGTTCTGGTCCTCAAGAGAACATTACCCACATAAGTCAATATCTGTGTCGGAATTCCTAGGTGTGGTACCTGCATCTGTAATCCCAGTGCTCTTATAAGGAGGTGTGTGACTGAACAAGAGAATCCCAGAAGCTCTCAAGACAGCTAGCTTAACGTACACCATAGGAAACAACAAAGAGACCGTGTCTTGGCATGTGAAGTGAGCATCTGACCTCCACATGTGGACTTGAGGTAAACACACACATACACACACACACACACACACACACACACACACACACACACACACTCATGCACACATACACTCAAAAAGATAAAAAGGAAATTAACTAATGGATTTTAGAAACGTAAGCAATGATAATATTTTAGTACTAAAAGCAACTAATAAAGAGGACAGTATAACTGTGAACAGGGACATCTTGTTAGCTCATTTTTCTTATTTCCTATTAATGGCACCAGTGATCAACAATGGAATGACTGAGTTTCTTTTCTTTTGTATTTTATACATATATCACCAGAGTATTGAGTTTATACCCCCCCAAAAAAAGTGGTGCACGGCATGAAGAACTCCTTGTGTGCTTCAGGAAATCACTTTGTAATAATTAGAATATTTTCAGAAAGAGGAATAATAATTTGCAAGATTAATCCTCAGACACCAGTTTCTACTTTGGATGAGCATGAACCTAAATTGGAAGGCTATCAGGACTTGTTCTTTCAGTGAAATCCATGTTTGTTTAAGAGCACTGATCTTATAAACAAATGCCAAATGGCTAGTCCGGGCCTAGTTTACAGTACTCAGATATGCTGCCTCTGATACTTCTTATGAAAGAAACAGTCAAGTTTTAACCAAAGCAGACCTGACCATTACTGTCAACTCCTGAACAAAAGCCACACCCTGCATGCAAGCCTCCAGGCTGGCCTACTGTGAATGCCAAAAGCTCCAGGAAAGCCCAAGGCAAATGAAAAGACTGATCATCCTCTGTGCATTCCATTTTAAGAATCACAGTACTAAAATCATGATCAAAAGATCAGCTGATGAAACAGCCAAATGTCGAGTAACAACTATTATGCCTTCTAGAACCTCAAGGTGCCCTAGCTCTTGCCTGTGTTCCAGTCGCAGAATATTCAATAGCAGTAGAATGGTTTGAAATCAACAGGACCTCAGCAGTACACATCTAAGCTCCCAAGGTAAAGGCTTGATGTTATATTGGGCAAAGTCAAAATTAAGCTATATTTAATGTTTTGTGGTTTGGGACCTTGGGGTTAAGCCAATGTAACTTAATAAGTAGCTGTTGAAGCATATTATTTTTAAAAGAAAAGTAATACATGGAATTTCATAAAGTATTTTTTCACGAAGTACAATCAAAGGCTTACTCTTACAGTAATTCATTGTCTTGTGCAACAACTAGCACTATTTAGTTTCCTGCAAAATAACACGCTATTCAAAACCCTTACTGAATAAAGTATATTAACTCTGCTTTCTGATATTCAAGTGCCAAACCACACGATTCGCCATCCCTTTAGCTCCTTTCAAATGAAACTAGGTATGACTAAGTCATTAGTCAAGTAACGCGGTCATCTGTTTCCACAATTTTCCCTTCTTTGAGATGATCTGCTTCTTAAATGTTACATGTGTGTATATATGTGAATCTGCATGTGTGCAACAATGGCAAGTCTGATCTTTCAATAATTCCTAGAATTAGAAATATCATGTTTAGATTAGATTGTATTAAGAAATCACCACTGTAACCAACGGCTTTCTTTTGTATAACATACTCAACATTATTGAGTTGGCAACAGACATACATTTCAAGTTCAAAACATTTTTCTTACCATCTTTCTCACAAAATTAAATGTGTACCTACAGTTGCTATGTTACCAGCATGATCTTTACCTTGGCATACTAATATTGTTTAAATAAATCACTCTCTGCAAAGATGTTTGCCGAAACCTTAAAATATATTTCCAAAAGCAATAATCCCTACAAAAAAAATGTGACTCTCATATTGCAGTTTTCCTGTTTTGGTTATATTTTTACGTGTGTGTGTGTGTGTGTGTGTGTGTGTGTGTGTGTGTGTGTGTGTTGTGTAGGTCAGAGGTTTCTGTCAGGTGTTTCCCTCAATTTTTCTCCAGTATACTGCTTGAGACAAGGTCTCTCAGTGTACCTGGACCCAGCCAATTCTGCTAGACTGGCTGACAAGCCCCACGGGTCCTCTGTCTCCATCTCTTCAGCTCTGGGATTACGGGCATGTGTTGTACAATCTTGGTCCTTCTATAAATGCTGGAATCAAACTCACGAGCTCATATTGGCACAGTAAGAAATTATCCCACCAAGCCATCTTCCCAGTTCTTGTTTTTATTCTTCAATTGCCTTCAACCTCACCAAAAAGGCATTTGTGAATATGAAAAGATTATGCCCAGTAGCAACAATGCAATTTCAGAATACAGACTAACATTGAACAGTTTCCCCTACTTCAATCAATGCTAAATGATGTACAATGAAATGCTTTTATAAATATTATAAGCTTCTCAATTTTGATAAAGCCTACTTGTTATTGCATAGAAGGATAATTATGGGACAATAATAAAAAAAGGAGCCAAGCCAAGCAAATGAAAGCTGAATTTTATGGTGTTTTTCAAACATACTGCACATGAGAAAGAATGATCTGCCTCATAATCATGCAGCAAATTCTGATAGAGACTTATCCCTAAATGGCAATTTGGATGGCTGATTTATAGAAAAGATGCCACACCCACATCACACTGGTTTCTCAAAAGCTTAGCTTGCTCCTCACCAAGGCAGTGAAATTCTTGAAGTCATTTCACTCCTTGAAAATGCCATGGGTTTCTTTCTTGAAAGATGCAATCTGAGCATTTTAGCTCCACAGATGATGTTCTCTGAGTCCCAAACCACTGACTTCCTGCCAAGTCACTCTTCCAAGAAGTTGGCTTGGCATGTCTTTCTGCACCTGCCTCCATCAGATGCCCAGTCCCACCTTCTGCATCAGCCCGAGCAACCTCCGCAGGCAAGCACACGAAAATATGTTCCTTTTGGACATACGTCTGCTTCTTGCAGTACAGACTAGATCCAGCACAGTGCAGCCAAAGAGTTACACAAGGTGAACGGATGCAAATGACTAGAGCCCGGGCAGAGTCTTCATCGACAACCAAGAGCAAAAGAATTTCACGGAGTCTCAAAGAGAAGGAAAACTTTCCAATATCAATTTCGACTTTAATTAGAAGTCTAGGAAAATGGTATTTGTGTTTTTAACTTAAAAATTAGCATTTCATAAAATGATGCATATATCTTAGGAGTTCAGAGAACAGATTTTTCATAATTACAAATACTTGGGTGACCAACACTGAATACAGTTTGATGATACGCAAGTACTTTCAGCATGTTCAAATCAATTTCTCCCTTGACCCAAGCAGCTATTTCCTGAGTTTCTAATAGCATAGATTATTTTGTCTATTAATCAAACCATAGCATATGCAGGCGTTTTATCTGCACTAGTTTTGATAGTCTCTACCCTGTGCGGTGGATCAGTAGTTACTTCTCACTGCTGAGCATCATACCATCATGTAAATGGAACATGTTTCAGGATTTTACTGATATTTTGTATATCTTCTTTGTGAAATATTAGTTTCAACATTTGCCCATTTATAAAATGGAGATCTTTCATGTTTTCATTTATGACATAAAGAAATTCTTTAAATGATAGTTGATACAAAAGTCATTTGTCAGAGAAAGGAAAGGAGGGTGGAGGGCAGGAGGGGGAACGGAAGGATGTACCAGCCTGCATCTGCATCCTTCTCTGTAATTATACCTTGTTCAGTTAATAACCTAGTAACTCACTCATCTTGAGAGCTGGGAACAGGAAGTTATTGCCACCACTTGCTTCCCCACAGATCTCTGCCTACTAATTCTCCTCAGTCACAAAAGGTCAGCACACCAAGACTGTCCCCTTTAGAGCAGCCAGTTCTTCTATATCCTTCATAGCCTACCAATACCATTGTACTGTTATGTCTTCACTCACTCATTAAAACAAACCATAGCCCACCTTGTTGCACAGCTCTCACGTGCCCACTGTTCTGCTAGGGGGCAGGTTCCTAAGATCATGCTTCCTTCACCATCAAGCTTCCTTCCAAATGATAGAAATGTCTATCTACAGCTAAACAGTGATTCAGCTGGCAGTAATTTTTATCTCATCTCATTTGGTACCATTGTAAATAATATTCAGAATTTCCTATCTTAAAAGATATAGTAGCCAAATCCTTGTTCATAGTCGCTTCGCTGTTAGACACTCAGGCACAATATGTCTTAAATAAATTAATATCATTTTTACAGATACTATTTCCATTTGTGGGAATGTGAAATCCCAAAAGCACTAAACAAAGTAAGAGAGGAGGGAAAAGGAGGCAGGAGAAGATGGACAGAGAGGGAGAAAAAGAAAGGGAGGGAGAGAAAAGGACGGAAAGAAGAACATACACACACAGTTCAGTTCCTTCTCAGATTTCTAAGCCAATGTAAACTATTTGCCGCTGCCTTCATGGAAGTTGCAATGGTGAACTAAGGAGGCACAAAGGTCATAGTGAATGAAGTATTATAAAAAACGTATTCCTCTCTTGACTTCAAAATTATAAACACTAAGTTGGCAGCTGTCACAATGATCCTCAGAATATCTAAGGATAACCATCAAACACCTCAAGGACGTTTTCCAACTTAAACCTGAACCTGGATTGATAATTACCATCTGTTGAAAAGGCAATGTATTCACATGTGTATTTCTCAAACTTGTGAAATCTAAAGATTTATTTGTACTGACATATTGCTGAGTTTCTTCCATTCGTGTGTGTGTGTGAGTGTGCATGTGTGTTGCATAAATACATTTTAAAGAACTAAGGGGTCAGCTAACAGAGTCTTATATTCCTGAATGTTATAGCCAATAAAACGAGAGCCTAGTATAACCCCACACATTACGTGAGACTGAAGGAAGCTCAGGGACACAGTTCCACATAACACTGAGCAGGTAACAAGGGAAACCATCTAAAACCACCTCCAATGAACACGGCATAGATGGATGGGACTTTGTTGAGCCATTCCCTGGAATAGAAAGAAATGGTGATCTAATGGATATGCAACAGAAAACAACCTTGAAAAGCAAAAGAAGCTGTCAGAAATAGCTACACTATGGGATTCTATTTCTACAAAATGTCTAGACTTGACAAATCCAGAGACCAACAACAGATGGGTGGTCTCCTACAGTAGAAGAAAGAGGATGAGCTAGAGGAAATGGAAAGTATTGTTGCTGGGCACAGGGTTTCTGAGATGATATAAAACTGTTCTAAAGTTGATTTGGGTGGTGGATGAACACTTAGAGAAGATACTAAAAGCTACTAGATTTCAAGGAGATGAATTGGAGATTGTCTATGTTATAAATCTCTATAAAGCACTAGAAACAAATACTGCCTCTGCTGGATAGGCTTATATCAACTTGACACAGGCTGGAGTCATCTGACACAAGGGAGCCTTGACTCCATAATATCTTCATAAGATTGGCCTGTATGCAAACCTGTAGAGCATTTTCTTAATTCGTGATTGATGTGGGATAGCCCAGGCCATTGTGTGTGGTGCCATCCCGGGGTTGGTAGTCCTGGATTCTATAAGAAAGCAGGCTGAGAAAGGCATAAGGAACAAGCCAGTAAGCAGTCACAGCAATCATAACCCTAACTAAGGCAAAGGATACCCCGCGAGGGTACAGAGAGCATGGAATGGGTATGTCTCCCATTTATGAAGTGTACATCTGGGAGGGCATCGAGGGAGGTGACCCAGGAGGAAGAGTGCTTCTCCTGAATTCAGCACCACAGACTAAACGCAGTGTATCTCAGGCAACCAGCACAGTCAACAGAATGTTGTGAAAATCTGGGGCGGTTTCTCCACCCTCTTCACACCTACAGTGAAGTTCGCCATTCTCAGTAATGGGCATCCAGAGGACACAGTTTTAATGCATTTATTTTCAGGGATTGAAATGAAAGAGATTCAACAAGGCTGAAAAGTCACTTTTCTCAGTGAGACATCGGGAGCATTTGGGTGTCTGCCATCGACTGACAGAAGACTCGAGTGAACTGGAATATATTAAAGTATGGGCCACAGAGTTTTGAGCCTTGTGTAACGGAAGAGCGAAGGAAAAGGGCTTAAAACTGGAATGGGTTTGCCATGTCAGATCAGGAAGTTATGTGGTAGAAGCTACCTGGTTGATTCAGCAGTTCAGCTTGACCTCAGGGACCCCAGGATCTTCAATCCTTTTACATTGCGTCTCTGAATTCCAGTGGTGTCGCTCATAATGCTGGCAACATCTGGTCTGGGTTCCAACTACTAGCAGAATCACCCCCACTTTGGTGGGTAAATCAAAGAAGAGGAGGGCACAGAGGCGTGTTTCCCCATTTCTCTTTGTAATCAATGAGAAGGCTTTGCAAGTGTCCTCTACCAATTTCACTGTAGAGCAGTAGCCCTCAACCCATGGGTTGTAACCCCTTTGGGGTTTACTATCAGATATCTTGCATATTTGTAATTCATAACAGTAGCAAAATTACAATTATGAAGTAGCAATGAAATAACTGTATGGTTGGGGGTCGCCTGTATTAGCATTAGGGAGGCTGAGAACCCACTGCTGTAGATTCTGTCAGAATTCCATCACCTGTCCATACTTCAAGCAATCCTTGGCAAAGGGCATGAGACCTTCAAGAGCATCCTATGCTGCTCCTGATTTGCCTATAGAGCTGGTCAAAGCAGGTCATCTCCCTAAGCTCACTGGAGCATAGAACAGTGAACAAAACCAGGAAGGAAGAAGGGGTCAAACCCTCACCTACTTCAGGGTGATCACACTGGTGTGAGGTATGATGTGGGATTCCCCTCTGTATTCTGTGAATATGATTGATTAATTAATAAAGAAATTGGCTTGGCCTGATAGCATAGGGTAGAGCTAGGCGGGTGTGTGTGTGGGGGAACTAAAGTGAATGCTGAGAGAAAAGGGGTGGAGTCAGGGAGAAGCCATGTACCCTCGCCAGAGACAGACTGTGGAACTTTACCCAGTAAGCCACAGCCTTGTGGTAATACACAGATTAATGGAGATGGGTTAAATTAATATGTAAGAACTAGCCAATAAGAACCTAGAGCTAATAGGCCAAGCAGTGATTTAATACAGTTTCTGTGCGGTTATTTCAGGTCTGAGCTGCCAGGTGGCTGGGAAACAAACAAGCGGCCTCTTACTTCAAAGGTATTAACTCCCACACAGGACAACAACAAAGGTGTAAGCAGCGTGTGCTGGAGGAGGCTCTGATACCGTATCTCTGCTTCATTACTGACTTGAAGCTGATAAAAACTGTGGCTCTCAAACAATATGTTCTAGACAAATTCACAGGATAGTCATCACTACACTACTCAGAAAGTCACTACATGTCTCAGTAAAGGCAGAAACATTTATGACTCAGGCTTCGCTCTATGGTTAGAAGGCTGAACTAGCTAATATAAAATTCCGTATATTCCTTCTCGAATTTGGCTGAATCACTCATGTAGAACACTTGCCCATAACCTCCTCCCTTCTCCTCTGCAAATCTGCCAACTCAAACTTAAAACCTACAATTGATGTTTTTAAATACCAAGAAAAGAAACAAAGAGTAATTTTCATAAGTGAAAGAGTCTTTTGCATGACTCACACAACAGAGTGAAGAAAGCAAATTCAGTCTAAAGTCATTCTAAACACGAGTGTTAGTTTCTGTTTCTCTCGTGTTCTTTCCTCCCAGCTCCACACTCATCAACACATGCAAATGCTCCTAGGTCTAATTACAAGACCAGACTACAGCTCAGACTCGGGCTCTGGACCCGGCCAGACTTTAGCAAATGAACACCAGTATCTGAGAATTCCTAGTGCTTTCGCTCTGCTGTTCTTCTTGGGGCACCATGAACAAGCAAAAGGAGCAGGCTGCAGAAGGTGATATTAAGAAGTGGGAGGAGCCAGTAATGTCCAATCACAGTCCGGTTCTTCCTCTCATTTCCCTTCTGACCTATTTTTGTGCAGTTTAGTATGGATTACCCAGAAGAACACAATTGCAATCCGCATTGACTTGACTCTCTGAGCAAAGCTTCAGCCAGCTGCAAGTGTGGTTAGGAAGCCCTTAGGCAATGACAGCATCCTCTCAATACCACATTAGAAAATTACTTTAATGATGTGTATGTGATAGCTCTCAGGTTTTTCTTGAGTTCAGAACTAAGTGAGGGTGAAAATGAAAGGACCTAAAGAGCCCATGATGGCTCCACTACATCTTAGCCATTTTTATTTTTTTTCACCTACTTGTTTTGCAGCAAATTGTTTAACACAATGAAGGACAATTGGGTTGAAAGGCAAAATTGGCGACCCAAAGCAGTAGGTGTCAAATACTATAATTATCTTTGCATCTAGAAGGAAAGTAGAGAGATACTCACATAGGTCATGCCCACAAAATGTACCCACTTATCTCTAGGGACCAGGAGAGCCTACCTTAGTGTCTGCCAAACACATCACATTGCTACTTACAAAGTTTCCACCAAAGACTCTGAACCTATTTTTTTCTACAAGTAATTTTAAGAAAACTTCAATGGGGACTTCTATTATCATCTCTCTTCCTACTTTACCTGTCTGTCCTGTATCCACTTTTCTGTGGCCCTCACTTATCCACAAGGGTGTGCTCCCAGGACCCCAGTGAATGTCTGAAACCATAGAGTGTACGTAACTGTATAAGTACATGTGTGTTTGTCCTAATACACACACACTCACAGTCAAGTTTAATGTGTAAATTACACACAGTAAAGCGAATAATAAAATAGAATGGTTTTAACAGTGCACTGTAATAAATACTATTTACCATTTATTGATTATATCTGAAAGTTTTCATTTAATATTTTCGCCACATTTGATCAATAACTAAGAGTAGGAGTCATGAAGACAAAGGTGAGATTGCATTCTTCATCCAGAGGAAGCTCCAGAATATAAGGCTATTCAAGGCTCTGTATTTGTATGGGTTCTTTCTAAGCTCTAGGGAGGGTACTATCATTGTCCTTACGCCATGATGTATATTTTATGCTTAAATTTGCAAAGATGAGACAGTTTCATATCAGTTGCTTAAGATGGCTATAGTTTTACTCTTGCTTTCCTTCTACCACATCTGTCCTGGTTTGGAGGAACAATAGTCGGCAGTTTGGAGATTTGCACATGTAGGAACTAAGCTTGGAATACATTTAGGTTAGGTAGGGTTGGGTGAGACACATCCCTTTAAGAGCTGAGTTGATGCAAAGTCTGCTTCCTTGCCATCAGTCACTCCATGAGTGTTGAGCTCATAGGTAAGTCCTGCCAATCTACTCTAGAATATTCCAAACACATTGTTTCCATCTCTCTCAGTCCTACAACAGACCCAGACTGTCACATCACACCTGGGAGTCCAGGACCTCCTTAGAGGGTCCTCCTCCCTCTTGTCTCTATGAGCAAGGCGGGTTCTCCTTATAAAGCAGAGCATACAATCTCACACATTGGTTGGAAACCCTCTGGGGCTTCACTATGTAATGGTTAAAGATTCTGCCTTGCATTCCAATCTAGGTCTGGCCTCTCCCAGTGCATTTGACTTTGTATTCTGGCACTTCCCCCGATGCTCACTGATCTCAGTGGTTTCCTCTAACTGAAATGCTTTGCTCCCTAATTCTCCTGATTTCCCACACATCGGCCACTTTACCTTCAGTCCTTGACCTTCGTGTTATCTCTTCCTTGCCAGGCATCCTAGGAAGGACCCAGTCACTCCTTATCAAATCAGCCTGGTTTATAGGCATCGCTTTGCCTTCTGTCAGTGGCATGGTGTTCTTGACTGCTTAGTGGTTTACTGTATCTCCCTAGAAACCTCATCTGTCTTCTTTAGCATGGAAGTTCGTCTACCCAGAAATGCAACCTGGAATGTTTTCCCTGGTCCTTAGTACATTTTAATGGAAAATGATACCAACAACTGAGGTGAAGTCACTGTATGACTCTCCCCAAATCTCCAGTACTTGCTCCATCACAACTGAGTATTTTACCATGCTCATGGAAAGGCAGTGATTGATGACCTCAGAGAATAATCCCTAGGCTTTCACTAGGGAATAAATACTCATAAAGCTTGTTGTGATTGTGTACCACTTAAGAATGTCTGTGGTAAACTATAATCCATGGTCAAATGCAAAATCGATGAGATTTCTCCCAGGTCCATTCAAGTTGGCTCTACCATCCAACACTCTCTTTCATCCGCTTGGCTAGAAAGTACCTTGGTGATGGTTTCAACAGTGAAAGCAGGCAGATAAACATCAGTGTGTAAATGGTCCTACCCACTGTTACCCTAGAGAAAGAGCGGAGAGGAGGAGGAATGGGAGGAAGATGGGAGGAAATGGCTGGAAGGAAGGGAATAAAGGAAAGGAAGGAAAAAAGAAAAGGAAATAAGGATATGAATGAGGAGGCTAAAGAAGGGAGGATAGCATAAAGGGGAAAGAATGAAGCAGACAAGATGCTCCAGAAAAATCATCAAACAGGGCAGCATTTATTTGCCTGTAGAGATCAGCTGCAAGCAAAAGAAAGGATACATACTCTTTTCTGGAACCATCTACAACCCTTTCAGACTGTCAAAGCCTCTTGCTAGCCAAAGAGGTTGGCCAGGTGTCCACAACTGTAAAGGATCAAGTCTGACCCAATCCTGGCTGGAATTACAAATTCCTGAAGTCAAGAAATACCTAGAGCAAAGTGAATGCCTGGCCAGAGTGAGTTCGAGCTACTCAGAGCAGATGCGGCAGGGTGGGAGGGGGGATCATGAAAAAAAAAAAAAAGACAGATTTCTCAATAACATCTGAGGCCATTTATTACTAGCAGACTCCAAAATGGTAGCAAACCATGAGTGTAATAGATTAGCAATCAAAGAAAATATGCAAAAGCTAAATTTCAAAAGATAGGCGTGGAAGCACAGTGGAAAAGCTAGCACTGGTCTGGAGCCAGCACACTTAGAAGTAGGGCCAGCACCACTTCATGACGTAAATAGAACATTTTCAGACCCAGAACTCTGTAACTACAGACACAGCACAACGACACTGGAAGGAAAAAGAGAGTTTGTTGGATTAAGCGGTCCAAAATCTTTTTCTAAAATTTGAAGGAACAAAACCAAAGCCAAATCCCAGTATGTTTTGAATAAGGGTTTTCAAAAGTCAATTACAAAGTATGCAGATGAAGGAAATATAATCTACCCATTGTGCTCATATGTAAATGAGACGTAGTGGGGGAATTCTAGACAATTAAACAGCAAAAATCTTTAAAGCATAATTATGAAAAGTGATAACAAGAATTACATTTCACTTAAATCTTACAAGGCATTAGCCAGGTACAAGTTTTACAATCTGTCATCTACATCACAGTAGAATTGTGCTACGTCATATGCATGTCTATTCCTCATTAATGCAATAAAGACAGCAATGCATTTTAACAGCCACCATTCTTGCATGTGAGACAAGAAAAAAAGTACGGGGTGGGGGTTTCATAAATCTATTTTTCTTTCTCATAGAGAAAAGTATTCCACATATCTCAGAAAAGTGCATACAAGATACCTGAGTGATATAGACCTGGTTTTGCTTCTAAATGCATTCATCTGCTGAAGCTGCCACTCATGGCCAGGTGACTTGGTTGCACTGGCAAGGAGGACCAGCCTTTGGACTGCCTCAGCAACCAGCCCTAGTCCCACATTCAGGTTTCTGGATAAAAAGCATTCAGTGCTGCTTAGAGTCAGGTATGAAGCTCTGAGCCTGGTATGGGATGGAGCTGAGATTTGAATACTGGCAGCCTGGTCATCCCCACTTGATACTTTAAGTTTTTTTTTAAATAAAACTTAATCATTTTTTCCTAGGTGTGCCCTCTTTTGCCTTCTCTCTTGTCCCTGCTGCAAGAAAACTTTTACCACAGCAAAAGGGAAAGATAATCAACAACTGCCAATCCCGAGGTGGTGTAGGAAGTCCTTCTGTATATGTGTTGCTTTTATTGGTTAATAAATAAAGAATCTGCCTTGGCCTGTGACAGGGTAGAGTAAAGCTAGACTGGAAAAACTAAACTGAATGCTGGGAGAAAGAAGGAGGAGTCAGTGAGAAGTCATGTAGCCCCGCCAGAGACAGACGCTGGACGGAACCTTGCCAGTAAGCCACAGCCACGTGGTGATACACAGATGAATAGAAATGGGTTAAATTAAGATGTAAGAGCTTGCCAATAAGAAGCTAGAGCTAATAGGCCAAGTAGTGATTTCATTAATACAGTTTCTGTGTGGTTATTTTGGGGCTGAGCAGCCAGGAACAAACAAGCAGCCTCCTCCTACAGCACCGAGGCTCATCAGGGACCATGACACTTTGTATTTTGACGAGTCTCCAAAAGATAATTGTCCAATCAAATAAATTAATTTTAAAATCTTTTGTTAGAGACAGTGATAAATAAGGATTCTGGCAGCAAGCTCCCTGGATTCAAATTTCATCTCTAACTCATGCCACATGGGTTATACAGGATAAATTGTTTAAGTGTTCCTTGCCTCTATTTATTTATTTATTTATTTATTTAGTTTTTGTGCCTCAGTTTCCTCACCTGCTGAACAGAGATGATAAACAAGGCACACTGGATGGGTTTCTGGGTGACTTATTTATGGCGATAGCTTTAAAATGTTTAAAAAGTCAGCATAACACAGTCAATTTTCAGTAAATATTAGCCATTTTTAACACCATGTAGACTGTGTTACTACTAGGAACTGGGAGATATCAGGAACAGTTTTCTGATTGCAAGTATTTCTGAACCACCAGAGCTGGAATCCAAAATGCATCTGTGAATCACAGCAGGGTGACTCTTCAGCTTCACCCCAAATGGACACCTCCTTAGTTAATGTGGAAAAAAGGGCAATATCAGATACATTCTGGTCTTGTGGCTATATTAACTATGCCAATTTACTCAAAGGAGGACATGAATTTACATAGACGTGCAAACATTAAGTACATGCTATTCTGAATATGTCTAATTAAGATGAGCAAACACAGTATTTCATGAACATGTACAAGAATGAAAAACCAATTTGAAGAAAGCAACTGCAGAAGAAACTTGATACGGTATTCTATGCACCCATACATGTATGTGCAAGCATGCATGCACACAAAGAAAAAAGAAAAATGAATATCAATGCTGATTACATAATTGGTATATTTCTAACTTACATGACCACATATTTTAATCAGTTGCACTATTTTAAAGGAAAGTGCTAAGTCTGTTATAATGAAGTAGATTATTTCGAAATAAAACTTCTTTGAGATTTTATTTTATACTAGTCAGAATGGCCAAGAAAAAAAGACAAATGCCAGCTCACATAGGTGAGAATGTGATAAAAGAGGAAGCCTTATTTATTGCTTTTGGGCATGCAGCTTGTACAGCCACTTTGGAAATCAGTGTGGCGGTTCCTCAGAAAGACCTACCTCAAGATTCAGCTACATGACCCTTGTGCCCATACGTACAAGGCTTCTACATCTCATTATAAAAATACTTGCTTCTTTTTGTTCATTGTTGCTCTATTCATAATACCTAGAAATTGAAAGCAGCCTAGATGTCCCTCAATGGATGAAGAGATAATGAAAATCTTGTACATTTACACAATGGCTTATTATCTAGCTGTTAAGAAAAACAAAATTATGACAGTCACAGGTAAATAGGTGGAGCTAGAAAAACTCATCCTGAGCAAGGTAAACCAAATATGCAAGGGTCAATATTGAGTGATTTCTCTTATGTGCAGATGTTAGGGTTTATGGCTTCATTCTATGTGCTACAATCAGAATAACCACAGAGGTTAGATACCTAATAAGGGACCAGGGAGGAGGAGAGGATCTCTCAAGGAAGGAGAAAAAGAATATACTGTTATAAAGAGACAAAGGAAAACTAAAAATAGGAGAATGATGTAGGAAGTGAGATGGAAGAAAAGGGCATTTTTTTATAATTATAATGTTATATTCATTCTTCTAGAATGTGGTCTGCAAAATTATATAAGTTTCTAGCCCCTCAAATCCTGACTCCACCACTTCTAAAATTAGTATAACTGCCCCAAGCCATATCCACGAATGAGCTACTTTTATATGTGCTAAACTCTATAGTCAACGGGGAAATACAGTATGAATCACTTCAAGTGATTTCTGCAAGTACTTTCACCTCTAACAGAGCATTGTATACTTACTCAAGAACCTACTAATCACTCCCAGGGTTTGTCTCCTTAAGGCCTCTATCATTCCCTGAAGCCAGCAGCTGAAGAAGAGTGGCAAAACCTTGTGTTGATGCATTATTGATATTTGGGTTTGTATCATTATTTGTGCTGCTTTTAAGTGGAACTCATTCCATTCTGTGCTTCAAAACAACAAACGAAGAATGACATAAAGCCCATAGACAAAAGAAAGCCATGAAAAACTTCATGAACACATTCCCTCTGAACATTACAGATTATTGTAAACTGGATATGAAATGCCCCATGAGGACTCAGTGTTGAAGTTTGGCCCCCAATGCAGCATTCACAGGCCTGGTTTTGGGGAATTAAATGGTTCCTGAGTGTTCTGGTCTATGCAGTGGACTAATTCATTGGTGGATTTATAGCTGAATGAACTATTGGGTAGGTTGGAAAGTGGAGATGGTGGAGACTAGTTAGAAGAAGCAGGTTGCCTAGGATATACCTTTGAACTATACTGCTGTCCTGCCTTTTCCTCCTCTCTCTCTAGACTTCCTGGTTCCCCATAAGGTGAGCAGTTCCCTCAACCACACAACAATGATATTCCACCTCACCCCAGGCCCAAAATAATGGACCCAGTAAACGTGGAAGAGAATTTGCTGTGACTCCAGGCAAATCTTTTCTGCTTTAACTTGCTCTCTCAAGTAGTTTGTCACAGATGGCCAATAAAAAGACAATAAAGTTAATTAAAACAAAATTGTAATGCTTGTGGCCTTCTTATTTATCAATAAGGAAAACGGTAACAATGCTTAGATCCAAAGTGAGATATGGACATATGGATGAAAGAGATGCTGATGCTCAGGTATCTAAAATGTTTGTGAATTTAAGGATATAAGTGGCTGAATAAATGTGGATGATCAAGTTTTAAAAATGGAAATAATTTAACTTTCTTGCTATCTATTTTCTTTGGAAAAGTTTAAATCAATGATGATGTGAATGTGACGTCTATGGTTGGGTCGAGGTGTAAGAGCATCTCCCAAGGCTTCATGTCCTGACATTTTATCACCACTGCAATGTGCCAAGAGGGCAGAATTTAATTCCAGTACAATTTTTAGAGGTGGGCTTAAATTTAGATGGGTCGATACGTTGAAGCCCTCATGGCTAAACCTCAATTGCTTTATAAGAAAAAGAGAAAACAGACAAACACAGGATTATCTCTGCTACATTATCTCCTATGCTGTTTAAGCCACCAATAAAACTGATACCATGAAAGAGATCAAGGGAAGATGAATAGGAAAGAAAGAAGTCAAAGTAGCTTCATTTGCAGATGATATGATTGTATAAACAGCCCTAAAAATTCCACCAGGAAACTCCCACCTTGGTAAATACAGCAAATTAGCAGGATACAAAATTAGTACACAAAAATTAATAGCTTTTCTATATGCAAATTACATACAGACAAGGAAATCAGGGAAGCAATACCTTTCATAATAGCCTCAAAAATAAAAAAAAATCTTGAAATAACTCCTAATCAAGAAGCAAAAGACTTGTATAATAAAACCTTTAAGATATTGAAGAAAGAAACTAAAGAAGATATCAGAAAATGGAAAGATCTTCCATGTTCATGGATCAGTAGGATTAATAGAGTAAAAATGGCTATTCTACCAAAAGCAATGTATAGATTCAATGCACTCTCCATTAGAATTCCATCACAAATCTTCACAGAACTTGAAAGGATAATTTTCACCACCATACTGAAACATAAAAGACCCAGTACAGCTATAACAATCCCGAATATAAAAGAACTGCCGGAAGTATCACCTTCCCTGACCTCAAATTGTAGTACAGAACTATAGTAATAAAAAATAGCATGGTGATAGCATAAAAACAGACACACTGATCAGTGCACTCAAACTGAAGATCCAGAAATAAATCCAAGACATACGGAAACCTGACATTTGATAAAGACGCCAAAAATATACACTGGGGAAAAAAGACAGCATCTTCAACAAATGGTGCTGGTCATGTCTGAATGTAGAAGAATGAAAATAGATCCATACTTATCACCATGCATAAAACTCAACCACAGATGGATCAAAGACTTCAACATAATGTCAGATATACGGAACCTGACAGAAGAGCAAGTGGGGAATAGCCTTGAACTCATTGGCACTTTCTGAACAGAACGCGGATAACACAGGCACTAGGAACAGCAATTAATAAACAGGATCTAGTGAAAACAAGAAATTCCTATAGAACAAATGACACCATTATTTGGGCAAAGTACAGGCTACAGAATGAGAAAAGATTTCTGCCTGCTACACATCCAATAGAGAGCTATTATCTAAAATATACAAAGAACTAAAAAAAAGGACATCAAGAAAACAAATAACCATTAGGGGCTGTGGACCCCCAGACCCTGAATTTCCTGTAAACAGTTTGTTATGCTTGCAGCTACTCTGAGCAGAACAACTTGTTTTCCTGTGTTCGCAGCTGCTCTAACCACGAGACCCTCGGGAGTTCCTGATGGCAGGAGAGTGGTTTCTGGTGGGTTTGGCTGGGGTGTGGCTATCAGTTAAGGATTCCTATATAAGCTGCCCTGGAACACAATAAAGGGGGTGTTTCTTGTTTCAAGAATGACCCATGTCTCTGTCTCCATGTGTTTTTGTGTGTTTAAAAAAATCTCCAGGCCCTTGCCCGAGACTCCCACTATGATTTTTCACATTGCCCTTAGCTTTTCTAAGATGAACTGAACCCCTCCCTATAATCTCTAGGATAAAAAAAACTTCTAAAGTAAGGAGATATTCAACATCCTTAGCTGTCGGGGAAATTAAAACAAAACGACTCTGAAATTCCATCTTATACCTGTCAGAATGACTAAGATGAAAAACGCCAAGTGATAACTCATGATGGAGAGGATCTGGAGCAAGAGGAACACTCCTCCATTGCTGGTTGGAATGCAAATTTGTTCAGCCACTTTGGAAGTGTGACAGTTTCTCAGAAAACTGGGAATTAATTTGCCACAAGACACAGCTATACCACTGTTGGGCATATACCCAAAGGATGCTCAATCATACCACAAAGACACTTCCTCAACTATGTTTGTAGCAGCTTTATTTGTAATAGAACCTGGAAACAGTCTAGATATCCCTCAACTGAAAAAATATGGTACATTTATTCAATGGAGTACTACTCAGCTGATAAAAACAAGGACACCAGGAAATTTAAAGGCAAATGGATGAAATAGAAAAAAATCATCCTGAATGTGGTAACCCATATTGAGAAAGACAAGCATTGTATGTACTTACTCATAAGTGAATATTACCTGTAAAATAAAGGATAATTATGCTACAATTCACGAACCCAGAGAGACCAGATAACAAAGAGTTCATGGGGGAACTCCAGATCTCCTTGAGAAGGGAAAGTGAAAGAAATTTCATGAGTGGACAGAGAATGGGTGGGGACGGAAAGACGAGTGATCAGGTGCTGTGGGAGGTCCTTCTGTCTATGTGTTGCTTTTATTGGTTAATGAATAAAGAAACTGGTTTGGCCTATGACATGGCATAGAAAGGGCAGAGTCAGAGTGACGCTATGGAGCTGCAGCTGGAGATAGACTTGCTGAAGCTTTGCTAGTAGGCCAGGACCTTGTAGTAATGCACAGATTAATGGAGCTGGGTTAAATTAAGATGTAAGAGTTAGAAAATAAGAAGCTAGAGCTAATGGGCCAAGCAGTGATTTAATTAATATAGTTTCTGTGTGATTGTTTTGGGTGACCAGGACGAACAAGCAGGCCCTCCTCCTACAATCAGGTTTTGGGGGAACAGAGGGGTGAGTACTAAAAGCGGGAGTGCATTTTGGGCCAGGTAAAAACCTAATACAAGGGAATCTCCCAGGAATCTCCAGTGATGACTCCAGCTAGGACCCCTAGCAATGAACAGATACATAGCCTAAACTGGCCATCTCCCATGACCAGATTGATGCCTCGCTCAATTGTCACCAAAGAGGCATCATCCAGCAACTGATGGAAACAGATGCAGATCCACAGCAAACATTAGGTGGACCTCAGGGAATAAAAGATGGGGAGAAAGGATTGAGGAGCCAAAGGGGTCAAGGACACCACAAGAAAACTCACATAGTCAACTAAGCTGGGCTCATAGGGGCTCACAGAAACTGAACCAACCAGAAAGCCTATATGGGAATGACCTAGGCACTCTGTACATTTGTTGTGTAGTGTGGTCTTCTTATGAGAATCCTAACAGTGGGAACAGGGTCTGTCTTCAACTCTTTTATAGGCTTTTGAGACCCTATTCCTATCGAATTGTAGAAAGATTAAGCACTTCCACATGATAGGTCATGTTTTGTTGATACTCATGGGAGACCTGAGTATCATGCCCTTCCCCACACAGAAACAGAGAAGAGTGGATGAGGGGAAAGACTGGGAGAAAAGGTGGGAGGGGAAATTGTGGCCCAAATATAAAATGAATAAATTTCTTTAAAAAAACAACTTCTAAAGAAAACAATGATCATGGTTATTCAGTAAGATAAGTGCTGGGTGTTAAAGGGTCTTAAACTGTATTTCATGGTCACAAATAACCTAATTTTGTCAGGTACCATTTGGTCACTGTCTGTGGGTCATCAATTGTCAAAAACTTGGAAAAACATAAGAAATGTTAATGAAAGCTATTAATGTAAAATAATTCCACATACAAAACATCCCCTTTGCACATTAAAAATGTTTTATACTCTATAACATAAATATACAAACTACTATTAGCTAATAGATACCTTAAAATATCTTGGGAAAGCATGATTATTATTTTGGTTACTTGAGGTGTTAGGTAAAGGATGAGACTCTAGAGAAGGGAGCCTGCTCGATGGAAATACATTGAAATTAGGGCATGAAGAATCTAAACTTGTTATGTCTGCTTCATCAAAACCCAACCATCAAGAATACTGTGGAGTTACGATACTAGTTCGGTGGGTAAATTCTCTTGCTGGATAAGCCTGGATAAGAATGACCTGTGTTTCATGCCTGAAGCCAGTTAAAAAGACAGATGCACAATCTCAGTATCCCTAAGGCAAGATAGGAGACAGAGAGAGGAGAATCAGCCAGAGATCTGTCGGCTCGCTAACATAGAGCACCGCAGGCTGCTGTAGAAATAAGAGACTTTGCCTCAACAATGTAAAAGGCAAGGACTTTCTTCCCAAAGCAGTGATTTTCATCACGTATGCACAGCTGAATTCACATACTGCGCACAACACAAATAAATAAAAATTAAAAATACGTAAGAGTACACTGGATAAAAATTAAAAAAATTAACATTTTGACAATCAGACATTTACAAAATCAAAAATGAAAGAGCTTTCTTAAAAGATACGTGGAAATAAACAGATTATTAAAATGAATGCACATGACATGGAACTGGTAGATGAACACAGTGCTTCACAGCTAGGCAGAGACAAGTAGGGATGCTGTGTACACCTCCAGGACCGGAGACTTCTGAAAGACCCAACTCTTACACCCTGCTAAAGGGCTAACAGAATTCATTGAGAAAATACACAAGAATTCTAGTACCTTGCACACACAAGAATACTAGTTACCATAACTAAGAGCTGTTATACTCCCAATGTCAACAAAACCATTGTCATTTTAAAGTTAACCCATTAGGGAGACTTTTAGTACTTGAGATGTTAAAACAGACATGGATAACAAAAGTCTAGATGTAAGAAAATCTCCTTGTTTTGGACTAGTCGCTATCTTGTTTTGGACCTGATCTGGCTATGTTAAATAATCACAGATGTCCTGTTGCAGCTATAAGAGCTGCCTGGTTTCTCTCCTCCTCTGCAGCACTAGGGAGCTAATGACGGAATAATTATGCAGCATACAACATACGAAAACAAACATCTTAACAACTTAAAAACAATGTCAAGAGTCGCAAGCAGTTCAAGGAGGAGAGAAATAAAAAAGGATCTCAGGAATGACCAATTACAGAGTCCTCCCATGAAGTAAGAACATAAAAGAATATAATAATGCAGTTTAGAGAGGAGTGAGCTCATAGACCTTAACATTTGTTGGAAAAAAATGAGATGCACAACCTATGAAAATTAATCAGTCATTAAAAGCCATAAGAAAACTTGACAATGACCACACAAAATCAGCCACCAAACTGAAAACTATAACAGATTGTCACTGCAATGGTAAAAATAAGATGGCGCCATTCCCCGAGGGGCATCAGTGGGCAGAGGGCCAAGAGGGGCAGCGGGTCCCAGGCAAGGAGCTGCATGACGGGTGAGAGATCTTGGTGGGTCAGCTGGTCCTACGAGGAGCCGCAGTGGGTGAGAGACAGAGATGGATAGGCACACTGTGCAGAGTGAGGTTGGATATTGATCAGCTTGCCTCAGTGGAAACAGCGGGGTGGGGGTGGAGGATGAGCAGGGCTGTCTCTTAAAAGGACAGGACAGACCATTACACTCCCCTA
Organism: Myodes glareolus; assembly: GCF_982192425.1. Taxonomy (NCBI): domain Eukaryota; kingdom Metazoa; phylum Chordata; class Mammalia; order Rodentia; family Cricetidae; genus Myodes; species Myodes glareolus. The sequence goes on along the minus strand of NC_142033.1, from coordinate 17,553,038 downwards.
TTTTAAAATTTAGAGAATCCTGCTTTCAATAACAATGGAAAACAAAGTTCGTCACAATAAATGAATTTAAACATAAAACCTATGCTTATTTTAGAAGACCAGAAAAACTTTGGGGCACTGAAGATATCATAAAATGTTGTCACATATTCATAAATCAAAAAATGTAAAAATCATTCTTAACTGTCTCCCTGTGGAAATTCATCATAAGACTGTTAGTCATAATAACTACCAAACTGTAGGGGCTCACTGAGCCACCATATCACTGCCAAGCAGAAAACCACAAAGAAGCTAAATGCCCAGACATACAACAAAGGTTCCACGCATTCAGAGTACTTGAGATGATCAGATTCAACAGGCGTGAACTGTATATGTTTTACCCATCAGATGCAACTTCTGAAACGCAGACATCTTACTCAGAACTATCTAATTCTCAGAATGACCATCAGCAAAGCATCAGACAGATACATCTGCACCGTCAAGATTCACTCATAAAAATATAAAATATGCTAGGATTTGAGTCTTACCAAAAGTCAACATAGTATAGAAAGAAATACAAGCATGGAAAGAATCAATATTGTTCATTACAGGGTGTTCATTGCTCTATTATTGTCCATCTTAAATTGACAGGCTTTTTCTCAGACCATCTGTCATGCATCAAACCTCCTCTTTCAAGATTTTCTCCCTGCACAGACAAGGGGTATTTTCTTCAGTAAATTCCATCTGTATCATGTCCTACAGCACCAGAGATGCTAATGGATTCTGAGAAGAGACAGGAGCAACTGATGGGAACAATAGAGTTGCCAAATCCTCTCCAATGGACAAAAAAGTGTGGTGGGCAGAAAAAAAATTCCTATACAGCTTTAGGGACTACTGATAAAATTGAGTGAAAATGAAATTTATGTCCTGACAATGTTGGAGCATGCATGGGCAACCCATATATGGCTGTTCTGTTGAACTTGTCCATATTGGGTTTCATGGTCTAAGCTGATGAGAAAGACTGACCAGGTCTCTTCCTCAATGATAAAAATTGCCAACACAAGCCAGGTGGTGGTGGCACATGCCTTTAATCCCAGCACGTGGGAGGCAGAGGCAGAGGCAGGTAGATCTCTGTGAGCTTGAGGCCAGCCTGGTCTACAAAGCAAGTTCCAGGACAGGCTCCAAAGATGTGGAGAAACCCTGTCTCGCAAAATAAAAGAACAAAAACAAAACAAAAAATTGCCAGCACATATTCTAAACTTTTATTAAAACAAATCTAATTTCTCTGTTCAAGTCCTGACCAACCTGCAGTGATTCTGTGTTCCCTGATTGGTGACTAATTTCATGGTTCCATGTACTTGGTATCAGTGACTGGCTTGTTTCAGGAAACCCAGTGATTATGTTTTATTGAATGCATCAATAAATAATTCATGGGTACAAAACTGAAGGATTTCCCTACTTTACAAAGCTGGACAGCAAATACTACTAGCTTGGAAGCAATCAATCATTGCATCTTCCACTACTTCCATCTTTCATTATTTATAAAAATCATTTAATTCATTTGATAAGCACCTATTATATCCTAGGTACTCTGCTTGGCACCAAGGATTAAACAACAGACAAGGAAGGGGGAAAAATCAATCAAAAAATCAATCAAAAAAAAAATCAATCTCTGCCCTCAAAGAATTTGCACTGTCATTGAGAAAGTATAAAATATATGCCTAATTCAGATCATCGTAACTGTTGAATGAAAACAAAGAAGATGAGCCATGCGGAGGCGGGGGAGGGCAGGCTGTTTGGCACCACAGCAGATGGCTGACTGAAGCGGATAATTGATAAAGCCGTGGACTATCAACACCTGTAAGAACCTAAGCAATACTATGAATCCCTTCTGAAAAATCAGAATTAAAATAAAATATGTTATCTGCACTTACTGCCCTCCTGTGTTGATGGCTGTTAAGACGTTCAGGGAGAGCCCATGGCTGGTGAAACTGGTGGAGTTCTGCAGACTGACTGGCACCCTCCTGGAGTGTGACCCCAAACACAAGTCCCTTTCACTGGAGTGAAGCTACGTGAAGCTTCCTAATGCACAAACTTGACGAAAACCAAACCCCTTACTTCTTTATCAGGTTATCTACAGTTTGGTATTTATACCAAGCAGAAGTAGACATGATCACCTGGAGAGAAATCCTTTTTCTAGACCCTTCCCAGGGTTCATTGTTCTAATGAAAATTCCCACAGCTCCTCAAATCTCTAACCCTATTAAAAGAGTGTCAATCTCTTCCCTCAACATTACACTGCTCAGATTCTGTTTAGGCACGGCTAGGGTGATTTTATTTCCCATCTTCTTTACTATATTTAAACCTATTTTGGATATTAAAATAGGCAAATATAAATGATATGTTTATAAGGGGGTTTTGTTGTTGTTTTGAAGAAAAATTTCCTCTTCCACACCTCTGCAGTCAGGTTTTTCTACTTGACCGCTTACAGGTGGCTAGCGGCAAAGAGAGCTACCCTGCCATTAACCAAATAGAAGCCTCACTGAGAAGTATCAACGGCCCTGTGTTTCATCCATTTAACATCCAGGCATTCGCCCTGGCCAACCAGACACAGCCAGGCAGCCAAGACAAACAAATGGGTCTTGGCGCAAGGAGGGGCCGGTTTCTGGAGACAGCCCTCCAGTCTAAACTTCTTAAGGACTTGGTATAAACGTGCTTTTATTGCTGAGGGGCTGTTCCATCTAAACAGCGCAGATTCAAGCCACACACTGCAGTCTTTCACTGGGTCTGTTGGCTTAAGGTGTGTGCGGCTCAGGGACCGCGCAAACCTGCGTCACAGCTACCTGCAGCTCTCTCTCTCAATCCCCAAACCAAAACTTCGGGAGCCGCTCTGAACACTGACTGCTTTATCAAAGAAAAGTTAGAGGAAAGGGAGATGTTGGGACCCCGGAGCCTGTCCCTGTCTCTGCCCCAGCCCCACCCCCACCCAAATCCAGAGGACTTGTAGGGGTCAAAATGCTTACAGGTCCCCTCTGTTCCTCCAACCTGGTATTTAAATTTTAAATTCAGTGTGGCCATGTCACTCCCTCCTTTCTCTGGTAGAGTCTCTCAGCAACCAACAGGTCTTAAAGGTTGAAATTTGTGGCCATGTGGGTGGGAGAGATGGGGTCGGCTGTGAAACCTATAAAAACTAAAAATATTTTATTAAAATGCCCACATTTTTACTGTAAAATTTAAATCACCAGAAACAGTATTGGACAGTTACAGTTGGTCTGGGTGCTGGGCAAGGTGCTAGGGCTATGAGGGAAGAGAGGACACTGGGTAGCGGCGAGGATTCAGCAATTAATTAAATCTAAATCGTTAGCAGTGATGAAGAATAGTAAAAACCGCAGCATCCTGGCCACTCATGGGATGAGGATTCTCACGACTGTACAAGAACAAAACGGGGCTCCGCGATGTGATGAACCAGGAGCCCATGAGCCAGCTGAGAGAGGAAATCTCACAGCTTGTTCGAGTTTAAACCGTGTGACCTTTATCCTTGGATTTTTAGGTGTGTATTTAAATGGTGTGTGACCAAGAGTCAGCAAGGACCCATGCTCACAGGAAGTCTGACCAGTGTCCTCAAAGCATGAGGCTTTCCAGGCATGCCAAGCGCTCCACAGAGGTGCCAGGGGGTGAGGCGTGTGTATCAGAAAGAAAAGCACTGGCTCGAGAGGTCTACAGTCTCACTCAGAAGAAAGTCAGTAAACAAACAAATGTTTATGTCCATGACAGTAATAGCGCTGAAGTGATTCTGAATCCAGAAGATATAAGAGTGGTCCCCTGGGTGTTTTCTACCTATGTACTACTTCAAGACAAGACCTAAGGGCTCAAAGAGAGTCAACTATGTGGAAGCAAAGGTTAGCAATGGGAACAGTAAGAAGAAACAAGTTAGGTGACTCCAAAAAGGACAAATAGGCCAATGTGGCTAAACATAGCCAACCAGGTCAAGGAAGAAGGCATAGCCAAACCAGGTCAGGGACAGGTAGAGCTGCCCACCAGGTGAGGAAGGCAGGCTGAAGGCTGCTCTCAGCCAGTGCCTTGCAATCACTGTGAGGAGTCAGATGTTATTCTGACAGTGGTGAGAGCAGGGACAGCGGAGAGAGAAGGGACAAGAAAAGGATGATCACTGCCTACTAAGTAAGAGACAAGACAACAGGGTTCTACACTACTGCAAAACAGGGTGCTTCTAGTTAATGGTGTGCCACACACGTCAATAGGTTAGAAAAATTTTGAAAGTTCTGATTATAAAAATAATTAGTACTGAAGGGCATAGACACTCTTATACACATTTCAACATAACATTATGCATACATGTATCAAAATATTGCTTGGGTCCCAAGTTCAGTTGTTTTGTTTTGTTTATTTGTTTTGTTTTTGATGCATCCATTAAATAACTTCTAGAAAGAATAAGAGTCTAAGGGGCCAAATTTTCCTTTCCGTGGGAGCAAGAATTTTATTTTACTCTTTTGATCTCTGCAGTGGCATCTTCTGTCAATCTCTGAAAGATTTCATTTCATAAGTTAATGTCTTGCCCAAGTTCTACCATCATTATCTTCTCTTCTCTGTGTAGAACCTCCTAAGCATTTTTATCTGTCATGGAAAAGGGTGTGCCTTTAGCTCAGAGAGACTAAGTATCAGTTCTAATCCCAGCCAGTTCCAAGCTTGTGGTCACAGGTAGGACACTTGGCCTCTCCAAAGCTTCTTCCTCATTTGTTAATGAAAGATGGAAGTATTTCAGTGCCCCTGGCACACTGAAGGTTTTTGAGCGCTGCCTCAAGGTTGTATTTTATTTTGTTTCCATCTCTCTCTCCAACAAAAATCCCCTTCAATAAATCTTGCTTCTCTCTTCTAATTCTCCATGATCACCTACACCAAGAATCATCCCGAGCCATTCTAGCCTCTTCAGACCCAAGGACGAACTGCTACGTCTGCAGATGTAAATTCATAAGCACCTCCTGACTTTGTGCCTTGCCATTAATATTGCAACAATGCACCTTGAGTACCTGCCAATTGTATTATTAAAGTCTCAAATAGCAGGACTCATAAGAACAATAAATTATAACGCACCAAATTTCTGCTCAAATACAAATATTTTAGAGGTATAGGTATGCAATGATTTTGGAGTTCTCAACCTCTGCTGTTTAAAAGTACTTCATAACTTTACTAAAAATGTCCCTATGGAACTCATTTATGCAAATGAGGATCTCAGTGACTCACATCAGGGGCTTTCCTCATTTCTCTCCATATTGAGATGATAGTTATTGAACAAGTAATAGTTTATAAGATCATTATCTAAATACAAAATACCTAGTAACATATACCATAAAAGCTTCAATAATGTCACAGGAAGTTATCAGTTCTTCAAAGACCAATTCTTCAAAGAGTTCTTAACAGGCTAAAGTAATATGTTAGAACTGAGATGCATTTGAGAAAACCAACAACAGAAATCATAATCTCCTTGACTTGGTTCACAGCCTATTTTGTCAATTCATGTCACACGAGTGGTACCTCATCTGCCAGCCACATTGCATCTCATTTATTTCTCATATTTAGGGAAGAAATCGCTTTCCTAGGTTTCAGGGAAAAGATTACATAGCATCTTCATGGCCAGGAATAACAAATGAAGAGTTATTCAGAACATTGCACACATGATTTGCTTATGTTTAATTATAAATCATACTACAATCACAATCCAAACCCTACCCACTTATAGAGAGCATTATGCATTTAACAAGTTAGCACTCTTGCACCCCCTAGTGGAATGATGAGTGAATATTGTGTTTGTTTACTCAATAAAGGTAAAAACAGATTATTCAAATATATATTTAAAAGACACAGTAACACAGACCTAGAGGGAAACCAAATACTACTGTTATGTTAACAGGACGGAGCAATAAATGACTCCTAGTGACACTCTGCTCTGCTCATAGGTCAGACATCATTAGAGAAGCTTTCTTCTGCCACAGAAGGGAACATTTCAGAGACCCACAACTGAATGATGTGCAGAGAGTGAGAGACCTCGGACCACTCAGTCCTAAGTGGAATGTCTCCATCACGCTCCTCCCCTCAGGGCTCAGAAACTTTGTGGAAGAGGACGCAGAAAAATTCTAATAGCCGGGGGGATAGAAGATGTCAAAGAAACAGGCCTTCTAGACACAGCAGGACTGATGCACATATGAACCCACAGAGACTGTGGCAGCACGCATGGGGCCTGCAGGAGTCTAAGGCACTGAAGGGCAAGGAGACACAAGCCCCCATCCCTAACCCAAGTGCTGTCTCCAGCTGATAACTGCTTGCAAATGAAATATTATTCTCCAACATAGTCTCATTGGGTATACAAACCACACATAAGGGCAGGCCACATGCCCACCAGAAGATTGCCAATACAAAATTAACTCAATGGTATTTTTTGGAGGACTCTTTTTTAATAGTTCCTTAAATATGGGTATCTGTAAGCATACGCTCTAATAAAAGGATAAAATAAAACCATCTCTTTCATGTAAATAAATGATGAGATTTGAAATTAAAGCTTTCAAAGAAAATCAGAGCTTTGGAATATTTGTATCCACTGTGAGGTTGGTAGCCTCTCGTGCTAACAGATTTCTGGTTGGATACATATAATACCAGTGCTGCAACATCTCACAAGTTCTAAGTGCAAGTGCGGCAAAGAATATGGCAAGACTTGGCACATCATGGCCTTGATGTGTGCAAAACCCCACACCTTTACTCACGGCTGGCTTTGCCCCAGCAGTGCAAATACAATGGTGAAAAGGGTGTGGGCCTCTCCGCAGAAAGGTCAGCAGAGTTTACGTCTCAAAGAATACCTTGAAAGGATGGCTCTCAGGAGTCCTAGTCATTCAGTTCCAGTTTGATATGTATAATGTCAATGCTGTATCTCACAACTCGAGGAACAGGGCTTTCCTATTGGCCAGAGCAGGAAATCACACAATCATCCACTCACACAAGAGTTCCTAGTGTGCAGGAAGAGCAACATGGATTTTTGCTGTAACAAAGTACAAGAATAATTCATATGGTTTTACTTTCGACACTGCAAATAAATAAAAATGATATCATTGCTAAATTTTTTTGAATGATCAAAAATATTCTGTTATATTAAAAGTTATCATAATATTCCATTCTCTTTCAATTGTAACACATCTAGGAGACATCCTGGTTAGTTTTTTGGGTTTTTTTTTTAATTTGACCCAAGCTAGAGTTATCTAGGAAGAGGAACCTCAGTGGAGAAAATGGCCCCATTCAGATTGGCCTTGACTAATGATTGATGTCGGAGGGCCCAGCCCTCTGAGACAGGTACCACCCCTGGGTTGGTGATCCTTGGTTGTGTAATAAAGTGGACTGAACAAGCCATGAAGAGCAAGTCAATAAGCAGCACCCCAATTGCCCCTGAGATCTCTACTTCAGTTCCTACTCTGCTTGAATTCCTGTCTCTAATTCCCTCAATGATGAGCTGAGATTGAGATGCATGACCCAAGTAAACCCTTTCCTCCCCAAGTTGCTTTTGATCATGGTGTCTTATCACATCTTAATAGAAACCTAACTAGAACAGAAGATTGAGTTTTCTTTCTACATTTTAACTAAAAGATAGGAAAACCTGTGTTCCATTAAGCCCAATATTAAGAGGTGAGTGAAAAAAAAATACCATATTGATGGATGTTTGTGAAAATACAGACATCACTTATAAAGCTATTCCCATTCATGTGTACCATGTTTAATTTTTAAAATTCATTTACTATTGTTACCTTAAAATAAAGAATTGATGTACTAAAATTTTATCAGCTTTGGTTTTAACATAAGGATTGGTAGAGATGACCTACAAAAACAAACTCCCTACTTAGTCTTTAATAAATTCTTAGAGTACAAGGGTCCTAAAACCAAGCTTTTTCAGTGAAGAACACAGAACAGGAGAGATCGCATCTCCTTAGTCTCAAGCCAAAATCTGGAGAGCTGTGTAACTAAAGCAGATACTTAGGATTCCTGAGATAAGTACAAGAAAGCCTAGAAACAAGAATGGAGTTTCACATCTGGAAATCTTGGTTTGGGGAAGGAAAGGAGCACCCAATATAAATGGCAAATATAAGAAGCAATAATGTTTTTTATAAATATTCTGATATTCATACATTCTCAAATCCACTGCATCTGAGTTTTGCTAAAGCCAAAATTCCATGCTCCATAGAAGAAAAGAAGCCTATAAAAAAACAAGCTACATACTGATCATTTTTCTCCTGAAAATAAGATCCAACCTCTGTTACTGTAGAATATACGCCAAGAACAGAAAGATCCGTGGCAAATATCTTTCAACAACATGCAGAGCTATTTACTGTAGGTTTAGAAACATATAAAGGTACCCACACAGTGCCTTTGAACATAGACATAACTTTCCTCTGCTTCTAAAAATTGGGGGTGGGACTGCTTTCATCACTAAATAAGCTAACTAATCTACCAGTGCATTAATAAATCACTCTAAAGTTGGATCTCTAACAATGTTATCTTATCCTGACCTCAATATATACTTGAGGAAAGGTGTCAAAATTAATTCAAGATAATCACTGTTTTGTTCACTGCGAAGTTTGGATGAATTGCAACATATAACAGAAAAATCAGGGTTTTGCCAAAAAGTGATCAAATGGGAATAAATACTGGTCAAGCACACATAAAACGGTAAAAGTGAAGGATGAAAATTAATTCTTTTATCCACAGCTAAATCATTCTGCAACAGTTATCGTAAGCTAAGTATCTCATGAAAGCCCGTTAATAATTTGCTTCATGGTAAGAAATGGGTCATTATTGCTGAAGACATCATACATTTTGATTGCAGGCTATGGAAAAACCAAGCTGGAACTGAGCTGGAAGCTTCCTCCCTGCTGGCTGGCTCTCCCAGTACCAGAAGGTGTTGTGCGGACTGCTGGGAAAGACAAGTCATCAGCAGTCTTCCCCAGATGTGCACCCTAGGAAACACAACGATGACTTCTCAGGCAGGATGTGCTCAGTGGAACAACAGTGACCCAAATGTTACGGGCTAACCGATGGCCTTTTGCTTGGATTTGAGGGCAGCGCACCAGGAAGGACCTCAGGCTTTCTGGTGTGAACCTGGTCAAGAGCTTGCTTTGCTAAGTGGGTGTGCAGTCAAACTGTCTCCGAAGTTCATTCATGTATTACAGCTGCTCTACGTATGGCAGTGGACAGAGGTTAATGCTGGGACTCGTAAGCTTTCAAAGGGCTGAGGATAACTGATGATGAGGTGCTCAGTCCTAAATAGGTGACTATCCAAGGTTCTCTTTCCAAGCTTCAAGTAACATCGCAGAAGAATGTCCAAAAATAACTTACGAGCCAGTGGTTGGGAAGGTGTGAAATAAAAAGACATCTTGGGGATATGACATGCTCATCACAGCATGCCATGAACTCACAGCAGCTGTAGTGGCCTGCACGAAACCTTCACAACCTTGGGCTCCTCTACATTTCATCATGGAAGTGGGAGGGCCTGAAGTGGATCTGCTCTTTCTCGAGCAGCTTTTGACAGTCTGGAGCGACTGAGTGATAGGATGTCACATTCTGTACTGAGATAGCCATGGAAAGTACAAGACGAACTTGTGGGGAAGAAACGTCAGCGAGGAGAGGGAAGGATGATAAGAGAAGGTAATGAGCAACACTGACTAAAATGCATTACACAGATGTATGGAACTGTCAAAGAGGGAGAAGAAATTATGAGTTGGGGTCACATACAATAACACACACCTTCAATCCTAGGACTCAGGAGACTGAGACAACAGGCCTTAGGTCAGAGCCTGTACCACACAGTAAGAAGTTGCCTCAAAACCAAATAAAAAAGACACAGATCAGAAATCAATTTGATATACCCCAGTTCTCCTGTAGTCATTGATAATAACATGTATTATCAGGGGGAAAATTCCCATACAATTATCACAAGACAGGAATAACAGAGAAAACAGAGCTGTGCCGAGAAGAGCTCAAAGAGGAATAAATATTGGATATAGCACATATACAACAGGAAAAATGAATGGCAAAACAACAAAAGGTAGAAAGATAAGGCCGGATCATCATTATAAGAGTGAATGCCTATCGTTCTGTCTTTACATAGCATATGTCTTTACATAGGTGTGCTGTAGGAAGATCTTGACTCTCATAATCATTAGGTAAATATTTTTAAAAAATTAAAAACAAAAGACAAGAGTATTTTCTCTTTAGTCAAAGTACCAACAACAGGTCAGCCGAGGAAGACAAAAAAACTTTTCGACAATACCAGCTGCAGTTCAGCCACAGGCGGGGGAATACTCAAGACCAACAGAGCCATGTTCACCCCAGGCTAACTGGAGCGTCTAGACTGCCACTTTCTCAGGGGGTTTTAGACAGTCTCATCTCTCAACATTTCTGTGTAGAAACCCAAGTAGTGAGAGAGGAGCTTCCTATCAGTGAGTAGACAGGCCTTCCCGACTCTTGTGTTACCAGTAGGATCACACAGAAGACAAACAGTCTCATTCTGAGGTACTCTCTCTCCTCTGGGGTGGTTTAATGGCATGTGAACTGTTAGAACCTTCCTCATAGCGCAGTGAGATCAGTTCTCAGTGGAGGTCCAACTCAGCGTGATGACAGTGCGGGCAGGGAGAGCCGGACTCCGCCTCCTGCACAGCAGCAATGAGAAGTCGCTATCCTTAGGTCTGACTAGCAGCCAAGAGCTTCAGCCGGCTGCAACAAGGCAGCCCCTTCCCTCACTCCATCTGTCAGAGCAGTGTCAGGAGAGGAAAAGCCAGTTAAAACAGATTTCAGAAAGATTCAAAATATCATAACACATGAAAAAAAAAATCCAAATTTCAATTTCAAAAATTAAAATCACTCATCACAGCACAAGCCTGGAAAATACCAAACTAAACTGAAGAAAGAAATGGATACTGACGCAGAGATGACTGGAGCCACCTGACAATGATCTGAGAATAAATGTGGGAACAATGCTCCAATCAATTAATAGTCTTTTAAACAAGCGAGGGGAGAAGGAGAAACTCCAGTCAGAAAATGGAGACAGTCATGGACACATTTTCTCATGTCTAGATGGGCTATGACGGTGAAATACGTGTGGACAAGGTCGCTTGTCACCAGGGAAATCCAAACTAAAAGACCATAGGGCAATCTCCCCTTATCAGAAGGACTGCCCAGATACACTCAGCACTGGAGAGAGTGCTCACAATATTCTTCAAATGGGCAAAATTATACAAACAAAGGGAATATTAACAGTTTCCAGGTCAAAGGACAAGGTAGGAATAAGGTAGGCATGGCTATAAATGTGGTATGAGCAATCCATTAGATGATGTAAATGATCTGAATCTGAATTATATCAACGTCTGCATCATGGTTGTAATACTTCACTATAGTTTTCTGTTTTACTGTTTTGAAATGGGGTCTCATCGCACCACCCTGGCCTTAAACTCACTGTATAGCAGAGGGTGACCTTGCCCTTCTGATAGTCCAGCCTTTGCCTCTTGAGTGTTACAATTATCAATGTGTACCAATGTAACTGGTTCTTTTAGTTCCAAGTTCTGTGCATGCTAGATCAGCACTTTACCAACTGAACTATATTCTCAGTTCTTTACTGTATTGGATTTTTATATGAAGTTTCTCATCTGGGAAACTAGGTAAAAGTCACATGGAACCTCTGTATTAGTTTATGAACCATCTATATTATTTCTTAAAAATGCAACAGAATATATAGTTTATCTAACACTAAAAGACAAATTAATTTAATATTGATGACCACTTAGCAATCAGGACCTGATATTATATATCTTTAGTAAGTCTACAGGTAACACAAATGTTGCTCCTCTGGGGACTTGGTATAGTACCACACTGAAGCCCAGACAATACAATACTTCATAAAAGCATATTGAACAATAAAAAACCCACAATGATTATCTCAATAGATAGCACTAAACATACTGAAGAAATTTAACATCCATGAAGGAAAACTGTTTAAACAAATGAAAAATAGAATGCAGCTTTTTCAACACAAATGAAGAAATCAATGTAAGATTTACAACTAACATCGCACTGAGGGTAAAGGGTTAGACGTATTTTCTCTGTGACTAGAAACACAATGGAGAAATTCTCATCCCCACAGCACTGTCATCATTATTAGAGATCCTAACTAGAGAATAAGGCAAGAAAAACCGTGATTATCTTCAGTCCCCCAGACAATCAGGTAACATACTTGGTATGCTCTGGTGTCAGGCAGACAGCACATATATTGACATTGGTTCTTAGAACAGTGAATCTTCCACACAAGGAATAGATCAGATCTGCTTGGATAAAAGTATAGGGGGAGAAAATTTTCCCCCAATTTTCCCCCACATAGTATTTATTTGCTTCAGTTATTCTAAACACTAGTTCTTCATGGGTGCAAGGATCCACTCACCTTCACCTCTCCAGGGTTTGAATTACTGATTCACACTCCCAACATGGCTTTATGCGGGTACTGAGGATTTGAACTCAGGTCCCTGTGCTTGTATACCCAAGCATTTTACCAACTGAGTCATCTCCCTGGCTCTGTATTCTTCATCAGACTGAAGAGTTTGAGAATTTTGACCAATATTTCCCTGTCTCCACCACACCTGTCCCTGCAATCTCCCTTCCATTCTGTTGTATGAGCATGTTGGTTTTCGGTTTTACTTATAAATAACATTGTGTAACAGACATCTTCCTGTGTTTGATCTATTTCACTTATTTCACCATCCAGGTTCACTCATGCTGTTATGAATGCCAGTGTTTCCTTCTTTTTTGAGCTGAAGAAACTCTGTTGTCTATCTTCACCCCCCTTTCTCTTCATTTCATAAACTAACGGGCACTCAGATTGTTTCTATATCTTATTCATTAACATCATTGTGACAACTATTAAATTTCCTCTCTACTTATATTCCAAAGTGTGAGTGCTGCATCATGCGATAGTCCTATTTTTTTTTTTATCTTTTTTTAAGGAGCTCTTCTCAGTGCCTATCCCAACTCACCCTCCCACAGTCAGGTTGCAAGGGTCCATCTTACATTCAACACTTGCCTTTCTGCTGATAACAGCCATTTCGGCAACTGTGAGGCAGAGTCAGCTGGTGTTTGGGCCTGCATTTCTGGGATGAGTGTGGTGGAGTACCTTTCCATATATCTGCTGCCCAGCTGTTACCCTCTCTGGAGAAGGGGCTGCTCAAGTCTTAGACATTCTTAAAAACCAGTTTTCTGCTATTGGGTGATGGGAATTCTTTACATATCCTATATATTAACCATTGGATATATGGTTTGCAAATGTTTTCTATGTCACCTTTACCCTTCCACCTTGCTGTGTTGAAGCTTCTGAATTAGATGCAATACTTATTTTGCTTTCAATGCCTATACTTTAGATATATATGAAAATGAAAACAGAATTTAAAAATGTATTACTTAAATCAAAGCATGAAGTTTTTTTTTCACAGTTTTCTTCTAGAATTTTGATGGATAGGACCAAATATTGGGCTCTTTAAAATAATTGCTACAGTATGAAGATATAGATTGTTATTCTTCTTGTGGATATCCAATCTTTTCAACATGAGTTGTAAAGCCAACTATTACTTCCCCAGGCTATGTTCCTGGTATCTTGATCAGAAGTCAGTTGACTACATATCCATGGGTTTATTTGGGGGGTTCTTCCCTTTCATATGGTGATGTTTCCGGTCTGGGGAAAGGTAGACCTCAATTAATTAGTACTCAAATTCAAATTTGGGGCTTACATATGAGTTATATTTTAGACATCTCCTATGCATTTAGAAAGAATGTAAGTGACATTCACTGCCTCTTTTTGCAAAAGGAACAAAAAGGAGCTGTAACTGATTAAATTCCTTCAGAGTTCAGTTCTGCGGAGCTGTGCAGCCAGCGCTACAGAGCAATAGCAATAGCAGAGTCAAAGGTAGTTGCAAAGCAAATACCCACGCAATGTATAATTTCCACCCATTTGTTTCCAGCCTGCTAGCTCTTAATCACTCAGAGAGGAAAAAATGAAGGGTATCTTTCTCACATTGACATGTAATAAATGTACTGACAACCAGGTCACTAGAACATTACAAACATTGGAAAAGACCTTATTCCTAACATATATACTTAAGAATAGCAAAAGGATGGAAATGCAATGCAAACCTCTATATCAGTAAGGACTTTTCACAGGAGCAATTTATGTAAGGTAATGCCTACTGCATTCCAGTACTATTTTCAACCTTTCTATATGAACAACTGTGCTAAAATTCAAATATATATGCCTGTGTGCTAGCTTATATGCTACTGAAAAGCAAGGAGAACATCCTTATTTCTTCTCATCTCATCTTCTTTAGTGAGCTATAAATTTATAAAGAAAATTGATCGGACTTTGCTGCCCCCAAATGAGTTGTATCTCCTATAATGGAGGTCTAAGAAAGGAACACCCACAATAATATAGTAGAAGTGTTTAACCTTACGTAATTCTTTGTCACATCTTTGGCACACTTAGTTGAGTGATCACAGTTGAGAAGAGCAATATTATCTACTCCAGTGTTCATTGGAGGATGTTTCATCATCTAAAATAACTTCATCTTATGGACTGTCAACACCAAGGCATCCAGAGCTCACCTTTTCCATCACAAACTAGGTCATTTTGGGTCTTTCCAACCTTCGTATGTGCTGAAAGCTGGTTCCCTGATGGATACTAATCCTCACAAGCATCGCTGTGCCAGGCACAGGCATATGAAATGGCCATCACCTACAGGATTCCCATGCCACCCCCTCGGGATAGCTTACACATTCCACCTCCAGGACACACATAGTCTCTGAGACCATGGAGTATGCTAAGTATCCATGACGAGAGTTGCACTGAAATTTCTATAAGAAGAAATCATAAATGCTAACATTCATTTTAAAGTCCAGGATATGGAAGAACAGTGAATCTTCCCTATGCCCTTTTCCTCAGTTTCTAAAGATGATAGCTCAGATCCTATATCATTTCAAATACCTCAAAAACATCTGTATCAGCAAGCATTCAGTCACATATCAGGACTCTTTTCTATGTTGATAACATAACTTGAAAATTTAAAATCTATAGGGGTTTCTTCCTAGAGCCCAGTGTGTCTCCCAGGTGTAATATAGTCCCCATCCTTTGGCAGCTTTCCAAATCTGTACATTGGTATCATACCAGGCTTGCAAAGAGATCTTATCAGAGGCTAAACTCAGGCCCCAGCTGAGAAAATACTTTCTTCTGATGGAATCCACAAATTCCAAAAGGAAGCGGGGCAGAGCTGTTGGAATTGCTCTACCTTAAAGGGGACTGTAAAAACAGAGACCTGTGCTATGGGAGTGTACATACAGATAATGCCTCAAGACTCCAAGTACATCTCTGCCATAGTTTGAAAAAGTAGAATACATGAAATCTGAACATTATTATAATGTACACCATTAGTTCTTTATCTTGTAACTTGATCTTAACATCTGTCATGTCATATAGCTATAGACAGACTCTTCTGGAGAACCTTGAGAACCCTTTCTCCTCTCTTTTCTTGCATTCACAGAAAGGCTAGAGTTAAAAAGGCATCCCAAACATTTAATGTAACATCATGCCAAATGTTAGAAAGAATTGATCAGAAGACAGCCTTTTGGCACTGGGAACATCAGTATCACTCATGTTTCAATAAGAAAAAAAAAGATACCAAGAATCAAACCATCTGATGCTGGGATAGATGAAGCACGGAGGGGATTTCCCTAGAAAGCTCAGCCCTGGGAGGTGAAGGTGGGAAGATCACTTAAGACACAGACTAGCCAGGTCAACTTTAGCAAAGGCCACTGTCAGACAGGGGCAGAAGGACTTGGAGCATCTATTAAAAACACCTACAGGGAAAGAAGACAAAACTTTAGTTTTCAGGGGAAGGAAATATATGCCTGAGAATATGCTTTGATGGAAATATACAATAAACAGCACTCTAACTGCAGCTGCTATACTGTATCTGATGGAGAATACTAGCATATTTCCAATCAAACCAAGAGAAACAGATAGCACATCTATGTCTCTCTGAACTTCTGTCACACACACATACACACACACACACACACACACACACACACCAATTGATGTGAGATGCCCTTCTATCTATGTGTTTCTTTGATTGGTTAATGAATAAAGCTACTTTGGCCTATGGCAGGGCAGAATACAGCCAGGCTGGAAGAGATAGAGAGAGTAGGCGGAGTCAACAAGACATCATGGAGCACTGAAGGAGAAGGACATGTTCATTGAAGCCTTACTTGTAGGCCACAGCCTCAAGGCGATACACAGATTCATAGAAATGGATTTATTTAAGATGTAAGAGTTAGTTAATAAGAAGTTTCTGTGTGATTATTCAGGTCTCTGTGTGGGAACGAATGAGCAAGTCTATTCTTACATCTGTTCATGCATGAAAAACACATCTCACACAAAGATGTCATCTCACCATGGAAGATTCACCTCTTTTAAAACCATAACAGAATTTTTGGTCACTCTGGCAAAAAAGACAGCTCTCCAGTAAATAATCCCAATATTCATGAACTGACCTCACACAATTCTACCTCTGAGTCTGCTTGCAAGTAGATGGCAGACCCCCTGCAGGACTTTCTAGAACGCAGTCACGGTCACGGGCTACCCATATCTACTCAAGAGTATTTGTTAAATTAGACTTTCAGCCACCACCAGACATGCAAAGCTCACGGAAGACCTCCTCAGCATTGGGATTTTACCAACTACCTTGGGGTAGCTCAGGCCATTATTATTTGAACATTGCATTAAAAGCTTGGCTCTTACCAGTGACCTTACTACAAGGTCTTTGGGTCATTAGCATAATCCTGACAATGACTATGGAACCACAATCTGTCCCTTCTTGTCACCTCCCTCCTCTTCTCCGTCTCCCAGCCCCTTCTACCCATAGGTGTTTGCTCCTACTTTCTGTAACCCTGACATGAGGGTTTTTCCAGAGGTCCAAAATAATACCTGATTTTGAGCTACAGCTTACAAGCTAAATAAACCTTCCTACTTTTATAAGTTAACTGTCACAGGTATTACATTATAAGAAGGTGGAGCTGACTAATATACATGTCAAATAAAGTGTAAGAAACAACAAACTGGAAATGGAGAATCTGCCAACCACTTTAAATGTATTTTCTATTTTTTTAATCTGTAGTCTGAACTGCAATGAAAAATTTCTTACCATTTTTAAAATACAAAAATATATCTAAAATAACAGATGGATAAATTAACTGTGAATGTAGAATTTTAATAGCACTGTAGATGCCTTTATTTATAGTAAATAAAATTCTGGCTCAGAAGCTGAATAGTATCCCAGCAGGAGAGTCTTATTTCAGTAGGTCACTCTCCTGCTAGTAGATAAGAATAGTCACTCAAGGCAATACAAATTCTACTCAGACAAAATGTGAGAACATATTTTTCACTTGGAGAAAAAAAACCACGCAAGCTGCTTTATCACCATCCCAAAACTAATTTTCAACATCAAGCTGACCTTGGCATCTGTCATTATATTCTATAATAATGCATCTCTGAGAGAGCTCTCACGGTGCTTTAATTTTTTTTGATGGAAAAAGAAGCAGTCTATAGAGTAATGCTCAATATGTCAACTGTACAGTAGTGAATTAAAGGGAGAAGGTGGCAGAAAATATCCAAAACCAGGGTGTGATGAGCCATGTGGCTAACATAGATGAGAATAATGGGTTAATATAAGCTGTAAGAGTTAACAAGAAGCCAGAACTAATGGGCCAATCAGTTTATAATCTTATGGAGTCTTGTGTGTGATTTTCTCTTTGGGGCATGCCGGTTGTGGGGTACCGGGTGAGACAGATACCCCAACAAGCCGGCTCCTCATGTTACAGTGTGAAATAAGCATGTGTGGGTGTGTCCATCTGCCCATATGAATGCTCACACACAAAGATTCAGTCACGGAACACTCAAGCCAACTCTCTCGCTTTCTAAGGAGCTGGCAAAGGACCAAGGAAGTCTACAGAAGGCCCCTTGCGTTCATCTGTCTAGCATCCTTTGTTGTTCTTGTAACCATGAAACATGCCTCTTTTTTTAAAAGAAAACCCACCTAGTCTTCGTGGCTTTGGTGACACCTTCTGAGAGGTGACTCAACCCAAGAATAATTCAGATCTTTGATTCTCACAAATAACCACACACAAGGCCTGGAACCAAGCACCTTGATATCCCAGAAAATGGGTTTTAATTAACAATCTGCTAGCTATCCTAGATTCCACTCTCTTGGAGCTTTAGTGTTTAGCTTTTTCTTCCATGTCTGTGAATTACCACTATGATTCTATTTCCTCTTTTCTAACATTAGTCAGATACTATTTTTTTTTTACCAACAACCAAAATCTCCAAAAGTAATAATAAGAGCAAGACATTATGTGAACACACCTCATCTGGGTGAGCTACTTATGTGATGGGGAAACTCTGTTAACCAATCACAGTGAATCTGGGCGTGGCAACCTGGTCCCCAGGGAAGAAAACCTGGAGATCCAGGGGTGCTCGCTCTCTGTGCACGGCGCTCGCCTGACTCATTTGGACTTCGGATCTTCTCCGGTAGCGTGAATTTCCCATTTTTCAGTTATTAAATTATATCTGTTGTTTTGAGCTGGTCTGGTTATTTTAGCATACCTATCAAATACACCTTCACTTATACTTATGGGGCACTGTTCCTCAATAAGCATTTGAACCACTACAGAAGCGTCGTCTTTCTTCCATGAAGGCCTTTCAGATTGATGGATACTCAAGACTTACCACTGCACTAACTTGTATATGCACACATATCACACATAATAACATTGACTATGCTGATTATTAAGGCCATGCATTATAATAGACATCATTAGTCATGATTCAGTAAGCACATAATTGAAAACAATAAACAAGCCAGGTACCTTATAAACACCCACCAGAAGTTCCACGACAGAGACACACATACTTCCAACTTCACCCTCCAAGACCCTCTCCATTAATAACCACTACCAAGAGATTGGGGTATCGGCTTCTATGCTGTATTCCACAAGGACTCATTGAGAGCAACAATTCTGAACAAATAGATTAGTGGCAGAAATTTTGGGTAGACAAGATGGCACCGCATTCCAGGCCATTCTAATAAGTTTGGTGACCTGAGTTCAATTTCCAGAACTCACATGGTGGATAGAGATGGCCAACTTCCTAATGGTGTTCTCTGACCTCCACACAAGCTCCATGATGCACACACCCACACATGTGTGCAGATATAAACATACATACAAAGGTATAAAATAAAATAACTATAAAATCTCCATGTGTAAATTCTGGATTGAAAAACTTGGATTTTTTTTAAACTTTTTTTCCTATTTTTCATGGCAAGAATAGGAAATAGAAGTGTATCCTATTTTATATTGGAGAATGGGTCAATGTTTATGGCCACAGGCAGCCGTCCTCATGCTCTACCATGAAGTAATGCTGAAGTTCTTGCCCTCTGCTTCTTCCCTGTATTTCTCATGTTTACATTCACACATCTACAGTTTCTTCCATAGAGACCGCCATTCCTTCTTCCCATATAAGTATTCTTAAATATTATATGAGTAGTCTTTAAAGGCTTTCTCTTTGACATCTTCTTTGGCACTCTAATGGGATCACTTTCATTCTGTCATCTACATGCCCATCTCTCTTCTCTTCCTCCTACTCCCTTTCTCCTCTCTCTCTCTCTCTCTCTCTCTCTCTCTCTCTGCATCATCCTCTCATCTGGTCGCCATTTTTCAGACTATAACAGTTGTTTCTGTAAGCTCTGCATAGCTAGGTTTTTCCCATTCATGATCACCAGTAACACCCAAAAACTATAATCAATGTCATAGTGATACAGGACCTCTAAGCCCATGTAAGTCATCAAAAGTTTGAAGAGATTCCAAGTCACGTTTCGCACACATTGAAGGCTTCTCTCCGCTTCCCGAGTCTGTGGGACACAGATAAGAACCTTTTGAGGTCTTGAGTAGCATAAAAACGTGAAGAAAGACCTTTCCAAAGTTCGGAATTCCTCTGACTCTCAGTGTTCAAAACCACACCAAGACGACAACATTTAGTCTGCCCCCCAGGGAAGATATCTCTCAAGATATGCATCAACGTTGCATTTGGTTAGCTAGGAATCAGCCAGCAATTCTACCCCCTATACCCCAAACACATCTACACAGCTGCCAAGGCTCAGGCCTTCAGGGACTGGGCGGTTCCTAAGAGAACAGTCTATACTTCATAATATACATCTTTACCAAAACATTTTAGCATTCTTTTCATACTGGAAGCCCTTAATTCAAATATTGATAAATGATAAGAAATCTGGGCTCTTCTACTTAAAACCAACTCCTCACAGTGACCTGTCTCTTTTCTCTACTTTTGAACAGTCACACTCTCTTATAAGACTAACCTCTGAAATCAATTTTCAGATGGGATTAAAGGCAGTGAAAACACTGACTCTGGCTCAGGTTGTCTTCAAGATTGAATAGCATGACACACAAAGTTTGTGGAGTCCTGCCTGGGATATAATCATCACCTGGGATATAAAGATTAGTTTTATCATGAAAGCCAGATTTAAACTGCAATTCTCCCCAAGTTCTACAAAGCTACGTCCTCAAAAATAAGAGTTTCTTAAGTCAAACATAAAAGTCCCTCCCAAAGTACTGTGTATTTCCTGTAACTTCTGCTACATTCAACCTGTCAATCATTCCATACAAGCTGAGGGGCTTTCTGTCTTGATTTCCTCACTTCTCCCTGCCGTCCTGCAACAACGTTACAAGAGAAACCATGGAAACCACATACAAATGAAGGCTTTCAGGATGTGACCAAAAACTCAACAAGTCCCCAAGATGCTCTACCCAGATCACATCTGAAGTAAGGCCAAAACATCTTAATTTCTAGCGGAGTTAGCTTCCACACATCCCATTGAAAACAGCTTCCTCTGAATCAAATGAGGAAGGAGAACCCACAGGTTGTAAGGAAAAGCATGGCCACCTCTGAAGAGATGGAGCCTGTGTGGGATGGGCAAGCTGAATTACTGACACTGTCACCACGAGCAGGAGGGGCATTTTGCAGTCAAATCGGAAATGGTACATCCTTTCTCCTCCACACAGACTCATAATCAGAAAACAACACTGCGAATGTTTCCGCCCGCCCACGGCCCTCTGAGTGGGTGCAGTGGGACAAGCCTCACCCTGGGCGTTCATAACAGAGCCTGATCCTTTCAACACCTGTCAGGATTTACACACTCATTAAATGCATCTTAATCTACTCAGTTTCTCTCCAACCAAGCAACTTTTCAGGTCCTACTCCTGCAAAAGGAATTAAGCAGCACCTCCTACATTGTCCTCACTGTAGTCTTGGGGAGATGGTGCTTTTCCTTGTGGAGTCAGTCATGAGACCAGAAACTGAGAGGGGACTGGGATCACCTCAAAGCCCAAGAACTCAGGTACTGTGGAAAGGAATCCAAAGAGGGGAAAAAGCACTTCTCTGAAATTGGGCCATTTTCATTACTAACTTGAGGCTAAATGCAGGTTGATTATAGTTATCATCAACTGGAATTTTTGAGTCTCCCACACAGCTCCCTGTTCTATTCAGTCACCTCACTTATGTAACTCTGCTTGGGAACTGATACAGAAATGAATCATAACCAAAAAAGAACAATCTTCAGTTCTGACAACATTAACAATGCCGAAGACATTCTTAAAAGGTTAGAACCATTATAAAAGTTAAAATGCTAACTTCAAGCAGCACTGGGGGGAAAGTGTCTAAAACCAGGCCAATATTAAAGTGAGTTGTTTTCTTATGACACTGACACTTGTTTCAACTTCAGCCTTAGCATCTCGAATAGAAAACACATTCTTCTCTTCAGACTGTTTTACCTATCAAAATGGATGGGAGAAGGCAATAGTCTCTTTATTGAAAGAATAACTGTTAATTTTAAAATCTTGAACACTGCCCAATAACATCTTTTATAGCAAAGAGATAATAATTCCCTATTCCAAAAATTTAAATAAAAATAAAGGTACACATATTCAATCTGCATTTGAGGATCCAAAGACTGATGTGGGGTTCCCCTCTTTATGCTGTAAATAGCATTGGTTAATAAAGAAACTGCTTTGGGTCTATAGCAGAGCTATAGGGGAATAGAGGTAGGCAGGGGAAACTAAACTGAATGCTGGGAGAAAGGAGGCAGAGTAAGAGAGAAACCATGTAGCCCCACCGAAGACAGACACTGGAACTTTATCTGGTAAACCATAGCCACATGGCAATACACAGATTAATAGAAATGGGTTAAATTAATATGTAAGAGCTAGTCAATAAGAAGCTAGAGCTAATGGGCTAAGCAGTGATTTAATAATACAGTTTCTGTGTGATTATTTTGGGACTAAGCAGCCAGGAACTAACTAGTGCCCTCCTCCTACACTTGGGTTGACAGCTGTGTCCCCAGCAGGTGGCACTGTTTAGATGACAGGATCATGTGACACTGAATTCAGAGATTCACCCATTGATGAATCCATTGCTGAACTGGCTACCAGAAGGTGAGGCTCAGATGGAGGAAGCACGTGTCTTTGGAGGGTTCACCTTGTCCCCAAGCCCTTGTTCTCTCTGCTTCCTGGCAGTAAAGTGAGCAGCTATAGCCTCCTACCATGGTATCCTACCTACCACAGGTCCAGAAACACACACCCAAGAGGCCAAGAACCAAAACCTCTCATCATAAACCCAAACCAAAATCCCCTCCTTCGTGCTGATATTGTCAGCTATTTTGTCAGTGACAGAGTAGTGAGTTTTTTTAAATTTTATTTTGCTGTTAATAAATTCTGAAGCAGTTTATTCACTTTGGGGGAAAGGGGAACATATGGCCTTTTATGAAAAAGTCTTGCTATGCAGTCCAGGCTGACCCTGAACTTGTGTGTTCCTCTTGCCGTACCCTACCAAGTATTAGGACTTCAGGCAGGCACGGCCACGCCATACTAGCTTTCCTTGCATCCTAACAAGCATAACAGAAGCCCGCGAAACTCCATTTTTTTTAACCTGAAAATTACACTTTAAGATGCCTAATGGTCTCCATTCTTCATCATAAGTCTTTAGTCACCCAGGATTCCATTCCATGGAGAGTGAAGCCGTACCAACATATCACCCTACGATGAGACTAACCTTAACCTGAGCAATCATCTCACAGGAACTGGATTGTCACCTCAAGCCACAGGGATATCTGCACAAAGGCCTTGCACAATCTGCCCTACGGTAATGACGGTAATGACGACAAATGGCAGCCTGAGATTGTTCACGCACTCCTTTCGCCCTTGGGCAGTCCTTCCTCTATGCAAACCTCAGCCCTGAAGATGAGTGGAGACACTGTCTCTCCATCTTCTCAAAACATCCATTGTTTTATGAAAATCCCTTTCTGCCTTTTCATCATCTTTGGGGCAAGTGGTCAGACCTGACATCCTGGACTCTGCCATCTCAGGCCCAGGACTCCTGTTACATACACACGTACCAAAGCATCATATTTCACCCACAGAGATACATAATGATGTCAATTAAAACCAAAATAAGACAAAAACCATCAGGGTCTTACGATAAAATGTTATAACCACATATTCTTACAATAATTTTATTTTTTGATATAATAAAAATAAATTAAGTCAAACAGAAAAACTGTGTACAAATACCAGTAAAATTAAAATCATGTAGATAAAATGTATGGCTTATCTTATGTAATAGTCAAACAATTCTACATATTTTCTATGTCAAAATTTTCTTCAAAGCTTTAAAAAATAATTGTATGATTTGTCTATTGCTTCTGCTAGTTCACAAAACTAGCGAGCCTACCAAGATGCAGCCTACTCAAAAGTGACTCATCGTGACATTATTTCCAGGCAGAACCTAAGAAATATCTTTAACATATGACCTGAACCATAATGAGAGCATTTCAAATGACGGAAAGAATAAGAAGGCACAACTTGTTAAGGGTCTCACCCTTTCAAGGACAGTTTCTTCATCAAGATTCAATGTGTGCACAAAAAACTACATCACTTCTGACTTCGGTTTGGCTCTATTGGGGAAAATGCTTGGAACAATGTACTTTGTTCTCTGTTTCCAAAACTCTCTACCCTAATGTATTTTTGTTTTAAAGCTTAACAGCCATCAACTTCAGAGAAACTTTTATTTCCCATTTCATTCATATTCATATTCATTCTCTCTCTCTGTCTGTCTCTCTCTCTCTCTGTCTGTCTCTCTCTCTCTGTCTCTCTCTCCCTCTCTTTCTCTCCTTCTCCCCCCCCCTTTCTCTTTTTTAGCTCATATACTTGAAACTATTCTTTTGGTTTCTTTCACAGAGTCTTGTGATCTGTTCTGAAAGAGTCCTGCATTCTCCTGACATGGTCATCCCAAGTCCTTTCAGAAATACGGAAATGGGCAAGCTTTTAGGAATGAAGAAAGGGGAGGACTGAGGGGAGACAAGCAGGAAGAAAAGATGGGCAGCTGGTCCTCAGAAGTGTCACTGGTCTAAGTTCCCAGGGAAGCAACACTACACCTTCCCTAGATAGGTTTGCATCAGCGCTGTTCTATGACAATGACAAGACTACATAAGTAATGTGTTGAGAAAACATAAAGAGGTAAAGAGAATAGTTCGGTAAGCAGTGCCTCAGGCACTGTACTACAGGTTCCTGTGAATCACTGATGGCTTGGCGTAACCTGTGAGGTAGTGAGGAAGTATTTAGTTAGTGAGGAAACTGAGGTACAGAACAGCTTTATGTCCAGTGTGGGGGAGTCAAGAAGCAGCCACTCCTTCTAAGGTGGAGCCTGACCTAGTGTGCTCTTGTCATGAGTAGTAAGTAAAACATGCCCTGTTAGTCTCCTTGGCCAGAATTTTCTCAGGCATGAAGCTGCACTACATGGAAACCAGGTCCAAGGGTGTCAACCGAATGGAATGCTGACATGGATTGTGACTCTATTACTCCTGGTTAATTTGAGTCCACTAAGCAGGGCAGGCACACAGAACCAGGCAGAACAGGATGCTGCACTAAAGCTTCCTTGAAGCACCCTGGACTTACACCTGGAGGTCTTAGTTAGGGTTTCTAATGCTGTGAAAAGACACCATGACCATGGCCACTCTTATAAAGGAAAACATCAAATTGAGGTGGCCACTTAGAGTTTCAGAGGTTTAGTCCATTATCATGGACATTATCATGCCATTATCATGGACATATCATGCCATTATCATGGCAGGGAGCATGGTGGCCTGCAGGCAGACAGAGTGATGGAGAGGAAGCTGAGAGTTCTTATATCTTGACTCACAGGCAACAGGAAGTGATCTGTCTTACTGGGTGGGGCTTGAGCATAGATAAGTCCTCAAAGTCCACCTCCACAGTGACACACTTCCTCCAACAAGACCACACCTCCTCCAACAAGGCCACACCTCCTCTAACAAGACCACACCTTCTCCAACAAGGCCACACCTCCTCCAACAAGGCCACACCTCCTCCAACAAGGCCACACCTCCTCCAACAAGGCCACACCTCCTCCAACAAGGCCACACCTCCTCCAACAAGGCCACACCTCCCGTTAGTACCACTCCCTTTAGCTGTTATTTTCTTTCAAAGCACCACAGAGGGTGCTGGGTAGAAAGGTGCTGAATGCAGAAGTGATATCTGTGGTATCTGGGTCCTGGTTTTCTGCATTGCCACTGGGAAATTCAAACACTCCCATCATCGAGCTCCTGTGAGAATGGGTTTCCTCAAGGATAAAACCAGAAAGCTCCTCTAAGAACCAAGGACCCTATGGCCCCAGAGCTGAAACCCAGGCCTTTTACTCTCCTGCCAGGCACACTGGGAAAGGTATCCGGAGGCAGATGTTGTGATTCCCGCTCATCACGTCAGACAGATTTCCCTTTACGTGACTTTATTTCACTGGGACAAATGCCCACTGAGAGATGAACTCTAGGTGAGCCACCTCGATCAGGTAGAAGATGGATAAGTAGGCAATGTCTGATGCTTTTCCCACAAGGAGTGTTCAGCCATACCAAGCCAACCTGGAGAAAGCCCATCCTCAAATTTCTCCCTCAAACTCCACCAAAATTAGCCAGGCAAGGGGAGAAAAAAAAGTGATGCAAACTACTAACATATCTAGCGTGTCTCAGACAGGAAGCTAGTTATGACCACACATTGGCAGGAAACAGTCCTGTCACCTAGATGGTGAAGTCCCTGAAAGAACTTTGAGAAATGCATTTGCTCATCTTCTTTTGAACTCAACTTTCAAAGCAGAGAAATGGGCAACTTCAAGGTTAGACTAAATAAACCCACGGAAAACAGAATACAGAATACATGTGTTCTTTGCTTGTGTCTCCATTTGATGATCCATTTTCCCAAGATCTTCCCAGGTTCTCAGTCATTTCTTGAGTAAACTTATGAAGAACAGAATACAGAATGCATGTGGTATTTCCCTGTGTCTCCATCTGATGGTCTCTTTTCCCAAGAACTTCCAAGTTTCTCACCCGCTTCCTGATCCGTGCTCATGGACCAGTCCCGATGGCCCTCCTGTTTCCTCAGCAATCTACGCCTTCATGAACAAGTTGACTCAGTTGCTTGGGTAACATAAACAAAGCTAGAAATCTATAACTTGCAGAGGGCAAGATGGTTCAGGTGGTGAAGGCTGGTAAGCCTGAAGGTCTCAGTTTCCTCCAGGGATCCAGTGCTTTAAGGATAAAAATCAACTCCCAGGAGTTGTCCTCTGGTGTCAACATGCATGCCTGGCATACATCATCATATACACTAAACAAGCAAATGTGATAAAAGCACTGAAAAGGAATCCATCATGGCAAATTATGATAATATATGCATTCTCTAATAAAGGAAATCCTAAGCAAAATGAGTAGGAACTGGAGAGGAGAGAATTTTTCTAGGCTCTCCTTAAGTCCTTCCCAGGTACCTGTGAACAGCACACATCCAAATCTCCCTTGAGAGAAACACTGGGTGGAAGAGGAGTGGGCGGTGAAGGACTACAAAAGAATGTGGAAGCCTAAGCTCAGCCAGCACTAGCCTTTCGATGGCTTCACCCAAAGCAGGAAATTGCTGTGCCTCTCCATGACTCCCTTGCACCGGTGCCCAGGCAGCTGGCCAACTCCCTAACCCCTTCTCTGGCCTCTTCCCTGGCCTTGCACAGACCGCAGAGAGTCAGTGCCACCCTGGCCCCACAGTAACCCTAGCTGGCTTGGGAAGCTGGCAGAGGCCACATCTGTGCTATTTAAAGCTATAAGCAGCTACTGTGGCTGGAGATGAGCCGCTTAGCAAGAAGGGATAAGGCCTGAGGTGTGGATTTTCACCGGCACTGACAAAGGCACTCACCTGCTCAAATGAGGCACCCGGACTGGAAAGACAACAGCCCAGCTCCCTTTACTAATCACCAACACTCGTCCGTATACCCCATCTAGTGATTCTGTTCAAAGTCAAATTGCTCGATTTCAGATCCTCTCTGTGTGAAGTTAAACAATTAGAGACCCAAGAAGTCAAGAAGCATGTCTCATATAGCCGGTACACAGCAAATATCTGAATTACTCAATGTATGAAAACAAAGACCAACAATGCCTGGCTCTTCAATCTGCTCCCTGCATCCCGCAAACCCAAGTTTTAGCCTCAAAAGACAATGAAATGATATGTCCTATATATTATACATATCAAAATATAAATATGGGTTACTTTATACAACGATACACATATTACATACAAATACATGATACATATACATAAGCAAGGAATACATGCAAGTATAGAGATGCGCATATGTGTATCTATATTTAGTTCAAGTTCCCTAAGTGGAATATTAAAAAAAACTTCACATGCATCAGCATAAAATAAAGATCAAACGTGCAGGCTCAGAGGGAAGGTGGCCGGGAGTTTTATGAAAACCCGCTAAGATTCTCACTTCCCTTGATTCCTCATGCACAGACTGGAACTTTTACAAGACTGAGACCATTTCTGCAAGGACTAGATGCATGCTTGGCATGGTACTCACACATTTAGCTAGCATTAGCAGTATAGCATCTACTGTCAACTCTGACAACTGAGAGCTCTCTTAAAGCTCCGGTTACCCCAGCCCACTGCTGCTAAGCTAGTTCTGTCTCCTTGTTCTCTTCCTTCACAAAAGCACTACTTCCAGGAAACACTTAGTGATCCTTTAAAGCAGCTCCACTGGCCTTTCTCCAGAGAGCCCTTGCCTGGCCCCAGCACTCAAAGTTAGATTGTCACTTAAAGTTAGATTGTTTCAAAAAGCAGTGTCCCTTTCTTTATGGAACTATGACACCTTTTCAATGTTCACTCCGTTGAGTGACTGACATAGCCTGGAAGTGTTTCCCATGATCCAAATTCCATGGCTGTAAACTCTACACCCATGTTTGCTGCCTGGGGCATCCGCAGCACTAACACAGAACAGGTGACTGAGTGACTGATTCAGTCCAATTTGGCCCAGGTATCAGATGGTCTGCTCTCACCCTCTCAAGAAGCAGGGAACGTAAAAATTTAGTCACAAGGACATGACGAATCTTGAGAGCTAGCCCAAATGATAAACGTTAGGGAATAAACATGGCTGCCTAAACAACACTTGACAAGGACAACACCAATAGACATGCTAACATGGATAGAGGAAGAAAGAACACAAGGAACCCGAGACAAAGAACAACAAACAATTCAGAAATTCTAAGAGAGGGAGAAACAGTCTTCCCTAGGGAAGAGCCCCCAAGTTGCTTGTGCAATAACAACTTGTCAACCCTGAGAGAATATGAATACAAGCAACTTTATATGGACAGAGCAAATTGCATCTAAACAGTTAGAAATATAAATATATATATGTATTAACATATATGTAATAACACTTAACATAATAGAGGTGATGAACTTGAGAGAGAATGGGATGGAGGTGCACACATGGGAAGGGTTAGAAGAAGGAAAGGGAAGGAAAAATGATTTATCTACATTTTAATTTTAAAAAATTAAAAATAAATAAAATTTAGGAAACTCAGTCGCACAGCCCAAGACACTGAAGAGGTATGAATTTCTGTTCTTCCTTGAGAGGCATTGTTATATTCTTTCAAGGAGAAATAGGCAAAGAAAGCATGACTTATAAGTGAATGGTTTTATATACCAAAGGGAGAGGACCATGTATTCATGAAGTTTCATTCAGTCGAGGCTCCTGAAACCTGAAACTCAGGAGTGCTTGTCAGATTGCTGTAGGAACAGCCTTAACTCAGAAGTCAATATTTCAGCATATTGCACTACTTCCAAAGAATTAAGCCACAGCATAATGCTTTTTATAAAGTTTTAAAGTTTTTTCAACAAACAAACAAAACCAGGTTATCATGGTGATTTGCTCTGCTCCTACTGCTTCATAGCAGTAAACTAGTATAACACTGCCTTTACCCACCACAACGTTAAACTCAACTGTGGGTCAAAGGCAGTAAACTATAGTATAACACTGCCTTTACCCACCACGGTGTTAAACTCAACTGTGGGTCAAAGTCAGTAAACTAGTATAACATTGCCTTTACCCACCATGACGTTAAACTCAACTGTGGGTCAAAGTCAGTAAACACTGCCTTTACCAACCACGATGTTAAACTCAACTGTGGGTTAAAGTCAAGACGATGCAATTTGGGAAATCATATGGGAAAGAAAGGAAACAAAAAGCTAAAGAGGAAAAAGAAAGAAAGCCAGGGCTTTGAGATATTACTAATGTAGATAGCATCCATTCCCACAAACGGCCAGAGATTCTAAATCTCTAACTATTTCAAGTTCTCACACTGGTCTTCATTTTGTGAGCATTTTATACTAGGTAAAACTGAAGACAACAAATAGAGGTTTATGTAATCCACCTATCACCGTGGCAGTCCATCATCAATTCCAAAATTCACACCAACGGCCGCTAACATTACTTTGTTGAAAAGTCATTGTTATCAGCCATTGTCAGAGAACTATGGAAAGGGTTCCTCAAGCCTCCCCCCCCCCCGAAAATTTCACCAGAGATTTGAGGTAAGAATAGCATCAACACAAAGGTTGGGGCCGCTGCTACACCAGACTGACTTCTCAGCGTTCAGTCGAGAAAGGGGCCAAGAAGCCCCTCTTTAAAACTCACAATGCAATTCACAATGATGTGTGTTAACGTCTTGATTTTTCTACTCGGCACTCTAGAAAAGACTATTCTGAGGAGAAGTAGCAGGCCAGAGATAGGGGAAATAAGATTGTTTAAAAAATAAAACACAAACAAACCAAAACAGCAAGAATGAGTATAAGTATATATTATATACTCAAATAAAAGTATAAAGCAAAAAAGCATAATTGCATCACGCTAACAGGTGAAGAGCAAATCTTGCAGTGCTACCCTAGACTATGTTAGAAGTATAAATTCTGGGCCCCTGGTGACCATTCCGAAAGGTCAGTGACTCCGTGGTGACGCCCTTCAGAGGATTCTGTGCCCACCAGGCCCCCTAAAGAGAACAAGGAAATCTCAAGCTGAGCTGCAGGCTGAAATCATCTGCTGGGTTCTCATCCTACTTGTGCAGGGATTTACACAGGTCCAATCGATCTATCTCTCCAGGTGGGGGAGGAGTGGATAGGGAGCACTCACCTTCTTTAAAGGCTTATTATGTATAAGACAGTGGCTATGGGAACCATTGACTTATGATTTTAGAAATTATGACAATTAGTCTGATTTTATTGGGAAGCCCCTGAAGGAGTTATAAACAGGCAGAAGTTTGTTAAATTCAGACAGTTCCGACAGCATTTAAGGTCAGTGACAGATGGAGAAAGGCAAGAATGGACCAAAAGACCAGGACAGCAGATCCTAGAACACCCAGGAAAGAGATTACAATGGCTTTAATAAGGCTAGAGCCCTGGGGATGCGATGAGATTCAAATCAGACGTTCTAGAGAAACATCAAATGTAGTAGAGATTTACTAGGACAGATGAGCTAAGAAAGAAGAATGTAGAATAAGCTTCAACCATTAATGGAGTAAAAAGTGTCTCAAATATACATTTATATATATGTATATATACACATATACATATATGTGTGTATGTATTTTTATTTCTAAATATGTAGATCTGGTTTTGGAGTTGGACACTGGCTTGGTCCCTCTCTAATTCCAAGCCTGTTGTTAAGAGAAAAGCCCAGAGTTTGTGTCTCATGTCAGGAGCCATGGTATGGGACAGACTGCAGAGCTGACACACAAGGATCTGAGAGGACAAGACTCCTAAAGCATAAGATGATTGACAGTCTCAAGAACGGCGGTACACCAGGCACCACCTGCCATCACTCAGTAGGAGCAAAACAACTTCAGAAATTCACAGCCACGTCTTAGGAACTCATGGCCACTAACACAACACAAAGAACCACCTCAGAGCCCCAGCAGGAAATGTTGGCCTGAGTCATAGGAGGAACCCAAGGCTCAAGGCATGTTAAAAGACTTGGTTCACATTCACCAAGTTTCTGTGTTTTACCAGAAGCCAGTCCCAGCCCCAGGAGATGGCACTCATGTGTGATTCCGAAGAATGTGCAGTTTCCAGCCAAGGGGACTGAGAGGAAGTTGTAGTTGTACATACTTAATCCAGTCTAAAGCCAAGAGGTGCTGAGTCTAGCTGGCTGGAATTATAACAGAGGAGTGGGCAAGGGCCAAGACAGTAGTACAGACCAAAAAAAAAACAGGTCAGCTGATGTGATGGCTATTTTTTGTTGTCAACTTGACTATATCTGGAATTAACTAAGACCCAAGCATCCAGGTACACCCATGAGGGTTTATTTTCCTTAATTAAACCACGTGAAGTGGGAAGATCCACTTCTAATACAGTTCTTTTGAGGTGAGAAGATACACCTTCAACCTAGATCTTTTCAGGTGGGAATGTCCTCCTTTAACCTAGGCCATAACTCCTGATGGCAGCCTATATAGAGGACATTGGTAGAGGAAGTTTGCCCTCTTTGCCTGTTTGCTCTTCCTCTCACTGGCAATTCCATTTCTTTACAGGAATTAGAGCCTACTTCTTCAGGATTTCAGGGTATACTGAAGACCAGCTAAGACATCCAGCCTCACGCACTGAACAGCTCTGTATTCCTGGACCTTCCATTGGTGGACAGCCATTGTCGCATGAGCTAGACCACATTCTGTAAGTCATTCTACTAAATACATATATATGTTCCTCTGGAGAACGCATCCATATATGTTCCTCTGGAGAACCCTGATGAAATTGGCCAAGGAAAACCAGCATGCAGCACTAAGGCTCACAAAGGAGGAGCAATCAAGTATCAGAGTCTGGTACTCACTGACAAAGAATTAGCAATGGAAGTTTAAGGACGCTCTGTAGACTTAGTAGAACTTATTAAGACACTCTGGGGCAGGGCCTATAAATCTATGTCTTCCTAAGCCCTCCCAGAGCTTACGATGCTCTTGAAAACAAGGATGATCATTGATCTGGTTATACATCCAGTAAATGCAGCACGTGAGAAGTTATCCCTGAGAGCAGGATGCCTCCATACAGTGGCACAACATCCCTACCCTGAGATGACTGCTGTGTCCCTAACAGCCCATCCAAGGGACAGTTCATTGTAGTTAATTTTATAATAAATACATTTTGCGCTCTAAAATGGTTTTACTTCCTCATCAAGCTAAGACACTTTCAAAAACAGCAGTAGCAGTCAGGTTCCATGGAGCCTTTAAGAACACAGAACTTTTCATGTTTAGTACACTAAAAACCACGCCCAAAACAATGGGTAATGTGTTGCTAGAAAGTAAGCACATCTAAGAGTTTGGAAATATAAACACTCGTTCATACAGTTCCCACTCCAGCCCATGAGTAAACAACTAACCCTCATCATTACTCATTAGCAAGGGTCATTGTGATGCTTGGATCTCTCCCTTGGTCAGGAATGCACTGTCCATAAGGATAAAGAACACAAAATCTAACTCCAGAGCCATGGAACGCTGCTCCCAGAAGGACCTTTGGGAAGCTAATAGTTACATTTCCAAACTTTGGTTTCCTGGAGTCACAGAGACCCATCCATCATGAAAATGAGAATGTCTGTGCCTGTGCCATCAGACCCAACAGACAGGGGATGGTGCGTGAATGCACTGTTTCACAGGAAGGGTAATCAGGGAGTAGACACAGTGTGTCATCTGCACCCCCTGGGACTCCAACCAGCAGCTTTATATTCTTGATGATTAAAATGTAGGGAAAATGTGGGCCAATGAGATGGCTCAGTAGGTTAACTGCCTGCCCTGTAGTCCCGAGCTTGATCCCCGGAACCTATGGAAAGGTGGAAGGAGAAAACTGATCCCACCAAGTTCTCCTCCATATGCACATCATGACAATGCACACCCACACAATGATGGTACTATTAATAAGTAAAAATTTATTTATTTACTAATGTAGGTGAAGCAGGTTCACCATGTAATTTGTAGGTTTATAAAATGTTTCAAAACATTAAGATTTAGTAAGTGCACGAAAATCACATCGATCTGACACCCTAGTTTTAAGTACATAAAAGAATAACAGCATGCTGGAATGGGAACTCTGCCAATTTCAAAGCATTCTCATTGATTAACGCTTGTCTACTCTTTTCTAAGCATGGATTACCAAGAGAGATCCTTCTCTGAAAACCTTACTATCAGTTGGTAGGAGCTAGGAACAAAATAGCTCAAATTCTTTGCCCATCTTTATATTCTAAGTGTAGATGTGGTCCCACAGTTGAAGCCAAAGTTAGCAATGAGGCGCAGCTGACCAAACAGAGATCTCACGGTGACTTAACTTTATCTGGATACACATCGCTAAATTAGGGCTGCACTCTTGCTCTGGCAACTAGTGAATACCTCCTCAGAGCCAGGTATGCAGCTTGAAGGAGTGTCCAAAGCCGGTCAGAAGAGCCTGAAATACTGGCACAGTCTCAGCAAGATCAAATATCCTGATTTTTTCCAAAAGGAGGTATTATCCTAAAAGTCCAGTCCCCACATGGAAAGTGCTGCTTTTCACAGGCAGTGCTAAATAAAATGTTTCCCGCTGGACCTACCTTGCTAATGTTTGAACATTCCCTTATTAAGTATTGCTTATTTTCTCTCAGAAGTCACATGCTCTAGAGCCTACCTTTTGATGGTACCTGCTATGGTCAAATGACACCTGAACAAGAGTCACATGATCCTCTTGTCCCATACACATCTTCTACCCGAAGGAAATCACTGGATGGAGAAGAAAGCCTTCCAGAATTTGCCTACATTTTTAATCGGCATGAGAAAAATCCTGTTAGGTAAACAAAAGCTTGCTACATCCCCAAGAGCTCACTTTGATAGGGTCATTCAAGTTCAAAATTGAATCTTTCAATAGTTGGAGCTGCATAGCACCTTGCTACCTCTGTTCCCGTGATCTGAGACTGCATCCAGAGGGGTCAAGAATTCACACCCCTTGATCTTCCTGAGGGAAGAGCACACCAATTGGTTGTACAGTGCTAAACAGTTAGCCCCCAAACATACCTATAAGCAACATTCTACAGATTGAACAGGAAAATATATGTCTATACTTTACATATACACATGCAATAATAATTAGTGGAAAAGGTCATAAATTTGAAGGGGAGAATGGATGATATATGGGAGGGTTTGGAGGGAGGAAAAGGCAGGAGAAATGCTATAACTAAATTATAATCTCAAAACAACAAAATAAATTAGCTGTAAGAAGTATCTTATGTTGATATTTGAAAACCAAGAGTCTTGTCATTATTTCCGTAATCATAAAACAACTGAGAAAGGAAAAATAAAAAAGAATGCACATGTCTTGCCAGGTTTTTTTGCTTGGTTTTATTTGTCATAGACGACTGCAGACGAGATAAAAATAAAGATAAGGTAGACTGTTATCCACCACTGAAATACAAAATGAATAGACTAAGGAGGGCCATCATAATATATTACCCCCCAGGAGCTGGGCAATGGTTCAGTCAATAAAGGGCTTGACATATAACATAAGGATCTGAGTTTGGATTCATAGTGCACACCCATAACCCCAGGGCTGAGGAGGTGAAGAGAGGAGGAGCCCTGGTAATAATAATCCCTGTGAACCCAGGTACAGTGAGAGGCTGTTTCAAAATCCAGGTGAATGATTGATGAAAGACACCCAACACTGAACTCTGTCCTCCATTGTATGTACATACAGAGAGAAAGAGACAGAGACAGTGATGACAGACAGGAATGGAGAGATAGAGAGAAGAAGAAAGGGGGTAGGGAAGGAGGGAGGTAGTAACATCCAAGGTCATAGAAATCTTCCTATCTCAAAAACATCTCACACTACGATTCATAACTTGAAATACATGCCCACAATGAACCTCAGAGGACTAGTAACATCACACCACTAAAGGAAGCCCGCTGGCACCAGAGGTTGCTTTGCTGCTATGTGATACGCTGTCACGGTTACCTTCCCTCTGCTAACTGAAGAATCTAGTCAGTGGAACATGACGTCTCCAAACAGAACACAGATTATAACGCCCACGTACCTAGGGTGGTAAATGAGTAAGATGTGAAGTGTGGCTTTGCCGTGCTTCAAGTCCCCAGGTGGACAGAGATCAGCATTCCCCTCTGAGGAATTGTTAACACAGGCCTGCCTGCATCAAGTGGGAAAGTAACCTAAAATGTACAATAAATTTTTTCCATAAAGTCTTTATTTCAGAGCCGTCTGTGTTTTTTACAAATCAGTTCACAGTATGAGTTGGGAGTTCATTTTCAACCTTAATCATTAATACTAGTAATAAGAAACTATTAAAATAAATAATCCTAAGCAGTTAAAAAGAAAGGCTCTTGAGTAGTGTTCAGGGCTGCACTGACATCCTTTCCAAAGCCTTAATTGGACAAGCACCCTTCCCACCTCACTGAGGGAAAGAGACTCAGAAAAGGTTGTTGGGGGGTACTAAGAACAGTAAGTGATGGAAATACAGTTCAGATTTGTCTGGTTCTAATCCAAAATTATGACCACTCCCAAAAGACTTCATTTTCCTCCAATCATTTTGTTGCAAGGAAGGCCACTTGTTGGTTCCCCGCTGCACAGCCCCGCAATAGCCCCACATTGGGTGCCAGAAGAAGAAGGACACTAAAAAGAAATCCCACACTGGCTCAGTCAGTAGAACATGAGACTCTTAATCTCAGGGTCATGGGTTTGGGCCCCATGTTGGGTGCCAATTTGTTGTAAGGAGGCTGCTAATTCATTTCCCTACTGCCCAGCACTTCAGACCCAAAATAATCACACAGAAACTATATTATTTAAATCACTGCTTGGCCCTTTAGCTCTAACTTCTTATTGGCTAATTCTTGCATCTTAATTAACCCATCTCCATTAATCTGTGCATCACCAAGGGATTGGGGCCTACCAGCAAAGTTTTGGTGTATTAGAACTTATGTATTATAACTGATGTTAGCCTGCAATGTCTAACATATAAGAAATAACTCACACAAAATACTAAGAAACAGAAAATATGGGCCATACCAAGGAATATAAATAAAGCCAAAAGATTTTATATCTTAAAGCATTGATGGCATATCTACTAGACAAATCAAAGGGAGGATGTAAAGGCAAGAGGAAATTGCATAGCTGTGCCTCAGTATGTTTATCTCCATCACTTCTCCTAAGAACTTTTAGAGATCATAAGGCAGGGACAGATAAAATCAAAATGTCAACAGATAAATAATGTCTGAGTAACTGATGGGGGGGGGCAGTAGTTTTTCAGTGGTGCAACTGCTATTATTCCCCTGAACAAATGCTCATCCATGCTCCTGTCCACAGTGATAGCCAAAGTCAAAGGGTCACAAACAAACAAACAAACAAAAAACAGACATGACACTACAAAAGGAGGGGTTACTTGGACAAAGAAGGGAGAGCAACAAGAGTCAAGGTGGACAAGAGAGTAATGGGGAGATGAATAGTACTGAATACATTATGTTCATATATAAAAATATCATAATGAAACCCATCATTGTGTATAATTATATGCTGATAAAACCATTAAAAAGAAAAAAAAATCACCCAAAACTCTGTCTAGAAAAAAATGCCTTTCAAATTTGAGGGAGAAGTTAAGATATTCTGAGAAGATCAAAAACTAACAGAATGTGTTACCACCGACAGTGATACAGGTTGAAATAAAAGGATAATAGGCATCTAGCTGAAATCATATGAAAAAAAACCAAGACCTCATAAAGGTAAATTCAATAACGGAGCATTACAAAAGCTAGTATTTTTTGATAATGGTAGATAATCTTACTTTGACTTGTAACATGATTTGAGAGACACAATACATACAAGAGTATGGGTATCCACATTATTCATAGGTTTTGTGTGTGTGTGTGTGTGTGTGTGTGTGTGTGTGTGTGTGTGTGTGTGTGAAGCTATGCCACTGGGCTGACAACAAAACCCCAGTAACAAGCATGAAAAAATGAAAAAAATCTCCATTTGAATTGTTAGTCAAGGTAGTCTAAGTGTCTCTCATAACAATCAATCTCAAGACAGCTACTGCTTTTGCCCTTGGCTGTCTCTTGGAGGTGAAGGTAAATCCTATTGATAAAGATACCACACACTTCAAACACAAGACTCCTAATATTCAAGCTGGATGTAAATTGAAAGCCTTCCTACATTCTATTTTTCATAGTACCGGAAAGAACTTTGTAAGTGTCAAGGGAGAGAAGCAATCAATAGTCCTAACTATGATGAATTGTAATAATGACCAGCATGGCAAGTTATCTCTAAAGGTGCAATATCGTCACTCATATCTTGGCAGTCACCAATAGTTGTCTAACTGGACTTAAGGTCCACTTAATAAGAGCAAAATCATGACTGATACTGAAACCTAGTCATTTATCCAGGGTTAGCAAGATTACAAATATTAGAAGAGCATTTACTATGGTCCTGACTACTGGACTGGCATGATTCCTATCTGTATCCTAAAACCATCTCTATAACCACAGATAAGTGTAGCTCTCATCCCTCATTCAAGGACCTTCTCTTTACAGCAAAAGGAGACCATTTCAGAAAACCACAACAGATCACAATGCAGAGATCTATGGATCACGGAGAGCCCAGCACCACGTGTTACACTTAGAGCACAACTCCTGCACTGAAGGCTCTGAGAATTTAAAGAAGTGGGGCTTGGAGGCATAAAGGTTGTAAGAGCTAAAGACCTCAAGTCCATGTGAGAATCTGTCTTCTAGAAATGTCAGGAAAGGTTGGCCTGTGATATGTTAACAATACGATTAGCTAAACAAAACCTGAGCATTGATAATATCAATGGACATGTTGACACAGAACTGAGGAACTGAGGAACCTCATAGGGCCCTGTCCCTAGACAAAGAACTACAGGCATCTAATGACTGCTGCTGAGGGGGGGGGGGGGTAGAATTAGCCTCTTCCAGGGATAAGATCCTGGTTAGTCAAAACAAAGTGGTCAGCCCTGAAATCATATATACACAAACCACGTTAAACAGACTCAGCAGGTTTATTTATATATTTATGCACTTAAATATATGGGTAGCAATAACAAATGGTGAGGGAGAGGCCATCAATTTGAGAGGGAACTGGGGAGACACAGGGAAGGGTCTCAGGGAGGAGGCCTGGGTGGTGTTGGAGGGGAAGAAAGAGGGAAAAGTTATATTTTAATTTTTTAAAAGTTTAATAAAACAATTTTAAAACAGACTAAGGAGTTAAATATTTTAGTTTAAATTTTTGGACACAAACTCATAAATATAAAATTTTATGACATCCACAGTTGAAAGGAGGGACAGAGCTACTAAAAGAGCAGAGTTTTTATATTTTAACACTGTTAAAATAAGTTTAAAACAGTAAATATATTTATGACAATTAGTTGTCATTTTTAACAAAAAAAAATCTAAGTAAAGGTAAAAGTTAAACTAGAAAAAAACACTAGGTTCAGAACAAGAAGCTATAATTTTAAGATGCTAAATGTAATTCCAACAGTAGCCACAAAGAATACAGCTAAAGGATATATACAAAAAAAATGATGATAGAAGAATTAAAATGTTTTGCTCCAAAAAAATCACCTAACCATAAAGGAAAATAATAATATAGGAAATGAGAGACAAAAACTGCTATCAACCACTTGAAATTAGACATCAAAATTAAGACCTTTCCTTGTCAGTAATTAATTTAAATGTAAATGGGCTAAATTCTCCAATCAAGAAAGAGATGGACAGAATAGATTTTCAAAATAAAATAGGGACTGGAGAAATGGCTCAGTGGTTCAGAGTCCTGGCTATGCTTTCAGAGAACTCAGGTTATATTCCCACCTGCCCATGGTGGCTCACAACCATGATTTCAGTCTTGGGGGATCCAACACCGTCTTCTACCAATTTGTACACAATGGTGCACAGAACATACATGCAGGCAAAGCACACACACACATAAAATGGGTTATTTTTTAATAAAATACACAACCAGGGCTGCCTACATGGTATAGGCTATCCAAGGGAGGATGAGTAAGATATCAGGAAGGGATCAAGCCCAAGAACCCCCAGCCCTCCAAGCCATACCTGAATATGGATAGGCCCACTATTGTGTCGGTGCCGAATGAGTAGAAGCAGATATTACGAACTGATGGGCAAACCAGGTCACAAACCCAAAGAGGTGATGAGGTGAGAGAGGGTTAATGAGGAGGGCAGGGAATATAAACAGAATGTATTATCCACAGGGATGCAATTGTCAAAGGATAAACTAGTTATTTAAAAAAGAATCATGTCAGTGGTACACTGCTTTTGCAACATAACTCAGAGTTCCGGGAACTCTTAAACCAGAATGCCATAGGATGTTTAAGCAGCAGGAATTCATGAATGAGTTCTGGAGGCTGGAAACTCCGCCCTATGAAGCTGGTAGTTCTCCTGGGGCCTTTCTCCTTGGCCTGTAGAGACACCTTCTCATCTCCATATCCTGCCACGCTCTTGCTTCTTGGCTTGTCTTTGTCCTCTTTTCAGAACAGTGAATTAAGGCCCACTCTAATGACCACAGTTTTTCTCAGTCACCTACAATGTCCTTTCTCCAAATACAGTCACATTCAGCGGTATTATGAGTAAAGATTTCAGGATAAGAAGTTTGAGAGGATATATAAGTTCACCAGATAACAATGTGTGTGGGTGTTGATTCTTACTACATCATAGGGAATTTCTATCCAATTTAAAGAGTTTAGGAAATACCCTTGCAAGCCCTTCACTGTCTACTATGACTCAAACACCACACACAGAGTTCTTTGTTTCTCAGGGCCTTCTCCACAGACACCACAATGGATTCCTCATTTGTGGCGAGTTCTCGCTTGCTAAAGGTTAGGCATGCAGACTGCCCTCTTAGCTTACTCAGACCTGAGACTCTGGGTCTCATCTGTGAATTCCAATATTCTACAGGTAATACCTAGTAGGAGAATCTATTGGTCCCTTTAGAGAAAGATAGAAAGCAAGATGGAAGAGAGCCTCGGATAGACCATTCACTTCATCACAAAACCCCCTGATATTTGTTGCAAAATAAAATGGCCATTTGAAAAATCTCAGGTAATATTTAGTGAAAGATAACATATATAATAAAATAAAATAATAAGAATAATTCTACTATACAGTCTGTATAAAAAAAATCACTTTAGGTCCTGAGAAAAGTTAATTAAAAGGAAAGCCCATCCCATATATCAACTTTAGACAAAACAGACTTTACAAAACAAGTTTCAAGAGACAAAGGAATATGTCCATTAATAAAAACATATTTAACAAACATAGATATCTGCATAAGGAATAACAGGCCATAAAAGTGCATAGACTAGCCAGCCAGAGGATGAGTGAGAAAATGAAAACAACATGCAGCTACAGTTGACAGTTGAACACAGGGGTAAAGACTGAACAACTGAAAAGTCTCATGGGGCTGGAGATGTAGCTCAGTGACTGGGTACCTGCCTAAAATGTATAAGACAGTAGTTTCAATGTCATGATACACCAAGAAAATGAGAGAGAGAGAGAGAGAGAGAGAGAGAGAGAGAGAGAGAGAGAGAGAGAGAGAAAGCGAGAGAGAGAAAGCGAGAGAGAGAAAGCGAGAGAGAGAAAGCGAGAGAGAGAGAGAAAGACAAAGAGAATTCTCATATAAAATCATCTCCACAAAAACTTAACTACGGGTAGTTTTCAAATGACTGGAAATTTACCACTAACAGTCAATTACCACATATTAATATAGTAAATTACCACATATTAAATATGGTAAAAAATGCAAAAGAACCTGGAGGGTTCATTTTCTCTTTTCTAAACTACTACAATTGAACCCAGGCTACACATACAATAGACAAGAACCTTTCATGAAGCTAAATTACCTCTTAAATTTTTATTTTGAGACAGGCTCTCATGAGATATACTTTTTTCCTGATTCTTGCCAATTATGAAGGACACAGACTGATTAAAGGTAAATAATTAGCATCCCATCAGTTTTTAGGAGGGAAACTAGTAACATTCCAGCTCACTGCAAGTACAGTAGGAAATGACAGCAAAACTCTTCTGGCAGTATACAATATTTACTAGAGTTAATTTTACTCAATCATAATATAACAACACATCTTTAAATTTAGTTACATTTCTCTTGACTGAAAATGATGCCTTGTATGGCTGACTTTCCCAATTATGTGATATTTGTTTATAAATATACATATATGTATACATAGATGTGTAGAAACATATATTCTTTATATGAACATACCTATATGTACCTATAGAGACTAGATACAACAACATAAAGTATGAATGAATATCAACTTATTAATATAGGTATTAATTGGTTTGCCCTCAAGAGTTTAGTGACATCGATTAGATAAAATTATATTATCTTCATCTGCATTTTACTTTAATTTCTGTGTGAAAGCAGAAATCACTAAAAGGCATTAGAAATGCCCTTTGGAGGCAGAATGAAGAAACCTGATCAGAATGTAAACAGACGGGAAGGTGTGGGAAACATACCAGATGGAAGAAACCAAACTAATATAAATCTTCATAAAGAATATAATTTACCTCCTCAGATTTAAAGGTTGGGGAGCCTGAGATTAAGGGAAATGACTCTGATTCTCCAAAAGCAAGTTCCATACTTCTCATAGAAAATCCCAGGGACTCTAGAAAAAAAAAATACTATTTGTACAAACCTGCCTAAATACCAATGGCAAAGTCCACGGGCCTCCAGGACATGTTCTGTGAGGAAAAATAAGGTCCATCAATCTTGGCCCTGTTGTCATCCTGAACATCCAGGTAACCCTAACAGCATCAGCTATGCCTTTGAGCATTGTCTGTGAGTTGGCCTTCTTTTTCTCTTTCTTCCCTTCATAATCCATCATCCTTGTCCTACATTCAGGTAATGATGGGCCAACTCTACAGGGACTCTCCCATACTTTTGTTGCATGGGCTACAAACCTCATGAAATTAACCTTCTCAAGCTCTCCCCAATCATGTGACCCTAGAGGTTTTCAGTTCTTCCCACCCCTTCCTTCCCTTCACCGTTGATTATGCTAACATACACATTCATCTTCTCAATTCTCCAACATTAGAGTACAGCTTTTCTATCAAGACTACCATTATCCAAGGCAGAAATAATCTTTCCATCATCTAAGCTCTCACATTCCATCACTCTCAATCTTGCAGCATCCTTGATATCACTCCAATTCTTTGATTATGATTTTGCATACACAATTTCTAGGTCTCACTGAAGATAAAGGGTAAGCCTGGCCTACTTCAATATTCACCCCATGCATCAAATGCACAGAGCCTGGCATACATGAGTGTTTCACTGCTGTCCTAACTTGGATCAGTGTTTCTCCACTCAGATTAACTGGAACAATAATCACCAAGTTTAAGGGACTCTTGAGGGCAGTATTAGTCTACAGAAAATCTGTGGTCTCAAAGTAGAGCCGCCCACAGGGCATCCTGTCACCTTCATGATGGTTTTCTCTTCTTGTTTCAAGTATAATTTGCCAAGAAGTAATGGAAGGGGCTCTGGCTACTGTTTTCACAGCCACTTACGCATTTCCTCAGTACCTTCAAGAAACTACGTCAGTTATTAAGTGGATTAAATAATGGGCTAAGCCATCACTTTTTATTATAAATATGTACAAACTGGCTGCCTCACTGCATGAAAAGGGAGGACAAGGTGGAAGACATGGGCGAAGGCTCAAACCTGGCATAGGTCACACAAAACTAGGTAATACCATCAGCCACTGTGGGGCATGGAAGGACCAAGCAAGTCGTAGTTTAAGAAGCAAGCTTGCAACAGTGATGATCTCATAGATGGAGTAAACTGGGGGACTTTCACCAATCGCTGCCACTTCTTTTTTATCTCCCTCTATACACTGAGAATTACAGAGATTTTTATCTGAAAACAGCCTCATGTTGACCTGGAAATACGGTTTCAGCCTTCTCTTCCTCAGAGTTTCTACAACTTCGAAAGTCAGTATGTAAACCAGAAAGGCATGGACCTCCCCTCTGCCCATTAGTGGTACACAGCCACTTCCACAAGAATCTCCATGGAAGAAAACAGTAAGATGACGCTGGCCTAGAGGGAGCAGCTTCAGCTCCCAGAAGCAGATGTCCACCATCAGCATCTTAAAGGTCAGTCCCCAACAACCAGCTTCTCCAAGTACCCTGCCAGTGGCTACATGGCCGTGCCTATTTTTAGGGCCAAACATTTCACTTACCAGATTGAGCTGAATCTACAATTACCAAATGTTCTCAATCATGTGCACGCTGTCGGATTCTTTCGAAAACAGACTTGGTTAAAAGTGTGCCTCTGCAACCAGACTTACTGAGGCAAGCAATGCAACGGCATGTGTTGGAAGGGACCAGATCTCAGAGCAGAAGCCCTGAGGATGTTTTTGTTAGAAGTTGGCAACTGCCCACACAGTTCATTTGGTCCTGCCCAGAGATCCAACAAGGATAAAATGCCTGTGATATTCACCAGATGTGACTATCTAATATTTTTGAAAAAGACATCCACCCATCATTACTAAACCGTTAACCTTAGTGTCCAGGAGCCCCAGATGCTATGACGGTTCTCCTGCTCTAACCCTCAGAGAACCAAAGGTTCAAGAACAAGAAGGAAGAGGAGAAAGAAAACCTCTCATCTTTTTCAGCAAGACTTTTCCTGAGTTTGTCCTTTTTACATACCTTTTTTTTTTACTAGATAAAACCTAATACTTTCATCAGAAGTTAGAAGTCTTTTTTTAAATGTGGAAAACCTTAGTGCTTGATAATCTCCCTTGATCTTAAAAGCAGCCCAGAAGGAAATCACTGACCTCCAGTAACCCAGAAAAGCAATTAACTTACCCATTTTCCTCCACTCCCAACCAGTTTCCCCTGCTGACAAACCTTGTGAATTAACAAGGCAACAGTGTACTAGTAAGTCTAGAAAAACTTAATGTAAAGCTCATGATATAAGATTATATCAAATATTCCTGTATTTTGGTACACTGACAAAGCACAAAAATCAGTATGAGCTGTCACTACTCAAGTGAGTAATTTAGTGGTGTGGCAGAGCACACGGCAGGACTCTGCAGAGAAAAGAAATTGTCATCTAGGGCTTCTAGCAACAATGTTTCCCTGCCCCAGCCTAAACTACCTGCA
This sequence comes from Myodes glareolus, assembly GCF_982192425.1. Lineage (NCBI taxonomy): Eukaryota > Metazoa > Chordata > Mammalia > Rodentia > Cricetidae > Myodes > Myodes glareolus. The sequence continues at coordinate 17,508,328 of NC_142033.1, read as the reverse complement.
CTATCATTACATCGTCCCCTGAACTCAGGCCAACACCTCCTGACACCGGCCATCAAAGGCGGTGTATGCTACAGGCATGACAAGGATGGGAGCCATGGTCATCTTAGGGAGAGCGGAAACAACCTGTACTGACAGAACTGTGGCCAGAGTTGAAAAGATAATGTGGGAAAGGGGTTGTCTACCAAAGCACACGTTTGTTCCGGAAACCTACAGAGGGGACAATTCTGAGGCTGGGTACCTCAGTGTTTCTAACCTAGAAATATGATAGCCTAGCAAGAAGGACACTATACTTTATCAATTATTAGACACCTTTGTCTAGTCACGTCCTCCCCATGGAATGAAGTTCCTGCCAGACTCAGGAAACCCAGAAGGTTGTAAGCTGGACAAGGAAGTATACATAAGCTATAACAGTTGCAGGACAGAGGGGGCCTGCCCTACCCACCAAGCTGCCTACGAGTTGGGTTTCCTTTCCTCTACCTTGCGATGCTGAGGACACACTGAATGCCAACACCTGAACACTCCCATGTGCACACACACAGGCAAGGAAATGAGTCTTACCAGACCATCACAGTTGCTAATGGCAACAGAGGTTCCTGGAATGTCCATGATGTCACCAACATAAGCACAGCTAGTTTGCAGAGGTTCTGATCTCCAGATTCTTTCCGAAGCACTTCTGTGTTGACGGCTCTTTCCGGGGTCAGTTGTGTTCCCAGGCACCGGAGCTGTCTCATGCCATTCCACAACAGCCCCAGGAGCTAGGAAGCGAGTGTTGGGCTTTAGTCGAAGATGAAAATCTCTTCCAAATGCAGTGACGTTGAAGAACAATTGCTCTGAGTTAGACGACACATCCCTGGGTGACCTCTTTTTGTGATTGGCAGAAAGAATATGGGAAAGATAGTGTCCTTTTAGGTTTGTGCTAACTGGTGTCACCAGCTCATACTCTCCGTATCTCTTTATAGGTAAATCTGTGGATCAAAAAGAGAATTGTAAGACATCAGACAGGAGAGGAGCACAATGTAAAGAGCCACCTCAAAAAGCTAAACCACACTTTGCAATAAAATCTATCCCTGAGTCAGTCCATATTTATTATATTTTAAGAACTAAAATCATTTCTCCAATGCACTTAGGTAATTCAATCAATTATTTTTAATTTTAAAAAGTGTATTCAATCATGAACACTTACACCCTGTTGCTATACTTAAGACCATGAATATGTTTCTAAAACTATATTTGGCTCATTTAAAGTTAGGACATATCCATAAATACCTCTGGATTCCCATAAGAACTTCTAACAAAGTTGCTATCATATAAAATGTCTTGATTTTTATCTTCTGTCCCTGTATAATGCATTCACCACTTTCCGAATGCTGCTTCTGCCCAAATTTAGGATTTATACTCTAACTTATAAAACTATAGTTTATGCTATTTTTTTCAGCATAACATCCCTGACAATTATACACCACTGATAAGGAAACTGAGATTCAGGAAGAGCCTGAGTCAAAAGCTGGGCAATTGTGTAGCTTGGATGTAAATCAAAATTATTCTACAAAACATATGCACATTTATTTCTCTGTTGTAGTATGGTACTATGGCACAAAATCCTGACTTTTAAAAGAGCCACTAAGAAGAATCCACAATCTATAAATTGGCATGTGCGCCACGAGAGTGAGGTATTCTTGTTTAGCACTGTAGCTCCTCTAAGGATCAGGCATCCACTAGCTATGTCTTTGGAACCCACCTTACAACATAGGTAGCTATTTACATAGTATACTAAACTAAATCTCCCAGTCAGGGCTGTTTCCCCTAAGTTAGTTGAATTTATGAACTTGGGAAAGATAAAAGGACAGTAGATATTGGACGAAGAAGCAATGGGGCAATGGGCATGAAAAAAAGCAAGCATGGGAGAGAGAATGTGTGAGCAAGGATTTAAAATGCCCACTTTCAGAATTCTCACCCCCAAACTCATCCTGCAATGTGTTCACGTGACGTGACAAAAACTGATTCACAAATAATGACTGTCTATAGAAATTGAATCTTTGTTATCCATTAAAATATTTAAAGCATAGGATCCACAATGAACTAATGATGTGTGCACGTAGTGTCTTAATAGAATCACTGGGGCCTCAAATGTAAGGTCCCAGAAGACAGATGAGTCATGTTGTAACTTGAAAATTTTTGATGTATTCATCAATGTTTTGCTACCTACACTGGTCAATGCATTAAAACAAAATCTCATTCTTGGTGACAAGGATAAAGCAAATCGGACATCTGAGAGTATCACTAGACAGGAAGAGTGAATACTCTGCATAGTCCATTGAGGGCTGGGTCTGACCCGGAGAACTCAGTCACACATCCCGAAAGCACCTCAGTGAATGAGGGCTGCTGGTCTCCCTTACAAAGAAGCCCAAGGTGAATGTTTTCATCGATCCTGGTGTAGAATGGGGCTGGAAATTTAGGGAATAAACACAGGAGTTAACAGGGGCAGAGAGGGGGAAAATGTTCACAGGCAGGTCTGAATCAAGTCCTTGAATGTGGCTTATGACCCAACCAAGTTCCATAAGGACAAGGGACCACCCTTCATTCACTTGATACTCTAGATATCAATATATAATAATCTAAGATTTTTCTAGATATCAGACTCCTCTCGTTTTTGGTAAGCAGACAACTTTTGCTTTGTCTATGCTGCTAGTCATACTGACTTCTAGTTCTCCTCAGAACCCGTGAGCACCTCCCTACACCAATACTCTGCTATAATTCTTTCTACAACAGATTGTTGCTTCAAGGGAAGGAGAGAGAGCAATGCTTAAATTTAATGCATGGATTTTCCATCTCCTTTGAATGGAATTCACACAAGGAAGTCTAGACAACATTGTGATGCCTGGAATAAAAGACTGGGGAATACAAATGCAGAAGGCCCCACCACACCCAAGAGAATACTGAGAGCATCACACAGACATCAGTTTATACATCCTAGACCTCTGAGACAGTTCCAGTTCAGACAATATGTTCTGAATTTTTATTTAAAAGAAAGATGCTACATAAAACCTCTTTCCCTGATGTGAAAACATAAATCATTTTTCAAATGTAGACATAAGAATCATTTCTTAAAAGGAACCCTGAATTCCCATTTTCCTGTTGGTAATTAGGAAACCTGGGAAAAGATGAACTCAGAAACCTCTAACGCCCTGGAAATAACTAAGGACCGACCCAATTGCCTGCTATTTGTACAATAAAACAATGTACTGTGAATTGTACTTGGGAATGCACCATTTCTAACACAACAATCACCATAGGTCAGTATATTATCCCTGTTCTGGAAGTGAGGAAGTGGAACTAAGCCTAACCCAGCAAGTAAGATACCAAAGAAATACCTCAGAAAGTTTGGGCTCTGGAACCACAGCGCATGCTCATCCCCTTTAGCAGAGATGGAACATCTTGCTGTCAGTTTCTTACTCGAGATCTGATCTACGAAAGAAGACTAGCATATAGCACAGCTTCAGTAACTTCTATAAAAGGTTTGAAATTCTAGTTCGGGACGGGGAGATGAGGAAAGTGGGTAGAAACTCAAAACTACCAAAAAGCATTTTAACTTCATATTACAATTATATAAGAAAACAAATTATGTCCAATATTCACTTACTGAATAAAAAAAGTATGCATTTGACAGACCCAACTTCTACAGAGCAGTACTGTGTGTGGTTAGGAATGTACAGCAATACATAAGACACCAACAAGTTGAATCAACTACCACCTTGACCAAGGTCTTTATATTCCTGTGTTTTTTTCACAGTTATCATCTGGATATTAACAGAAATTACAACATTATGTATTTGTCAAGAAGTTCATAAGATGTCAACCAGAAACTCAGTGAATACTAGTCACCATAAATGTAAAATAATTACTTGCTTAAGAGACTATCATGTTCAATTTGTAAAGATAGAAATTATACAATTGTCTGATCAGTGGAATAGAATTAGGACCCAGAATTAAGTCCACCAATCTATGGAGACCTGATTTTTGATGAAGAATCCAAAAACACATACAGGAAAATAGACAATATTGTCAGCAAATGATGGTGGTTAAACTGGATGTCTGAATGTAGAAGAATGCAAATAGATCCATACTTATCACCATGCACAAAACTCCAGATGAATCAATGACCTCAGCATAAGACTGAATATACTAAATATACTAGAACACTAAGTGTTGAGTAGCCTTGAACTCACTGGCAAGGAAAAGAATTTCTGAACAGAATACCAATAGCACAGGCACTAAGATCAACAATTAAAAAGAAGACCTCATGAAACTGAAAAGTTTCTGTAAGGCAAAGTACATCATTATTCAGATAAAGTGGCAAAAACAGAATGGGAAAAGATACCAACTGCCCATCCAATAGAGAGCTAATATCCAAAACATATTTTTTAAAGAACGAAAAGAAAGAAGAAACTGAACATCAAGAAAACAAATAAACCAATTAAAAATGAGACACAGATTTAAAAGAATTCTCAAAAGAGGAAATGCAAATGGCTGAGAACCACTTAAAGAATGGTTCAACATCTTTAGTCTTCAGGAAAATGGAAACTAAAACTACTTTGAGATATCATCTTACACCAATCAGAATGACAAAGATCAATAAAACAACTGGCAGTTCGTACTAAAGATGACGTGGGGGGAATGGAAACACTCATTTACTGCTGTGGGAGTGCAAACTTATACAGCCACTATGGAAATCAGTATGGTGGTTCCCTGGGCAGATAGAAATCAGTCAACCTCAAGATCCAGCAATACCACTCTTGAGCATTTATTCAAAGGACACTTCATTCTACTACAGAGACACTTGCTCAACCTGTTCACTGCTGTTCTATTCATAATAGCCAGAAACTGGAAACAACCGAGACATCTGTTGATGGACGAATGTATTAAAATGTGTGGTACTTTTATACAGTGGGAATATTACTCAGCCATGTTTTAAAGAGACACCATGAAATTCATAAGCAAACGAATAGAACTAGAAAAAGAACCCATCCTGAAAGAAGTAACATAGATGTAGGAAGACAAATATGGTTTGCATTTGCTTATATGATGTTAGCTATCACATCATTAACTAGCAAGCTATAATCCATATAACCACAGAGAGTAGGTAGAGAGTAAGGGACTGGGGAAGAGGGGTGGATATGCCTAGAAAGGGTAAATAGCACAGATAGTTATAGATGAAGATGGAGGGGAAGTGGGAACTAGAATGGGAAGATCAAACAGAGAAGAGGGAAGAGAGGGCAAGGGAGGGAAAACTGGACGGATGCTAAAATTAAGGACCATCTTAATTTTATGAGGGGTCACACGGACATCTAGCACAGTAGAAGCTTCCTATAATGTGTACATATATAAAGGAGATCTAAATGAAACTGGCAAAGAACTGAGGGGATGAGACAGAGCCCCAACTGAGCATCTCTTGTCATCAGTGAAACTTACAGTGTGGGGAATGGATTACAACTAATTGAGTTGTTAGCCAAAGGAAGCTCATGAGAACCCACAAACAAACAAGACTATTGGCTCTCCATAAACTGAGGGTAAGGCCCCATTGCTGAAGATAGTACCTCAACAACTCGCTGAACATAAAGCAGTACAGCTGGGGCCTACGCAGAAACTTCACCCATACGTGGTACTGGAAGATACTTTAGATGCTACCAAAGAAGAAAGGTTAAAAACTAACCCAGCTACAAATCTTTCAATCTATAAGAGTGATCTGCCTGCAAGATACACTGGCTCAATAGTGCCACACGTTTATAGGAGTAGTCAGCCAATATCTGATTTGACTTAAGGCCCACTCCAAAAGATGTAACTCATACCCAACACTGAGTGTGTGGCCAAGAAGCAGAGACTAGAAATCCTGGGAACTTAGAGGAGAAAAGAAACATAGCAATAAAATTACTCCTAACAATATTCAACTGTACTCAAAGATCAGGGTCTTGGTCAGCCAGAATCTGAGAATATGCTTCCTGCAGCAGACGGGAACACACAGAGACCCACAGCTAGACAGTATGCAGAAAGCAAGAGACCTTGGAACACTCAACCCTAAAAGGGATGTCTCCACCAAACCCCTCCCTTCAGGCTCAAGGGACCCTGCAGAAAAGGAGACAGAAATAACATAAGAGCCAGAGAAGATGGAGGACACCAAGAGAGTATGACTTTATTGATACAACAGGGATGGCACACATATGAACTCACAGAGACTGTCACAGCATGCACAGGGCCTGCATGGGTCTGCACCAGATGGGGTCTGTGGTAGTTTGAATAGGTATGGCCCCCATAGACTAATGTGTTTGAATGCTTAGCCCATTAGGAGATGGGGACCTTGCTGGAGTAAGTGTGGCCTTGTTAGAGGAAGTGTGTCATTGTGGAGGCAGGCTTGGAGGTCTCATATGCTCAAGTTATATCCAATATTGTAGACAGTGTACTTCCTGTTGCCTGTGGAGCATCCAGCACCATGGCTGCCTTCATGATACCATGTTTCCTGCCATGATGATGAAAGGCTAAACCTCTGAACTCTTAGCCAGCCCCAATTAAATGTTTTCCTTGATAAAAGTTGCTGTGGCCATGGTATCTCTTCATAGCCATAGAAACCCTTGCTATGACACGGTCCTAGAGCTGAGAGAAGCCCTAGGATGACCCAGAAGCTATCTCCAACTGATAGCTATTTGGAAATGAAAACTTAAGTTTTTTCAAGAGATTTTAACTGGGAAACAAATCACTCTTAAGAGTGAGCTCCATGCCAGGCAGTAGATGGTTAACAGGAAACAAATTCAACAGTATCTTTGGAGGTTCTTTGTCTCACAATGTTAAGTCAGGACATTGTTTTTTATTTGTTTGGTTTTTTTTTAACCTTACAGGTCCTTTGCATATATACCATGGCTTCTAGTTTTGTGTTTTTTATGGGAATCTTGTACATACAAGCATGCATGTCTCTGCATCTGTATGTGTTGTGCTTTTTCTTTGGTTTTTCTTGTTTGGCTGTTTTGTCATATTCTGATCTGTTTGGTTTTGATTTACCTTATTGTATTTGATTATTATTTTTGGGTGCCTGTTTTCTAACAAGAGACAGAAAGGATGTAGATTAGAATAGATGGGGAGTTGGGAAGAACCTGGAAGTAAGAGGCAGAGGTTAATTCATAATCAGAATAAAAGAAATTATTCAACTGTCAAGGGAGACGGCTGAGCAGCCAAAGCACTAACTATGAAAAGCTTCAGTGAGTCTTAAGTTCAACAGATACAGAGGACGTGAACCACTGTGAAGCCTTACCACTGTTATAACCCCAGCAATACACAGGAGCATGGCTTTTCCCACAGCACACTGGCATCTGTGTGTGTACAGTCCAACTCTTTCTTACTACTATGGATGAACTCTTTGTGACCACAAGTGACAAAAACCATTTCAGTAAGTGTCCAGTTTCCCCTCTGATATTTTTTCTTCCCCTACTAATTATACTAACCATCGGCATCTTAGAAATCGCAGTTATATGTTTATTTGTGGACTTTTTTTTGTCTATTTGCACATAAGCTTCATGGGAGCATCTGTTCTTTTCATTACAGAGCCCAAAGTGGGTCACTAGTTTCTGTGAATAAAGAATGAATGAATGCAGTTTGAGTCCAACGAGTATCTAAAATTAGCATACATTCTTCTCCCTAAACAGCAAACTGTAAAGGCTGACATGGACCTAGAGCCAGAACTCTGTCTGCAAAACATGTGTATAGTTCTCCCAGATCCTCCTGACCTATAAATCAACGTTTCACGACATTCACGCCTTACAACTTAAGCCACCAAGAGTAAGTAATGGGCGCAGTTATTAAAACAGACCTCCAGGAAGGCAGACAGGGGACCCCCATTTGTGGCAACAGGAAATCAATTCTCATACTACACCAGTCAAAAAGAGAATTTTTTTTAAGTTGAAAACCCATTGAGTCCTTGTCTCTTTCTACTCACTAAGCATCTCCAGTAGATTTGGTTACGCTTTTCCTTAAGGTACAGGTAGAGTGCTTTAGTTTGAGCCCAATTCTGCTATACCGGGGGCAGACCCAGCTCAACCCGACCCACCAGGATGGGAATCCATGGCACAACTTGTCTGTCAAAGTGAGACTGGGCCCCATCAAAGCCTCTTTCATAAAGAGAAATATTTTTGACATTTCTATTTCTCAGCATGGTCAGAAGCTAGGCAGGCAAGGGGGAGACATTCCTCTTCAGGATTTTCTCAGAATGCAACCCCTCTGCCCCCAACAAAGTCCTTCCACACATTCTCTGGCAGCCTGATCATAACACAAGTTTTTAGGGGGAGAGTGAGTTCTCTCATATCTAAATTCTTCTTTTTTATACCATTCCTTATTAGAAAATATTAATCACACACAATAGTGAGTTCATCGCTTTTCCACAGGGGCTCCGACCATGCTGACGCCCCATTACTCTCTCCCTCTTCCCTCCACCAGTCCCCACTTCACTTCGTAGTTCCTCTTCCTTCCGTTTTACTATGCTAAGTCACTACCTCCCCAGCTACACGTTTGATAGACATATGTAAACCTGTAGTTAGGGATAATCATTGCACACCAACTACATCAAAAGCAGCATCCTGTTTTTACAGAGAGGCTGAGCACTCCAACCCCAAAACCTGTGGAAAGTGGACCCAAAATGCTCTAAAGTCTGAAACTAAGAGGGATGATCAGATGTCAGAAGCAGAAAATCTACACTTAACTTCATGTGACAAGCCACAGTCAAAAGGCCGGCATAATCAAATGTATGAGATTGTTTTCAGCTATGGGATATATGAGCTATATATGAAGTGTAAGTGAATTTCATGTTTTGAGTTGGTTCTCATTATGTCGATGAAAATTTTCTAAAATCTGAAACACAAAACATTTACAGTCATGGGCATTTCAAGTAGGCGCCTTCAGCCTGTATTTAGTCATCTGACTTTCTGTTTGAATGCCAACCACAGTAGACTGTCCTAATAACTTCTAAACTTGAATCATTTCTGAGATTTTTGATCCTTTTACACACATCATGTTTTTAGTATGATATGGTACACACAGTAAACAATCAAAGCAAAACATATTCAAAGAAAACAGCCAGTCTTTCACACTACAGCTGAAATCAGTCGGCTCTCTACTGGGAATCCTTAACTCATCTAAATAAAAACGAATATTCAGCTTGCCCCTGACTTCACCATTTCTGCTCACAGTGTTCTGATAGTCATAAATTAAGTCAGGAAGTTATATCAAATTTTCTTCCCATTATGGTATTGTTCCAGACCTACTGACTTTCCCTACAAACTGCCCCCTCTTTTCTTCTAGTCACTTCTAAGTTCTCATTACCTCAGAAAGAAATATTGCCAAGTGCCAAGTCCAAATTCCCCATATATAGTTTTCCTTACTAAATATTACATAAATTATGCCAAAATACTGTCCAAATCCGTGTCAAGAGAACTATTGTAAAGCCCCAGGTCTGCAACGCTAAAACTATACCATCCCCTTAGTGACTTTAGTAACCTAAGACTTTCTATGCCCACTCTTAAACATAAAAATGAAGATAACAGCATTTCCTTCTCAGGGAATTGTCTTAGTTGGGGTTTCTATTACTGTGAAGAGACACCATGACCACGGCAATTCTTATAAAGGAAAACGTTTAATTGGGACTGGCTTACAATTTCAGAGGTTTAATCCATTATCTTTATGGCGAGCGGCATGCATGCAGGCAGACGTGGTGCTGGGCAAAGAGTTGAGAATTCTACACCTCGATCCACAGGCAGCAGAAGGAGATTATGTCCCACACTGAGCATAGTTTGGGCATAGAAGACCTTAAAACCTACCCCCTTACAGCCACACACTTCCTCCCAGAAGACCACAACTACTCCAACAAAGCCACACCTCGTGAGGGCTACTCCTTATGGGGGCCATTTTCTTTCAGACCACCACAGGGTTATTATAAAAATGAAATGACTCCATTCAAAGTGCTTAGAATAGTATATACTACTGAGTATATAACACGCACATACAGTAGCAAAGGTGTCTACCCTGAGCTCAACCCCCAGCACCATGCAAGCAATTAATTTTATTAATAGTAATTAATTGTATCATGCTGTTTTTTATAAATAGTTTCCCATTATTTCTTGACAGAACTCATAACACTGATATCTTTATTCATATCATACTTCCAAACTGCTAATCAAATACTCTAATAAAACAGAAACTTGGAGATAAAGTAACTAAATCAAAACTTAAGTTATATTCCAGGAGATTTGTTTTGTTGTTGCTCCACGACTTCCAATGGGTAGGGCCTTGGTTTGGAGAGTGGGGGTCCACGTTCAGCTGACCGGAGTATACCATAGAGTGTTCTGGCCAGCTCAGAGGCCATAGATGGGTACACAGAGGAATAAGAAGAGGCCAAAGGAGATGTGCAGCCCTTTCAAATGGGGAAGTGTAGAGAACAGAGCTTGCTGATTGCTTTTCTTCATTGCTCTGGGACTCTAGCAGGGTTTACAGTAATATCTGACTCACAACCATTTTTTTATTAAAACAATAATAAAAGAGCCTACTTTTTCTTTATTTATTTATTAGAGTTGGACATTCAAATCCCTCTGCAGTGTGTTCTTAGCATAATGCCTGTTAACTTCTAGAAGCCAAGCTGTGCTCAGTAGGCCTGGCTAATCACTCTTCCTTGAAAGTCCACTCTGCTGGACTACCAGGGAAAAGGAGGGACAAGGGGACTCCAGCTGGGCCCCTAACACTGACCTCAAGCCCCATCCTTTCCAGAAAATCAGTACATAAGGAACAGATTTCCTGATCTAAGCTTTCACAGGTCTCACTGTCAAGTCATGTGACACAAATCAAAGCCAACAGTATAAGAGGTTTCTGGCTATGTGCATGTGACTTATGATTTCCAAAAGGTCTCTGGGGCAGAGGTGTAGGACAGTAACTGAGCTGAATGCCCCTTCTCAGAGAGTGGGGAGCAAGGGAAGGCTGGCCCTTATGGGGACTGTGCTTTCATGGGAGTGAGCGCTCTGTGTGGGGGCTGGTCAAGATCCCCAGTCATCTCTTCTCCTCTACACATTAGTCACAGGTGCTACAACAGGAAAAAGTGACAATTACCCTTCAAAGTATGTTATGGAGTGAAACCCAAATGTCTCACACAGGATACCAAATGTCTGCAGTACATGATAAAGTTCACATCAGTGATGCAGTGTTAATTTCCCATGGACCAGACATGTTAGGTGGTCTAATTCATATCAAGGCTTTCCCAGGCACAGGGAGTTAGGGCCACTTGAGATGCTTGTGTCCTTCCACAGACAAGGAAGAGACCTGGGTGGGATGCTTGAGCACAAAGGTCTGGAGTCAGAAAAGTCAGCTTGATCAATGTTTTGGCATCTTGCATGCAAATTGTGAAAATGAAGACTCACTGAGGGGAATCCATACAACGGAGGCCACAGACTCAAAGTAAGCAATGAGAAGAGCCAGCTCCACTCAGCATAATCAGAACACTTGAGAAATGATTTACTATCATTGTCATCAAGAGAAGGAAGTCACCTCCAACCCCTAGCAACTCTTCTCTGTACCCCTACTCCAGTCTGGAATGCCTGCTGTGGCCAGAAGGACCGTAAACCTAGGCTGATACAGGACCTAAAATCCAGGCGAGCTGTAGTAAATCTTGCCCTACGCCCCCACCTAGGGACCTGGGATTCTTTCCCAAGAACTGCTGATCACAGCACTTTGGAGAGGCAGCTCACATAGGCGACTTCCTTTATTAGGTAGAAATTCTCAGAAACACAGTGAGCTAGAGAGTGAAATCAAACCAGCATTTCCCAGAGCAGCTGAAGAAGCAGCTCAAGCAACAACACCCCAAGTCCTGAACCCAGGGAAAAAGGAATAACTTTCATCACCACTGACAGCGACCAGCTGTTCTAGCAAACAGGAAAAGCAGGGTGAAGAGCGGACTTTAAAGAGGACACCAAAGGTCGAAGGGCTTAGCAGGGCTATAAACACTTACAGGGAAGGGAACACACATCTTCTCTCCCAGGCAATTATGAACACGCTGAAATTCTGAACACAGCCAAAAGCCCCACCTCTTTTTGTCCCCTCAATTCATCCCTCTGGGCTCTTATCACCACAAGGCACATTGTTCTCAGAGGGTCTTTTCTTTTAGCTACACATCTAGTTCCACACTTCAAGCTTCTTCATACAGCTATTTGAAAAACAGAAAGGCAGTGGGTAGCGAACTCATTAAAAAAGAAAATAGAACTGTGAACATAACAGCTCCTTCCTATTTTTTTTAATCTCTTTCCTATTTTTTTTTAAAATCTGACTTTTAATAGATACTTGTTGCAACTGTACAATATTTATGTTCTGTAAACTCACTCAGGGGAGAACGGCACATTGTTGAGTATTCTGGAACATTAAATCAGGTAAGAGAAGGAAATATGTGCTTTGAAGAGAAGTTTCCAAGTATTTTCTGAGCTACATCTTCAGGGTAACAAGATAATGAGGTTTTGTTTTTGTTTTTAAGTGAAGAACAAAAGCCCAAATGTTAGCATTCATAGCTTAGATTCTGTAGAAACACTCCACTGGATGGCCGTCACTATAAGAAACTGTAAGCCCAAGAGCTACATCAGATTATACAAATCAATATTCCTCACATTTCTTACTATTTTGAGAGGGAAATAGTACTCTTACTGATTAACACTGTATCTAGAATTTAAATCCATAAACATTAAAATTTGCTAGCAAGTGTTAAAGCAGGGAAAATAATGCTAAAAATGCAGAGAGAATTCTGAAAGATCTTTATGGAAACATTCTTTCTGACAACTAAACTTTTAAATTCAAAATAATTTCATTTACGAGTGGTGAAAGCTATGAGTTTTCTGTACTAAGGAGAAGCGGGCCATGTCCCGCCGCCCGGCTAGCTCAGTTCTATTTCTAAGGTAATGGATTAGTGTAAGTGTAGAGATGGCCGACAGGAGTGCTCACAGGGCTACATGCTGCATCATGCTGTCTTAAAAGCAGGGTGCAAGTGGGGACACATTGTTTCTGGAGACTCTGGGAGAGAACCTGCCTTCCACAGCTTGGAGAGGGCACCTGGCTTCTGCTCTCCTCTCCAGTCTGCAAAGTCATACCAGACAAAGCGGTTGCACTCTCAAGCCTCCAGCGCTCTCTGGCCTACCTTCCTTCTTACTCACAAAGACTACCACCCAGGTAATCTTGGATAATCTATGTTAAGGGCACTTGATTAGCCATCTGCTTTTGCCTACCAACCATCTCCTCCTTTACTAGAGACACGGGTTCCAGGGATTCAGAAGCAGGTAATTTAGAGGGGAGAGGTGTGAGGGGGGGCACTAATCCACCTGCCACTGGCACTATTTCAAGGTTAAGTTTATGACTCAGTAAGTCACTATCCTGAGAGAGATGTCTCCTTAGTGAAATAAAATATGCTGCCACAACTTGTGGAATATACGCTACCTGCTAATCCTGGTAGGCAAAAAAAAAAAAAAAAAAAAAGACAACACAGGGGCAGAGACAGGTGAAAGGGCCGGGGTTGAGAGGAGACTGCTGTATGTAAAGCTGGAGGGTTGAGAGGAGACTGCTGTACGTAAAGCTGAAGGAGAGGTAACAGCAAAATTTGAACTGTAGCTTTGGCTATGCCTGAATTTGATTATCTTATTGATCTGGATTGTTTGTTGGTGGTGGTGGTGGTAGTGGTGGAGTGTGTGTGTGCATGTGTGTGTGTTTACCTACGAGAACTGGATTCCTACCACTTATATTCAAAAAGGCAGGTCTGCTATATGAATTTTCCATGAAATGAAGACTAGGGAATTCCAACAAATAGTGCGGAGAAAAATGAAAAAAAATTGAGTCAGGTAAGGTCTAAAGTCCACACAGATTCATCATGCTGAATTTGTGGCAGCCATTTTTGTAAACAAGAGAATGACATTTCACCACCAACTCTGTCACTGGGATTATAGTTAGTCATCAAACTCAGGCGCAGCTACTTGGGATATTAAGATGGATCAATTCCACGTGAGATTGGAGATTCTTTGGGCTAAGAGCTCCCCACGCTCTGTTATCCATTTTAAAGACATAGTCTTGAATTTTATTTTGCCTCTGCTCTTCCTCTAGTCTATGCATTTTTCCAAAGTAATTGTATTCATACAATTACAAAACCACACTTATATAACTGTTCATATTTATTGAGTATTTGCAATAACAAAAATGATAAACACCTTTTTTTTTCAGACTCTTAAACGTTTTAAAGTATTCTAATTCTTAAACAAAGCCAAAATTTATTTCTAACTACGTTTTTTAAAGCCAGTTTACTCCAAACTTTCAGGGAGTTTATTCCATACTTTTTTTCCCCCAAAAGCCATTTGTCAAAATTTATGATGTGCATCTGCTTGGAACCCAACCTCTGGGGATTTCTCTTTAAGGAGTCACTTGAAATGCAGGTAATGACCTATATAAAACACCAGATGGCAAATTTCAATACTATGGGAAAGCAGATACCATAAGCAAAATAATTATCAAGTTATGTACAATTAGCAGGATGGAATTCAGTGTCTTTGGCAAGAAGTTTTGTATGGATATGGAAAACTAAAACAAATATGTCAAACCAGTTTTTCTTCATACAAAAACATATTATCACATGAGTAATTCCAACCAGACTATATACCAGCTATGCTTTGTGTATACATGTTGATAATTACTTATCCAAAATGTGGTGTCTATTCTTTCAGACATTGGAGCATCTACACACACTTTACCAGCTGAGCACCCCAACCCAAAAGTTTAAAGTCTAAAAGATTGCAATTAAAAAAACAGTGGGTGAAAATGGCTAGCCTGCCAGTTCTTTGGGCTTTATCAGAGTTCCAGAGACCACAGAAACAGTAAAGATAACCACAGTGCACACATGTAACATATCTATAATCAGCATAGGAGAATCACAGCTTGCCGGGACGGGCACCGATGAAAGTCAGGAATAAAAGTTAATCTGTATTCCGTAGCAGGATTGCTAAGGAGAGGCTCCACTGCTAACAGCAATCCTTTCGCAGAAAGAATGAACTCCGTAGAAGTCATCCGTGTAGACAGTCCAAGTGATATAACCAGATTCTTCATCCCGAAACCACTCATAATTTTACCAGGCCATTTGGAACTATCCCTAATGGATTTCCAAGGCGGTCTGAGTTGGCCTCTCACAAGCAAGGAATGTTTGAAGTTCGTCATCCTGAGGCAGGGGTGACCTTGAGGGTTTTCTTAACGTTTCTAGGCACTACCACATGATTTGAGACGGCAACCGGGGAACAGCAAAAGCATGGGCAAAAACATTTTCAGCTCAATGGCAACCGCAATCATCAATTACAAGGGAGAGCAGGCAAATGGGGGCGAACATCCCAAGCAGACTGTAGGCAAAGTATGCAAAATGAATGGGCCAAGGGTCTTGTGCTTTGTGGTATAAAAGTAGTCACAAGATGCCTTGCTAACACTGAACAATTAACTGATAGCCATTGTCATATTCTCTGTTTCCATGGGGACTAAACCTGAAGAAAGGCACAGGACAAAAGCATTTAAGAAAATCCAGAACATAGATCTTGATGTAATAATGTCCTGCCTGCTACAGATAGTCACTGAGCAATGAGCTTCTGTGGATGCCCAGGTACCACTGTGCTGTATGTACTAAGACAAAGCCATCTTCAAACCAGCGTCTTGGCTTTCATGCAGTAAGAAGTGAAAGTGTTTCTTTACCCCAAGTCAATCATCGGGTAACTGACTCACACTAAAACTATGCATAGATATAGAGATAAATATATAGATCTAGATACATCCCAATGATGACAAAGCATTTCTTAGAAAACTAGATGTCTGGGTGGACGAAGATAAGGTCCTTTCTAAAGAATGAAATGCAATGGATATTTCAAACTGAAGACTAGAAATAGAACAGAAAAAAAAAATAAACATGCCCCAGCTCCAAGTTTCATGCAGTATCATGAGCCTTCCTCAAATGATGCCCAGAGAATAGCAAAGTGATGGTTTCAAAACAAAGAGACTGAGGATTCTTTTTCAGATTTTCCAGTCTCTGAAATTGTTTCCTAAGCCTCGTGTGTCACGGAGTAAGCCTCCTAACCCAATTAAGGCAGTCAGCCAGATGCCCACAATGACTCCCTTGCATCCCACTAAGAACATGTGCTGACTCAGACAAGAAAGAACTCCCCAACAGGCGGCAGAAACATGCCAATGGGCTAATGAAACACGCTTGACCATACATACATGAATATACTTCAACATGCATAGGTTGGGAAGAGGGATAGATAGTCTTTCACTATTTGACAAAGAGACCCAGACAAGACCAGAGTTGAAAATCTATTTCCCTATTTTCCCTAGAAAGAACCATACTTCCCCACATACCAAGAATGTATTTTTCCCATTGGCTAAGAGAGCAGCCACATCCCCTATAAGACTACACAGGTGAGGAATCTAATGTATTCTACCCTGCTATTCCCTCCACTATAAGCCACCTTCTCTCTACCTAAATAAAATCCTTTCCCTACTCTAGTAGGTTAAGACATGTCATACCGATTTTAATCGCCATTGTAGGCCAAATACTATAGAATAATATGATGTAATTTCTTTCATAAAAAGCAGAACAACTGGACAAAATTAGTCTAACCCTGTTAGCAATCAGGAGTATGGTTACCTTTAATGAGGAATCAGCACCAGGAAGGTGGGGAGAGAGTCACAAGGGTGCTAGTAACATTCTGCTTATAGACCCATGCACACAAGTACACACTATATCAGCAGCAGCAAGCTGTGCACTGAATGCACACCCTGTGAGCATAAGAAACTAATTCCTTTCAAATTTGTCTCCTCCACAGTTTGTGGTTTATTGCTAAATTATGTTTTCCTGAAACATACTCAGAAGCCATTCAGAGCTATGGAATTTCTGTAGCCAATTTGTTATACTATAGATATAAATAATAAATGCACCAATAATTTTCAAAGACTGGTTTAGTCTTTCCTAATGTATCATCAATCAAACAGTACTCCCAGGCTGTTGCATAGAACCACCTTTCCAATGAGTGGCTCCTAAAAGAGAGAGTTAAATGCACAGAAGTGCATCTTCCTGAATCTGTAAGTCTCTTTTCGAATGGAGACAGTAAAGAATCTTACTGCGGCTAAAATTTTCTGAAATAGAGCACTTTTAAAACCCCAGAGTCAAATCATTGACTATAAATGATGGTTGTATTTCATTAGTACAAGACTCAGGGGTCGAAATCTTTCACGCTGTTGTTTTCGTTTTCATTACACTTGAGTATGGTAAATAAAATGACAATGGCAAAGAGGAATCCCATAGAACAGGAGTACGGAGACAAGCGCTACAAATCTCCAGGAATATAACCTACGAGCACCAAGAGTACCCGTGCCAGGCTGCTGACTCATCACCTTCAAGCTAAACTTAGGCACACCTGCACTGTTTTCTTTCCTGCAGAAAGGACTCCGAAAGTAATTGATACCAACAAAGGGTCTGGACCGAAGCCAATCCCAGGCCTCTTGCATGAGAACATCCTGATTCTATCTGAAAACGACGTCAGAGCAACACATTTCATTATGTGAATAAAATGTGCTGGAAAAATGGGTGATCTTAAAGCACCTGTTCAATTACGTCCTGAAATACTGCAGTAGCCAATGAAATGAGCAAAGTCATTAAAACTAAGACTCTTCTTTTTCCTACTTGGGGGTTTGAGTTTTTTATGCTGTTTTGTTTCTGTTTTGTCTTTTTCCTTTAACAAGATAGACAGGGTGGCCGAGCGCAATCAATAGCCACAAAACGGATGCCTCTCAGGCGGTTTGCAGTGCGTTCTCAGCTGCCCTTCTCCCTTCTGTTCTGCTCTTAAACTCTAAGGCTGGAGAAGAGACTCAGAACACTAAGTAAGATTGCCATACATGCTTGCTGCATGTATAAATGATTCACAGGTCCACGGTGTCACAAAATCTGAGGAGAAACTACGCAACTTTGAATTTTGATCCTTCTCAAAACAGCACTAACAACTGACTCCCTCACACATCGAGCCACAGCATGAAGATACGGCAACACCAATCTACACCAATCTACACCAACCCTCAACAGCTGCGCTTCTAGCCAGGCTTTCCCCTTCTCTAAGCTGGATGTATTAAATGCATTGGTTTTGTTTGTTTTTTTACTGTAACTGGAGGCTTTTCTCCTGCCCGCCAGTTCCCAAATAATCACTCTGAGGATTAAGATTAATTACAAACTGTTTGGATTATTAACTCAGGCTGATTATTAACTACTTCTTACAACTTAAATTAATCCATTTCTATTATTCTAAATTTTACCACGAGGCTCATGGCTTGTTACCTCACATCTTGCTTCCCCTGTGGCTGCTGGTATCTCCCTGACTCTGCCGTTTTTCTCCCTGTATCTCTGTTTGGATTTCCTGCCTAACGCTATTCTGCCTGGCTGTTGGTCAAATCAGCTTCGTTATTAACCAATGGTAATAAAACATATTCATAGCATACAGAGAGCCATGCCCCATCATTTGACTTACAATATTTCCCATTCATAATGGGCCTACGAAGCGTAGTCTCATCCTAAGTCAGAGGACATTGGTACACAGCTCTGGGCCTGGATCTTGGCTTCACCCATTAGTGAACAAGTACAGTCCCCCCCCCCCCCCCGGGCACTGCAGAAGCAGCTGCAGCAAAGGGTCCTGTCTCTATAAGAGACACACCAACCCCATCCTGAGACTGCGAGAATCAGGCAAGTACATCAAGCAATTAACACAACACCTGGCATTCGATAAGTCGTCAGTAACTTGTACCCAAGTTTGCCACAATATGGATAACTTTTCTCTTAAAAAAAAATGACTTATGACTTTCCAGCTTGATGTGGTAGCAGATACCTCTAATCCCAGCACTTGGATCAGAAGTTCAAGGACATTCTTGCCTACCTAGTAGGTTCCACACTAACCCTGAGCTGTGTGAAACCCCGTCTCAACAGATAGATCTCATACTGCCACTTTAAAAACAAAAAATCCCCAGTGAATGCTCTGCCAAAACTAAGATTATCTTTTGAAGCAATTTGAATAAAATGTTATCTAGATGGTTTGGTGGTTTGAACAAGAATGCCCCCTGTAGGCTCATACACCCGAATGCAGTGTTTGGGAAGGATTAGAAGGGCTCTGTTGGGCAAAGTATGTCACTAGGGGTAGGCTTTGGTTTCAAACGACTCAGGCCATTTCCAGTTAGTCTCTTCCTCCCTTGTGGTTGTGTCTCAGGATGTGAGCTCTCCACTACTGCTCCAGCATCATGGCTGCCTGCCTCTTGCCATGACTATGTCACCTGGCTAGGATAACACTGCACTCTACCTTCTGAAGCTCAAAGCCCCCAAATAAACTCTTTTCTAAGTTGCCTTAGTCATGGTGTCTCTTCACAGCAACAGAGAAGTAATTAAAACAGTGGTTAAGAGCACTCAGTGCTCTTTCAGAGCACCTTAGTTCAATTTACAGTACCCACGTGGTGGCTAACAACCATCCGGAACTCCAGTTCCAGGGGATCTGATGCCCTCTTCTGGCATCCTTGGGCACTGCACACATGTGAACAGACATATAGGCAGGCAAACATCCTCCAAACACGTAGAATAACTTTTAATATGTGTTTTACAGGATGTTGATTGTAGCCTGACTTTCCAAACGTGAGCATCCAAATAGTATTATGAACAACTTCAGGAAATGACCATTAGTTTTGGAGTAACCTGTTACAAACCACATATTCTGAACTTTACAGTCTCCTCACCCGTAACATTGGAGTAACTAACAGACCCCACAGCACCAACTATTACTCAAGTATTACCTAACTTAAAGATAATTATCTTACGAAATATAAATTGGAATAAAAGAAGTCACCCAAGTGTGCAGACAAAGCAGGCAAACTTAAGGGAAAAATGTGAACTCTCTCTTCATCATCTCCCCTTTCTTCCTGGCATTCCTACAACTGTCTTCAGTTACAAGCAAATTTGTTTTTCCCTATGTTACACAAGGTGATGGTCTGACTTTATGCATCTCTTATGTTCCAGCCCCACTATAACCCTCCCAGTGCATACCAGCGGCTCCCCACCAAATCAGTAATAAATTAATGCTTGAGAAGTAGAGCTTCTGCTAGGGAGGATATTGACACCACTATAATTTAGCCTGGGGAAAATAGGACCCTCCCACGGAAAGCGGAAGAGTAGAAACGATTCCAGACTACGAATTATTTTAACCACTAATTAGGAAACTTTCCGAAACAATTCTTTGCTTAGCTTACTTTTGTTCCCCTGCTCTCAGCTAAGGTAAGGGTGACATCTGAGAAAGAGGCTTACCTATTTGCACCATTTCTTCAGTCCCAGCCTAGAGGGGGGAGGGTAAGAAAAAAAGAAACAGTTACTGGGTTTCATCTTATCGCCCTGTGCCGTTTCCACCATCAGTGCTTTTCCTAGGCTGGTTAATCAGGAGACCAAGAGACTGCAATTGTTGCCTGAAGGCTGAATAAAACCTTACTTAGTTCCTAGAAGGTTCCCGTGACAAGAGCCTGAGCCAACTCAATGACTATTTGAGAAAGGGACTTGTTGACTGGCTTCAATTTTAGTATCTGTGAAGCCAATAAAATAAATAGTGACCCCCAATGACCTCTTCGGAAAACTCCAATACTAGGTCACCAGACCAGAGAGGCTAGAAAACCTCACAGAGGAATCGTGCACTGAGAGTCCCACCGGTTCAGCGCTGATTTGATTTACTACAAAAGGCTCGCCAGCCTGAGCCCCCTTCAAAGACTCTTCAGAGAGCATCAGCTTCACCTTGAGTCTCCACGGGGTGGGGGCAGGGCCGAAAGGCACCAGAGCTGCACTCAATTTAGCTTTAAAAAGAGGAGGAGTTGTGCGGAGGGGGGAGGGGAAGAGGCGGCAGACGCCTCCAGCTTCGGCTGCCCTGGGGAAAAGGAGAGGGCAGGAAACGTCCCAGGCCCTCCCCAACTGTCAAACTGCAGCCCGGCCGCGGTCCTCCCAGGACACGTGTCTGCTGGGTAGCTCCGGGTCCTGCCTGGGGACTTCTTGAAACCCCTTGTCCCTGGCTACCCGCAGGAACTGGGAGTCAGGAGGAGGGAGATCCTCTGGGCTTCGGAATCCGCGGTCCACGACCTGAACTTCGCCAGAGCGCCCGGAGCGCCCTGCAAAAGGGGACAGCCTGATGGCCCCACTAGGATGCGATCTGGCTGCAGTCTAACATTTGGACTGCTCCTGGTCGCCGCCGGCTAGGGAAGCCCCAGGTGTGATAAGCCTTAGCTCCCGGAGGAGGGTTGTCCCAACCTCCCGTGCAATGCGCCCCCAAAACCTCCAAGCCCCGCGCGCAGCGCCGGACCCTCCATGGGCCGCCTCGGAACGCAGAAGATGCCCCAGAAGGGTGGCAAGGGGAGGGGAGGGAGTGAAGGAGACCGAGGGCAGGAACTCTGTCGGGAAAAGGTTGGGTTTGAATTTTTATTATTATTTTCCACTTACTTGTCCATCAGCTGACGTCCTAACCTCTACCAGAGAGGCTGCTATCAACCAAAGTGACAGGAACACCATCACGAGTCGAGTGCACTTCACAACTACTGGGCGAAGCAGCTATCCCAGCGCAAACCACCCCAAAATAAGTTTCCTTTAAAACGCGCAAAGAAAATGGAAGAAGGGGAAGGGGGGTTGTAGAGCTTTAAAAAAAAATGATTTTGGGCTTTGCTCAATGAAAAGGCAACGTGAGCTGTGCGCCTGGCCCCGTGCCCTGTCGGTCCTTTCCACTTCACCTTCTCACCCGGTCCTCCCAAGTCGACTGTGCGGGAGCCAGAAGGTACTGCGAGCCGGGCAGAAGCTGACCCAAGCGGGGGAAGGGACCGGGGCGTCCCACTCTCTGCCCCGGGGCTGCTTTGGAGAGGCTCTCGGAGCACCGTGGGCCGCCGAGGCTAAGCACGGAGACGGCTCGGGTTCCGGGAGCGCAGCAGCCAGGGAAAAGTGGGAACCGGAGCCCAGCGAGCGGGAGAAAGAGGCAGCGCAAGCCCTGGAGCCTCCGCCGCACACGCAGTGGGGGCGGGAGGACGAGGGGGAGGAGGCGGCCGCCTAGGAGGAGGGAGGAGTGGGCCGCTCGCCCGCTCCGGTTGCTCGCGGCCCGGGCCGTCTGCTCTCTGCCCGCGACCCGCCGGGCGCTAATAAGGCGGCCGAGTCACACCCCCCCCCACTGCTCCCCCAGGCGGCCCCTCCCGCCGCGCGCCCACGTCATCGGGCCCGTGCCCCCCGGCGCAGGGTCAGGGCTCGCACCGGCCGGGGGCTGCGAAAGCGCCGCCTGGACCCCGCATCCCCCAGGTCTCGGTGATGGGACGAGGGCGGGGAGGGTCCAGGCGCGCCTCCCATCCCGACGGGCGGAGGGAGGGGGAGGATCCGGGGACCAGACCTGGGCCGGAGGAAATCACCTCCTCCAGCCTCCCCTATTTCCCCCTCCTCTCCCCCACCCCCAAGCAGGGGAAAGTCTCCCGACAGAAGCCCTAGGACGTGGGGGATTTTCTCCTCCAGACACTCATCCCCCTCCTACGCTTGGATGGACGTGGGGGGCGGGGGCACTCTCTCCGCAACGCTCTTGTTTATGCTTTATTCGTTTATATTAGTTTTCAAAGATACCGCGTTCCCTTTCTTGACTCAGCCGGATGTTTCCGTTTATCACTAGAGTACACAGGCCTCGGGGGCTCTTGCTTACAGCCAGATTAAGTTATCTAGTGACTTGTGCGGTTTGCAGCTTTCTGGGACGAAAGGACAGCGACCTGAGAGTTGCTGGAATCCCAGACCCACCTCGCTGGGGTAGACCGGGGTGGCCATGGGAGACGGGGAGGGGGCGGAGGGGGTTTCCCAGTCCTGAAGGACCACCCTCACCCAGCATTAGACCAGACAGTAATAAGGCTCACGTTAAGTGGAAGTTTAAGGACTTCACTTGGAAAGAGAAGCGGAGTCATGTCCTGAGGAGGCGATTCTACCAAAATGCATCGAAGTTTTGCTCTATGCCTTCATTAAATTGTTTATTCCTAGAGAGCTAAAGGGAAGGCTGTCCTCCAACTTACACAGACCAGAAGTCTCACTGGGTTCGTGGTTGTGTTGGCGCTACCTTGTCAGAATCATATAAGGAGGACATTTACAAGAACATTTGGGAAGTGGCCTCATCTAGTAACATAGTGTATTAGGTTAATTAGTTAATTATTGCTAAGAAATAGGATTAGACCCTCAGGACGGAAGGACCTCTAAATTGACTTTCCCCTTTCAACTCCAGGCTGCAGCACGGTTGAGGTCTGCCCTTGACTCGAGGGCTAGGGATGAACACCTGAACTTGACACCAGGTTGTGCTATCCACACACATAAAGCAAATAAGACTCAACATTGCATAAATTAGAAACGTGGTCACTGTATACAGGCAAATAAAAGAAAAGGTGGTGTACAGACTGACCTGGGCGATAGAACTGTCCCCTGTCCCAATAGCTATCTAACTGGCAAGTTCTGGAACTCCATTTTGGTTTCTGCCCTCTGAGATATTTCAAGTCTAAAACTCCCTGATCTTCAGTGCTGACAAAAAAAAACAAAAAACAAAAAAAAAACAAAAAAAAAACAAAAAAAAAAATTAACCATGCCCTGACCGTGTTCTTGAGTCTGCTTGCAACATCCAGTCAAACACTTGTCACTGAACCACTATTTTGCACAACAAGCAATTGAGGGAACTTTCAGGAACTATGCCTCAGAAAGTGTGTGTGTGTGTGTTTAAGTGTGTGTGTGTGTGTGTGTGTGTGTGTTACATTGTCACTCATTTAAAATTCCATTATTTGGTTTTTCAACTGTTCTGCCTAAAACAACTCTGGTGTTTTCTTTCTGTTCTTCTTTCTTTAAGTTCTAGTTGGGACTCCCTGGATTTCACAACCTCCTGAGTCATGACCCTCACACTGACAAATGCTGATTGAAGTGCATGCCAGAAGGTCTTTATTTATCAGATTCTAATGTGAGCTCTCATTAACAAGGTTCTCCCCACACAATCAAAGGCAGAGCTTCACGAACTATTCCTTGATGTGTTTTCTAGACAGAAAAGCAAATAATCATACCACAGAATTACTAAGCACTGTGAGGTATGCTTTCTTTTAAAATATGTTTCTCATTTACAAATAATTTCAACAGTAATCCCATGTTTCACCATCTCTAGCACAATTTCCTTCCGGTGTGAAAAACAGGGAACTTTACTAACCCTGGACATGTCCCAAGCGGAAGAGTAGCTTATTTTCCCTAGTTAATGGGAAGCTGTGCTTTGGGTCTTGAGATTTCTGACACCTTGTCATAATTATCATTCCCTGTGATGGTTAGTTTTAATTGCCAATTCGACACCATCTAAAGTCACCTGGGAAGCGGGATCACCTGGATAAGATTAGCCCAAGAGCAGGCCTGTTGGGGTTGGTTCTCTGAAATGGCAAGACACAGCCCACTGTGGGTGGCACCATTCCCTGGGGCTGGTCCTGGACTCTGGAAGGGTGGGGAAGGTAAACCGAGCCGCGAGTGTGCATGCGCACATTCCTTTCTCTCTGCTCTGAATTCTCTGCAATATGACTAGTTTGTAAGTTCTGCCACCTTTTCTTTCCTGCTAGGGTGGCATGTATGTAACCTGAACATGAAAATTAAAATAAGCCCTTTCTCCTCTGCGTTGCTTTTTGTCCGGGCGTTTTATCATAGCAACAGAAATGAAAATAGACATCCCTTTAAATTTTAAATTGCAAGATGGACAAGTGTACAGTATTCTCCTTTATCTCAGGTTTTGAGTCTCAAGATCAACCCTAGCCTGAAAATACTAAAGAGAAATTCCAGAAATGAATGATTTATAAGTTTTAAGTAACTTCAAAACTGTTTATTGCTACAATTGCTCTATTACTAGATATTATTAGTTTCCCACTATGCCTAATTTATATTTCCCATAACACGAAATTTATAATTCATGATTTCTTTAGTTTTTTTTTCCTTCTGGCTAAGTACTTTCCTCATACTCTTAATATACCTAAATATTGCCAATCGATATCATTAGATGCCTCATATTTATGGTCAAAGAGGTTTGTGAAGCCCAGTACGCACCTTTATTCGAAGGATAGATTGGAAGGTAACCGCAGCATAAAAGGCTAGGCTTGTGTCTGTCTTTCCTCCAAAGTCCAAGGTGCACTGGGTGGGTACTGGTGTCTGCCTTTTTCACTTTTCATCACCGACTCTCATCAATGTCTCTCACAAGGCACTTCCCCTTCCACCTGAAGAACGCTCTGTTCCAGGTCCTGAGGTTCTAGGCCACAGGAGTATTAGAGTGGATTCAGGTAGCTTGTTTCTACAGGACAGTGAAAACTGAATTTACCTGCTCTCTCCGCCCCAGCTCCTGGATCCTCGGGAGTGCGGAGATTATGGCAACCCCCCGACACAGCAGGGATTATCCATCCTAAGTCTCTTTCTACTCTGTTCAATGGAATACTTAGTTTTCACTCTCGGGTCAGTGCACACTATGTATCCATTGCTTGTAATATAAATGTATTTTTAACCCAAGCATTGCCAGTATTGGTTGGCAGTTAGGACATTGGACTGTCTTACTCAGAGGCACACTCCTGGAAGATAGCAGACCCTGATGGACTGTATGCTGAGTGAAGACGTGAGTGAGGACATGAGTGAAGACGTGAGTGAAGTCGTGAGTGAAGACGTGAGTGAAGACGTGAGTGAGGACGTGAGTGACTAGTTACTGTTTCTACTAAATAGGTTTTTAAAAGTCCTGTTTTCTCCAGTACAAATGATTAAGCTGTTTCCAATGTTCTTGTCTTCTTACACACATTTCCAGAATTCTCTTTGAAAACTCCAGAAACCAAAACCCAGGAAAATTTATGAACACAGCGATCAAGCAGCTAATGATGGAAAGGCCTGTGAGGTCATCCCACCCATGCTCCCGCTGGCAGCTGAGCAGCACTGCCCTGGAGTCTTTCCCTTAGAGGAAATCCAGTATCTCACAGAGGATAAATTTGAGTGTCTGGGATTTCTTAATTGTTTGCTTTTAGACAGATGATTCCACAGGGGAACAAGTCCAGAGGGCAGGTCATTCCTTGTGTTCCTTGACTTTCCTTCTTTTTCCTGAGTGGAATTGTTTCCTGCCCTAAATGTGTCTCCCCTCCCTTAACACCGTTTCCTATGACAATTGGTATTAATAGTTGTTCATATCTATAGATCCATTATGGGAACAGGTATTGCTATCTACCTTCCTTTGTATCTATAGTCTTCCTCTGTTTCTTTAAACCTGCTTTATTTTTTTTTTCTTGGAAATTCTAAGTGTTAATGGAAGATCATAGTGTCCCGAAGGTCCCAGTTTAAGAAAGACAAAAAAAGAACAAACAAACAAAAAAAAAAACAAGGAAGCAATAAAAATCCTTCAAGAACTCTTTGTAAGAGTCACAACCTAATTGCCATAAACTATGTTAATGGAAAGGCATCTAAAATTATTGTCAGATTGCTTACATTGATGTCATTGTTTTCTTGATAGTTCAAGGCACCCTAGTAGAGAAGAACGCTGGAGAATACAAATGTGTATTTAGGACTATTAATTAGTAGTTATTAATCCCCTGGAGAGGAAGGGATACAAAGTCAGAGACATGGCATTGTACTTTTCACATAATAGGTCATTTCACAAATATAATATGATAAATAACTACATCACTCACCAGCTCCAATAACTAACTACATACCAACCCACATGTCTTTTTTCCCCTATATAATTCCCAAATCTATATTGCCAAGTATTTGTAGGTATCTCCAAAGCCAAAACTTTAAATTGTCTCTCTTCAGAAAGTACAGGAGAAATCATAATATTCAGTTGGATACAAGGACTTAATTAAAAGAGAAAAAAAAAACTTCTTAGTGGTTATTATTCATAAATATTCCCCCATAAGTGAGTGTGAGTATGTACAAGTCAGAGATGTAATCAAGCGCCTAAATATATAGCAAGTGTCCAAACAAGATGACAAGGTTTGGGAGGACTTGTTAAAACTAAATTTGAGATAATCCTTTTGTACAAGGGCTGTTTCTGTCTAACAATGCCAGTTCTCTAATGAAATTTCGTATGGATTTCTGAGATGAGACTAAAGACAGCTCTTCAGGCAGTCGGGGGCAGCAGGGAGTCTACTGGGTGTTCAGCCCAACAGCTGTGCAGTAAAGCAGTTCTGCCGCATGAGGCACGCTGCGTCCCACATCAAGCACTAAAATCACGCTAGAGCTTATATGTCTTCCTACTAGCTTCCCAAAGCCACATATATCCGGTGTCTTGAAATGTTTTCCTATAACTCAGAAGAGTGTTATTGTTGTTGTTGTTTTTAGGTTAATTTATTTGTTGAGGGAAACAATCATTATTTTTTGGGTGATTGAGTGATTGAGTGATTATTTATTGAGTGATTGAAAGTCATCCCTAAATTTATTTTGTAAAAATAACTTTTATATAAGAACAGTCCTCCAGTTCTCAAGATATTATAAGCTTTCATTAAGATAGCAATTGACTTTTTCCAGACGAGAACTAGGAGTAATTAGCATAGAAAAGATGAGCAGCACCAACCACTGACGAAAAACAAAGTCAGTTATGAAATCAGCAGTCACTCATAGGCTGTTTCTGCCAAGGAAAACAAGACCTACAATATTAACGTCTAGCACTTTAGAAAGAAAGAACAGACCCCAAACAAATCCAAACCTGAGCCATGATTTTAGGATGTTTTAATCTGTGTAGATTCTCAACCAGATGACAACAGAGGCAATTAAGCTGGCAACCTTTTCTTGTCTTTAGTTGTTTAATGGCAAAGGGTCACATAAAATGAGGGTTCTAAGATTTATGGTTGGGGTCTGACATGTGAATTCTGTTATCGTCACACTAAACAAAGAACGCGAGAGCTGCCACTGTCCTGGCAAACTGCATGATCAATGTTTGGTAGAAAACGCTCAAATGAGAAACTGTAGAGCTGTCTAGTTTCCCTGTACTGTACAGAAATTTCAGAAAAAAACACTTTTGTCATTGGTGTAACGGCACAGAAGCAAATGATCAAGCAACAAGGTGGTGCTTTTAACACATCTGGGGGAAATGTGTAGCAAATAGCTTATTCTCTGGCTTAAGTCATTTGTATCAAGAACTCACATTATTTACAGCGCAAGGAAGTAATGCTGACCTATAAACTTCAGTTAATCCTCAAATTGTTTCCTTGGCCACCCTAAAGGAGTTCCAACATTTGAACTAGGGGCTTGCTTTGTGATGCTCATCCTGAAAACATATGTCACCATTTACTATGTGGTTTTCTTCCTAACAGTAGAAGAAATGCTAGATGCAGACAAACAGCTGACCTCAAAGCACCCATGCTGCTCCCAGCCATTCAATTCCCACAGATCTACTGTGGAAGAAAGTGTAACATCTCCTCTTGAACAGTTTTCAGAACTAAACATAGCCCCAATTTTCAGGACTAAACAGAGCCCCTAAGCAATGGCCAAACTCCAGTGCCGTTTTATCCTAATGCATGCAGATTTGGGTTTAGTAGTTTAGGGGTTAATCCCAACAAGTTCACAACCGGTATTGATGTTTCTGTTCTTCAGAAAACACTTTGAGCGGCAGGACCAGGGAATGTACCGTTCACAGATAATTGCAGAAAATAGGAACCACCTGACATTTTCAAGAGTCAAGCATGAACTACTTAGAATAACAGCTAATGTTTTCCCCGATTTCTTACTAAATACCCATGATATATGATCAGCATAAAATCCAGAGCTGTGAAGAAATGAGCCTGGAAAAATGGCTCTGACATTATTTAGGAAACTGGACTCCTATTTTTTTTTTGAGTCACTGAGCTGTGTACTTTTTTACACAGTGAATACTTAATAAAGTCAGTTGGTAATTTGTTAATTACTGATTTTTAAAAACACATCACAGTCTACAGTCCACTATCCCTTCAAGAATGCTTGTTGCCCACAAGACTCCATGGCAGGTCCTTGCAGATGCTGCACTTGGGAGCCACTTAGGCAGTGTGTGACCCTGGATCCAGTCCCTGCCCTACAATTTACTGTCCAGCCCATTAACAGTCCACCCAAGCTGAGTTAAAGTTCAAGGAACTTCTGAGGCTATTTATAAAAGAAAAGAAAAACAAAAGGAACATTTCATTGGTGCTTTTATTGAAAAAAAATAATCATGAGATTCTCTGTGGGTTCCATATTGTGAGGAACTTAAACTAATTACAAAATCATTTTGTTGGTGCATGTCAATGTGTATGATTCTTAATGAATTATAATATTCTAGCCTGTATTTTCAGGCCAAATAGACTGAGTGAATGTTCAGTTTGAGGCTTTTGGATAATCATCTAATAAGAACTCTTTAAGTCTTAGATTTTATGTAAAAAGGTGTCCCATAAATCCCTCTGATCACACTAGAATAATGTATTTCTTTCATCCTTTATGAGAATAAAATTATTATTAAAATTTCAACAGGCATAACCTTTATCAAGACCTCATTCTATAGAAGATTCAACCCTCTTTGATGCAGCAGATTGTCATTTTGGGTCTCATGTTATACCTGTAAAGTTGCTCTTCCCTGTGCCTAATCCAAGCTGCTTCAGCACGTCAGAGAAAGAAACGTCCCATGTACATATTCCTCTCTCTCCCGGAAACTCAGGGTGAGAAAGCAAGTGACCACGGTAGAAGGTGTAGATGCTAATATCTGGGTTCTTTGGAGACTTGGGAAGAGGATGTCTGTTGGGGTGGTCAGGCATTGGAGGAGAGGGCTCCTGGCACAATGGAGGAGCCAAAGCCCAGGTACCTGTTCCCCAAGAATCCAGAAGAGTTTAGACAGAGTCTCTCCATGGTGCCCCATGCTGCCCTCGCCTAAGGAGGTTACCCTCAGGATTTTACTGAGTGGGAGATTCTAGGGAGACAGGACAAGGAACTGAGGTAAATGTTCTGTAGCTCCAGGTCTGAGCATTAAAGATGCTTTAGACTTAAATAAAGCAAAGAAAAATAACGTTGAATGAACACCCTAATTGTATGTTTGCGAAATCATGTATGATAAATTTGAATGTGTTCAATTGAAGCACGATATTGGTCCAGGCCCATAGTGCCCATCACTATTTATCACTACAATAGGAGAGCTGAGTTGAGACGTACAGCCTTTAAAAATGATTTGTTAAGAAAAATCAAACCTCTCTCCTGGAAGAAGAATCCAGATGTATTTTGTCTCGTGGTAAGCGTCATCACAAACTGTCATTTGCTTGGCACTAAGGGACTGTAAGACTCTTCAGACTGGCTAAGAGAATGGTGCCTTCTGGCTGGGTTTGGACTTACTCTCTCGTGTTTTTCTTCAAGCTTGGCTGGTTGCTTCTGTGAGCTGCAGAATTTGTTTCTTGCTAATTTCAGATACCAGTTGCCTTTTGTCTATCTAATGCCACTTTAGTGACAGATTTTATCATTTGCAGCCATAAACGTTCACAGATATCACTAGGAAAATCATAATAAAAGCCATTAATGTGTGCAACGAGTATACATGGATCGGGAGCAAGAAGAGAAGAAAAAGAGAACTGTCAAATGAATTTCCTAGAAATAGTTTTACTGACGCAATTGTTCCTGTCCCTCTCATTTCTCCTCTTCTCCCTTCTCCCCCTCCTCTTCCTCTCTGGTTTTCTAAGGAAAAAGCGCAATTAGTTTAGCTCTATAGCACACTTACTTGAAACCACTTTGTCCTGGGCTGTAGCCCAGGCAAGCCACTTTGAATCCCAGTTGATGGGAAGCATCAGTCAATTTAAGAAATGCAGGTGAAAAGCCAGTCTTTCTGCGTGGGGAGACAGAACCTTCATCACCAGGGCTATTCATAAGGAATGATTGTCCTTAAGAGATAACCACTAAGACATATCTTCTATCAGTGTGTTTCTTTCAAATATGTTTTGTAATGTGTTGATAATGTCAACCAAGTACATAAGTAAAAGCCACTACTCACAGGGAAAAAAGAAGCTGAAAGTATCAATAATCACTATCTAAACAACAAAGAAATCTCCACCCAATAAAGTAACGTAAACTGTGTCTGAACTGCACTTCAATGCTATAGTTTGTTCTTAAGAACGCTGTAGATTTTACCTGAGCACATGAATATATATCGCAAAATATTTTCTCCTTAATGTCAGCACCTTTGAACGTGGAATTTGGGGCTGGGAGATGGCCCAAACGATAATATGCTTGCTGCAGAAGCATGAGGCCTGGAGTTTACAGAACTCATGTGACATTAAACACTAGTACACCTCTGTAAATCCCAGTGCTCTTCTGACAAGACAGGGGGTAGAAGTAGGAGACTCCCCAGAAGTCCACAGACCGGCTAGCCTGGCATATGAAGCAACAATCAATGAAAGACTCTGTCTTGAACATGGTGGAAGGCGAGAACTACACCCAGGGTCCTCAGGCCTCCACACTCATTCACCTACGCTTAACATATGCTCATGTGTGCTCCTATGTGTGTGTGCATGTGTGCGTGCATGCATGTGCACGCACATACATGGAGAGAGAGAGAGAGAGAGAGAGAGAGAGAGAGAGAGAGGAGAGACAGAGACAGAGAGAGGAGAGAGAGAGAGAAACAAAATCTTATTTTAACCTGGGAAAACTCAGAATGACCAAAATAGCCGTGTGTATGAGAGTGAGCCATCTCAGGCAGTTTTCTGCAGCAACCAAATGTATTAATGTCAGTAAAAAACATTCTGAATTACCACAGAGATGTGAGACTACAGCTCCTTCCTACTCAGGGAGTCTGAGAAAGCAAAACAATGACCTTATACATCATGCAAAGCACGGACTGCTCAACTGGCTGAGTAATAAAAATATCTGGGTATGCAGCATCAATTTATCTCAATGAATGGAGCTTTCAAAAAAGCCGTGAGAACTGTGAAGATAGCATCTAATCCAAACCCACTTTCCCTGGTCCCTTTCCGACAGCATGTGTTTCCCAGCCCTAGCAGCTACCTCCAAGCAGGAAAGAGGGTGACATGAAGCCTTATCACTGTTAATTAACCGCACTTGAAATCCATTTACCGAATTTATGGAGTGATGTGTGCAGTATATGCTTATTCTTAAATTCATACGGGATATTATATACATATACACATTTGTAGCAACACATTATCATGCTAAAATATTCATATGTCTGCATAAGTATTGCCTTAGTTAGGGTTAATATTGCTGTGGTGAACCATCACGGCATAAAGCAACTTGGGAAGCAAAGGAGGGTTTATTTGCCTTCTTGTTCTGATAACAGTCCATTGAGGGAAGCCAAGGCAGGTACTCAAATCCAGCAGGAACCTGTAGTCAAGAGCTGATCCAGAGGCAATAAAGAAATGCTACTTACTGACTTGCTTAAGACCATGAGCCCAGGAGTGTCAGCACTCACAATAGTCACCACTCAGAATTGGCTGAGCCTCTGCAATCAATTGCTAATTAAGCACATATCCTACAGGCTTACTTACAACCCAGGCACTTTCTCAGCTGAAGTTCCCTCCTCTCTGGTGACTCTAACTTGCATGGAATTGTCTTCAAAAGCAAGCGAGGACAAATACATACCCTTAGGAACCACAGTGCTATAATAACTAAGGTTAAATAGGCAATTATTTATATTGTTATCTCCTAATCATAGAGCATCACATATAGAAGAAACATGATGACACACATAATATGTGTGTACTGACATACACGATGGAGACAGGGAGCGAGACTCATGCATTCTCATCTTAATCACAGTACCATTAAAATATATTGTGATGCATTGCAGGGTTCATTCTGGAGGGGGAGCTCAAACCATACTTCCAAAAAGAAAACGTACAATCCAAATAAACAAGTGGGAAGAAAACAAAGATGACAAAAAGAAGTGGGGAGTCACCCTCCTACTGCAATAGCACAGGAAAATTAGCACATCCTTGTGGAGAACGACATCACTAAAGATCCAAGTCCACCCTTACTTCTATCATGTGATTTTCTTCCACTTAATAATTTCGGAACCTTAGTAAGCGTCTGCCCTAGACTCATTTCCTGTGCTTTTCAGTGATTCCTATGGGGTGTGCCGAGGGTTGTAGAGGTTAGAGGCCCTCCATGTGGAGTCTAGATGGGTTCCGTGACCAAACTCAGATCTCCAGGTTTATTTATCCATCAGACACTTTCCCCCCTGAACCATCTTACCAGCCAACTTTTTAAGCTTTTTTAAAATAGTTTCGTTGCAATTACAAATTATGCCTCATTTATAATTTTGTGGCTGTGAATCCGATATTTTTGATTTTTTTTTTTAAAAAAACTGGTTACAGCTTAAAGCAGTGCGCAGCTGTGTCCTGTTCCTGGTTGCTCCACCCCTTTGTCTACATCTCACCTGGTCCAGGAGGCCCCTGAGTCAGTGTGGCGAGAACTGTCATTTCGTAGACCCTGTCCTCAGAGACAACCGAATATTTAGGTCAATCTTCTGTGGGCAGCGGTTGAGAAGCACTACTTCCTAAGGCTCCCAGCACTAAGTCATTCTTATTTTTGATATAATTCCTTCTCGGTTATGGCCTACGTTCTTCTATCAAACCCTGTTGTATTAAATTTGCTAGTCTCTAATTTAGGATGTTCCTGATGTCCTAAGTGAGAGGGAAGTGTGACATTTTGCCCTCTGCCAAGTGTGGTTATCTGGATTCTATTATGGTAGGGGAGTTCAGCCAATCATATTCTGTCCGTGGGTGTGTTGCCCTAAGGCAAAAATTTACCTATAAACCGGGCGGGTGTGCTTCGCCGCCCTCTCTTGGCCCCTGCACTCTCGGATTGTTGGGACTCTGGTGCAAGTTTTCTTTTATTCTGTTTATTAAAGATATATCTTTTATATTAAGCTAGTCTGGTGAAAGTTTAATTACCGATCAACCACGCCCCATCACTATTAACTGAACTAGAAGGCTTCCATTACCTCTTCACATTCTTCCATGGAAGTTTAGAAAAATTCACCTGTAAAACTGTTTGGACAGAAGCCTTAAAGAACAACATTAAATTTCAATTATTTTTTTTTTTGATCATTGGCCTTTTCAACTGTCTTACATACCTCACTAACTTAAGATTGTACATCATGACAGTGTTACTGCTCTTATAGCGCTTTGTAATAATCTCCTGTGTTTTAAAATTACAGCCATAGCCGGGTGGTGGTGGCGCACACCTTTAATCTCAGCACTCGGAAGGCAGAGCCAGGCGGATCTCTGTGAGACTGGGTGAGAGGACCAGTGTAGTGTTAGAGTAAGGAGTAACTTGGATCAATTCTGGTAAACCAGGAACAGTGAACTTTACGGCACGGAATTTGAAAAGTTGTTTGTTTGCTTGCTTGACTAATAAGGTCTATATGAATAAATGGTTGACTAGGCTAGCTTCTGTTTGTGAAATGCAGGGAGCTTTTGCTTACAGCTAGGCTGAATCTTAAGAAGCCACCAGCCTTTTTCATTTCTCTCTCGCCCTAAATTATGGGTAGGAGGGATGTGGATCCTATTCTATCTGCTTCTGGTAAACACCATTAGCTCCAGGAAAGTCATAGCAAGTGCCATGTCCAAGGTGGCATTTAGTCCTGCCTAGTTGGCCCGCTAGGCATGGTGTGGGGCTCACCTTTGTGGCTCCTAATAAATATGGCTGTGCCATCAAAAGAATGTGGCCCACTGCCAGCTTATTCCTGGCTGCTGTGCTGTCTTTGGCTTCAAATACTTCCCTTTCCTCCCTAGGCCACTGTATGTCTGAACCAGCAAAGTACCATTACAGTAAATCTCAAGATTTCATATGTATGTGCTTTTCTGCTGCAAAGGCAGAGATCTATGCAGTCATTGATGGCTTCTCCACAGCATAATAGTTGGCCAGTGTCTAAGAGAACTTTACTATAATGGGAAGTTAAGAAGAAGAGAGAATGAAGAAATAAAAGTAACCAAAGAGGCAACGAAGAGAGGATTGCTTGTCTATTACAGCAAAATTGAAATTTTGAGGTTTCACATGCTCAGCAATTCCCCGGGATTCCAAATAAAGAGAAACCAAGACAATAATAATGATAGCAAAGACATAAGGTACCAGAGGAAAGAAGTTGAGCACATAAAAGATGAATACCTGACAGTCAGTGACTTGGTAGACTAGTCAAATTCTAACGAGTTGGAGAAAATCTGAAACTGAGCAGAGGACAAAAGGAAGAAAAATGGGAAGTCAGTGGCTTGTGTTTAAAGGACATAAATCAAGTTACGTGTAAGCAGCTGTTGAACGGAAGAGAACATTTCCAGATAGCTTGAAGACTACCCAGAAAATAATTTATTCTGAGTTTACAGTAAATAACCAGTTATCACTAGATATGAACGGATGAAAATACATGCTAAAAAATGTCCTCGGAGCGCTCAGCAATGAGCAGTCAAATTTTAGGAAAAGAGATAGGCAGTGATTTATATGAAAGATAAGTATTTTGGAAATTTTGTCTCTTACTATAACACAGTACCCAGGTCTGGGTAATTTATAATGGAAAGAAGATTATTTTATTCAGTTCTGGTTACAGGATGGAAGCCCAAGATCTAGCCACCTCATGCGGTGAAGGCCTCCCATGTATAAAAGGATATTCCTGCTAGATAAAACTACTGTCAGGACACAGACTTTCTTCATAGTAAAACCTATGCAAATAGGAAAGAATGAGTCAAATAATTCCATGGAAAATTATAAGGATATTTTAAAGACATGGATGGTACAAGGTCTCTCGAAAGAAATCACCAAAAAGTTTTTTTCTTTATCTTTTATATTTTTTGCTTAGTTCTAAAGAAATACCTTCCTCCTAGGGTCTCCCTATCCAATCCCCTCCAAAATATCCCAAAGTACTTTTATGCAAAGGAGACACTCATGTGAATGTGACACATTATAAAAAACCTTCCTCACTTACCTTGGGACGCCATTGACATATATCGCCAGAGACACATTCACATCAGGTTCAGAAATCCACTCACTGTCCTGCTGAAATGCCTCTGATGACAAAAGGGCTGGGGGTGGGGGCTCCATGTTTTGCCCAGATGGACTTGGTTGTGCTTTGCTTTGCTTGTTTATCTGTTTTACATTAGAGCATCTCTTTGGCAAGGGACTGTTAAGTCCCCTACCAGGCATAAAGAATTCCTCTCACATATTCCAAAATACGTTATCTTAAATGGTATTTACTAGTTTGTGTCCTAACAAAAGGAACTTATCATGAATCTCTATTGACAAGTATTGGCTACCAAAAAAAAAAAAAAAAAACCCAGGCTTGATCATGAACAGGAAACCAGAAACACGCAATGCAATTTGGTGTTTTCTTACAGGTTGGCTTCTCAACCAGGAGTAGAAATTCTCTACATTAAAGGCTAGACTACCATGATGTATAGGTCTATGTTAAATATCCTGATGATTGACTATGAGCTGACCTGACCCAGATAGAAATTCTCTCTTCTCCATTCATTTCCTGAGAAATCTTCCCTGAAGTTATAAGATACGTTTAGGCCATGTTCTCAGTAAGGGATGGTTTTGATGGATTTTTTTGAAATAGAGCCCAGTGACCATGACACAGATTGCACAAAATAAGGAAATGATAACCATCTATAACAGGGCAACAGATCAAAAGTATTACACACACACACACACACACACACACACATCAAAACTTTTAAAAATATATAACTAGGAATCCATCTTTCCTTCCTGCTGTTCTTAGCATGTGGGACTCATCCTCAGGATTAGAACCATGGCCACAAGCATCAAAGAAATGATAGTAAATTATCTCATCTGGGCTGGTTGCCCTCATTTACCAAACTAGAACTCTTCTAATGAAAAATTTAAAGATGCTGGGTAGAAAAGAAACATTGTCTGCTCAACATCCTTCCCTGTAAGGTGAGGTGAGGTGTCTCCTCTTTTATCTAATAAGCATATCGTGAGAGAGGTTAAATCTGCTACACCAGCTGTTTCTTGTCAGTATTGACGAGTAAAACAAGTATGCTCCACATCTGATCAATGTGAGACGATGCTTACCATAAACAATCGATCTGATTTCATGTATATAGGTCTTGTTTCATTCTTCATGTTGATGATTTAAGCAATTTTTGCACAGTATACTCACTGATGGTACTGTAGACTCTATTGAATTTACTAGCATGGCAGCTTTATAAAGACTTCAAGGACACAATGTTCTTCAGCTTTCCAATACTTCAGATTGCCCACTTGATTGACATCTTCCTTACTCAGCATATTAAAGCCATCCCTCCCCCTCACAGCTCCATCTCTCTTCCAAAGCCCCCTACCTAACTTCTTTTTGTCTATGAGATGGAAAATAAAATTTTAATCTCCATTTCAAAGCTAATTATTGAAATGTAGTGATTGAAGACTTATTCTAGAATACTGACACCCCCTGATTTGCCAGGCTTCACTTGGGAGCTCTTGGCTTTACAATGATGTGAAAGTGGTCTCTGGGCATTAGAAGTTACTTCAAATTTCAGCTTTCCCATGTAAGGATAAGTAATGAAGGAGTCTCTCATGGTGCTGGGCAGCCTCAGAGAGCCACAGCACTGTCAGACTTATGATGATCAACACTCCAATGTACTGTATTCCTTAGTAATGAGATTTAGTAAGTTTGGCTTATTAAAATCACTGCCAACTTATGGTGTGTTTAAGCTGTAACCTCACGGCAGGTTCAACTTGAAATTACATTTATTGTTCCTTTCCCATTGCTACTGGACACTGCTGGACTAGACAGCCCTCAGTTTGCCATTCAAAGTCGTCCTCATGTCACAGTGTGCTTTCCCAAGTTCCGGTCCATCACTTCCATGTCTATCGTGAGCACCCCTTCCATCTGTACAATTGCTCTTCCTGACCGTTGTCACACTGCTCATTCTCCTCAGTCCTGACGTTCTCTCACTCGTTCTCACGTGTCTATCGGCGTTCTCCAGCTTCTCACTAACCTAAACCTAATTTGGGAAAGCTTCAGCAGGAAAACCTTTGCTAGTTTAGACAGATGAAAGGTTCTGTGGAGAGCTTGAACACCAACTAGGAGGTTGAAATGATGTCATCAAATGTGGCCTCATCCTCGCGTTGATTTCCTTTTCCGTTTCCTATCTTCCTCTCCTCCAAACCCCTCCGAGTTACCTGCTGCCGTCACCCCCTCCTTTCGCTGCTCACCTCTGCTTTCCTCTGTGGGGGATTCTACTCAACTTCCAGATCTTTCCATGGACTAAACTTCCATAGTTTCCAGTTCAGCAGCCCACAGAAGAGAAGTGTTCCTTTCCAATGCATCAGTCAGATATTCAAGGTAACAGTTGCTGCCAGAGTGACTAGACTTGGGCTTCGTGCAAAGGTTGGAACCAGGGTTGGGTTAAGCCCATTCAAAGCCCACAGCACGACGGAGAGAGAGGTTGCCACTACAGGAAACTGAAAGCAATTTTACCTGGAGACAAGGAAATAGCTCTGACTAGACAAAACTTGGAACAGGCAAAGCAGCAGCCCTTCAAACTGCCCTCCAAAGTTCTCCCCTCCTGGAAGTCTTTCAGGTCTCAAATTGGGTTTGATTTTGTACATGATTAAATCTCTCATCTATGTTGTTGCTCTCTCTCTCTGTCTCTCATAGCAACCGCAATATTTTATGTTGTATGATCCCTGTAATTGATCCTACAATCTTCATATTTTTTACAATGCCCTAATAAGGCCGTCATGATCTATTGAGTGAATAACAAAAGATTCATATTTATTAAACTATCTAAAATTTGTATTTAATATTGAGTTCTAAAATTAACCTTATGCCACAAGTGAAAATAGCAATGTGGTGTTTTAGTAAACTAAAAGGTAATACTTAGTTTCTATAGTTAGAGCTAGCATGTAGAAACTTGTAACTTGTACTAAAGTGTTTTAGATAATTTTGATTTCACACATGATCATTTACAGAGTAAAGGAGATAGATTTTGCAGAAGGAAAGGAGTGACAAAAAATGGAAAAGGTCTGGGGGAAGGAAGATGAAGAAACTAGGGAAAGTTCTGAGATGTTAATAAAAGGGGAATGTTGCAAGAGCAGACCTGCACATGACACAGAATGAGATGGAAACACATTATCTCCATGCTCTAGAAATAAACTGAAGGTGCGGGAATCTATGCAGAAGAGAAGACAGAAAGAGTTTCCAAACCTGGGGTGAGGGAAGCCTCCCAGATACAACAGGACTAATGTACATATGAAGTCAGAATCTGGGGCAGTGTGCAGGAGACTCCAAACCATACGGAGTCCAAAGCATACAGAGACCCAGCACTGAGAGGGGGCAGTGGACATGGGTCTCACCCCTAACGAAGAAGTTTTCTGCAACTGATATTTGCTGGGAGGGAAAAAAAATTTCACCAATGGAGAGACCATCGGTGTAGGAATAGCTGGCCAACATAAAACAAACTCCATGTTTGTTTGTTTGTTTGTTTGGGGGCGGGGTTTTGTTTCATTTGGTATTGTGTGTGTGTGTGTTCTTGAGCCGTTTCCTGTTTGTTTTGATTTTTGGTTTTGTGGGGTTTTGTTTTGTGTTTATTAGGGTTTTTTTGTTATTTTTTGTTTTTTGTTTTTTGGTTTTTTTTTTGAGCAAAGTTTGGCAGGGAATGCTATGGGGGAAATATGGGAAGATTTGGGGGAGGGAGAATGTGATCAAAATAAGTTCAATTAAAATTCTAGAGGGGTTCCCAGGTCCAAGGAGTGGTCCCCAGATTGTTCCTTGGACAGCAGAGGAGAGGGTGCCTGAACTGGCCTTGTCCCATAGCCACACTGATGAATGTCTTGCATATCACCATAGAACCTTCATCTGGCGATGGATGGAGATAGAGACAGAGACCCACATCGGAGCTCTGGACTGAGCTCCCAAGGCCCAAATGAGGAGCAGAAGGAGGGAGAACACGAGCAAGGAAGTCAGGACCACAAGGGGTACATCCACCCACTGAGACGGTGGGACTGATCTAAGGGGAGCTCACCAAGGCCAGCTGGACTGGGAGTGATGGAGCATGTGATCAAACTGGACCCCCTGAATGTGGCTGGCAATGAGGGCTGACTGAGAAGCCAAGAACAATGGCACTGGGTTTTGATTCTACTGCATGGACTGACTTTGGGGGAGCCTGGTTTGTTTGGATGCTCACCTTTATAGACCTGGATGGAGTGGGGAGGACCTTGAACTTCCCAC
This sequence comes from Myodes glareolus, assembly GCF_982192425.1. Lineage (NCBI taxonomy): Eukaryota > Metazoa > Chordata > Mammalia > Rodentia > Cricetidae > Myodes > Myodes glareolus. The sequence goes on along the minus strand of NC_142033.1, from coordinate 17,468,033 downwards.
TGGGCAGGAAACCCTGACTGCTCTTAGGACTAGAGAGAGTGGGGGAAGTGGGGAGGGGGAGGGAAAGGGAGGCGGGGAGGAGGTGGAAATTTTTGATAAATAAATTTAAAGAAAAATGAAAAATAAATAAATAAAAAATTTGAAAAGGGGGAACTCCAGAAGTCAAGGGAAAACTCAGAAGATTGAAGCCCAGCCTGGATTGTTGTGAGTTCCAAGACAGACTGTAATGAGACCCTGTCTCAAAAATACAAAAAATTTAAAAACAAATAAAACAAAAGAGAAAGCAGAGTGGGAGGACAGACTTGATCACCTGGAGGTGCAAAGAAGGGCAGGAGAAAGCTAGGAGGTGGTGAAGCACGCCTTTAATCCCAGCACCCAGGAGGCAGAGGCAAGCATATCTCTGTGAGTTCGAGGCCAGCCTGATCCACAAAGCAAGTCAGCAAGTTCTAGGACAGTCAGGAGCTGTTACACAGAAAATCCCGAAAAAAGGGAGGGGCAGGAGAAAAGGCAAACAGCAGCTGTGGGAAGGGGCCAAGGAGGACTCAGAGAGCAGCGTCTAATGCATAGTAGGTTTGTTGAAAGAACGAATCAAGTTTTGCATCTTTACCATATAAGGAGACTAACAAATGAACATATAGCAGAAAATTGCTGAAGTAAATAGTCAAAGAAGAAATAGAAAGTTAATAAGCAAACAAACCCAAAAAGGGAAGTAATGAATCTATATGGCAGTGAAAAATCTTTAGTGCATACATTTTTAGCGGGAACGAAAATGTGCACTGTTTTTGCTTTCTGCATAGTAAAAACCGCTATCCCTCCAGGGCTGTATGAAAACCAGCCCTTAGCTTGCACCCACTAGGCTTTCTGAGCAGTCAGGGTGTCCCAGCTTCACGCTGACACTTCTCCTGCCCATGTGTCATATGCTTCTGAAGCCCTGTGCAAACACATCCAGTCCTTCGGACCCAGGCGTGGCTCTAAGTAGCCTAGCACGTTGGAAATGGCACAGACTGGGAGCCCTAAATCACGGGTCCAAACTGCAGCTCAGGATGTCCCGTGTAGAGTAGACCCATTGCGGTGCAGGAAGATGTGGGCCACAGACATTTCTGCGGGGCTTCTCGACGCTTTTATTCTTTTGAAAAATAAAAAGTCAAGAAATCTCAAGATTGCAACCCAAATGGCAAGCATCCACTTCCAGGTATTTATTACTGCTCTGAGCATCTTCAAGTGGTTCACACAGTCCCTAGTATTTATCACGGGGTTTCGCTGCTCCAGCGAGCTGACTTCTGGAAACTTCCCTTCACCTTTGACCACATCAGCTTGAGTTCTCTAACTGAAAATTACACACCTTACCACTGTATCTAATTTTGAAATACTGAGCATTCTCACAACTTAAATAAGAAACAACTAAAATCCTAATATGTTGACTGAGTTTTCTGTCCTGCCTGGTTCCCTCAGTCATTAAGTCCCAAAGAAATCACACAGAGGTCTACATTAACTATAAATTGATTGGCCCATTAGCTCAGGCTTCTTATTAACTCTTATAACTTATATTAGCCCATTATTCTTGTCTATGTTAGCCTCATGGCTCAGTAACATTTTTAGCAAGGCAGTCACATCTTGCTTGCTCTGTGGCTGGGCCAGGACTGCAGAGCAGAACTTCCTTCTTCTCAGAATTCTCCTGTTCTCATTTCCCACCTCTACTTCCTGTGTGATTGTCCCACCTATACTTCCTGGCTGGCTACTGGCCAATCAGCATTTATTTAAAATATAATTCACAGAATACAGGCCACTGTCCCACACCACTAATACATAATTCTATACAAAAATAAACTGGTTTTATACATTACTTTTATAACATTTAGAACTATTTCAATATATAGTAAAATTTCCTAGCTTACATATCATTACAATTAAATATAGATATATAATTATACATTTTTAAATTTTATGAGTAAATGCACACGCATGTATGTATATTACTACCTTTGAATGGTACAACTATCAATAATTTTTTCCTTTTTAATTTTCTGTGGTTGAGTCTCTCTAATGATTACTATTCTCATTATTAGGAAAGAATTTATAAACAAATTGCTCCCCTGCAAATCTACATAGGACATGTAAACACTAACCCTTCAAAGCTCCCTACTGGAGCTTTGAAGAAATCACATGTTTACAAAGCTGATTATCATGGGTTCATGTTTAGGTAACACTCTGGAGCTATTCCTGACTCTGATAGCATATTCCTTCTTCATTCTTCAGTGTTTCACCTATAAGCAAATTATACACAACTTTGAGAAAGGAGATGACTGAATCATATTCCTCACTCCGCACCAAACTTAATTTCTTATACATAAAATCAACAGAGTTGTGCAAACATGAGCTCATCTAGTCTTCCCTGATCTAACAAGATGTATGTTTTCCCCCACATAGTCCTCGTTTCATAGAAAAAGAGATGGGATTTTGGTATCATTATCCACAGAAAAAGTAGCAAAGCTACTTTTGGTAGTAGCAAGCACTTTAGTCCCAGAGCCAAAACTGAATAAAAAAAAAAATCCCAAAGTTCTTCATCTGTGTCTGTCAAACCCAACTCTCTTCCTGCCTCTACATCAGTGGTTCTCAACCTAAGGGTCATGACCTCTTTGGGAGGGGGTGTCAAACAACCCTTTCACAGGGGTTGCCTATGACCATCAGAAAACACAGTTGTTTACATTATGATTCCTATCAGTAGCAAAACCACAGTCATGAAGTAGCAACAAAATAATTTATGGTTAGTGCTCAGCACAACATGAGAAACTGTCTTAAAGGGTTACAGCATTAGGAAGGTCGCAAGCCACCTCGTTACGTTCTCAGAGGTCAGATTCCCACAGCCTTTCGCTCAGATTCCATTTTCAACCGTTCCTTTAGTTTGGGAAGCACTAGCAGGATGCTGGTGGCCCAGAGAACAGAGAAGATTTCATTGACCTTTTCTTTCCTGCCCTTCAGCACCTCCACCCGAGTCTCCAGTTTCAGTACACTGACTCTCTGAGGTTCCTACTTTTGCCCTGTGGCTCCGGCTTCTCAACCATGTTCTGCCCCCTACAGCCTGTTCCCACCATAGTGTTGCTAACCCCTGCCTCCTGACCTCTGTGGGTCTTATCTCCCTCACACTGTGTAAATCCACGGATTAAGTTCCCTCTTGCAAATATTGTCACCTCCCCACAAAGCATCTCCTCAGCTAAAATTTTCCCAGAAAGACACCTGCTGGGGTCTGTATCCAAACGTTATTAGAGTCAATGAACTTCACAAAACGCTGTCGTTTCAGGTGATGGCTGCAAAGGAAAGGGTTTTGTTGTTGTTGTTGGTTTGTCTTTTAATGGCTCAAAATATTATAAACCGTTCTAAAGAGGACAAAGTTTCCTGACTTCAGGTGATGGCCCCATGTCATATTTGAAGCATGAGTAGTGAGTCACAGGTCTCATTCTGGACTCTTCTGCTTGGAGCTATGAGGGCAGGTACTGCATTTTCTGCTTTTGTTCCAGCTTCAAAAGCAGTGTCCCGCATGTACTTCACCTTTTGCTAGTGGATTAGTTAATACTATCGGATGCTTTAGTTATTACGTCTATCATTGCCAAAGGACATTGGCCTCAATGCCTCTGACTGCTATGCACAGTATTTGATTAAGTGTTTATATAATGGATATGTAAAATTTTATAGAAAGTATGTGGTACTTTAGAGTCATCTAAAAGTCCAAGAGAAGGTCAGAATGCGATGAAGAAAATCGCTTCTGAAAACAGAGAGAAAGGAAGGTGTAAAACTGAGTGGTGGAGGGCACAAAACATCCCCACTAGCACCACAGAGACAGGAGAAGGTTACTCTGAGCAGAGATCATGCACAACTATGGACACCCACTTAGTCTCCATTTCTTCATATGGAAACTGTTGTTAGCAGTTCCTAGCTACAATCGATAACCACAGAAATTAAAGAAGCTAAAACACTATAAAAATAACCTACTTGAAAGACAGCATGCTATCAGTTAGGAAGTAACTGTAAGGTTGAAATGTTTGCAGAAGAAAGAAAGGCCACGCGTGGAGTGGAGCACACCTAGTGGAAAGGCTTCCACGACTGTGGGTTGGGGCATGACCTAAACACGGTCAAACCAAATACTCTTCTGAAAACACCTGACCAGTCTGCATCCTTCTCGGTGGAGAAGAGAAGGGTTTCAGATGTCCATACCGTCATTTATGTTTTGTAGATGTAATAGTGGGGATTAATATTGAAAGGCGGTGTTGGAGGAGGGATGCTTGTTGGTTCCCAGCTGCCAGGCTAGCTCCGTCCATAGAGCAATATAAATGCCCGATGATTATTGATCATACTAGGGGACTCAGCAACTGAGAAACCCCAGAGTCCTGAGGCAAGCTGCGTGATATTCAAACAACAGGTGAGCAAAGGCCATCTAATATAAGACAAACAAAAAAACAACAACAAACCCCACAAAAAAAATCCTGAAAGGCAAAATCTAAGGGAAAGAAGGCTCAGATAATCCAGCTGTGTAGGACAAGGATCTACCCTGCTCCACAAAGGAAACAGGATACAAAAGCTGTCTTCTTTTCTTCTACCAAAACAGTGCCATTATTTCACTGTGAGGAGGACCCCATCAGAACAGCAAACGTTAGTTGGTTTCATCTGTACTTATCATGAGTGAGCTTTTCAGGTTGTTACAAATGGCCTTTTCTTCTCCTCCCTTCCTATTTGATAGGGTTTATTTTCCCAATCGCCTTCATGGGCGTGAATCAGGCTTGGCTGCCTTTCCTTGCCTACTGGTCTGGGCTCCAGGTAGTGACACTGGAGTGCTCTAGCTGTGAGGTCCCTGGGAGGTACTTTTGCACTGAGCAAGGATAGACCTCGGATATCCCAAGAAAAGATCCACATTGTCACTTTGGAGTTCCCTTTTCTCACGGTAGCCTGGCAACCAAACCACATCTCTTTGATGGAGGGCGTTCCTACTAGAGAACAGCTTTATGAAAAGCGTCAGGGTCATCTTTAGAAACCCAAAGAAAACAAAACAAAACCCCCCAAAAGCCTACCACCAAGAAGGCAAAGAGGGAAGAGAGAGAGAGAGAAAAAAACTGTGCACAACTTAATTATTCAGCTGCACACAACGGTGCCTGTCAGGTCTTGGTAACAACACTCACTTGAATTTAATTAAGTTTGTCCCTGTGGCCTATGAGCTTCTGGGCGGACCTGCTGGAGGGGGATGAAAAGCAAGCAGGCCCCTTGAGGCCATTGTTGATAAGGAAAGGCGCAGAGTTCCCAAGTGAGGTAAATTCCCACCCCCTCGCACACAGAGTGCCCTGGAGGGGGACAACCTTTTGAAGGGGAAGTTAGAAAGTTGGGTGGCCTGAGAGCCCAGAGAGAGGGGAGCTTTTCCCACCACCACCATGCCCGCCCCTTAGGGAGCCAGTGTGCTCAAGTGTGAAACACTGAGCCCTTAGACCTTTGAAGTCACTGGAATTGGATGACAACTCTGCCACCTACTAGTTCTGGTACTTGAGGGGAAATTAACTCACCTCACTGAGTCTCCATTTCCTTGTTTGTAAGCTAGAAAGTCAAAACTAACAAGAGAATGATCCAGACTAAACAGGAATATGGGTAACAGGCGTGGGCACTGTGGGCTCCATTTCCTGCCTAAATTCTCACTTAATACTACAGAGCAATTTCCAAAGTTGGTAGGAGGGCAAAAGGTCTTCAAACTCTTGGGAGTAGAAACCTGTCCCCTCCTCGGGTCCCTCTGTACTGTCTTCTCCCATGTTCCCTTTCCTACAGTGACCCGTGTACACATGTGGTCTTAAATAAATAATTTCTCACAATCATTTAAAATGACCATCCAGATACTCTCAAGCCTTCTCTTTTCATTACAATGACTAGCACATACTAAATCATCCAGGGAAGAGGGTTTCAGCAACTCTTGCTCTGGTTGCAGGCAGGTCATCACCTTTTCCTCAACTAAGGAGTGTTCCTCATTCAATTGGGCTGCTCCAAGTTTCTCTCCCCACAAACCATAGTCTCATGGGCATGGTGGGATACGATTTGTATTATTTGTATTTTATATTATCTGAATTTTTTATCTTTTTTTTTTCCAAGACAGGGTTTCGCTTTGTAGTTCTTGTTGATCTGGAACTCACTTGTAGACCAGGCTGCCCTTGAACTCACAGATAGCCACCTGCCTCTGCCTCCCAAGTGTTAGGATTAAAGGCAAGGTGTGCACTACTAGTCCCAGCTTTGGCTTTATTTGAATTTTTAACACAGTGTCAAAAATAATCAATAAATAGACAATTTCTTGAGCATGTTTGAGCCACTCTAAAATGAACACCAAGAATATATTTTCTGTCAGCCGCTCTCTAAATTAACCTAGAGAGACTATATAGAAATACCATACTAAATCCCACTACTAGGTACACTACTAAAATAAATTTTATTTACATGAAAAAACACGTCCATTAACTAAACAAGAACAACGTCTGAAACACTACGAAGAGTATTGGGCTGAGAAGAAAAGTGCTAGGGAGTGAGCAACGTTGCTTGTAAATCTGTCAGCAAACTCACCTCCGAAAGCTGGAGGTGGCCTTCCAGGAAAGAAAAAAGATACGATAATTATTAAAAAGTTTTGGTATTTAAAAAAAGACTAGCATTTTCATTCTGGTAAAATCAAAACCATTTTTATTTTGCTTTCATACTGGTTAATTTGATTAAAACTTTGATTTTATTAAAGACAATTTGATATTCTGAATTTGATTTTGATCAACAAGTTCTTCTCTTTTGATAACTTTATCCTGAAAAAATAGAAAATTCTATCCACATATGTATAAGATATTAGAACTCAAGATACCTTAGATTCTAGCTGGCCCTCCTTAATTTTCTACAAGTTAAAAAGAAAAAACAAGCCTGAGACCTGCAAGCATTCAGATTCATCTGCACTTTACACCAGCCAGAGGCGGATCCCACGGAGGTCTCTTCTTTCCCAGTTGGATCTCTTTCCAGCCTAAGGAGTGACAGTCTTGTCTACATGTGTTCTAGTCACCAAAGACTCAAGAGCCAGACTTGAAGCATGAAAGGAACCAGATTCTCTGGCTTTAAAGGAGAGAGAGAGAGAGAGAGAGAGAGACAGAGAGAGACAGAGACAGAGACAGAGACAGACAGAGACAGAGAGAGATGGGGGGCAATCCATTTCATCTGCAGTTGATTAGACAACACCATCTTGATGGCGGAAAACTTCTTACAGTCTACTGACAAGCTCAAAAACGCATGAAAAAAAATGGTATTTTGCCAACTATGTGGGCATCCCTAAGTCCAGTTAAATTAACATGTAAAATTCGCCATCAGAGAAATTATTGCAGGGCTATGCAAATTTCTCCCCAACACACACACGCTAAAAAAAAAGGTTCCTAGGAGTTTGTGAGCAATCTCTGAGTAATTCCATTCCTGACAGAGTTTATACCACCAAGCAGATGGAGGCGGGATTATTTAGCAAAGCTAAAACATGTATTTATTTCACAGTAATAGTTTAAAAGGAACTACAGCGATTTATCATTTTAGAAAGGAGACTAGTAGGGCATGATGGCCGGAGCTGACAGCAAACAAACATAGCAGAACGAGTGTGTAATCGGTATCAGCTGCTTTGAATTTCCACTGAGCTCAGGTTAAGAACTAAACGGCTGAAGCTAGAGCATGTGGTACCTAATTTGTTTTGGACACAGTGTTCGAGAACTTCCAGAGGGTATTTTTTTTCTCTCAAAGTTTGTGGGTGGCATCCTTTGATTAAAAAATACTCCATCTGGCTCCAGTTGGTCCCTGTGACAAGCCAGGACTAATTGCAGCTATAGGCCTAGGGTTTGCATTAGGGGTGTCAAAGGAGAAGAACTGACTCAGAATCCGTAGATGTCAAGGACAACATCTCACCATAAGCGGGCCCAGGCCATGATGATTTATTGTAGATGCTCCTAGGCTGGGCATGACCGTTGCTCTTTCAAACTGTTACCAGAGCCCACAATGAACTGTTTCCGGGGAATATCCCATCACCGCAAACCATTCTAAGAGTCACAGCATAGTCTACAATGTAAGGATACTAACTGTTTTTTATTGAAGAGTCTAAAATTTATACAACCAAGACCACCCTCACACAATCATTAACCTATGAGCAAGCTGTAGAAAGGTGGCGTTATGCACAACAAGGCTGAGGAGCTCCAGTGTCTGGACTCGGTCAGAATCCTTGAATAAGGCTCCTGCTTTGACATCTGAAGAAACACCTGGCAGATGGCAGCATCCAGAGAAGGCTGTCTCTGGGGACTTCTCTAACGTGCAGGCTGACATGTGCCTTGACTTTGGTTGCATCCCTCTAAATATCAGCTGTTTCAGAGCTCGTGTGTGTGTGTGTGTGTGTGTGTGTATGCTCACACACTAGGCAAGGGCTGGATTACTGAGCCGTACTCTGGTCCCTGAAATTTGGACTATCAACATGCCAGTCAGAAGTCATCAGCACTGAGACATGTGAACGTAAACACCTATGTCCATGTGACTACCAGCTAACCTGCTGTGGTCCTATGGTAGAACCAGGACGTTTAGTTCTGCGTTTAGGAACAGTCATCACTCCAAATGATGGATGAGCCTGTTGTGGATGCTTTTGAATGTGGAATAAAAGGAAACTCAGCTCACCACTAAGAGTGAGTCTGCTTTCTCCTCAGACTTTCAATTGGTTTGACTAGATTACATGCAGGATCTTAGATGTCTTCCTCAAAACTCTTTTTGCTTTTTGAAAGAATTAATGTCTCAGGGCTAGCAAGATGGCTCAGCAGGTAAAGGCACTTGTCTCAAAGGCTGACGACGTAAGTTTGGTCCCTGAAATAAACATGGTTGGAGAAAATCTACTGTTGCAAAGGTCCTTTGACTTCCAGAGACACTGTGACATGTGTGTACCTACATAAAGACACACAGACACACACACTAAATAAATAAAACCTATAATTTTATTAGACTATAACTCTAATAAAGCTATATTACAGAGATTATTACAGAGATACTCACAGGTTATCTTTCTGGTCCATTGCTACCTCCTGAGTATTTAGCCTTGGTGTACAATACACTATGAGTACTCAATAAGTCTTTAAGTTTCATGTAATTTCTTTATGTGATTCCCAGATGGACATCAGATTTAGTGGATGAATGAATATATTTTCTTGTTTGTTTGTTTGTTTTTCAACACAGGGTTTCTTTTATAGCCCTGGCTGTCCTGTAACTCTCAATAGACAAGGCTGGTCTTGAACTCAGAGATTCGCCTGCCTCTGCCTCCTGAGTGTTGGAATTAAAGTCACGTGCCACCACACCCAGTCAGAATATACTTTAAAAAAAACCCTCAATGTCAAAAAATCAAACTGATAACCTAGAAAATATATAAAAATAGGCAGGAAATATGATCCATACATTATTCACACTCACCAATGGGCTGGCAACACATGACCAAGGTCCTCATCATTAGCTAAAATCATTGGTATCGTGATTTCATGTCAAGCCCTGGTCTTGAACTTGGAGTCCAGGAGTGCCTAATCCACCTCCATAAAACCATTCGATCCCATTCTCTCTGCTGATCAACAAGAACTTAGTGATCAAGGTGGCCTTACCTGCTGCAGCCCTTACATCCTCTCGGCTGCAAGATGGTTTTCTGTAAGGTCTTGCAAATGTCTTCTTTGTCTAGAATTCCTCCATTCTACTTATGTATACACACAGACCACCTATCTTTCCAGAACCTACTTGAGGTTTTTTCTCATAACATCTCAATGTCCTTTATTTCCTCAAGTTTCTCTTAATCCCCAAACAATTAGCACCTTGTAAACTATCATGTCCTCTTATGGCCCATACATAATTTAGTTTTTTAGTATCACAATACAATTTACAGTAATGCCACCTCATTGCTAAGTTGTTCTATATCATTTGTTTTAGTATTTGGAAATATTTATCTTAACCCATAGTTTGTGTTATGAAAGTGTCTCTCAGTAGTGAGCAAATTACACCAAAACTTGCCATTTGAAGGTAGCCTGACATTTTCAAAGATAAAAATCCACAGAGCAAGGGTGGCTAACTACTTTGCCATGAGGAAACAAGAGGAGGAAATGGAAAGTAAGTGCATAAGGTAAAGGCATATGGGGGTCCTTTTCTACTTGCATTATCAACTGTAACTCTCCAAGCACCTATGAGGTAGAGTAGCCTACTTCTTTCTTTCTATTCATTTGTGAGCCTGGCTAGGTTAGGGACGCCTGTCCCTTAACTCAGGCATGTCTCCTACGTGTGCATAAGCACAGACATCAGACAGAGACACGCTTAGAATCCGAGCCCAAACTCATTTAACCCTGTGAAATTCATGGCAGATACTAATTTATTTACTTTTTAAAATCTATTATGTTAACTGGGTGGTGATGGTGCACACTTTCAATCCCAGCAGTCAGGAAACAGAGGCAGGCAGATCTCTGTGAGTTCAAAGTCAGCCTGGTCTACAAGAGCTAGTTCAAGGACAGGTCCCAAAACTACAGAGAAACCCTGCCTCGAAAAGCCATTAAAAAATTATTATGCTTTACACTTATTTTATTAACCACTTTTGCTTAGGAATGAGGCAAAATTTTGTAGAATTAAAAAATCAGAGTTCTACTTCTTATTATGGTGATCCTAAGACTTAGTTATATTGAATAATCATTTACACTGGGACTCAATATACAAAACTTATCAAAGATTATGATGTTAATAAGAAAGTTTAATAGTAAAATGAGGTTAAGTTTCATAGTTATACTTTCCTTAAATGTGAGTAGGTGTATTACCAAACTTACTGGGGTTTGTGAGAATGAATAAGAAAATACAAGAACATACAAAATTGTAAGCTATTGCTAATATATCATTATTACCAAGGCATTGGAAAAATGAAGTTAACAAGATATGTTCAGATCTTACTCTAAGTCAGAATTCGAGATATTGGTAGCATTTGGTGTGTTGTCTAATTTCCCTCAGGTGGCCATGTATCTTAGAAAATGAAAAAAGAACTTCTTGGAAGGCAAACTCCAAGTTACAACCCAGTCATTTCCTCACCTCTGTTTACCACAGCAACTTCAGCGGGGGAAGACAAGTAAGGAGCATTTCAGACACTAAATATGGTAAGCAGAGGCACCTGGCAAGACTTAGAACCCAATGTCTAGTAGGCTGAAGGTCCCTGCCACTTTACTTCTAGAGTTTTATTTTGTTTGTAAGCATTCCAATATTTTAGATGAATCTAAAGTGTGCATTCCTCTACCACCGCTGTTCCTGCTAAAAGCACTGCATATATACACATGCTGTCGTGGGATTGTTTTTCCTCAGAAGAAAAAAATTTAAATATCAAAATAAGATTTGAAACGGAAATAAGATAATGTTATTCTTTAATGCATTAAACATACTGAATAGGAGTAAACTCTCCAACTTGAACAATTACTATTCAAATTTTCATTCTCAGTATGAAGGTCACATGCTTCTTTCTCTTCCTTTTTATGTTGAAGCATGCTAATTTTTGCAATAACCACAGATATGCATTGGCAGATTCTCTGCAGGAAGACATGGCAGAAATGGAAACATGAATTTTGCTGAGCAAGTTAAAGTAGAACAGCAGAGAAATCCTGAAGTCATGGTACTTCAGATTTCACTGCAACAGACTTCAAGGGCAGAGTTACCACTATCGTAATTAATTATTAATGTTAAACCTCATGAGAGAATAATGAACTGGATACCACAACAGCTGGTGATCCTAGAAGATGTAGGGATGCTTGAACACATGTATACGTTTTAAGTAATTCAATGAGAGCCTATCCTTATTCAACCTTTTAGACCCAAATGAAAAAAAAAAGTTCTGTATGAATTTAAGAAAAATTCACATATACTGTAAGAATAATGCACCCTGATGCAATAGCCTGCTAACTGTCATCATTGTAGTTGAATACAGTGGTATAAACACCCGACTAAAAGGAAACAAAGTTAAAAGACCACAGGCATGTCCTCTTCCTGAGCAAGCCTCGCTACTGCTATGCTACGGTGACTCCCTAGTTGCTTCCCTTCCATCCCCTATGGTTGCCTACACACAGCATCCTGTTTCCAAGGGGGAGAGCTCTTACCCCAAATGCCTGAGCCCTACAGCCGGTCTCCAGGGTACCTAGCTGGGCCACTGCAGAGCAGAAGGCGGCCCCCAGAAAGCCCCTGGGTAGCCGCCTTTCTCCTTATCACTATGAGGTAAATTTGCTAGCAGTCTTTAACAAAGAAAGCAGTCACTGCTTCATATTGCCCATGTTTAGCTTTGTGTGTGTGTGTCTCATCTCTCAACAGCAGGATGACATCTTAAGCCAGCAGATTTAATATTGCAGGCTACTCTAATTTCTCAGGATCTGCTGAACTTTTCTAGCAAATCATCACCCTGCACTTAATTTTGAACAATAAAAGCCTGAGATGTGAATGATTCCCACCTGCCATCAATCTCTCCATCGAAGAGAATGACCCCTCTCCACCCTCACTGAACGATAGAATATTACTGTTCTGACTGTGGTCAGGTAGAAGTTTCTCATCTCAAGTGTTTACTCAGTGTATATCCCCCTACAGTGTTCTTCCAATAAATTATATATATTAAAAAAATACCTGGAAATCAAATCATGATCCTTTCTGCTCGATGTTAGAGGTTAAACTATGGATGTGAGTTCAAGGTAGCAAACAAAAAGGACTTCTATTAAACTGTAAAATTGGGTTAAGCAAACAACAAATTGGATTACAAAAGGAAATATACTATGGAATCTTGTTAATTACTCCCAGTTATATTCTGTGATAGATTTGGACAGTGCTAGAAATAATGCCATTATAAACTGGTTACTGTGGGAAGAAAGTACACAGGCAGACTCATCAGAAAACTAAAGATCAAAATAAAATATATCCAAGTAGCATGGCTAGGAGGGATGGCAAAGGAAATGCCAGATGCCTGTAACCTTGGCAGTACGATTGCCAAAGGAGAAAGATAAACGTCCTAACCATGAATTGAGAAATAAAATACAGGATTGTATCAGCAAAGGAGACACCTCTATGTCTGTAAGGAGGCTATTAAATGTCAAAACCATAATTTATAGCTTTAATATTAAGAAAATAATAAGACAAAATGTACAGGTCAGAAAAATCCTAAAGAGCCAGGCCTGGAAGTAATCAATAATTCCAATGCAGTTGAGGTCAATGTGTTACCTACCTTTTGACATCTCTTAGAGCCAGAAGCATCAAGACAGACACACAAAAAAGAGAAACAAAACGAAACTTTGACTATAAGATTTGTTGGATCAGTATACTATGAGTTTTCTGAGATTATGGCCCCCAATTTCTGTATATCAGATTCACTCATGGTGTCAACTAAATATAGAAATATTGTGGCAAATCAACCTTGTAGGAGTTGAAAATTAAGTGATTTTTCTCAACCAAAATTATTCTTTGAAAATTTATTACATTTACTGTGTGCATGTGTACACACACACACATCTTTATTCTCTCAGCCACATGTGTGTGCATGCACAGGTGTGTGCTCCTAGGCACATGTGTATGCATGCACAGGTATGTGCTCACAGGCACATGTATGTGCATGTACAGGTGTGTGCTCATAGGCACATGTGTGTGCATGCACAGATGTGTGCTCAAAGGCACATGTATGCACAATCACATGTGTATGCTCATAGACATACATTTGAAGGTCAGAGGACAACTTGTAGGATTTGGTTCTCTCTTCTCACTATGTGTGACCTGAGGATCAAAGTAAGGTCAGCAGGCTTGGTGGTAGGTGTCTCCATCCCTTGAGCCATTTTTGCCAGCCCAACCAAAAATATCCTCATGCATATCACAATTTGATTATCTTTCAAGACCATATTTATTTTTGTTATTGTTTCTATTGAACTATATATTTTTCTCTGCTCGCCTCTCTCCCCTCTCCACCCTCGACCTTCTCCCAGGATCCCCATGTCCTAATTTACTAAGGAGATCCTATCAAGGCTGTGTTTAGTTGTAATGATAGGGGCAGATTTACAGGATATATGTCAAAATTCCACAAAGTGACTTACACCCAAATTACTAGCAGAATTCAAGATAGAACAAGTTTTTTTTCCTAGTAAAAATTGTTGTCTCATTTTCAATGTATAGAGACTGCACTGTTATGAATGTAAGAAAGAAAGGTTGTTGCATCTTTACTAAAGTTATAACAAAGTCTGCTAACACTTGTTTTTAAGTAAATGATTTAGACTATTCATTGCAGCAACAGACTGCAGACCCTGTCTCTAATGAGGTGAAAAGTTAGTGATTTAGTCATTCGCTGATTTAGTGGCCCCTAGTTGGGGAGAATTAGGAGATATGGCTTTGCTGGAGGAAGTATACCACTGGGGCAGGCTTTGAGATCTCAAAAGACACATTTTCTTTCGAGTTAGCTCTCTTTGCTTCCTGTCTGTAGATTGAGATTTGAGCTCTCAGCGTCTGCTTCCCAACCATGCCTGTCTGCCTGCCAGCCACCATGCTCTCCATCATGAGCGCAATGGGTTCTTATCCTCTGGAGCTGTAAGTCCTTCATTTTATACGTTGCCTTGGTCATGGTGTTTTATCCCAGTAGCAGAAGAGTAACTAATACAGTCCAATACCAAGATTATTCTCTGATCTCCACAAGCCGTGGCACATGTGTGCCCACATTCATACACATGCACAAAAACAAACAAATTGCTATTACCACATCAACAATATGACTGTGTTCCATGATAGTTTCTAAACAAAGAGACATGTATAAATAGTGACAAAAATGATTTCCTGAATCACAAGGTAGATAAAGAAAAACATTCAGCCGAGATCAAGAAAGACCTTTCAAGCCAATCAAACAAATGAATCATGAGCTGGAATGAGGGGTTCGTGGAGGTGGAAACCGAAATAACTTTCAATAACTTAGGTCATCAGGACTCTGGGGTCACACATGTGGGACAGTAAATAATAACTAGGGCCTGTCCTGAAGTGATCTGAAATTTCGGAATAAGCCTTCCTAGGCAAAATAACCTATACCTTACTCAAACAGGCCAACTGCGAAAAAAACTGCCTTTACAGCCAGGAACTAAAAGGAAATCATCTTGTCTCTGGAATTCTAGATTCAAAGAGAAAGGGGAAAGGCAACAGTTATAATATCCCTTGAGTATTGAAGAACCACTAAAGTATTGTCACAGAAGTCTAGGATTTGAATTTCCATTAGCCATGTGTTTATGGAAAATCTAGACTGAGAATTACGTTTATCTGGTGCTAGACGGAAACAACCTCATGACAGCAGTAGAGCAAAGGACTACAGAACTGTTGAAGAAATGTAAGTGCACAATTTAAGACTCACACACAAGGATAAGCTCCAAAAACTCAGAGCAAATTTGGCTCAGTGTCATGGTACAAGCCTGTGATCACAACACTCAGGAGGCTGAAGCAGGAGGATTGCAAGTTGAAGGTCAGACTGAGCTATGTAGTAAAGTCTGAGGAAGGAAGGGAAAGAGGGAGAGAGGTAGGCAGGCTGGGGAGGTTGTTTTGTTTGTGAAGGGTCTGCTACATATACCTGAGGAACTGAATTCAGATTCCCAGCACCCACAAAAAAAATCAGGTGCATCTGTAACCCTCATGCGAGGAAGATAGTGTAGACACATGGATCACTGGAGCTCATTGCCAGCTAGTGTAGACGAATCAGCGAGCTCCAGATTGAGTGAAGAGACCACACCCTGTCCCAGAAAAACAAGGTGGTACGCAATCGGGGAAGACACCCAGCATTGACCTCTGCCCTCCGTGTACACACACACACACACACACACGCACACACACACACACACACACACACACATACACACACACCACACTAACAAAAAAAAGCTTAAAAAATAAAGACAGACTGGGTGCATACTTAGACTATGAAAGTGAAGACACAGAAGACTAAAGGCATGGAAAACACCAGTTTAAACAAGTTTTCATGGACGAAATATCTTGAGTTGTCAAAGAGCCTCTCTCCTCTCCCCACAAATTTCCAGACTAAAACAGTGCTAGTGTGGGTGTCGACAATCTCAAAAGCTAAATGGCTTCACTGCTCCTTACACTCTGTGGGGCTTTGCACAATAGTATTTCTAGTGTTCTCATGAATTGAGTTAATAGTTACATAAAAACCACTCACACACTGCTGCAAAACAAGTGCTTTGCTGAATAAAGATGAAGATGCTTAATTAAAATAACTAGCAAGAAAAAACTATCAGTAACAACCCAATACTGCAAGGGGGTATTTTAACATTAGAAAATCCATGAATAAGGTTTATCACAGTAATAAAAATCATATATTAGAGTCCATATATGACAGAAAGGCAATTCACATAAATTAAAATGAATCTAAAAATCAGCAACTCTTTTCCTAGATTTATTAAGTTCTATCTACCAACTCCAAAGTCAGCATGTTGCCTAATAGAAATGTGAGGACACTTCCATGACAATGAAGAGTGGTCCCAAGAATGCCCATTTTTGTCTCATGTGTTAAGGCATTGATGCTGAGCCAATGTAATTAGAGAGAAATATGAGCTTAAACAAAAGGAACGACTTAAGTTTTTATTTACTGATAAAATTATTATTTATACAGAAGACTCATCATAAAAATTAATCTTACAAACAATAACATACTTTGTAAAATATCACAAAACACATGAGCACAAAACCAACAACCTCTAAATATATACAAATTACCAGTTTGTAGATAATAGTGAAAAATAAGA
The DNA here is from genome assembly GCF_982192425.1 of Myodes glareolus. Classification (NCBI taxonomy): domain Eukaryota; kingdom Metazoa; phylum Chordata; class Mammalia; order Rodentia; family Cricetidae; genus Myodes; species Myodes glareolus. The sequence goes on along the minus strand of NC_142033.1, from coordinate 17,451,225 downwards.
TTGCATTTTCACTAGAAACAGGTAAAATCAAACACTTAGGCACAAACCTGGGAATGTACAAAATCTACAAAAAGAAACTATGAAACACTGCAAACCCTAGGAATGATCAGAAGAAATGAGAAGACAAATGTTCTTATCAGAAAGATTCAAAATCATCAAAGTATCAGTTTTCTCATTTTTTAAATGTAGCCAAACTCAAAGTCCTTAAAATTCATTTTTTTTTTTGTAGTTAGGCAAGGTGAGTTCAGAGTTCAGACAGAAAACTAGATGAGCAACAATAGTCAGTAACAAAGCAGTTTGGAGAAGTCAAAGTGTGGGAATCAATAGCTGGGAGACTTACCAACTAGTTTGTACTTAGTAAGCAACACTAACAATTGATACGCGAATTAATAGACAAATGAAAAACTCTAGAAAAATAACATTTGACTCAGACAAATATGGGAAATTGGTGTACAAGGAAGAAGGCACCTCAGATCACTAGAAAAAAGAGGATTTTCAAATAAGAAGTAGACAACAATATAGACATACGGAAAACTGGATGTACTCCTCAAACCATACCCAACATGAATTCCAAAGAGGTCAGACACATAAATATGAAATATTAGCCCCTGGGAGTCTGACTAAACTCCAAGTTCATCATAAAAATCAAAGAGAAATAGCAAACTCGGAAAATATTGGTAACTAATATTATAAAAATATAATATCATTTATGAACACTTAAATCCCCAAATTTAGGCAAATAAGGCCAATGACAACAAAAAAATGGGCAAAAGATATGAACAGACAATAGGAAAAAGTTACAAACGTCTTGCCCCAAGTTATTATTGTTCCCCTCAAATTCATGGTCAATCAAAACCTCGGGATGCGATGTTCTTTGAAAGGAGAATTTCTACAGATGTGATTAATTAAGATGAGGCAATAAGGGATTAGGTTGACTGCTAAGTCCAGTCATGGGTGGTGCTATAGGAAATCTGTGTGCAGGCAAGGAAACATAACAGTAGCAAGAAGGTTTGAAAAGGTGGGACATAGAGGTGACAACATAGCAGCTATTAACCAAGAATCTCTGAGGAAGGCCACTACCTGGGGGCCTGCACAAGAAACAGCCTGCCAGCATCGGAATGGGAAACTCCGCACCCCCAGTCAATTAGATGACCAGTCTCTGCTGCTTGAAGGCACCAGGTTCGTGGACAAGTCATGTGGTACCCTGGGAAACAAATACATGACCCTAACCGAAAAATAGACGAATTCAAATTGCATTTAGAATTCTCTTTACTACTGAAATTTTCCACTTCAATCAAAACCACTTATTGGTAAGTAGTACCTTGTACCCTCTGACAACTCTGAGCATAAAGTGAAGACTAATTTGAAGAACTATCAAACAGATATATGCACCACATCCCATCTACTCTGTTCCTAGATCCTTAGAGGAAGGGGGGAAAGTGTGCCCAAGGCACACAAATAGCGTTTATTGTATGCCAGGGACGCCAAATATAGTGTTTCTTATACGTCAGAGACGACAAATATTCGTTCCCTTACATCTAGGAGGAGCTGGCCAAACTGCCTATGCCCAGGGTAATTCTACCTACTTCTGTTGGTGAACTACAGAAAGAAGGTTTGAATAATAGAGTAATTGCCTAGCACTCAAGAGACTGTCGGTTCTCACCTCGTCAACACACATGCACCCACCCACCCACACCCCCCCACACACACAGGAGATAAATTACTACTTCAGAATAGGTATTGTTAGGCAGCTGGGCGATATATGTAAATCTGGAATGTAAGAGAAACTATATAGCTGTGATATGCAAGGATCTCAAAAAACAAGACTGAATCCACAGGTAGTATGACTTAGTTACCCAGGAGGCTGAGGCAGGAGGATTGTGAATTTGAAACAAGCCTGGGAAACTTAGTGAGACTTGTCTCAAAACAAAGTAGGAGTATTGAGGATAAAATGATGTTATCAAGCTTGGGTTGCAGAACCCCGAGTGTCAATAGAATGTTTCTTGTGATGGACAGAGGACGACCAAGAGGGCTTTGCTATGCAGAAGTGCTGAAAGATGATGGGGCTGTTCATAAAGGACTCTTGTCTTTTGTACTTAAAAACCAGGATTCCCAGGCATGGAGGTAGATGCCCGCAATAACAGCACTCTAGAAACTGAGGAAGGAGAAACCTGCCCCCGCCCCCGCACTACTTAAATTCTCCTCAGAAGCAGTAATTCTTCTAATTATCTTCTAATATTTACATCTTTGAACTAGACATGGTTTGGGTAACGTACAAACAATGGGCCATGTTCCATTTTCAATCATAAGCACTCTGCTAAGGAGAGCCAAGCCGTAATTGTCTTCAGACAACCACACCCACCTTCAGGCTGTATGGGTCACAGTGCTGTGAATGCAACTAAAACTGCAGGCAATGATTTCGAATAAAATGCATTCTCTAGGGATATTTGTTACAAATTTAAAATGATTTTTAAAAATATACACTATAGGGACTGGGAATTTGTTCCCTTGTCCCAGGGATTGGCTGAAGGTTTCTCACTCTTCTAGTATACAGACTGTGCGTTTTTGAAATCTGTGGTTTTGAGGCATTAGCCCAATGCTTTATCATTTTTCAGGAATAGACAGGCCAGGGGTCCAAGCGTCAATACACAACTAGGGGATGGCCACTTGTAAATGCGAACATTCGCATGAGTGGATTATTCCAGGGTGAATACACTATGAGCAACCTGTTAAGGAAACAGCATCTTGTCAGATACTGACTTGTATATTAGTCCGTTACAGAGATGCTGGGCACAGAACCATTTGATAGGCAGGCTAATTGCTCTCCTATCCTGCCCTCTGGATCCCAACCATCTTTGTTGCTGTTCTCCCTCAGTAGATCTCTGCTTCCTCTCTGTCAAATTCTGCTCTAATGTAGTTAAAGAAAAACATTTCTAGCTCGCAGTTATAGCTCTAGGTTCACTGACTCCTCTACTTAGAGTTTGATAAGATTAGAATTAATCTTATCAGGGTACCCAAGCAGCTAGATTTTCACTGGCAGGTTCTGCTGAAGAAGGATGGGCCTCTATGCTCATTGGTGGAATTTAGTTTCCTTGAGACTGGAGAGTCACTGTGGATTGCTCCTTAAAAAACAGCTATAGAGAAAAAGACAGAATTGTTTTCTATTATTTTCTATATTTTCTATATTTCTATATTTTCAATATTTTCTATATTGTTTATCATTCTGGCTTTTAAAAAGACCTAGGCTCGCTCTGTCTGTCTATCTATCTATCTATCTATCTATCTATCTATCTATCTATCTATCTATTTCAAAGTACAATAGTGTAACACACTGGAGGTCATCCACTATTGTATCTGCTGCAGTACAGTAGTCATCAGGTTAATTATTCCAAGATTCCACATGGGTGCCTGAAATCGTGGATATTAGAAACCTGTCCTTGTGCTGTGTTACACATACAGACTTTCATGCTTTGGCACCAATTTTAGTAAGACATAGATTACTTAAACCCAAACACTGGGATACCACAGGAGTTATTATGTTAGCCTTCATGGCTACATCATGACTATTGCGTGAATGGATTGCACAACTGAATATCTTCCCATCACAGGTAGGATGGAGGGTGATGGACAGAGATAGCTCATGACTCTGAATGTTGTACACTTTGAAATTAACAAGTTATTTATTTCTTGGAGTTTTCCACCGAGCATTTTTGGACAGTGTTGACTACGGTTAAATGAAGCTGGGGAAACTGGTTGTGAAGACATGTGCTGTGGGTACCATCCCTTTTAGGGTCAACTGAAATGGTTCAAGATCCAGATTTTTAAAAGGCTAACTATCTCTCACAAACTCAAAACACAAATTCAAGTAAAATCAAGTATCTCCCCGCCCCTCAAAATAGTATTTTACCTGGCCACTCAGTAACCAAATAAATAAAACACTGTGGTCATTCCTGGATTCTGAGATCTCAGTACCAAAGTTCTCCTCGACATCCCTCCAGGCTTGAGAGGAACACACTGTTCCCCAACTCCCTGATCTATAAAACTTTGGACTCCACACTTCTCCCAATTCCAAAACAATAGACGGGTGACATGATCATATTTTCCAAGCTCCAGATGGCCCTCTGCTGGGTCATAGCAGTGGCAAAGGAACACAGACAAACGTGGGTCTGACAAATGGACCAGGAAGGCTGCTACAAACTGTGGAAACAACAAAAGCTCAGAAGCCCATGGTTTTGTATTTCCATCCCCACACTCTGTATTTTAAGGAGTAGATTAGACTGGTGTCTTGTGACATCAGAGAAAGAAGCTGAGCATTAAGACACTGTAGTGAGCTCATACTTGGAGATGAAATGGGACGGAGACCCTGTGCAGAAGACCCTGCACAGAGACCCTATGCGTAAGTAGCTGTGATAGTCCAGGAACTGTCTCTGTCCTTGTCTTGTAACTCTGCTGTTCTCTCTATGGACTAACCTTGGACCTCTCTCATGGCTGTCCCTCTGGCATCTACTTGCTCAGCCTCTGACAGGTTCCGGTTCTTGACTTTGGCTGCCTCTCTGCATTGGACCTGATACCTGCTCCCATTTTCCTGGACTGACCTGGCAAGGCTCATTGTTTTGACCCTGGGTAACCCTATACTGCCATTGCACTTAATGGTCTTTCTGAAAAGGGGCTTTGAAAAACAGGGATTAGGGGCTGGAGAGAGGGCTCAGCAGTAAAGAGCATTTGCTGCTCTTCCAAAGTCCGGGCTTGATTCCTAATGCTCATGTGTTGGTTTACAACCATCAGTAACTCAAGTTGCGGGACATAGAACACTTCTTTTCTAGCCTCTGCAGGCACAGCACGCATAAAGTACACAGACATACATGCAGGCAAACACCCTTATACATGCAGTAAACAAATCAACAATAACAAGAGCAATAACAGAAATTCAGGGAACAACTATTTCATGCTTCTATAACTTCCTGCTTTCCCTTCTTAATCTTCTTCCCTTTTGTCAGATTTTAGGATATGTGTTGTATTTTTTAGATTTACTTATTTATTTACAGTATGTATGTATGTATGTATGTATGTATGTATGTATGTATTTCACTTGTATGTACATCTGAACAACCAGAAGAAGGCATCAGATCCTACCGCACTGCAGTTACATATGGTTGTGAGCTGCCACATGGGTCCTAGGGATTGAACCTAAGACCTCTGGAAGAGTGGCCAATGACTTTGACCACTGAGCTGTCCCTTCAGCCCCAGAATAAACATCCTCATTTTAAATTTAGTGAATATTTAAGTAACAAAGGAGAAGGAATCAGTATTAGTAAATAAGAGTCAATAGAGTTGAGTAAATAAATGCAATTTTGAATGAGTCCAGGAAGGTACGTATGTTGGTGAGTATTGAGCTTTTTTCCTGGGTCACCAATTCAAGTGCTAATCCCTTTGGAGACAGATGCACTCATTTATATTTGCCCTATGAGCATTCTTTCATCCTATCATGTTGGTATATAAGATTAACCATCTCAAGGAATGACAGATTAATTTTCCCCAGTCACTAAACTCCCAAGTTTGGTGTGTTAATATTACACCTGATCGTGACTAACTCCATATTCCCCAGAATCTTTCTTATGGACCCCCAACTCCTGAGAGACTTCTGTCAAGCTGCTCCCCAGTTTAGGAAAGTGCCTAGGGATGCCTACACCCCGGTTTACCTACTAGAGTCTCTTGTCAAAACACAAATATTTATTCTAATAATAAAGATTAAAAGGGCAATCACAAACCATTTCAGAAGAGAAGCATTCTTGGACCTATGCTTACCTTCCTGGAGGCTTCTAATGAATTTGGGGATTCTGGGTGAGCTGATTATAATTAAAAGCAAAGCTTGAAGCTCTCCAGCTGCCAAGATGCTGAACACAATGGGTGTGTCTCTAGATGTCACCACTTTTTGATGAAATACGCTTATCCTTTCCAAAACATTTTCAGGGTTTCAGGAAGTCCACTCTGGTCTTCCATCTCTCAAGTGAAGTGGCTTCTGGGGGACCACTTAGGAATTCTCAGACAAGCTGCAGATCAAACCTGGTTGTGTCTCTTCAATATTTACAACCAATCCGGGTTCCAAACGTTAACAGCAAACCTACTGGAGGTCACATCACGTCACCTCATTTCCCGATTCTCTATCCCAGTTCTTTATAAGAAGGACCATAGATCCTTTGGTTAACGCCTCAAATGTGGCAAGGTCCCTAACTGCAGTATTCCACAAAACAATTGAATGTGAATGAGACAAGAGAAGTACACCTTGTCAGATTATAGATGGACCGGCTAAGTACTCTCTCTCTCTCTCTCTCTCTCTCTCTCTCTCTCTCTCTCTCTCTCTCTCTCTCCTGTAGTGTCTTCCATAGACAGAGTTAATAAGAAAACAGGCTGTACCACACAATTCTCTCAGAGCTGGATTCTCTTCCTCCACCTGGAAGCCGTACACCCGACTCCCCACACCCTAAGGTTCCTACTGCCCAGAAGGACGGTCTTGAGTTGTAGCTAGATTTTCCAGTGCCTCCCTGACTTCTAGCCATAGGCTGGGTATACGAACATCCACTCCTTCCCACCCAAAGCCCCTCCCCGCTTTCCTCGCAGAACTAAAGACTCTTTCCCTTCAGGTCCTTCATCACACTATACATGGTGCCTATTTCTCTTAGAGCTCTCCCATTTCAGGGCCCTATCATGGCTGCCTCTAGCTGTGAGCCTGTAACTCTTCCAAAGGGTAATTTTGTCTCAGCGTCTTTTCTGTGAGCAAGTATTTACCTTGTATTAATAACACAAGTTTTGTTCCTAACATGATTAGCAGCAGTGACTATGTTGGGGTTCTATGGGAACTCAACACAGCTTAAGTGTCCTTACAGGGGCTTCCAGGAAGTTTCCCCATGGCGCGTACCAGATTAACTTCCACAAAATTCCACAGGGATTGCTTTGTTACTTTTACTATTCCTTTGATTGTTGCCCTTTCTTGAGGTTGATATTTGCGTGTCTCCAAGTATACTTTCATTACTCTTCAAATTACAGAATGAGAGGCTGGTAAGATGGCTCAATGGGTAAAGGAACTTACTTCCAAGCTTGGTGACCTGAGTTTGATCCCAGGAACCTACATGGTAGAAAGAGAGAACCAATCTCAACAAGTTATTCTGTGACCTCCTCACATGTGCCGTGGCATGAATACACATCAATACAAAAATGTGATAAAATTTGTTTTAATTACAGAATGGAATACCCCACACCTTAAATCTCCTCCCTTCCTGTCAAGTAAGGTCAAAATTAGGAATAGCCACAGCTTCCCAGAGAAATCATAGTCCTACAGAACTCATAGCATATGGTGCTCTGACCTATACGACCCCACAGGGTAATAACAGTGGTTAATAGCATAGTTCCCAAGCTCTAAGGAATTAACTTTTATACAACATTGTACAAGATAGTCACAGTTTGACTAGATTCATGATTAATGTAATTATCACACTAATTTTTCAAAGATACATTCAGGGGAGAAGTACAATGAGACTCTCAAGAGAAAACAAAAAGCAACTCAATTTGGGGCATCCACATTCAGGTTTAAAATGACCTCGAAATACTTTGTAGAAAGTGGATGTGTATTTATTTTACAGAAGGATAACTTAAGAACCTGCTGGCAATCTTCCTATAGTAGAGTGTATTTGTTTTCAAAACTCGTGTCTCTATTCTTTCAGAAACCCAAAACCCCAGCAACTCACAAAGAGCAATTCTCTCCTTTAAAATATTAAATTTCTAAATTATCAAATATCCTAGTGAAGTACTATAACTACTCCCACTACAGTTATTTATAGAAGAAATGTTCAGTAAATATGTGAGCTACTTTCCATGTCTCCAAACTGAGGCTGGGGCGGCTTCTACAGCGCCGCCCCAGAGCGTGAGTCCTGATGTCTGGGAGCACACAGCCTGATGGATGGAAAGTGACTGTCATTTTATCTCATCTTAACAGTATAGTTGGTTGAGAGACAGGTTTTACTTCACATCTTATAGACAGAGAAACTGGAACTTAGCAAAATTAGACGCATGTGTGTCCATCTCTGTGTGTATGTGTGTGTGTGTGTGTGTGTTTGAGATGGCCAGAGCAGGACACTGGGTGTTTCCTCTATGACTCCCCCGCCCCCCATTACCTTGAGATAGCATCTCTTACTGAGCTGGAAGTTCGCTGGCTCTCATGACCTTCATATATCTGCTCTACAGTGCCAGGGTTACAAGCACCTGCAGCCACGCCTCGCTTTGCATGTGGGTGCTAGGGATTCGAACTGAAGTCCTTATTCTTGTTGGACAGGCACTCTTAACCACTTAGTCATCTCCCTAACCCTCATATTAAGTGTTCTAAGTTATGCAACCGAGTCTTTACAGCAAAACCCCCTATTACTGCGGACACAACCATGACTATTGAGAACACATACCAGCTGACATTATTCTGGAATTTCCTATCTGAGAACATCCAGCCAAACATACTATTTGATTCATTTTGGTCACATTTGGATCAACTAAATAATACCTGTGAGGACATCAGAAATAAGCACAATTGTCAACCTTCCTGAAGACTCTCTGAGTAGGTAACTACAAAGGACTCAAAATGTTATAAAAATGCATCAAGAAGACAAGACTGAGTATGGTGTGAGACGAGTGTGTCTTGGCTTACGAATTCTTTTTCTTTTCACCCACCAGTTACAGCTGTGCAGACTCCTGCACTGGCACTGCACCCCTCACATTTTATGTCCGTGCACGGCTGTTTGATTTTTTTTTTTAAATGTGTACTGTTAGGTAGCTTAGTGTTTCATACACCACTTTTTAAAACTGAATATTAAAAAGCTATTCCAAGGTGGAGGAGTTAACCTTAGCAAACAGAAACGCAAAATATAGAACACACAGTTAAATTTGAAATTCAGATGAACAATAAATAATTTTTTAGTATAAGTATGTCCTAGGCTGTGTTTGGAGCATACTTACTTTGAAAACAGAATCGCTCTTCTGGAGCTCAAGTTTTACTGGATGACTTATATTTTATCTGGCAACCCTGGGCCCAGGACACGGGCTTAAATCACGAAGCTGCTACTTTCGTGCTGTGTGCTGGTCATTTCAGGGCACTGTGAGAAATGAACACTTGTTCCAGTCTGCTTGGAAGTTTTGGTGCACACCACTTCAATTGCTACACGACTTGCTAGGTCCCCTATAGTTATTTGTCATTACAGAGATTTGCTGCATATGTGGCCCTTGATCTGAACTATAGTCAACTCACAAACTGTCTGTCATACTCTGTTATTTTCTGCTGTGCTCAAGCCAAGGTAATTATGGATTTCTCTAAAGGAAAACACATCCATTGATTTTAAGTTGTTTGGGGGAATGTGAACTTAATGTAAGTTTCCTCCTCCCATGACTGCTACTTTCTGAGTCTATACAACAGTCGGGGAAGCAAACAAAACGCCTTTTGTTGAGAAGTCGGCTCTTTCTGCCTTTTTGGTTTGTTTAGCTTTAAGGAGGCAATTTAGGGAGAGGGGTTGGTGGGAAGCGAGGGGAGGTGGTGGAAACTTGAAGCGAAGTTCTGTAACCTTAGGTCACTGGGCTTTAGAGGGGCAGGTTCACGTTTGGTTTGGGGATTTCAGTTGCCCTCAAGTGCCCACCAGAGCAGTCCACCACAGACTAGACAGAAACATGAACACCCTTCTGTCACTCCGCTGATGTTGGCTCTTGAACCTTCCTCAAACCAGTTCCACAGGAAAGCCTAATATTTGAACTTTTCACTCTTAGCTCATTTTATTAGACAGCGGTGAAAGTCATCCTTGTACTTGATGCTAAAGGGAAAAGTCTGAAGCCCACTGTTCATTAGCCTCTGTGTCTGTCCTGTCTTTTCTTTCCTGTTCCTTTAAGAGAGTCCTTCCCTTTTGACATATTTAAAGAAAATGATAACAAGGAAAATAGAAAGGATGGGTTACGGAAGACCACCCAAGGAAAATGTTTTTATATGCCATTAAATATTTTCCAGTCTTTAAAGTCAGTTTTATTTGTGACCTACACAGACTAGAACTGACTGAATTTCTCAAAACTTAAGAAACTATAGATTTCTTTATATACATACATATATATGTATGTATATAAAGAAAAATAACAAATCCACAAGTAGCCTTTTCACAGAAGTTGTAGGGAAATCTATATTTTATAATATTTTAGTTACATCTTAAAAATGTTTCTCCATAAATACATATGTTTGAAAGTGAGGATTTATTTTAAGAAGGAAGCCTGTAATTAAATCTGTGTTCTACTCTTTCCTGATGCACTATAGTCAAAGCATTTTCCAAATGCCAGAGAACCTCAGTGCACAGCAGCCAAACTGGGAACACCAAATGCTTTACTGACTTTGTTTGTTGGGGCAGTTAGGGGTGCAATATACTGATCAGACGGCCTGGCAATTTCTCCTATTTCTTTTGGTCTCATACACATATAGCTCACACCATTATCAACATTCCTGTGTGCTTTTAACCCTTACCCTCAAAATGAAAAGATTGAAACATGGTAGTAGAGTATGATAAATGAGTCTACAAATAATTTTTATTTTGTTAGTTGAAGCAATAACTCACAAAGTCTGGTCAATAATTTATTAAGGGATACAACAGAAAAACAGACTCACGAATACAGAATAAGGTAGATGCTGCTGCTGCTGCTACTGCTGATTCAGCTGCTGCGTCCTACCATTCTGCCCAAGAGCAATAAGGACCAACTGCAAGGCTTGCTCCTGTTCTGACCACCCAAGAGAGAGAGCATGTATGCCCCCTCCTCAGTTTTATCCAGTCACATATCCAGAGAAAGCCATGCCCATGGAGCTTGCTATCCCAAAGGTCATTGACTAAATGGGTCAAGCCCCCACAACATTTCCTCTTTTATTTCTAATTAAGGTTCTAATCCTAACATAAAACTGTATACAATAAGAACTAACAAGTATTGTTCGGAAGAAGTAAAAGGTCATAACATAAACAAAAATGAAACTACAACCAACAAGAACAACATTATAATCAACCACCAATCAAGCAACACATTATAAATGTCCAGACTATAGGTAATGGGCAATTACTCCAATAACTGTCCTATCCCAAAGAATATAAGTCTTATGCCTAAATATGCCCTTAGCTAATATACAAGAGGATTGTATATATAACTATATATGCCCTAACTAGCTAGTCTTCAACTCCATCAAAGACTAGAGAAGGAAAGTAATATTACCTGAGTAAGCAGGAAGTGCAAGCGAGCAACTTCCAAAAAAGCATGAAATGACAGAAACAGCTGGATGCCTGGACAGTCACCCAGTGTTTCTTTTCTATATTGTTGATGTACACACACACACACACACACACACACACACACATTCACTCACACACAAATCCCTGAGAGTGTATTTTCATAAAATAAACCCTTTGTTTATCAGACTAGTAAAACACTGGCAAAAATTCTGTATGGCCTACATTTAAAAATAAAGCCCACATTGAGGTTTCAGTTTGACCATCATCCAAATGGGCTTCCAGTGGATGTTTTCTATAAAGGCAATCTGAACACACACTTTCTTCAGACAATGGACATGCCGTGTGTCGTGGTGAATGAGGACTCATTCAGGAAGAGGCAATCAAAAAGTTGAGTGGAGACACATTTCAAGCATGCACCATTAGAAACAAGGTGTTGAAATCAATGTTTGGGAAGCCTCATGGATCTAGGATTGTATAGGGAAGGCAAAGCTACTAACCCTAATGAGCTTGCTGGTCCACTGATTGGCCTCTAAATTGCGGAATTGCTTTCAGTGAACTTTCACATCAGTAATATAATGAACAATATTGTATCCTTCCATACAGACTCTGAGACTGCCCAAGGAAATCTATTATTTGGTGTCTACATTTTAAAAAACTACATAAAGACCTAGAGGGGAAAATTATTGTATTTATTATCATTTTGCTCAAATATCAAAGAAAAGCAGCTTATAATGAAGAAGGAGTTATTTGTGTTCATGATTTGAGAGCTTTAGTTCATCAGGGTAGGAAGTGAATAACAGAACAAAGAAACCTACGTCAAGATGGCGAGCAAGCAGGGGCAGAAAGTGGGAGGGGTGGGACCACCCAGCCTCTTCTTTCTCCTGCTTTCTTCTGTCTAGGTCACCAGCCTATTAGTGGTACCATCTACATTCAGGATGGGCTCTCCCTCTTCTGTTATTGAACCACATGTCAATCATTTCCAGAAATGCCTTTATTGACACTCCCAGGGGTGTTTTACTAACATCTCTTAGTCATCTCTCAATTCAATCATGTTAACACTCACTAATTATAATAGAAACATATTAAAGACATTTTTTTCTCTACAAGTTGATAAATGCAACATGTTATCATTAAATAAGTGGATGCATCTTGCATGGTCCTAATCCTTACGGACCTTGCTCTCAGTGAGGCATAGCTAGGCAAATTCAATGCTGTGAGCAGTCCCACAAAGCAGGCTCAGAGGAATAAAGCATTGTGAGTACTCAGTTTTGCTGTTCTCAACGCATGTCACAACAATCTTGTTATTTAGAAATGCCCATTGAGTGCGTGCATGCTCACAGTGTTACTCACTCAGTGCCTGCATTTCTTATCAATGCTCTGGTGACTGTCCTGTGTATGGTAAGACATTAAGTAGCATCCTTGGCTATGCCAAAAGCACTAACTCCTGTCCCAGCTATGCTGAGGAAAATGTTTCCAGATGTGGAATATTTTCTCAGGGGCCAAGTCACCGCTAGTTGAGAAGCATTACTCTATGCTAAGATAGTGATGCCCAAGCTACACTACATGCAGCCCCTTAAGAGTTTGGTTTAAAACATGGCTATCACCTGGCAGATCTAATATGTAATTCAGCAAAGTCGAAGGAAATACCAATCATCTGTATTTTCAAATAGACATTCCAGATGATTTTGATGTAAGAGATCTATAGCACAACTTTACAAAACAGTATGCTAAAGGGAAAGAACTCACGGTTTCCAGTCTGGAGGAGAAAGTAAGCAAGCCGGATGTGAACTATGTGTGCTTACAGCAGAGCGATTAAGGTGAAAATGAAGTCCTGGGTGAAAACTTCAGACACTTCCCAGGCATGGTAGTGCATGCTATAATTCCAGTACTGGGAGGAAAGTGAGACAGAAAGAGTGTGAATTCAAGAGTGGGCTGAACTATACAATGAGGCCCATCTCAAAAAATAGTATGTGTTTATTCATATTTATGTGTCTATAAATAGCACAAATGCATATATATGTGGTTACAGACACATATACATTGGAGATTTAGCAGACAAAAGATCTGTCTTCTCAGACTGAGCAAAGTTAAGAAAATCCTCAAGGCCAATAGATGTTGAACTGTGAAATGTGAAGGGTAAATGGGATTTTCTCTGCTAGTTTGGAGTGAAAAGAAGGGTCTTCACTGAGGAAGAAGCCCAATCAAAGGCTGAGGTACCGGGGATGTTAGAGCTCGAATCTAAGAAGTATGGCCCCCCAAATGTATTTTGAGACAGTTTGAAAGGAACCCACAAGAGTGATTGGCATATAACAAGTGACCACCAAGTGGCTGTCTCTTTGTGATTACAATGCTTGCCTCTCTGAAAGCCTTCCAATGACTCACTCCCAGGAGAACATGCTGGCCTGCCAGAGCTGGCCAGCTGTCTGTCCGTTCCTCTGCCTTATTTTCCTTATGGAGTGACACAGAAATTCTTGCGTGGTTCAGGTCTGCGTGTTTTAGAAGGCTGTACAGAAGTTCATAAAATGAGGGAACAGAATAAGAAGTAGGTTAATGCTTACGCTTTGAAAATGGCCCTAACATGCCCTCTTCCCATCTTCCTACTGGCCCTAAGTTAAGATGGTTTAGAGGAGGAATTTAACAGCAGCTTCAGTGCCTTGTGAAGGAATGCCACAGATAAAATGAGCTGTGGATTTTACCTTTAGTCCAAATTCTGTTTTTTTTTTTGTTTTTTTTCTGGTTTTTTTTTTTTTTTTTTTTTTTTTTTTTTTTTTTTTTTTTTTTTTTGTATTACAACTGTTCCCTACAGTGTCCCAAAGGACACTGCCAGACCTCCCAGTGCCTGTAGATTTAAACAGCTTCAGGTTATACTGAACTAAATGAATAATCATCCCCATTTCTGCCTTGGAAAACATGCAAATAGTCTTGAAATGGGATGGAGGGGAGTTCTAATTTTCATTCATTCATTTATTTGTTTGTTTGTTTGTTTGTTTATTGAGACAGGGTTTCTCTGAGTAGTCCAAGCTGTCCTGAAATTTCCTCTGTAATCCAGGCAGGTCTTGAATTCTGAGATCTACATGCCTCTGCCTCCGGAGTGCTGGAATTAGAGGTACACATAAGCACCTCCCGCTGGAAGAGAGTTTTTAGCTAGCCTTTTAGTAACACTGACTCTGTCACGCTATTGTTACTAAATTTCCTACATTCATCTCCAACTTAACTTTTAAAAGTCTTATATTTATTTATTGTCTATTGAAGCAGGGTTGTCTTTCTTGATGATGAAACTTACTTCTGTAATTATGTTTTATAATTTCTTTCTCTGTCCCTAACATAGTATATGGTACAGACAAAAAGAATGATATGACTTAAGACATGCAGAGAGGCAAAGGCCTTTAGTCCCAGTGACCTGGACAGAGAATTAAGAGGATAGTTCCATTTCAGGCCAGCCTCAGCTACATGGTAAGTTCCAGACCATCCAGGTTACATAGCAAGACCCTGTCTCGGGGAGAGATGGGGGTGAGGGAGGGAGGGAAGAAGGAAGAGAGGAGGAGGCGTAAGTGACTTAATAAATGATATATTATCAGTTCCTTTCATCGCTGATTCCAAAGCACTTGACTTTAAACTGTGATAAACCATGCCAACCACTACTTCTAGGTCCCTGCTTGTGGTGACCAATGACAGCCTAAACTGTTTAGATTTGAATTAAGCCGTAGATCTGTACTAGACTGTCAGCCCTTTCAAACCTCACTGACTGAACACTCACTAGGGCTCACCTTCTCCTGCAGGGTCTCTATCCAAAGTGTATCCATAAAGGGGACTAGTGTCCTAAGGAGTTTTGAAGGTCACCGGCCTTACCCACTCTCCACTCATCTCTGTTAATGATGTGTCACATAGATCCCCAAGAGCAAGGTGATGTTCTCAGGGAGACTCTCTGCTACCTTTCCCATGAGGCATCTCAGACCATACATTAAACAATGTAGCCTCAATTTTTAGACTATTGCTTGGTCCCAAGTTTACACTCTACCTACACATCTCCTTGGAGAGCTTCTATTTTCCTCCTGCTTATTTTCATGGAAAATGTAGAACAGGTGGTCTGTCTTTTTCCCTTTAAGACTGTACAGTAAGGTTTAAAAGACATAATTGGAAGTCTAAAGGGGTTTTAAGAACGTGATTATTTTTACAACTTGCTTTACTTACCAGATCCTGAAGAGGTCACAAGTAGAGCCACAAATAATCCTTGCTCCAATAGACACATAAAATTGCTTTGGGAGATAATATTCCTATCTAAAGTGGCTCAATAATGAAATAAGGTCGTGTATGCTTTCAGGAATTTGAAGGTAAATTTGGAAAGGCATTCGACAAAGATAGAGACCAAAGTAAACAAGAGCAGTCACATAAAAAGCTAAGGAGGAGGAAGCAAGGAGAGTCAACAGGGTGTACTAATCAAAGGGTGGATGGGGGAAGAATTCTCAGAAATGAGAGAGAATGTGGATCGTACCAAGAAGGTGTCAACTACTGACCTTACTCAATCGAGACTTTCTAGGACGGCATCTCTGGCAATGGGCTAGGCCATTAGTAGACAGCTGAGTAAGAAAGTGAGAGCTGCCATGGGCTGGATGGGAAGAGGAGGAAACACTTTAGATATCACATAGAAAAAGGAGAACTTGAACGTGAAAACTTAGTAAGGACAAGATCACACCAACCCAAGAGGACTATGAAGGCCTGAAGTCAGCTTGTACTGGAAATAAATGAATACCTGTAGTTCTGCAAAGGTGGGAAGATAGAACCAGGCAAATCCATTAAGAATATAAAATGCAGTAAAGGGGTTACAAACCCTGGAACACATGTGTCTTCCTGTGGTTACCCTGTCTCTACTCCCCCTCATCCTATTAAAATCTGTACATAATATTGTGACCGCCACCACTGAGAAGCTACTCTTCTAAGATTGCCAAGGGAACAGCACCTAAAACCTCAACTCAGCAACACTGACAATGTGGCATTTAGCAGGCCGAGCTCTAAATCAGTACAGTCAGAAAATGCCCAAGACAATGGTCGATCTGTCTCACGCTCTTACCACATGCCTCCATTTCTTCACAGTGCCATTAAAACTGGTCCGTGTTCATTCCTGAAACCAACCCTCTACTGTAGGGTCCAATGGAGGAGTCAATTATATGATTGCTTAAACATCAAAGCTTTCCCTCACTAATGTCCTTACCAGCGGACATAAATAGGCAGGTCTTTTCTCTCTGGTTGAAGTAAACGCCTATGTTGTTCAAACCAGCATACTGTACATTCCTGTGTGATTTTATGTGTTTGATCATTGGACAGATGAAATATCTGCTTTTCCCATTGGTATCAATTGAATGTGGGCAGTGCACACTCTGCCCAAGGCAAACCTGTTTTGTTGGGCAGAAGTCATGGCTCCCTGCCCCGAGACAGCACATTTCTTGGAAATGCTCATAGGATCTTCAGTTTCCCCTTTTTGAGGTGTACAAGGAAAATATTGCCCTGGGGAAATATCAAAGGTTTTCCTGACACTAGCCAAAGAAACAGGTGCACACATATTTGCTGTGATAAAAATGGGATCTATAGCAGTGGCCACGGTCCAAGTACATTAATTCCTCTGCTCCACAATTTCAGTGTCTACTCAAGATTTTTCTATGTTCCATAATCACAGTTGCCATAATAAATTTGAATGTCTTTGTCTGGAATTCAAGTTCCCTCACAAGCTGGCCTCAACTGACCTTTCCAATCGTTTTGTGCACTACACCCATTTAAGATGTGCCAAGCTAAGCCATTTACTGCTCCTTGACCTAAGCCCTACCCTTGTTTATATGTTTTATTCACTCTGTCTTACCCTATAATCCAAATGTCCCGTAAGTTGTGTTCATTTAGCAGTTCGTGAGGACATCTCCATCTCTGTAACAGACGTCAGCTTTGCCCCTAATCCTCTCACGATCACTTACATGTGTTTCTCTGATGCTACCTTCAGTTCCTCTCGAGAATCAGTAGTTTTACCTCCATGCTCTGCTTCTGGGGAGTCCCTCGGCTGATTTGTCTCTAAGTGCTGCCCCCATCTGGTACCTACGACAGTGGAAAACAGCCTCGGAATGGATTTAAGCTCGTATCCATCTCTACGTGGCGATTTCATAATGCCCAAGTGACCGAACTTCTCTATTACTTCTTAAATTGCAATATTTTTAAAAGATGTCATAAGGACATACAATCTATTGTCGGTCTCCGCAGGATTAGTTTAACATACTTTGTAATGTAAATGAATACTAACGTATCACAATAACAAAGAAGCTGTTGAAAGAAACAAAGGCAAATTTTGACCTTGCTGGAGAGATGAGTTACTGTCCTGTGTCCCATTGCACACTTTCACAGTTTGACAATTGGGGCACCCAAAGTTGGTCCTGCTCATGGGAAAGGGACAACTTAAGAAGCAGACAAGTAATCCTTCTTTGTAGCTGGTATACATGAGAGATCCCAAAAATTCCACCAGAAAATTTCTAGGAATGATAGGCACTTTAAGCAAAATGAGAGGATATAAAAACATTTATGAAAAGCAATAATTTTTCTGTATACCAACAACAAACCCTGAGAAAGAGGTCATGGAAACACTCCCCTTAACAATAGCATCAAAGACAGTAAAAGATTTTGGAATAAACCTAACCAAGCAGATGAAAATCTCTGTAATTAAATCCTCAGATATCTGAGGAAAGACTTTGAGAAAAAAACACTAGAAGATGTCTTGGTAAAAAATAGTGTACCAAAATTGGTCATCTTACCAAAAGCAGTTTACATATTCAATGTAATTCTAATCAAAATACCCATAACACTCTAAACAGAAATAGAAAAAAAAAACAAAAAAACCTCCAAAAATTCCTATGGAACTAGAATGGACCTCTGATAGCCAAAACCATTCTTATAAAGAAGAGGAGTGAAGGGACTACCATTCTTGTTTTATTATATTATATTTATAATTGATATAGTATGTTAAATATATTATAAGGCTATATTAATATAGTATAGTATGTTATTCATACAAAACAGATAAGTAGAGTATGAAATAAAATAGAAAGACAATACATGAGTGCATTTAACTTCAGCCATCTGATATTGGACAAAGAGGCCCAAGTATACATTGGAGAAAAGACAGAATCTTCAACAAATAGTTCTGGAAAACCGGATGACTACATAAAAGAATGAAATTAGACCCAGATATATTACCCTGCATGAGAATTAATTCCAAGTCGATCAAAGACTCCAATTTGAAAGCTGTAACACTAAAGTTGCTAGAAGGAAACATAGATAGTACTCAGAAAGACATGGGTGAAGAAAGGACTTTCTGAACAGAGCTCCATTTGCCCAGGAATTTAAGCCAGGAATTCGCAAGTGGGAGCTCATAAAACTCAAAAATTTCTATATAGCTTAGGAAACAATCAAATAAGTGAAGAAGAAGCCCCAGAACGGGAGAGAGTTGTTGCCTTCTCAACATTTCATAGAGGATTAATATTCAGAATGCATAAAAAATTCAAAAAGCAAGAAGTCAAAAAAAAAAAAACCTAAACAAACCCCCAAATAACTCTGGACAGAGAGTTCTTCAAAGAACAAATTAAAATAACTCAAAATATTTCAAGAAGTTTGGCCACCCTTCACAATTAGGAAAACTCAAATGGGAACAACTTTAAGATTTCATCTCACCCCAATCAAATGCTGAGATCAACAACGCAGCTGACAGGAAATGGTGGTGAAACCATGGAGCAAGGAAAACCCTCATTCTCTATTGCTAGGATTGCACACCGACCCAGCCCACTCTGGGAATATGAGTGGAGAACCTTCAAAAAGCTAAAAATAAATCTTCCGTAAGGTTCAGTTAGACCCTCCTTAGTATATGCACAGAGAACAAAACATCCTACTCCACAGATTCATGCTCAGCGTCTTTATTGCTACTTTACTCACAATAGTTAGGAAACAGAACCAAGCTAAATGTCCACTGACTGACAAATAGATAATAAAAATGTAGTACACACACAGAGCAGAATACTGTCTAGCTATACAGAAAATGAAATCATAAAATTTTCAGGAAAATTGATAGATCTAGAAAAGATTATATTGAGGGAAGATACTCAGACCAAGACAGGAAGGACACATATTCTCTATCATCTGTGGTTCCTAACTCCAAATCTTCAGGTATGAGTAGATAACCCAGAATAATCACAGAAACCAAGAAAGAAAAAAGGAACCATCATTATTGGGGGAGGGGGCTCTACACGGGAGAATAGCAGGATACTAGTGAAATGAACAGGGAAATAGGAAAAGAAACTTTAATTAGGGAGTGGAGGGAGGTCAATACAGTAGAGAAAGGTAGAAGGAGGAATAAATAACACTAGAGATGCTTGAAAAACACATAAAGAATCATTTTATATTTACCTAATATATACATATATATTACATATAAGTATAGGTATATATATTTAAATAAATTTACACCTCTTGGGATTATAATCCTTTTCCCAAGAGTCATAGACTATCTAACAAACCCCAGTACCAGGCAGGAGAAACTCTTTTCAAGTTCTGATCAGGGGAGTCCAAGAGAATCCCGCAGCAATATAAACTATTTCTGTTGCCTTTGGTCGCCTCCTAGAAACTGAAGCCTCTAATGCTGAGGATATCATGCACTTCAGTCACAGGACTCAGAGGATTTGAGTTTTAACTGACCCAAAAGCCTTCTCCCTGAGAGCTAGCTTTCTTAGCCCTGAAAGTTGATGTGTAAGCTGCAGTAAAGTTGATATGCAAACAATCAATTGCCCTACCCAACTGTGATGCCTATGAATTGACCAGAATGGCAAGATATTCCTACAGGTGCCAAGGTGGCACTGATCACATCATGGTAGCCAGCATCTCTGTAGTTGGGCTTAGGGCTTGTTCAAGAGAGGGCAATCATGCTCAGGTCTGTCAATCTAGACCACCACCCATGGCTAGTGTGTTCACAGATTAGAGGACAGCCTCCTGCTGCCACTTTCCTAAGCCAGCATAATGCCCGATGACATTCTAAATACTTATCCTTAAACCTAATGATTAAGTTTAGCTCTCAGCCCTCAAAAAAAAAATACCTTATTTTTGCTGCAGAAGGAGACCATTACTGAAAGCAACAACTGGCCAGAATGCAGAGAATAGCTGGCTCTGACCATGGCTGCCCAGCTACAAGGGAGGCACCAACAGCAAAATAAGGCTCAGAGAACATCTCATATAGGAGGTTGTAAAGATTGTGAGAGCCAGAGAAGCAGCAATTCAGTTGTGAGATTGTGTCTTCATACATGTCAGGGAAGTTACATGTAAACAGACACTGCACATTTGTTTTGTGGCCACTCAGGTCCAATTAATCACACAGAAACTATAATATTAATTGCAACACTATTTGGCCAGTGGCTCAGGCATATTCCTAGCTAGCTCTTACATCTTAAATTAACCCGTTTCTATTAATCTATGTATCACCACAAGGCTGTAGCTTACTGAAAATGTTCTGGTGTCTTTCTGCTTCTGCAGTTACATGGTCTGCCTTACTCCACTTTCTTTCTCCCTGCATTCAATTTAGTATTTCCACTTACCTATATTCTCCCCTGCCATAGGCCAAAGTAGCTTCTTTATTAACCAATGGTAATAAAACATATTCATAGCGTACAGATGGGAATCCCAAATCAGTTACACCCAAAATATCCAACATCAGTTGACATTCCAATACAGATGGGGGAGTTTTAAAAGATTCCATCCCTGGTGAAGAGCTATAGGTAATTAACAACTACTAAAAGACAGAAAATTAGTCCTCCTTTAAGATGAGTTCCCTGATTTGTTATCTAATACCAAATGGTCCGCTCTAGAAACATGTATATGCAAGCAACACTGAATGGACTCAACAGGTTGTGTTTATATATTTATTCACACATATATAAATATTATATTTGTACATATTCATGTGTAACAAAAATAGCTAAAGAAGAGGAGGCCCTGTGGATTTAGGAGGGAATTGCGATGGAACATAGGGTGATTAGAAAGGAAAGAAAATGATGTAAATGTATTTTCATTGAATAAAAATCTTAAATGTGATCTTGTTTGTAAAGTTACCAAACCCACTTCTGTCCCACGGTCACTAAAACAGACAGGTGGGATTTTTATAAAATATCCAAATTATGTTTGAGTGATTCATTAAAACTCCCTTGTTGGTGTAATAGGGTCATTGAATAAGAGAAACAAACAAAAGACCCTACTCATTCATTCGAAAGATACTGATTAAATATTTCTAAAGACTAGGTACTAAAGCAAATAGGACAAAGATGCTTCCTGCACCTGAGGTTTTGACAAACATGTAAAGTAAGTCAGAGAGCATGTCTTACTTTGGGCTTCTGACAAAATAACATGTTCAAAAATAACTTTGGGAAGAAAAGGTTAATTTGGCTTACACACCTGATCACAGTCCACCATTCAGAAGTCAGGGCAGGAATGCAAGAAGAAACCTGGGGGCAGGAGCTGAAGTCAAGACCTTGGAGGAGTGCTGCTTACTGGTTTGCTCCCCATGGCTTGTTCAGCCTTCTCTCTTGTCAGGACCTCCTGAGAGAGGCACCAGCAGCGATGAGCTGGACACTTCTATGGCAAGTATTAATTTTAATAATACCCTTCAGATTTGCCTGCAGGCAATTTGGATGGAGGCATCTTCTCAATTGAAGCTTTTCTTCCCAGAAAACTTTAACTTGTGTCAAGTTGACAAAACAAAAACAAACAAACAAAACAAAACAAAACAAAACAAACAGAACATAGAAAAGACACCTGTACCCCACATTTATTGAGGCACTATTTACAATATCCAAGTGTGCGTCAAGTGATCGATTAATAAACTGAATCTCTCTCTCTCTCCATAACACAAAGACACAAGAAAACTCTGTCATGAAAAAATATTTGCTACATGAATCACTCATATATGAAATCTAAAGATGTTTGCCACATGTTAGTAGAAAATAGAATGATGATTACTAGAGACTGACGTAGGTAAGAGAGAGCAGTGGGAGGGAGAGGTTAGTCAACAGATATAAAATTAATTAGATTAGAAGACTATACCCACGGGATTTACTCTACAATGCAATGAGTGTGGTTAGTGAGAACTGATTGCGTTTCTGAAATGTGCTGCCAATTTATGTTAAATGATCACAAAAAAATTAACTATGTAAGGTAACATTCTTTAATAATCTACGTTTAACCATTTCCCAGAGTGAAACTGACTTAAAATTCAAAAATCATATCTCCCATTTCCCCTGATGAACGCCAAGTCTGGGAAATACTAAGAAGGAAAATATCTTAGGGTTCCACAGACTAGAGATGAAAGAGGTTATCTGAGATAGAGCTGGGAATCAGGTACTTGACAGCATCCATAAGAGTGGAACCCATGCTGTGCCATCTTGGAGCAGAATAGGTTTGGGGTGATACCCAAAGGCCTCAGGTAAGGCTAATGAGATGAAGGCTAATCCTCTTCCTGGAAGGATTCCAGAAGACACCTGGTAAGCTTGTCAGTATGGTAGAAGGCAGAGCGGGAAGACTAGCAGACTGAGTGTATCTGATCTCTCTGAAAGAATCAGAGAGAAGAACATTGTTATAAACTATGACAATAATATCGAGTAACCTAAAAACACAAGTGTGGACAAACCGTTACGTCAGTTCTTATTGAAAATAAATATGACTAGTCATTATTAATGCTACCTACCCTAGGCTGTGTGAGCTGATGGTGATTTCCAGACTTGTTTTCTGTTTTATCTCTTATGATGTGAATTTAAAAAAAAAAAAAAAGGTTAGAGGTTACAACTAAAACAAAATACAAAATGGCAATAAAGGCCTAAATTTCTGTAGGCCTATGTCTCATATTATGATTGAAGGCAGCTTTCTAAAGATTCTTTTTGTTATTTCAGTCCACTAAGGTACAATTGTGAGGACCATATACTGGAGATGGGTTTGGCTAGACAGTTTCAAGGTCCTATATACAGGGTGGTCTGTGCTTGAGGCATGTTTACCAGATGATGAACGAAAGGTGACTATATAGTGCTAGGGAATCACAACAGCATTGACTGAATTTCAATCACTACTTAACAATTGCCTTGTGTTATCTCTTTAAGTCCAAACTCTATGTGGTCTGTGTTTGGACATTTCTAAAACCTTATTTAATTGTCTGCTATTAACAAACACATGTTTATAAATATTTGCTAAAATAACGTTAGGTCTTAGGCCAATAATTTTGAGACTAACTAGAAACAACGTACTTATCAGGAATCATTCTAAAGTTCTTTTTCAAAGATAACTTTTTTGTATGGCTTCAGTTAGAAAGATGTATTTTGGGTTTCACATATCATTCATCATTCAATTCTATCAGTTAAATTTGAACAGATTGGCAACATTTGCACTTTTATCAGCCTGTTATTATGCCTATAACTTATAAAAGATAGCGCAGTTGAATTATATCCGCATACCATTACTGTAATATGCTATATCATATAGACTCATGTTATTTCATACATAATGTTTTTATAATATACAGGAAAGTTATTTAAGGACTGCACTGATAATTTTAAAATACTGAAAGCTTATTGACAAACCTATTTCACATCTGTGGATCTATTCTAAGGAATATGTATAATATGCTGATATTTTAGTCACCAAATCATTGCGCTGGTATTTACATAGAGAATAAAATGTATATTTGCAGGATGAGAAATGGAAGTGGGGTCACTCATCTTGAAGAAGTATTGTGCGGAAGATGCTAATGAAGACTATGGGCGTGGCAAACAAACTGCACTTTCAACATCATGGAGATCAAAGCAAAGTTTTCAAGGCAGCCATCTTCACTTTTCTCAGAATTAAATTTTATTTAATATAGAAAAAAATTAAATATAGATTTTTTTCTAATTATAGAAAAAATAAAATAAGAAAATAGTTACAGATACTTTTTTCCTAAACAAAAATGTCTAGTTGCTTTTATCTGTTATTTTTCAAATAAAACTTACCAACTTCTCTTAGTTCCAATGCACCATTTCATGCAATTACTGTATGTTTTTAATAATTTGTCAAATTTCTAGAGTTAATCACAGTCAGAAAACAGTGATGTACTATCAACATGTTCATAAGATTTTCATGAAAACTGATATATTCTTGTACCTAGATGAAATTTGTGAATTATTTGTAATGTTGAAGTAGCAATGTACGTAAACACAAACTAATATGGATTACTCTCATTGGTTTAATAAAGAATCAACAGATCAATAACTAGGCAGGAAGAGATTAGGCGGTAGAGTCAGGTTGAGAGAATGCTGAGAAGAAGGGCAGAGCAGAGGAAGCAGAGATGAACATGTCTTGTTGAAAAAGGGTACTACCACGGGGTAGAACATGATAGGTAATATGGGTTAACCTAAGTTGTAAGAACTAGTTAGTAACAAGCCTAAACTATCAGTCAAGCATTTATAATTGATGATAAGTCTCTGTGTGATTATTTGGGAGCTGGTCTATGAGACAGAACTGACTGGTGGGACACAAAAGTCTGCCAACAGATAGCTTTGCAAAACACTAGGAGAGATGCAGAAATATGAAGAAAAAAGTCAGTTGTAAAGAGTATATATGAAGCAGGGAAGGAGGGGAATGGAGAAAATGTAGGCTCAATAAAAACAACTTTAAAAACATACATAAAAAAGAAAAGCAAAACATCCGTTTTTAAAAATATTCCTCTTCTGTGGCTTACAGTACCCTCACAGCATCATCCTGGAGCTTCATCCCAGCCCTTATGTGTGCCGTAGGAAAACTGACACACCGCTGCACAAACTTCTCAGGTGGAGAACTCCACTTTTGATGTAATGCAAAGTTCTCAGCTACAAAATTCAGGTTCCAGAACTGTGAAATCTAGTTACAAAAAAAAGTAAAAATAATCTCGGAATTTTTAAAACACATTTATGCCTTTGTGTTGGGCCATATTCATAAAAATCCTGGGCTACTTGTGCCCACAGACTGGAGGCTGGGCACATCTGTCATGAATCACGAGTCTTTCTCCTGTATTAGTTTTGCCACCTGAAATCTAGCCTGTGGTAGTGTCAGATGAACCACAGAGGGCCATCAGCCTCCTCTCAGAGACGACTGCCTTCTGAGCGACGCAGACAGCCTTCAAGCCCATTCCTCCCAGTAAAACTTTAGAATCCATGTCAATCAAGTTCCCAACCACCTCCCCAAGCTGGCAATGAGAGCAGTCCGTGCCTGTGGTTTAGCTACCAGTTGTTTGAGTAATGACTTTTATGATGCCACAGACTGCTGAGTCAAAACTATATGGGCTAGTAAAAGAGGCAAGCCTCCACTGAGATCCACCCCCACACAAACGCACATAAGCTTAAGAGAGGGAAAACAAGGGCAGCATTGCTTCACCAACAACTAGGCTAACAAGGTAAATCAATGAGGGACGCCAGAGCCCTATGTATCCTTTCTCCATGCGTAACCTCAACATAGTCCTTGCTCCTGAGACTTTCCAAAGTTTATGATGCCTGCCTCTGCCTCTGGTGAACTTATCTAACTTTTAAAGCAGTTCTCTTACCATTGCTGTGGTTTTAACCATCACTTTTTTACCCGTGGCTGCTTGCTTTAGTACACATTCTATAGTGTGGGATTCTGCAGAAGAGATAGAGGAAGAGAGCTCAAGTTAGGACCTCTTCTACTCCATCTCTATGCTCAAAACCAGGCTTGTCATCTCTGATGTGGTACAAAAACTGACTTCTATTCCTCTGCTACAGCAAGCCTCCTATTTGGTTTCAGAGAAAGCAGAGTACCACATGCCATCTCTGGAAAGCAAAGTAGAACTCCATGTTTTGTCACCTATGCCTGACTTACCTGGGGACCATGTATTCCTAATCTGCCTTTCACTTCCTTTCTTGGTAGAGATGCCAGACTTACATCACTAAGTCCATAAACACCTATTGCCTGAGGCAAAGGCCTGAGCACCACCCTGCCAGGTCCCCACTCTTGAGGAAATGAAGGGACAGGAGTTGTATGTGTGCATTTGTGTGTACCTCAGGAAAGGCAAGCATTAGTAAGCCAGAGTTTATTAAAGTATTTTTTCATGTGTTCAAAATATTTTCTAATGAAAGTGGGCTAACCTTAGTGGGCCATTTTCATTCGATGCTAAGTGTGTATTATGAATGAAACATGTTTTTGAGCCCTTTCCCATTTGTTTGCTCAGCCAAACTAAAAATAACACAAAAATAAAGTAGATATCCACACTGCCCCAATGTTTAAGAGAACTGAGTGGCAAGGTTTCTTTTGTAATAACATCTTCACACATTTCTTGAGTTAACGCTGACAAATTAACTGGGTTTTCTCTCCCACTCCCATTTTATCTCGAGCAGATTATCTGACAGTTTCAGACCCTTCTTGTCAGGAGGCTGTGAGTGTCCTTGGCCATAGCATTGAAAAGTGGCTACTGCCTGTGCCTGGTAAATTAAGAAACTGGGAACGAGGGCGGCACAGTGGAGCCGGTCCTGGAATGGGAGTCAACTTGTCTTCAAACAGTGGAGAGTACACTTGCTTCCAAAGTCACGAGATTCTTCACATTTAGTGTCCAAAGTCTCATTACAGTGTCTCCTTCTGGCAATCAAACTGCTGAACAATAGGCAACTCACCAACCTCAAGAGACCAAGAAAAGCGCAAAAGGTGCTCGGGCTTAGCAAAGGTGCAATGGTTTGTGTTTTATACTCTGCCAGGGAGTTAGGAACAGATGAAAAGTTCCCATTTGTGCTTCGGAAGCATGCAATGAATAGCACCGTGACATTCCTTTTATACTGCTCCCAGGGTTGGAGAATTTCTACTTTTGTCTTCCCGACTAGCAAACGTGGCTTCCAAAATCTATATGCTGTCTCAATCTCAACAGATCGTCTCCTCTTTAACATGTGTTATATCCTGAAAACTCGTCCTTCCAGGGTAGTGATTAGATGTCATGATGAGCTATGGGTTTTTTGGCATCTCTGTTCAAATAGTTCCATTACTTTGGGATGTGTTATTAAGAAAGAACATAGCCATTTTGTAGGAATCTTTAAGATGAGACCTTACTGGCATTTACTACAACTCTGAAAGTACGTTAGGGTCTGGACGTCTCTGCCTCCCTTCTTTGTCCCCCTTCCTTAAATCTGTCCATCCTTTTCACTTTACTTTCCTGTCTTTACCTTTCTCTTGCATTTCTCCCTCCCCTCCTTCCCCTCTTCTCTCCCTTCCCTTTCCTTCTCGGTTCCCTTATTCTGTCTCCTCCTATTGCTCCCTCCCCCCTCCATCTCTTTCCTATTCTCTCCTCTCTTCTGTTTTTTTTGTATTCCTTCAAGTATTCATTATATACCCATTTGCAAGATATTCTGTGAGTATGGATGAATAAATCATAATCCCATAGTGTCAGTCGTGACAGCCATGTCATAATTATGTACAATAATAATGACATAAGAGAAGGACGGCTAATATAAAGACCACAGAAGCACAGGGGTCTGTGAAACATGCTCCCGAGGCCTGGGACTTCATTAGAACTCTAATTCTATTTGTCTGATTTCCATGAGGATCCATTAACCACAAACTTCCTGGGAATTCTCTCCAAGATTAATTGGTCCCCAGGGCTAGATTAGAAATCAATAGACGTAATGTCTCCCAAATTCTCTTACAGGTTTTTAACAACCAAATCTCCCCTTTCTCTTTTTCACACTGCCTCACACATTCCCACGCATTTGATCTCAGCCCAGAGGCCACTGTCCTCCCTGTCTTCATTCTGTGCCTCACAGCGGGAAGACAGAGAACTTTTCAGTGTGGGCATCGAGCTGTCAGCCTGCTTCTGCCATCCCTCTGACCTGCTAATCCCCACCACAGCACACTTACCACCGAATGCCAGGGCGGGAGAGAAAACACACACGGGAGGCTTCTCCAATTAAAAGCCAAACTCCTTAGCACACACACCATTTCCTGAGAACACAAAGGACACTGTGGGGCCACTGCCCAGAAAGGCTTCACAGCCAGGTTCCAGCAGGGGGAAGTGACGACTGAGGACAGTGTGACTCATGCACAGCAGGCACGAGGTCCTCTTCAGGCTCGCCCTACGCAAGTCTGTCTGCGGACTCTGCACCGCCACTTGCAATGCACAGTGTGTGCACACAGTGTCTCTGCCCATCTTATAGTGAAAAAAGCTGAAGCACAGAAAAGCTGTAAGTGTCAAAAGTAGAAAGTCATTTCAAGTAGCAGAGATTTATCTTCAGAGTCCGTGGTGGTAACCCCTAGGCATGACCCCTGCCCACTTTAGTGTGATGTTGTGTATTTACTGAGTGTGTGTAGCGTGCTAGCAAATTGAAGAGCAAAATCTACCTATTAGTACCTCTTCAGTAATCAACCCTTGCTAGCTCTGGCTAAGGAATACTCTTTTATGGTGGCTTCTATCGGCACAGCGCCCTTATATATGAAGGTAGTGTCCAACACTTTCCAGTTTATTGTCAGTTGGCAAACTTGTTTGTTCTAGGTATTCTTAAGATTTTTTGAAAGATGATTTCACAGCTCCTAATTTGGGCTTCTCTACTCAAAATTCAATTCACTACAGTGACCTCCCATAGTGCTGACAGAGTGTAAAGTGGCCCCTCACTTTGTTAGTTAGTTAGCTAGTTAATTAGCTAGCTAGTTAGGTAGTTAGTTAGTTAGCTAGTTAGTTGGTTAATTTGTTTGTTTTTGGAGTCAGGGTTTCTCCATGTAACAACCCTGGCTTTCTTGGAACTTGCTCTGTAGACCAGGCTGGTCTCAAACTCACAGAGATCCACCTGCCTCTGCCTTCTGAGTGTTGGGATTAAAAGCCTGTGCCACCACCACCATCAACCCTGGTCACCAGGAACATCAACACTTTAAATTTTTTTCTTTCTGAAGGGAAAATTTTGTAGGGCTTGCAGGACATTTTTAAAAGAAGGCATAAGTACACATATGCACACATTCAAGAAGAGCCCCGTAAGAAACGGTTGCATGCCAAGTATGACATTGTCGTCCCCCCCTCGCCCAATTAGCACAAAATCGGTCAGTATATTTTTAAGAAAGTATAGCTTGATAAATGCCAGTTTTCCAAGCATTTCAACTTTGCACAGTGATGGAGTTTGGGCCGTGGGGGAGTTCATTCTCCGTTAACAGAGACACGTGATAAATCTTTTCCTAGCCTGGTGGACCAGGCGTTAAACCCGGCTGCAGACACTCCAGATTTGGTAATGACCCCACCACAGATTTGGCTGGAAAATCTGTGAGGTAGCTGTCTTCCGGAAGTCAGTTTTTCTAGTAATACTATAATTGGTTAAGTATGTATTGTGGTGTGTTTAATAACCGAGTGCCTTGATTTTCAGAACAAGAGGCCCCCACATGTTTGCTATTAACCTTCTCAATTGCATGTAATATATGCCAGATATCCAAATGATTCTCCACCATATTGGAAATTCTATCTGCTTTTTGATGAGATAACTAGGTAAAATTGTACACACACACACACACACACACACACACACACACACACACACACACACGTATGTATGTATGTATGTATACCCTACATCAGGCAAGCATTTTGAAATTTGGTGACAATTTTGGATGTGGTCTCAGTGGACTTGCTTTTCCTCACTTAGGCAGAGGGGACTGTTGTGCTCCAAAGCAAAGCAGAGGCCCAACCAATTGTCCTAAAAGGCAGTTAATCACAAATCAACTGCTGGTCAAATGGAGATAAATTCGTTACGTGTGTGGCAAAAAGGCTTCAGAATCCACAAATAATCCAGGGAATAACTAACACCTTCTATTATAATCACAAGGAAAGGTTGTACATTGCAAAAGTTGCCAACACAGAAAACGCCCTGGCCACCCTCTGTCTTCGTGTGTGATTCTCAAGTAAGGCACAGTTCCAGCCCATCTTCAGAGACACCATCCGGCAAACTTTCTGGAGAGTCAGAAGCAAAAAAGGTGACTTCCTTTCACCTTCTAAGGCAAATGAATGCATGTGTACAGAAGCAGCAAGACAAACAAAATGAAAGAGACAAAAATGCCAATTCCCTTGAGAGTGCACGTCTGGTGGGCTGGTCATGTAGCCTTCTCAGATAAGCCACAATGATGGCTATGACTCAGATTCCTAGTTTCAGGGTTTTTCAAAAATATTTAAATACTTCAATGAAGTAAAATGCAGGTTAAATCTTCTGAAATCACTATGGTTACAGTCTTTTCTGAATACCTCGATGAGCACAATGTGAGATCATTTTTAAACTGCTTCTTTTTAATGTCACTCCAAAACATTTCATTTAATGTCAATATAAGTAAATACTTACAGTCTGACCCTATCCTTACTTCATTGACTTGCACAAATATTTGAGTTATATGACTACAGTAATGAAGACAACTGGCAAAACCTAGAACATTCAAGATTATAATTCAAAGTGGGTATTTCTGATACAGTGCAGAATACAAAACACCAGCCCTCCAAAATCTATAGGGTTCATATTCTACAAAGGCAATGAGAGGTGCTTATTAACCCACTAAATTCATTAAGTGAAAGCCAATTGAATAAAATGATCTGGGGTTGGAGACACAGTTCAGTAGTTAAGAGCACTTGCTGTTCTTCCAGAGGACCCAAGTTCATTTCCCAGCACCTACATTGGGCAGCTCACAACTGCTTATAATTTCCATTCCCGAGGATCCAATGCCCTCTTCTGGCTTCCACAGGCACATGTGCATGTGCACGCACGTGCACACGCATGTGTGCACACACTCATATTTTTGAAAAAGTAAGACAATTTTTAATGAGTGTAAGTCTTGCAGGTAACAATGTGCTATGAGAGCATATTCTTACATTACTATGCATTTTAAATTAATTTAAAATCTCTCAGATAATTTTTAAAATAATAAAATGTAGATAATCCAGTCCTTCTTTGGAGTTTAAAAAATTGTAATGAGGTTGGACATATATACTGTTCTTCCAGAGGACCTAAGTTCTATTCCCAACACCTATATCAGGTGGTCACAATTTTCTCCAGTTCCAAGGTATCTGATGTCCTCTTCTGGTCTCTGCCAGTCCCTGCAGGCATGTGTAACACACACACACACACACACACACACACACACACACACTCACACATACACACACATATTCAATTCTTGGGAACACATTATCTGTTTCCATTTTCTTACTGATCATGTCTCAACTATTTCAGAAAGGAACCATTTTGTTCACAGTATAAATAAAAGAATTTCAACTAAGCAAGCCATATCAGAAATGTCCTATTTAATTACTAAGCCTGGGGAAAGTTATTTCCAGACTTGACTCAGTAACTTCATTATGTGAACCTGGAGGCAGTGATGAGAGTCCCCTGAGGCTTTCAAATACTTGAAAAAGACAGAGTGTTTTGAGTTTTAAATTTTTAAATTTATTGACTGTAAGCATATGCCATGTTCTCTTGTTTCTAATATTTTTATCTCCTTTATACTATCATGTTTAAATTTTCCTCTTTCCTTTTTTTTAGAAATGTTATCTTTGCCTTCTTGTTCAGTAGATGAGACATATTAAATATTTTCTTTTTATTTTTCTCAAGTGTTTACTTGAGGACAGAACTAGTGTGCAGGCAGATTTATCTTCTTAGGGCACTTATGTTCACATTGCCAAACCGAGAACTTGTCAATAAAAACTTTTTGTTCTCTCATTTCCTCATTCTTTCAATCATTACGGGAAAAAATGAGTCCTACACTTGCATCAATTATGGGTTAATTAAAAAGTGCTCGTTACTTATTTATCAAATGTAAGTGCAGATGAGTGATTGATGTCTAGGTGTGTTATATCTGTATGTCTCTATCTCAAAACTTGGCAATCCTTGTGTCACCCCTCCCATAAACCATTATCAGAGGCATTAGTGAAACCTGCTCAAGATCACATGGTAGCTTGGTGCATCTATACACAAATTAAGATTAAGGATATTCGTGTGTGCTTTTTTCTTTCTTCTTTTTTCCTTTCTGGATTTGTGTGTCAAGGCTTCACATTTGTCTTTATGAAATGCATCTGGGGCTCTTCCTTTTGTTCTCTGGAGTAGCGTGAGAAGTTCCTTAAGGTCTGGGAGAATTCAGAATTCTGTATTGGATCTGCCTAGCTGTGGGTATTTTTGTTGTGAGTTTGTTGTAGGTCTTTTGTTTTTCTATCTCTCCCACCTCTTTCTCTGGGTACATTAATATCTTCTTGATTGAACTTTGGTAAGTCATCTGTGTCTATAAATGTCCCAGTTTATTTTAGAATTCCCAATGCACTGGAACACAAGTTTCCAGACTATTCCCTAGCAGTCCTCTGGATTTCAGCAGTCTCCGACTCAATGCCATATTTGCTTTTTAATGTCTGATTTTGTTAATTTGGGTGTCCTTTTTTTTCTTTTGCTTAGTTTGGCTAAGGGTTTGCCAGCCTTCACTTGTCCTTTCTAAGAGCCAACTCTTTGAGTCAATGATCCTCTGTATTATTCTTGTCGCTTCCATTTCATTAACCTCAATTCTGATGGCTCTAAATTTCTTTCTTTCTGCTAATTTGATTTGACTTTGAGGTGTGTAATTAGATTATTGAGATCTCTCTGATTTTAATTAACTTTATACAAAGCATCTGGTTCACTAGCATCTTACAAGCATACTGTTGTATTTTGTGGATATTTGTACTCACTTCCTCTGGCCTCTGCTCCCATTCTGAGCTTTTAATATAAGCATTTGACCCATAAACTTCATTCCTACAACTGTCTTCACTAGAGTCCACCGTCTTCTATGTTGTGTTTCTATTTCCATTTGATTCTGCAATTGTTTTCATTTTCCTCATTATTTCTTCAGTGACTCGGTGATCATCTAAAAACTATATTATTAAACCTCAGAGTGTCTGTATATTTTCTGTAGCTTCATTTGCTACTGAATCTTAATTTTATCCCATTATGATCTGCTAATAAAACACCTGGTTTTTTCCATTTCCCTGTATCTTTTAAAGCTTACTACATGCCCTGAATTATGGTATATTTTGGAGAAAGTATCAGGGCTGCTGAGAAGAATGAGCACTCTGTGACTCTTAGGTAGGATAGTCAACAGATGACTGTGAAGTTCACCTCATCTCTACAGCTATTTAACTCTCTCGTTTCTTTGACCCTGGGATTTTTAAATTTTTTTTTTTTTTGATTTTTTGAGACAAGGTTTCTCTGTAGCTTTGGAGCCTGTCCTGGATCTAGCTCTTGTAGACCAGGCTGGCCTCGAACTCAGAGATCTGTCTGATTCTGTCTCTAGAGTGCTGGGATTAAAGGCGTGCGCCACCTCCCCTGGTTGACCCTGTTTTGTTTTGGTCTGGATGATCTGTCAGCAGGATACTAGAGTCACTCACTGATACTGCGTTGGGATTTATATAGAGGCCTATTGTAAAACAAGGAAAAACTGAATTGAAAATATTAGAAGGTAGAAAGACATCAGCTGAAGCACAAATCTAATTAATTCTATCAAACTAGGAGTCAGATATCAGGGTAAAAAAACCTAAAAGATCAGAGAACTGGGAGCTGCCACCAGTGGCTTCACACCTTTCTCGTTCCTCCATCCAGAAGGGCAAAGATCCTGTCTCAGCCTGCCTTACCACTTCCTGTTCCTCTCTCTACAATTATCCAAACATCTATGGTCAGCCTGTGGCTAGATCTATCCTCTGACTCCAAGCAAGCTTCATTTATCAGAACACAATCGAAATATCACACAACAATAGGGAAAAGTAATCCTGTGAAAATGGCCACATAAAAATATCCTTCTACAAAGTCAACGCAGTCATCACCAAAATCACCTAGAAATAGTCCAGATAATTCTAAAATTTGAAGATCCTGAATGGCCTGACCAGTCTTAAGCAAAGAAAGATGTTGAAAGTAACAAAACACCCAACAAACTGTTACCATAGAGTCATAGTAACAAAACCAGTATGATACAGGCACAAACACAGACACGAAAACTAACGAGAGAGAATGAAATAGAAGGCCTGGAAATAACCACACACAGCTATAACTGATTATTTACTCAAAAACATACATTGTAAAAAAGTCCATTTTCAATAAATGATTAAAATTCAGAAAAAAAAATGAATCTATGCATGTAGGACACTAAACTAAACTCCTATCTCCTGATTTATATAAAAGTCAGTTCAAAATGGTCAAAGACTTTAATTTAAGAACTGAAACTTGTATGCCCTAGAGTAAAACACAGGATACAGGTATAGACAAAGACTTTGGGGGCAGAACTTCAATAGCATGGGATTAATGACAAGACTTGACCAGTGGGGTCACATGAAATTAAAAACCTTCTGTACAACCAAGGAAACAATTAGCAGAGTGAAGGAACAGCCTACAGGCTGTGAATATTCCTTTGTCAGTTTTACCTAAGCAAAGGATTGATATACAAAGCATGAAAACTGAAAAATTAAATACGGAAGATCCAATAATCTACTTAAAATAAACAGACACTTTTAAAATTAAAAAATATAAATGAACAATAAATACACCAAAAAAATATAACCTTACTGGAAATGTTAATCAAAATTACACAGAGATTTCTTCTCATTCCAAATGACTATCTTCAGGAAGACAAGAACCTACAAATGCTGGTGAAGCTATAAGGCTCAGATTCGTGAATTCACTGTGACATTATAAGGACTAAAGTTCCTTCTTTTTTTTTTTGTTCTTTGTGGAGGGCATAGGGTTTGAGACAGGTTTTCTCTGTGTAGCCCTGGCTGCCCTGGAACCAGCTCTGTAGCCCAGGCTGGTCTTGAACTCACAGAAACAACTCTGTTGTGCTCAGCAAACTTAAAGGGATTTAGCCTGTGTTTTCCACCCATCTGTTCATAAAATCTGTCCTATTCCATCCATGTAAGGAAAGAGGACTGGAAGTAGTTTGTGTTCATTTGCCATAGAGCTCTGTCCTTGCTCCTCCCCCCCCCCCACACACACCATTTTTTATGATGCTGGAAATCAAACACACTATGTTGCACGTGTCAGGTGTACACTTTACCATTGAGCCACATCTCTGGACCTTGGTTTTTGAGGGATGAGTTAGGTAGTACAAGCTGCCTCCTACTTGCCATGGTTCTGTTTACGTTATGGTATAGGCATTCTGGTTGTGTATGTCAAAAGGGAGAAGGCGCTATGAGGCCAGGAGTATCTACTATAGGAAGTAATGAATCACAACACAGACCCCACACTGTTCTGCAACAATGCCTGTCATATGCTGCAGAGAAGGAGGCACCATTCATTTATAGCTTTGAGGCCACGGTCAAGTGGGACCATCTTTTCTGTGTATTAGTTCCTTATTTTCCAGCTCACTGCACAATCTTAACCTGATTTACTAACTACATCACCATAGCTTGTATTAATACCATAGAGCTCATTATCCTGACCCTTGTGTTTTCCCACTATTTACCCCTACCTGCCTTGTGAGCTCCAGGTCCAGCTACCTAATATATACTCTCCTACCCAACATGTACAAAACTAAATATCTCATTCAAAGCCTACATATTTACAGGATTATACATACATATATCACATACATACATAAGTATTTGTACACTTTGCTTAGTGGTAGCCATCCAAGTTAAAAAATAACGAGTATATCCAGACATAGCATTGCATGCCTTTATCTTTAGCACTCAGGAGGCAGAAGCAGGAAGGTGTCTGTGAGTTTGAAGCTATCCTGGTCTTCATATTGAGTTCCAAGACAGCCAAGGCTACATAGTGAATCCCTATCTCAAAAGGAAAAAAAGCAGTAGCATGATGCTCCTTTCCCACAATAAACACAGATCTAAACAATTTGATTGTATGGGTTTGGTTGTTTTTTGAAGTAGGGCCCTGACATGTAGCCCAGGCTGGCCTCGAACACCCTATCTCCCTGTCAGGCCTCAGAATGTTGAGATTACAGGTTTGTGCCACCATGTCTCACTTTAATGAATTTAAAGAATGGACACCACCAGGATGAATGATGAGGAATTGGGGAGGCAGGAAAGAAAGAGAAAAGAAGAGGCAGGTGTTGTTTTCTTTATTTGTTTTGTTCTTGTTTTTGCTTGCTTGCTTATTGTATTTTGTTTTGATTTTAAATTTTCTTCTGTTGGGAGTGCTGGAGGGGTGAGGGAAGGCTATGCAGGGACCAGGAGGTGAGTGAACATGTTAGGGTAGGTTAGGGTACATGAAGTGAAATTTCCAAAGAATCAATAAAGAAATTATATTTTAGAAGAAACAAGAGCCAGGTGGTGGTGGCACACACCTTTATTCCCCAACACTTGGAAGGCAGAGGCAGGTGGATCTCTGTGAGTTTAAGACCAGCCTAATCTTCAAGAGCTACTTCCAGGACAGGCTCCAAAGCTACAGAAAAACCCTGTCTCCAAAAACCAGAAAAAGAAAGAAAATAATATTTATTTTTATTATGCTGATTCTACCTATCCAACAGCATGGGGGATCTTTCCATATTCTGGTATGTGCTTCATTTTTTTTCTTCAAAGACTTAATGTTCCTGTCGAAATGGTCTTTCACTTCTCTGGTTAGTGTTACCCCAAGATACTTTATTTGTGGTTATTGTGAAGGGTGATGTTTCTCTGATTTCTTTCTCAGCTTCTTTATTATTTGTATATAGGAGGGTTACTGATTTTTTTGGAGTTAATCTTGTATCCTGCCACATTACTGAAGGTATTTATCAGCTGTAGGAATTCCTTAGTAGAGGGTTTTTTTTTTTTTTTGGTTTTTGTTTGTTTGTTTTTTGCAAATCCCTGAAGCCTAACAATCAGTTCCTGAGTGTTGGTTCTCTTTGACTTGGGCTCAGAAATAGAACAATTTATTCTCCTCTCATCTCCAAGACTATACCCTCTTGAAACCCATTACAAGAGAAAAGAATTCGTGATACCAGAAGAAAATCTTCAACTTCCAAGGAGCTGTCAGAGCTTGCCCATGGCAAAGAATCCCAGAGCTCCCCGCTTGATCACAGCATCTTCCTGTGTGCTCCCTTCCCATGACAAATATTTCCTTGTTCTTTATCGTGCTCAACAGGTTTGAAAAAAAAATTCTAAAATACTTAGAAATGTTTAACAATTTTAGGTGGCCAGTCTGGTAGATAAACACCTTCAGGATGGAAATGTAAAACTCAAAAGCAGTTGTAAATCATTCCAACTTCCTGCGTGCCTAAGAAGCTAAGAGTTTGGAGAGAAATCCAATGAACGCTCTGGGGAAGAACAACCGACAAGTAAAAAGGGGCTTGCTCTGGCCTCCACAGCTGAGAGGCCTTTCATCCTCAGAGCACGCGATTCCATTGTTCTCATTGGGAAGTGGTCCACAGAGGCGGGAGGTGGTGGTCGGGGTGCATGACCACCTCTATAGACCCACACATCGTGCTCAGTGGCCCTGATTCGTGGCCAAGAAATGCCTAGGAGAGAGAATGTTACTTGGATTCACAAACCCAGATGAGAGTACACACACAAGACCACTCATAGTGAGAGAGAGTTGTCATGGGACGAAAACAAGCACGCCATGGACCAATTCCTACCCCCATTTATAGTCTCGCTAGGATCACTGAATAATGTCAGAGGCGAGCGGGGGAAAAATTATCCAAGCAGACAGAGAGGCAAGTGAACAATGTAAATGTTTCTTTCCCCATTATCTATCTTCTCAGCATTGCCCCGAAGTCACAAAGCCTTGTTTTCTGAAGCCATAGACCCAAACATTTCTAAGTCTTCAATCAGCCGGGAGAGACGATGCGACCACAGCTGCAGCTACTGCTCCCGCCCGGTCCCTACTGCGGCGGCGCTCTTCTACGCACCCAACCCCAGGAGCTTTTTCGTTTTTAATCAAGATGTTGTTCCCTAGGAGATTCTCCTTCTCCCTATGCTGATGATTTATTAGGTGTATAAACACATTCACATTTCTTTCCAACTCCCCGTGAAGCCTGAAATCCTTTAGAAATTTGAATTTCTACTTTCTTCTGATTTAAAGGCAGTGACAACCAGCAGTCAGTCCCTGGCTACAGATTATCTCATCACTGTGCTCTCTTCCACAATGACACTGGCAGGGACCCCATGGGCTTCTGTGTCTGCTGCTGCCACAGCCCAAACAGAGCCGACTGCAGGCACACTGCTGTCCTGATGCTATTGGTGATTGCTGATGGGCCTATCCATCACTGTATTAGTGAGACACATTGCTCCCTCGCCGCCATGTTCTGTGCGCTGCTCTATAGAGATGCCAATACATCAATATAAGAAAATGAACCAAGCCAGACTGTTCTTCTCCTGCCAGGTGCCATAGCTCGCAAGTCACTGAGATAATTAGGCCCAAATCTCATATTCAGTCTTACCTTTACTTATCCAATTACAGACTCGGAAAAGTAAGTGATTTTTAAAAATCTAGAAGGGCATTAAACTCTAAGATTTATAGTCTTCATAAGAATAGAGAACTTCCTACATGAACATAGGTATATGTGTGTGTGCATATGTGTATGTGCATGTGTATATATGTGTGCATGTGCATGTGTGTACGCATGTACATGTGTATATGTGTGCATGTGTGTATATTTGTGTGTATGCATATCTGTATGTGTGTATGTGTGTGAATTTATATGTATGTGTGTGCATGTGTATGTCAGCATACATGAACATATTTCAGAAAAGTAAAATAATGCTACTACAAAAGTAAGACAGGAGAAACTTTTGTGACTGAGTGTAACATACTTTAGCATGGATATAATCAAAATATATTGCACATATGTATGAAATTCTCGAAGTAACTAATTTTAAAAGAATGAAT
The DNA here is from genome assembly GCF_982192425.1 of Myodes glareolus. NCBI lineage: Eukaryota > Metazoa > Chordata > Mammalia > Rodentia > Cricetidae > Myodes > Myodes glareolus. Next base: position 17,412,101 of record NC_142033.1, on the reverse strand, counting down.
GTAAAAATAGAGCCAGGATTTAGAAGCTGGAGTCATGGACACCTTGTTCTCTTCACCCTGTCATTGCTTCCATCATCTCTTCCTACCCATGAACCTGTGAACTGTGCCCTTCTTAAGAGATGTCTCTGCTGTCTAATTTCCTAGCATCAAACTCTGAGGACGTATTTTCCCTGAGTCATCCTGATGGTCAATTCCTTAAGGAATCTATTCTTCAGTTTTATTACTGCACTGGGCACTAGTCTTTGTCACAGTATGTTCTATAAAGCATCTACTTAAATGAGGGCGTTCTCTACAGGGCCTTACTGTCACCAATTGTTTCCCATTTGTAGTGTCATTGAACAGAAATGCCTGCCATCACCAGGAGGCCACGCTCCGGTCCATTTCCCTGTATGCCTCCATGGATTTCCTGCAGTCCCTCACTTACATGGGAGGATGGTAGAGAGGCATTTCATGACTTTCTCTGCTCCAGATAAAACTAAGTTTCATCGATGGACAGTGTTTGATTTGCTTCTGAAGTTCTGTTTGTACTGCTTAGATTCCTCAGAATTATTTGTAAGCATTTTGCTTGCATTTTTCTTCATTATATTAAATGTCTGTTTTAAATGAATAGTAAAGAGAGTTTGGTTTTTTCTCTTGTAAATATGAAAGTAATAAAAATGAACTTGGGCATTTATCTAACTTCATTTATCTAACTTCATTACCTATGATAGCTAAGCATATTGAAAAGTATATTTATATTTATTATTGTCATAGGATGCCTAAATGGAAACAAACTATAGTTAAAATATTCATATTTGACTTGCAGTTATTTTGAATAGGCTTTTAGTACAAGTGACTAAAGATAACTATTTTTCAAATCAGTGACTACTGGTAGTGGGAATCACAACTGGTCAAATCACTGAGAAGGAATGATTGGCTGCTGGATTTCAAGCTATAAACAGGATATCTGTACCATCCCTTCTATGACTCAGGGAGCATCATGGAAGAAGGAGTAGAAAGAATGTAAGAGCTGAAGAATGTGGGATGGGAAGGAGTATAGAAAATTCTCTACCCGTTTATTTTCCCTACATTCAGCTTGATAATTATCAAAATAAGAGGATAAAGAAAATTGTTCATAACAAGGACACTAATAATAATTTAGACACTAGAAATCAATTTCCTGATGATTGGCCAGTAGCCAGGCAGGAAGGACAGGCAGAGCAACCAGACTAAAAGAACTCTGGGAAGAGAAAAGGCAGAGAGTCAGTCATTGGCCAGATGTAGAGGAAGCAAGATGAGAACGCCTCACTGACAAAAGGTACCAAGCAAGCCACACAGCTAAATATAGACAAGAATTATGTGTTAATTTAAGTTGTAAGAGGTAGTTAGTAATAATTCTGAACTAATAGGCCAAACAGTTTCTAATTAAAAAAAGAAACCAATATCCCTAAAATTAGCATTATCTACTTCTCATAAGATTATGACGAAGGAATTAAACTGTACAGAAGATGATGAATTATTTCAAATAACTCCAACATCCAACAACAGATTTCAGAGCACAAAGGGCTAAAGACAGAGAGGAGAGTACATAGTCAACCTGGTTACATAGGGTAATTGTTCAGTCAGTTAACATGGCTGCTGCCCTTAATTTCTGTGTTTGCATCTTAGGGCCATGCTGTGTTCATGATTATTTTAAGTTTAGTCACACTCTTACTACATTGCATGTAAATGTTACATCAGATATAAGGAACAGAATAAAAGAGAAGCCTGGATCATAATGGCTGGTAAATTTGATATGATCCACGATTTCTTCCTTAATGGCTTTGCCGTTTCTCCCTCCCTAGCTCATTCTTTATCAGACCCTGGGAATAAGCCCTCCTCGTGCCATGGAACATAAAACAGCATTTTGCCTCCATGTGTGCAAATATGATGCTTGGCCCACAGGGAAACTTATGAAAAGGAAAACCAGGGGAAAAGGAAAACCACACCCATGAACTGCATGGTATGGAGAGTTAGAGCATTGCAGACCACAGTCAAATCATGTTGGGATCGTTTTAGACCCTTTGAGAGATAATCATTGTCCACCCCATGCCTGGTCTATAAAGTCATTATAAGTCCCAAACCCTTAAAATTAATCCATAGCAGAACACTGCCTTCCACCCATCCAAGGCTCAAATGCCTTTAGCATCTGCAGAGCTTCCTCTGTTTTGCTGTAACCCACATACCTATGGTTTCCATCATGCTGCATATGATGCCCTACCATGTACATATGAACTCTTACATCATCGTACACATTTATGAGCTTACCACACACATTGTTGAGTTTAGCTGTGGCTTATGATTACTGTAACAATTTTAACTAGTATTTAACGAATATCTCATCTTCTAAATGGTTTCCTGAACAAAATAAATGGATATTATATATCAGTTTGAGCATTTGTATAATATTGAAAATGATGATATTGAACTCGAGCAAAGATGGTCTAAACTCACCCTAAGAAAATTATCAGTATTATCCTTCCACTCAGAAAGAGTGAGAGACAAACACCTAAATAAATTATTTGCCCCCAGTCAGAAATAAAGAAGCCAAGGCTTTGTTACCATTGTAAAAAGGAAAGAAATGAAGCTTTTTCAATTTGGTGTTGGAGTTTAAGATCCAGGCCTTGTGCATGCCAGACAAACACTCTAATACTGAGCTACATCTACTGCTCCCGTGAAATTTATGTTCCAAATGTATTTGGAGGGTTGCGCTATTACTAGTATAGTCTAACTTTCTACAAAACTAGTTTATTCAAATTCTTTATACATTATAGGCTGAGGACAAACGTCCTCCTATGAATGACAGGAATATCTGTAGTGAGATGCTGCCTTTGTGAAAAAATGTGGGGACAAATCTCCAAATGACACCTGGACTTCTCAGAGATGTCACCTTCCAACATCATCCACTTCCCCAACCCAGCTGATAGTAACGGTCACATCCCATGGAATACCAGGCCTGATCGCTATCTGTTTTCCCCAGTGAGAAAACTTGATTCTATGAGACAACCTTGAGAAGGTGCTGGCATATTCCCTTTCCCTGTCTCTCTACTTGCCATGGCCATGTGAGCATGCTGCAGCTCGACAACAGGAAGGCGGCGAGATGCACAAGGAGCAGTCACGTCAGGCAGCGCTGCCCTGGAGCAGATCAAACTAACAGCTGGCTTTAGCCCTATGGACACACTTACCTGGAACCAGCAAACCCTGTCCACACCACCAGAGCACGTTAGTCAGCCTACCTACGACCTGGAAAGAAAATTCAAGCACTGATTGTTTTAACCACTACAGATTTGAGGCTAGCATACGCTTTTTAGCTGGAATACTCCCCAAAATAGTCGAGTGGGGAGCGCTAGCCTAGTGGATGTTATGCATAGGCTTCTCTTTTCTAATCTCTATTTTTGTTTCTCAGAGAAATACTCCATCGATTTCTTTCGCTCTTAATCACAGTCCTCTGTATGATAGCAACAACTTCAACTACTTCAACCGCTACTACTACTACTTCTTCTTCTTCTTCTTCTTCTTCTTCTTCTTCTTCTTCTTCTTCTTCTTCTTCTTCTTCTTCTTCTTCTTCTTCTTCTTCCCCTTCTCCTTCTCCTTCCTCCTCCTCCTCCTCCTCCTCCTCCTCCTCCTCCTCCTCCTCCTCCTCCTCCTCCTCCTCCTCCTCTTCTTCTTCTTCTTCTTCTTCTTCTTCTTCTTCTTCTTCTTCTTCTTCTTCTTCTTCCTCTTCCTCGTCTTCTTCTTCTTCTTCTTCTTCTTCTTCTTCTTCTTCTTCTTCTTCTTCTTCTTCTTCTTCTTCTTCTTCAATTTTCTTCTTTCTCTCCCTCCTCTTCCACTATCACTTCCTCTTCCCCACTTCTTCCTCCTTTCTTTCCTCACCTTCTTGTGTGTGTGTATGTGTGTGTGTGTGTGTGTGTGTGTTTACACACACACTTTCTCTTTTAGGTTTCATTATATAATCTAAATGGGCCTTGTGCTCACTTTGTAGCCCAAATTGTCCTCAAATGGATGATCCTCCTGCCTCAGCCTCTGAGTGCTAGGAATATAGGCGTGCTTTTTTTTTTACCTGATTTATCTTTGCTTTCCTGACAGATGATGCAGCACATTATAATCAAACCCAAATGATTACTAAAAGTCTGTTTATATTTTCTTGATAAGAGAAGTTTAATTTTGAATACTTAACATAACTACATTTTAGTTCTGGGATAGGGTTTAAAGGTAGGAGAGAATATTGAGGGTTTTTTTCTTGTTGTAATTTGGTCGGGTTTTTTGTTTGTTTGTTTGTCTGTTTAGAGTGACCAGAATCTTTTATCATACCAGGATAGTAAGAAAAAACAAAATGAATGGATAATAGTTAGAACAGGCTGAATGTTTCTTTCAGTGAACGAAAGTACTCTTCGAGAGCATGTGTGATACAATTTCTCCAGGTCTTACCATGTTAATTCTAATGACTCACCCTATAAAAAACCTCATTTCTCTTCATATATTTGCCTGTTTGTGGTAGAGACTCCCTCGCATGCACCATAACTATGTCGTTACAGCATCACTGTGTAGAATCTGACTCTCTTGTTCTTGGTGCACTCAATGGGGTCCACTGCAGATGAAGCTGCTTGAGACTGCTTCAACTTTGAAACTGTAAATTCTAAAGTCTGTACTAGTACTGATAACTCCACTGTCTCTGGTTTTACCTACATCCATGTGCCACACCTGAGCAGAAGAGAGAGGCATGTTCTTCACTTATTATGAATCTCACATCTAGATGCATCCATACTGCCAAAGAAAAACTTGAATCAGTCACACCATCCCCAAAGCTAAACAGTTACAACAGACACCTCATTGTTCTCTTCTTCTTCTCATCCCTTTTTTAATTTTCCTTTGGCAATCAACCTCCTCCCATAATAATCAGGTCATACAAATAGAACTCCAAGACAATTGTTTGCCCTAATCTTAGGGGTAGGTTCAATTTAGGATCAAAGTGAGCTAGGAATCCCTCTCCCCCTCTATTGCCTTACGAGGGCTTTACCATGAAGTATCTGTAGACCTCATGTGGATGCTATGCTTTCATCTGTGTTCTATCACCAAATGATCAGCTCATCATAGACATGGATAGGTCTGAGCCCTTTCCAGTACCTCATTAATCCCTTTAGTCATCGTTCCTCTGGGCTTCAGCTATGAAGGAAAAACTCAAATGACCTCCCACATATCCACTCTCCTGCGAACCAACCATGCCTACCTAGTGTCTGGCATAAGAAGTATGTGATAGCTATTTGATGAATGAAGGAATGTGGGAACACCTCCCCCACTGACTCACAACTTCAGACTCAAGGATTATTAAAGCAGCAAAAGTGGGAAAGGAAAAAGGCTCAAAATAGGGAGTAGTGACTGGTTCAGGCACATGGTGCCCAGAAAATTCGCAAAGACAGGAAAGAATATAGTTGATATTAAAACAGAACCAAATTCCATTCCTTTTTTTTCTATTCCACCGCTCTAACTCTGTATTTCCCACTACATAAGCAGTAAGTGTGTGTGTGTGTGTGTGTGTGTGTGAGAGAGAGAGAGAGAGAGAGAGAGAGAGAGAGAGAGAGAGAGAGGAAAGAGAGAGAGAGAAAGAGAGGCAGAGACAGAGAGACAGAGAGAGACCTAGCAAGTATTAAAATCACAACCATATTTGCTCTGTTCAATCTCTGGATTTTAGCCTATTCAATCTCGTGTAATCTGTATTCCCAACATAATCTATTCCACCGAAGAAAATATGAGCACATTCATTTTAATAGCTGGTGGTGATGCACATATCATTAGTAAATGCGTCATAAAGTAAAATGACTTATTACAGCTCTGCATGATAGTAAAATACTTAACATTTTGTTAAAATATTATCTGAGGTCTTACTAGAGGAAAAAAAATCAGCTGGGTTTGGAACTTGGTAGCAAAGCTCTTCCAATATTTGAGCCAATGAGGAACATCTTTCTGCTTCCTCCAAGGCAGCCCAGTTCAGGCAAAGCCAGATTTACAAAAGAAAATCCTATGGCTTCTATTCAAGAACACTTGAAACTCAAATCATGTTGAATATTTTTATAAAGTCATAAAGCATAGCCCAAAGATTTTAAATTGAAACCTTAGCTCAAGACTACCTATTCCTAGTTTGGATTTGCAGAGTTTTATGTTTCTGGATTGAACGCAATGAAATATTTGTTTTCACTGTGCAAGTTAAGAACATGTCATTCCCTGTGAAACAACTTTTAAATTGTCTTTTAGAGGTGAGCATAGTGGTACATGCATTTAACCACAAATATTCAGGAGGCTGAGGCAGGAGAACTACAACTCTGAAGGCATCCTGGGCCACATAGCATGTCCCTGTCTCAAAAGCAAGTGAATGGATGGATGGATGGATGGATGGATGGATGGATGGATGGATACATGAATAATCTTTTTATCTCCAAAGTTACTGGAAGACCAAAGGTCCTGACTGTAAGCAAATGATTCTGCAATGTCACTTCTAAAGAGTTTTAAAAACTAATTTCTGAGATCTTCTGCATAGCATGGTGTCTATATGCAAACACAAGAAAGAGAGAGAGAGAGAGAGAGAGAGAGAGAGAGAGAGAGAGAGAGAGAGAGAGAGAAAGGTCAGTTTGTGACAGCTTGCTTCTTTCTAAAAGTATTGTATCTCCTCCTAGCCTCTTTGTACAGTGTCTAATGCCCACATATAATAGCAAATCACATAATTTCAGGTATTTTAGCATCTCTTCACCACATCAAGGTATTGATATCTTCATGTTGGTTTCTATCTTAGCTATGTTACAGAGGGAGAAAGCTTTGTCTATCTCCCGTTCCTGACTCTTTGCATCTTTTACTCCCCAACATCTGAAAATATAAAATGAAAAAAAAGGGCACTGAAAGATGGAAAGAGGGACTTGGAGAGAGGACTCGGTGCTTAAGAGCAACCTCTGCTTTTCCAGAGGACTTGGGTTCCATTTCCAGCACCCGCATCTGGAAGCTCACAATGACCTGTAACACCAGTTCCCAAAGTTCTGACACCCACCCTCTTCTGGCCTCTATGGGTACTGTACATGATGCACATAAACACATGTGGGTGAACATACACACAAACACATAGATAGAAAAGCAAATAAATACACTTTAAAAACTGGAAGGAGAAACGGTTTCAGCAAGCTTGAAAATTAACAGTGTTTTTAAAAATATTTTTTAGTCCCATTGCCTCCATTTATATTGAAAATTTTAGGCTCCAAATGATCCTAGCTAAAGAGTGAAACCACGCCACTGGCTGTCGTCCTTAGATGGTCTGCATCTGTGTCTTTCGAAACCATCTTCAGTTATTTAACCTGGTGACATCAGCACGCACTGTTTACAGAATCTTCTGTAGAAACTAAGTAAAGATGAAGTAGTCCCTGACTGTCTCTTTGATTCTTGATCCTACCCTGAAAATCCAAATGATATATTCTCAGCCAAAAAAAAAAAAAAAAGCCAAACAAGACAGATAGGAATTTATATCTCCAACATTTATCAGAGCCTTTCTATGAATTTCCCATGCCAAATAGTTTACATTTACTCTCCATGGATTCTCATGTCATTTCTAAGAAATAAACACTTCATCAACTTGTCTTAGGCCATCCAGGTTGCTGCAAGAAAACATGAGAAACTGGCTGTGTATAAAAACAGACTAAGACACTAATGGGGCATTAGTCTGCCTTAAGGAAAAGAAAAACTCATTTTATTTAAAATAGAAAGGATCACATAAAGTTATAAACAAAAATATCAAGTTGAAAATAGACAGTATGGCAGATAATCCTTAGCTTCCTGGGGATCTTCTCCTTTGGCTTAGAAGCCTAAAACATTTGCCTGTCCTTGAAATTTTAGTAGTCGTAGCAGAATAGATCTTATTATGCCTACAGAAAGTCAAAGCACATGAGAGGCACATGTCAATAAGGCAAGCATTTTCTTTGTTACTCTATATTGAAAAGGCTTATGTCTATGAAAATTTCAAAAAGATATACATGATAAACAAAATAAATATGAACCAGGAAAGTTCAGAAATAGGACAAATGAAGAAAGATTTGAAGAGAGCTGATAGAACCCAGGAAAGAATTAGAAATGCCCCTAAAAATTTTTTCAGAAAGAACAAGAATATATAAACAACATGTAAATATCTTGGAAACACAAAGATGCTGTTCAAGCAAGTAGGCTTAGAATACAGGTAAAGTTCGACATGAATGCATACACACAAAATTAAATTTGAAAGAGAAATAATGAATGTAATAATGCTAAAAAACATAAATAGATAAAACTTCACAAAACAACATAGATTAAAAACTGTATCCTGAATAGGATTTATTTTATATCTGGTAAGACAAACCCCCAACAGAAAATAGACTAGTCCACTAAAGCTATTAAACTTCCAGGAGAAAGGTGAAAATATCTTTATATTTTACTAGAAATTATAGATTACAGAAAGCCATGCATACTAAATAGAAACTTTTCAAGGAAAATAAATGTAAATAAAACACTTCCTACCAATTAAAGTCAGTATTCAAATATAAAAGCCACATCTTTTGAGAATATACAGGAAGTCAGACAATGTTATACCTGAGGAATTTACCCAAGAAATCTCCCACTAAAGGATGGTACAATAGAGTAAAATCCTGGGCTGAAGAAATAGCTTGGCATTTATGAGCATGCACTGCTCTTAAAGAGGGTCTGAGTTCAGTTCCCAACTTGCAACCTGTGACTGCAGTTCCACGGAATCCAACCTCTCTAGCCTCCATAGACACCTGCACTCACGTGTACATACCCACACTCACACACTTGGGTTCTGGGAACTGAGTTTGGGATCTCTGAGTCATTTCTCCAGCCCCGGAAATTTGTAATGAGTTAATGAAAGAGGAGGTGGATCGATTGTAAGAGCCAGAGGATCGGGGAGTTTGTTGTAAGACTGTGTCTCCTAGCAACATCAGAAGCTATACCCATAAAGTCTCACTAACATGAATGCCCAAACATGAACTGAACAAGAACAACACCAATAAACATGCCCTAGTGGATGGAGGAAAACCCAGCAGGCCTCAAGGCTATGCAAAGAACTACAGGTAACTAAGTAGAACAGGGGGTGGGAGAGATGGTCCTACCCAGGGAAGAGCACACCCACTAGGTATCCACTGCCAAAAGATCAGCCCTGAAAACACACACATAACATTGTATGGATGCAACACATAATATTTAGGCATATATGTGTATATACAAATTCACATATGCATGCAATAAAAAGAGGCCTTGGATTTGAAGGAGAGTGGGGAGGGGTATCTAGAAGGGTTTGGAGGGGACAAAGGGAAGGACAAAATGCTGTAATTCTATTACAGTCTCAAATATAAACACAAAAAATTTTACTGAATGTCCAAGTCAGAGTAATTATTCCAAAACGGATCATTTGCAGAAGACTATATGCAAGTAGCAAATCCGTTAAAGAACAGGTTTTTCTCAATGACCACTTTTGTTGTAGAACTTTTGCTGATAGGTACTGGTTGGAGTCTGCAAAAAGCGAAAGGCTGGCTAAGAAGTGAATATGAAATTGGATGCCTGCCTCCAATCATCTTTAGCTTCCAAAAGTAAGCTGTGTCTGGCCATGCCTGGCTTTGTTTACACCATGGCTATGGCCAGGAAAATAGGAATTCCAATTGTTTTATAAAATATGCTGTTTTGTAGTTTCTAAACTATGAGTGTTGCAACTTGCAAATTCATATTTTGAAATCCTAACCCCCAAGCTTACAGTATGAGGAAGCGGAGCCTTTGAAGGTAATTGGGTGATTAAGGCAAGTCCTCGTGAGTGGGAGTCATAGCCTTATTAAAAAATAAATAAAAAAAATAAAGAACTCCCTTCAGGTGTGTGAGATGGTGCCCTCTATCAATCAGGAAACAGTTATTCTAGTTACTGGTCTCATTTGAATTTAATTTGCCGGTGCCTGAAACAAAACCAATTGTTTATGGAAACAAGGACCTGCGCTGTTAAAGGTCCATCCTCCCAGAAGGTGGCGCTATAACGCTTGTAGCCGTGGACAAACAGACTCCCACACAGTTAAGTATAAAGCTTGGACTACTGATGACTTGGCCTGAATTTTGTTTTATACATTGGTTCTCTCACTATGCAACAAAATATTTAGACTTTTTTTAAAAAAGCAAAAAAGGTTCAAAAACCTAGAGGCATGCCTAGGCATGCTTAGGCAATGGCTTTATATATATGTACTACAGTGAATGACTTTTTCTCCAGAGCTGGCCGACTAGGAAGTGAGCTTACCAAGGGGAACTGACGCGGCAAAACCCAAGCCTTGATAAGGAGCTCTTGGGAGAGTCCACATTTGATTCACTGACAAATCCGGTGAAGTGCAGCAGATATGTGTATCAAATGCCATATGCCTCAGGGTTAATTTTTGGAAACGTCATGAAATGTTTATCTCATGGTTAAAATGTGCCATTTAAAAGCGACCATGCATTGTGTATAATTTGTCTGTAGTGTAGCCTGGCCTCTCCTCCGTCTCTTCCAATAAACTGAAGTGTACGTGTGAAAGCAGTAAGTGATTGTTGGAACCCCTTTCTGACTGTCTAATAGAAAATACTTTTCATTTTCTTCCAACTGTTAAAAAGATAGAGACTGTTCAAAGAGGAGAGATTCTACCAGAAGTGTGGAAGAGACCCATAGTGGCCTCAGTTTCTCTTTCTGTCTTTAGGCTAGCACAGCTTAGTCAGAAGAGCTAGAAATATCTGAACTGGCATTATTTGAAGAGATTCATTTACCAGGAAGCTACACAGCCTCATCCTAAACCACTATAAGGGCTCTAAAAAATGTTTCAAAATTACAAAGTTGAAATAGATTAACATCACTGCAGTAGGCTAAGAACACCAATTCTTTTTACTCTGTCTTTTCCTGCCACCCCTCCCTCATGATGGCTGAATCTGGGGAGCCATAACATTTAGGAGTGATGGCTACAATTTGAAGAGAGTTTTAGTTCCTTGAAGTAGAGTCTGTGTCATGGTTTTCAGTCAGGTCAGTAGTACAGTTAAGTCATTGGCAGTGAGGTTCCTATGGCAACAGTGGCTTTGCCTGGCAATCCTACATTAGCCCCATCTTCATTTGTAGGATCTCAAATTAGCTGAGATGATTTCTGTCCCCAGACTGTGAACCAGATGCCACAGCTCCTCCCTGTTCCTCTGACCTTTTGTTTTCTCCTGTTTTACCCATTTAGCACACCCTGTACCAAGGACTCCTCACATCGTTTTTGGGGAACCCCATTATTCTTTCCCCCGATTCCTTGTATCACCTAATGATTTTTGTTGTTGTTGATTTGACAAGAAACAGTGGCAAAGATAACATAAAACTCCTATGTCACTTGCTACAGACCTTCACTAACACAGCAATAACTCATCAATTCAAAGAATATATACAATTAGTCCATCAAAAAACACTAAAATTTTATTTCTCACTTTAAAATGGCATAAGAATGTTTTTTCTCAAATATGACAAATATCCCAGAATTTTACATAACTTTTCTAATAAGTTATGAAGAAGAAAGAAAAATATTAATAAATGAATTTTTATAAGTCATACTAGAGGAAGATTAAGGCACCATTATATTATTAAATATTATCATCTGTCTTTAAGCTACACTTGCAATTGATGAACAACCATGACTTAGGTATGACTAAAGGTTAGCATTTCATTTCATTATGCTAATGAGTAAGACAAAACAGAATGAAGGGCATTTGTTCAAACTTTGCTTGCTTGCAATTACAAAAAAAATGGTTTAATGTAGAATAAATATGTTTCAACTTTCAATACTATTGCATACTGTAACGCCTATAAATATATTTTCGATGTGTAAACTCTACTGTTCACGTCTTCTCTGGTGCTTTTTGAAGTCTAAAAATAGAGAAACAATGATTTTAGTAATTCAGAATGGGTCAGCTACAACATACCCCTTTGATTATCACTGAAAAAATAAGGATATTGATGGAGGAAAAAAATTATTTATTTATGTTTTTATTCTTTGAATATTTTATATGTATATACAATGCATCTTGCACATAACGACCACCACTCTCCAACTCCCCACAATACCCTCTGATCCAACTTCTCAAGTTCATGTTCAGATATATATATATATATATATATATATATATATATATATATATATATATATCAGTAAGTCCACTGTGTGCCTGGATATAGGGTCATTTGCTCAAGCATGGGAAACCTACCAACGCCTTCACAAAGAAAAGTAATTCTTCCTCTTTCAGCAGCCACCAACCTCTAATAGTAGAGAGAGAGCCCACTGGCGTAATAGTGGCAAGATTGTTTAACGAAGTAACCAACTACTCTCTTGACTGACTTTGAGGTCTGTTTCACAAGAGGGAATTCATGTTTAGTATTGTAAATCCAGTCAAAAATCACAGCTAAGGAAGTCATGGGCCCTAGAGGAGAACCTTTCGGTGATAATATAATTTTACTATGTTGCCAAACTGCCTTCTAAATATTTAAGCTTATGATCCATAGATCTGTGCTGCTTTCAGCCTTGGTTAGAGGAGCTTCTTATTGTAGATAGTAGGGGTTAGGGCAGAGACTCATAAGAGTTCAAAGTACTGAGATAAAGAACTGTAAGTGCTCAGCTATAAATGAGCAAGACGTGCCGGGTGGTGGTGGCACACACCTTTAATCCTAGCACTCGGGAGGCAGAGGCAGGTGAATGCTGTGAGTTGAAGGCCAGCCTGGTCTACAAGAGCTAGTTCCAGGACAGGCTCCAAGGCTACAGAGAAACCCTATCTCGAAAAAATAAATAAATAAATAAATAACCAAGAACTCTATATCAACACCCTGCTACACACACACACACACACACACACACACACACACACACACACACACACGGATCTGGAAACAACACCTTAAAGGGTGTCTTAGTTAGGGCTTCTATTGTTTTGAAGCCACACTATGACCATGACAACTCATACAGGAAAACATTTAATAGGAGCTGACTTGTAGTTTCAAAGATTTAGTCCATTATCATCATGTGGAAACCTTGGAAGCATGCAGGCAGAAGACGTGGTGCTGGAGAAGGAATCTATATTCACAGGCAGCTGGAAGAGAGAAGCACACTGGGCCTGGCTTGAGCACCCTTTGTTAGTGGTAAATAAAGCAATAAATAAATCCTGTGGTTCACAGAAACTTAAGCAAGAAACTATGCTACCCAATGGAAAGTCTTATAATTCTTGTGTATAAAAACATGAAATTTCTCTAAAGAAATAAGTCTACAGAAAGATACCCCATGGGGTGAGGTGCATTGCATGCAGTCGAAGATAATAATAATAAAAAAAATCCAAAAAAATAAAAGGCATGGAAGAACATGTAAGTGGTGGGCAAAAAGGCTGGGCCCAGGATCATAGTGTGGATGCCAATGAACCACTGACAAAGAGTGAGGGGAGACGGCATGAACTTTAGACATGGTTCTCTCAAATTTGTGTTTATACTGAAGACAGAATAAATTAGAAAAAATGTATTTGGTTAATTTAAATTACTTTCAAAAGGTGGGGGAAATTCAGGCTTCATAGTATCATGAGGGAAAAAACTGTAAAAAATATAATAGACTTACAAGGATAAAAAGAGAAAGGGTAAGGCCACATGAAGATGAAGATTCTTGGCCATCTGCAATATGTATATATGGCCATATATGTGTGTGTGTGTGTGTGTGTGTGTGTGTGTGTGTGTGTGTGTGTGTAACTAATTAAACACAGAGCCCCAGCAGGCACTGTTTTCAGAGAAATGCTGCTTTTGATTAAAGATGAGGAATAAATCTAAGGAGTAAGAGAATTTTACTTACTAGAAGTAAAACTAGAAACTAGAAACATGTTTCCTCAGTTTGTCTTCTACATCTCAAAGACCTTCCTAGTTTAGTATCTTGCATTTTCTAAACACGTACTTATTTATGCCTTACCCAGAATGTAAGAGTAAAATTAGTTTAAAGAATTTGTAAAAGAAAATAATATTAAATTCAAGGGCAGAGAAGAAAGAGAGGGAGGAGAAAAAGAGAAAGAAAAGATGCTAGACATAAAATGAGAATTCTTACATAAGAACTTTACAAGGCCTGCTTGCTCCATGACAATGTCAAAACCCAAAGGAACTCGGGGTTTGGTAGTTGTCTGTGACCTGTTTCTGAGTCTTTGTCCTCAAGCAGAGGGCAAGGCTGAGCCTTGGGAATCCCATGGGAGCAGCTGATCCAAATGTTGATTCACCAAAGGGTCCTAGTCGTCTGCTAACTGTTTACACATCACAGCCTTGTAAATAGTCCCGTGCCTTTAACATCTGCCAGGGAGACCAGGCTCACTTAGACACTCAAGACAGAAAGCTTTCTGAAAGGAGCCACTCATTTCCCCAGTCTTGATTAGATACTTATTAGCCACTTCAGTTAGTAATCTTCAACTGGTTTCTGCTGAACAGTCTTCGGAAGTAAGCATTTTGTTCAAACATGTCAATAGAATAATTAATGTCGATCCTGACACATGTTCTCTCTCCCTCCCTCTCCCTCTCCCTCTCCCTCTCCCTCTCTCTCTCTCTCTCTCTCTCTCTCTCTCTCTCTCTCTCTCTCTCTCTCTCTCTCTCAGTTTTACAGCTTCATCTAATTACCAAATACTTTCTTCTTGTTCACTGTCCTACATGGAAGTCCAGGATCTTGAAATCTTTAAAATAATTGAAAAAGTAGGAGACTCATACAAAACTGCCCTATCTATGGCATATAATGAGTGAGTTGTGTCTTTGTGTTCGGCATGTCCATGAGAAGTTAAAAAAAGTCAGAGGTATAGTAGTCACACTTTTCCAAATGGGAAATCATGAAATCAAACAGTTAATACGAAGGACCAAGGGAACTCATAAGGTCAAGATAGGAACTAAAATGCCAATCAAGATGGCTTTTAGCTTGCCTGGCCCTTAAAGTTTGAGAAGGCATTATCATTACATGAAATATGGATGAGGCATCTTTGGGGAACACATTATACAACAAGGTTTTTACTCCAGATTTCCCAGCGATATCTTCGAATGCAATGTTTATTTTCCTGTGTTATCCCAACCGCTGTTATCTCAGCTTTGTGTACTGCGGTGTTTATAAAGTTTAGTAGGATTAAGAAGAACTCAATCCACAGCTACTGGTTTATTTCTTCGTTTGCTAAAGGTAGAGAATACATAAACGTCTGAAGCTTCCCTATCCATTGAATCACTTCCAAAGAGAAGACTAAGGAATGAAAAGGCAACCTGACCAATGAGTAAGGTTCTCAAGGTCAGGTGAGAGCTGGGTGTCAGATGATGACCCCTGAGAACGGTTGTCGAGCCTATTGGGGAAAACTGGGGAGCACCAGACCTAACCTTATAACCCAGGTGGCTCCAAAAAGGAAGGGTCAATGTTCAGAATCCAAAGGACCAGAAATCCAAACTAAATAAAAAGCAAAAAGAAAAGTAATGCATTTTGACTACTAAATGTTGGAAGAAACATACTCATTTTGGCTTAGATGGCAAGACTGGAAGGAAGACAGACCTGAGAAGTCTTATTCCGAAAATAATGCTGAAAGTTCTGTTACATGTCCAAATTCTTTGCTCCACAGTCAGCTTCCCTAGACCCTTGGAGTCTGTGGTTCTGAGTTCAGGTGTTGCAAGTGGTCTGACAGCTACTCAGTGGAGAACACTATGGGCACCTCATAGCCTCCTGATACTTCAGCTTCTCACTTGCATCCCAGTGTCCTTTTCTATCCTCCACCGACCTCTGCTTTCTTTGGATTCTGGTGTCAAATGAAAGTGGCACATCCTTCACAGGGTGGCATGCTTTCAAATGGTCTGCAGGCTCTAAGCCAGGGAAACAGGGAATGAGAAATCAAAGAATAAAATGAAGCTGAGACTCAGCAGCCATCAAGTAATGGAGTCTGAGATGATTCCCTGAGCACAATAGGTAGTTACTCAGCTTTTACTTTGTCTCACAGGACTCTGGACTTAATGATGCTCTGGCATCTTAAGACTAACTGCCCTAAGATGGCTGGATGAACGACACATTTATTATCAAGGCTAATGATCCTTGAACCACTTTTGAATCTCAAGTCTCTCTTTGACAGTACCACAAAAGCATCTGGTCAATAACTGTCCACCACATGTATTCTCGTGCACACAATCTCCATCAACATCAAGGCTCAGTGCTTATAATGTGCTATAAACAATATCAGCACAAATAAAGATTAGATAACTATGGAGTCAAGGAATAACAACTCAATTGAAACCAAAGTGGTAAACTGTTCCCATCATAGAGATAAGGCCACAGAGTGATCCATTCGTTGTACTCACAGCTTCCAGGAGAAAGTGGGAAGTCATAGTGGAGTCTCTTGGCTCTCAGAGTCATGGCTTAAATTGGCCATCTAGTCCTACATTATGTGGGACGATATGGATTCCACAAAATTAATGAGGGGACTCATTGCTATGTGGCAATTAGAATAGGCAGACCATCCGCTAGGACAAGACCACTTTGTCCCTGGCAAAGGACTCTAGTAAGAGTCTGAATAAATTTCAAATTAAATGGCTTCATCCCAAGCTGAGAGTAGGCTCTTCCACAATCCCCCATTTGCCTTATTGACATGATGGTGAAAAGAAGGAAGGAAGGAAGGAAGGAAGGAAGGAAGGAAGGAAGGAAGGAAGGAAGGAAGGACGGAGGGAGGGAGGAAAGGAGGGAGGGAAGAAAGGAGGGAAGGAAAGAAGGAAGAAAGAAAGAAAAAAGAAAAAAGAAAGAAGGAAACATACACCTTCCATTCACCTCTGCCTGGGAGTCTGAAGTGCCCTAGCATCTAGATGGAAAGCCAGATAGCCAGATTAGTTCCCTAGACAGAGATGTCACACTATGACCTTGAGAGATGGCGCAGTGGTAAAGAATGATTGCTCCTCTTGTTGGATTTCAGTTTCCTGTACTCACATTGGGCACTTAACAACCTTCTGCAACTCCAGTTTTGAGAAATCCAACACCCTCTGTTGGTCTATAACTATGCCTACACACACATGAAATACACTTGCATAGACATATACAGATACACAAAATCAAAAATAAATCTTCTAAAGAAAAAGGAAATCAGCACATTATTTAACATTAGACCACCAAGATCCGACACTATCAGGTGTGTATGGGTTAAGCAATGTCACAATAAAATCGTGGTGGAGACTCCCCAAAGTCAATAACATCACTTCTTCACTTCCCCAGATGTGTGAGTGGCTCAGTGGATGTGCTTCAGCCAGCCAGTCTTGACAGAGTTGCCCAGGCCGAAGTGGATGGAGGAGCCCAACCTTTGCATCTATCGTAGCTTTATGAGAAAATGCCAGGACAACTGTTATGTGACAAACCTTTTCAAGCCTCCAGTCAGAGCAACAGGCTATTATCTCAGTCCACCTTACCATGGCCGAAGATCAGCAGAGCCCAAGAATAGCCCCAACGTCCAGAGCGGAGCACAAGGCTGGTCCCAACAACAAAAGGCGAAAGGCACAGTTCACCCCAGTGAAGGTGTGAGTGGAGAAGCGTTCACCTTTCCCTTCTGCTTTCTTCTGTTTAACCATTTTCACCCATACTGGTTTTTTGTTGTTGTTCTTCAAGTGTGTAAGGCTCATTCTAACTTTAGAAAGTGGCCCTTTTGTCCTTTATTAGTTTCTTCAGATAATCTGAGGCTCATTTTTCTTTGTATCTAGACACTTCTAAATGCTGGGTCTCCCTCAAGAAGTTCGCCCTTGATTAAAAAATCTAAAATAGCTGCCTCACCATATATACATACAGATACACGTATGTATATGTGTGTCATCTTTTCTACCTTATTATGTTGCTTTCATTGTTTCAGAGATGGTTAAAATATTTTTAAAGTGTGTATATTTGTTTGTGATCTGTCCCTGGTAGGCTACTGTATGTCCTTTGTAGGGACATATTGTCTTCTTGATTTACTGTCACATTCCTAGCACCAAGGAGAGAGTTTGGAACACGGCACTAAATGAAACCCATTGCTATTAGAGTTGGAGATGGACCACTGAAAACTGAGTCTGTTCATCGTGGACTCTGATCATGAAGCCTAGGGGTCAGAAAGCCCTTCATAAATGTTTCTCCCCGGAAAGACTTGGACATGATCTCTTGCCTGTGAATAATTCTGTGTCTGTAGAGGCCTACTGTATATTTGTCCACAAAACAGCACAACTTTATTAATTAAGGAGTCATGTCGCCATATGCCACAGGGCAGCTGAATGGATGCTGAATGCAAAAAAGCTCTCTCAGTCCCTCCAATAAGGAATCTAGCTGCCACTTCTCCAGACCGCCTAGCACTGTCTTACATTTCATCCTTACTAATGGAATCAAGAGAAAGAAACAAGATGGGAATTCTACCTGGACCCAGTAAAGGCCTCAGACAGCACAGGCCAGGGAACAACGCCAGCTCGAGTGAGGCATTTTTGGACTCCAAGAAACTATGTGGGCCTTCAGAGGCTCCAGATCACACTAATGGGCCTCACAAGACTGTGTTTGGCTTCAAGGAAGCCATTAATGAAGTTCAGATTGAAGCTGTGCAGCTTTGGTTTTTAAAATGTTTCCTTAAAGTTTTACAGGGAGCTTAGCTCTTCTGACATTTGCAGAAAGGGTAGCCAAGCTTTTGTTTGAAAACATGGTGAGATGCCTGCAATATTAATAATGGTGCAGCCGTGGCCATGAGAGGAGCATGGGGAGGAGGAGGATGTGAGAGTGCAGGCTTCACCAGCTTCATTCTTTGCAGACCTGAAGGACTGCTAAACATGACCATGATCGACTCTCTTGGAATGCACTCCAGATTCTCAGTGATATTTTTTATTATTATTTTGTGGAGATGGAAAGAAGGGGGGCAGAACGATGCTGCTTTCTTTGTCTGATTCAGCAGTCTTGTTTTGTTTTTTTCACAAAAGGCCAAGTTCTAAGAAAGGTACGCTTGCCAGCATATTCTTCAAAGAGAAAGAGTTCTCTGCTCTGTCTCTGTGTTCACACTTGTATATGAAGGAGATCCAGCAGCAAATGACGTGTCAAAGTTTGTGTAGAGAGAAACACCCCTTCCCGTGCTTTTCTCACATGCTTTGTTCAACAGGAGGGGCAAATGTGGAACACAGCCATGAACATGTGTGTACCTTTGGTCCCAGACTCCCCAAATTTGTGTCTTAAACAGAACTGGACAACTCAGTGCCCTGGAGATTCATTTGGACTTCCAGGTTTGGGTGGAGTGAAGAAGTGATAGAGATAGTGGGGTTAAGATTCAAAGACAAATAATAGAAAGTCCTAATTCTTTCTGACCATTGGGTTACTCTCACTGCTGAGATATATGCAACCAATCAGAAAGAAACCGCAGATTAAAGACTGCTTCAAACATGACGGGAATTCAACATGAAGAGGAAGAATGATCTGAATACTGTATTCTAGGAAATGTTTTGAATAAAAGACTTGGAAATCTTCTTTGGGATCAGGTTTTCTGCATCCAGTGTCTACCCATGGTGCTCTTGTTGCAAAGAGTTCCCAGGGAGTAGAGAAGGTGCACTCTGTTTTGCAGATAGTGGGTGGCCTGCCACGCAGTAGGAAAACAAATCTATTAGCTTAGACCAGACACAGTCTAGTAAACCCAAGAATCATCTCTATGTACCTATGTGAGCTTGTAGAGAGAAATACCCCATTCACACTTTGATCCTAGCATTCACCTTTCAATACCTACATGGGAAGAATGGATTCATGAATGAATTTATTAATCAGGGAAAGGATTAGAAAAGATGCTACCCGGGGTAACTCTGCATAACACATGCATTCTGATTCACAGTTGTGCACTGTAATATTCAGCTAATAACACATTTGAGTTTGCATGAGACTTTTATACCTCCAAAAAAGAAAGCCCTTGAATTATCGCCATTGTTTTAAGTTTAGTGCTTGTCCGGGGGGCAGGGAGCCTCCATCCTTACATTGTGGAGTTTTCATTTTTATTTTAAATGAATGTTAACTTCAACAGATTAAAATAGCGTGTTTACTATGTATTACATAAGGCTTTAAAGTATCTATGTATTGTGAAAGGGCTGACAGGGTTATCTTATATAAGTGTCTTTTTATGGTGAGAATGCTTTTAACTTACTGCTTTAGCATTTTCGAGAATAAAATATATTTTATTAAATATTAAGTTAAAGTTTTAAATTCACATCTCCCAACCCTGTCCGGGGCCTCACAGCCAGCCTCTTGCACCTAGAATTTTCCTGTTCACCTCCGTGAGATTAGTGAATTTACTTTCTGTATATGAGTGAGATCATGCACCTGCTTAATTTGTTTACATAAAAATTAAAGTATATGATGAATTTTAGGGATTTTCATGGAGCCAGGAGGTGAATCAAGAGAACAAACCCCCAACATCCCAATAGCGGACAGTGCAGGTATGAACATATTATTTAGCAACATTCAGAAAATTGCAGAATCTTCAGAATCTGTACTGGGAGGAGAAAAGGAATGAAGGGGGGCTGTGCTTCTTCTCTGCTGTAAGTCTCTCGGGTGCTTTTTTACATGTTGTCATGTAGATGTTTAAATTTTATGTGTAAAATAAAATGGTTAGTTTTTTTTAAAAAAATAAATAGTTGGAAAATACAAGATGACAGATGTGTTGCAGTTGTAAAAGCCTTTAACTTAGGTGACCGAAGTCGAAATATCTAAACAGTGAGAGCATGCCTCAATGTTTTGGTAGTATCTATCCAATATATACCTTTCTGGGATCAATTTGCAACCAAAGAGAGAAGCCATATAGAGTCCAAGCTAGCTTTGATGAAGCATTGATTCTTAATTTAAGGATTCTACCTTGTATGCAATTCAAGTGCAGCATCAATGAAAGAAAGCATTCATAGTACCTAAAAGCACCAGAAAGAGAAGAATATGCATGTCTGGGAGACAATTCTGCATCGAGTAAGACAGAAATCCCACAATTTGCAACAACATGCTGTACTCAAAGGACATTATATTGAGTGTAATAATTCAGGAACCAAATAACAAATACTGAATAACCCTACTTGAGTGGAATCTAAAAATGCTGAACTCATAAACCAGCAAGGACTGTTATAAGAGGTTGAAGAATGTGTGAAAGGGGAGATCTTTATGAGTTGGCAGAAAGATTTGCTTTTCAAAATATCAAGTTTTGATTAGGTAGTGTGATCAGTAATCGTGGTTGTCAACTTGTCTTCATCTGAAATCAGCTAAAACTCAAGCATCTGGACGTGCCTGTGAGGAATGCTCTTGACTGTATCATTGGAGATGTGAGGACTCACTCTGCATCGGGGCTACCCCTTCTGCTGGAAGTCCACATAAAGGAACATAAAAGCAGGAAGCTTTGGCTTTTTGCATGTTTTCCCTGAATTTTTTTCTGACGAATTCATTCACCCTGTTACTGAGGCATTCCTTTACTGTTATTAGAATCTGCTTCCTCAGGATTCCAGTGAAGAACAAAGACCAGAAGCTCTCCATGAATTCCTCAGAACCTATTGGATGCAAATACCAGGGCTTTCAGAGTAACTATCCCTGTGAGGTAAGAAGGAAATTCAGTTCAACACAACACAGTAGCCGGTGTTGGTTCAAAATTCTAGAGTTTGACATCATGGCAGTTTATTTCAGGCATATTTAAGCAGAGAAAATTTGGGGGAAAATGTTTCTTGGTAGTAACTAACTTAATCTTATGTGTACAAGAAAGCTTAAGACATGTTTACATTGAAATTTTTTACAAAGTACATATGACCTTTTTCAAAAAGAAGGTTTCTATTGACTGAGAAACAATATTCTTGAGTCTATGGAGATTGACTGAGATAAACACAAAAGTCTGAGGGAGTCACATGTGGCCTGGCTCTACAGATAATGCAGATCATGAGGCTATGAGCTATGTCCATTCCCTACAGATAGCACAGATCATGAGGCTATGAGCTATGTCCATTCCCTACAGATAGCACAGATCATGAGGCTATGAGCTATGTCCATTCCCTACAGATAGCACATGTTATGAGGCTATGAGCTATGTCCATTCCCTACAGGCAGTACAGATCATGAGGCTATGAGCTAAGTCCATTCCCAGCCTTCTGAGTGAAAAACAGACTATATTCCTCTTCTATTAAAGAGATGCCCTTCATGTTTAACATTCCTGGTTACCTTAGTGCTTCTCTGTGAGCGCAAGGACCACGTGTCCTCTATACTCCGCTCTGTGATTATTCACAATAAACGTCCAGTTAGCCTCCCAGAGTGTCTGTGTAGTGCTCCTGAATGACACCGGCAAAGTTTCTCTTCCGTGCAAATCAGGAAAACACTCGATGACTAGGTGAAGATTTGACCGCTTTGAGGGAGTAACAGCCTTATAGACCTTGGATTTAAGCATGGTGACTTCTAAGGGCTCAGAAACTGCATGCTAAATCTGACTGGTTGTCAATAAAATTCCTGGAAATGCTTTCTTCTGAATTATAAAGCAGCAACAACAGCAGAAAACCTCTACCTTATTTGAGCACCAACTGTTTCCCTTCGTCTGGGCCACGTTTTGGATTATCCAGCTAGTATCTACTGCATACTGTTCACGACTGCCTTCAGTCACAAACAGAAAAGTGTTATTGGACTTTGTTTTTAGTTACAGAAATCTATTTCTTTCTCTCTGGCAACAAAGTACAAGATTTTACCCTAAAATTTTTTCCATGTGTGTTTTCTATTAACTGTGTATGTTCACAATGCAAAATTTATTAGGTCAAATCTCACAAATGTGTCTGTGAAGTATTGCCTAACATACTGATTGTTTTTATTATAGAGAATGTTATTTATTTATTTGTTTACTTACTTACTTATCTATGTATCTTAAAGATTTGCTGTAGTTTGTGACTGTGTGAGTGCACACACACACACACACACATGCTTGTGCACATGCGTGCACACAGATGCTCATGAAGGTCAGACGAGGTCTTGGATCCCCTGCTGGAGTCACATGCATTGGTGAGCTGCCTGATGTAGGTTTTGGGATTAGAACTCTGGTCCTCTAATAGACTAATGGGCACTCTTAACCACAGATACATCTCCCCATCCCCAAATCAAGGCTTTTTAAAGACTATGTTAAAAGAGTCATAAAACATTTCAGTTACTTTCCATGTGGTTCAAAACCTTAATAATTAAAGAACAATAATGACTATAAAAGTTTTATATATTCTGTCTTCTAAATATTTTAATATAGTATGATTTATAGTTATAATAATTTCTAATATTAGTTTTAGAAATGTTACATAAATTATAAATTAGTATTATGTACCTCATATTTATCTAAAAATATAAAATATAGACAGCAAAATTAGATATGTAAATGAAATATGCCATTCACAAAAATGGGGTGTCTATCCTCTTATAACCTTTTCTCATCTGTCACTGTGTCACTGACACAGCTCATGCTCATTCCTGCCAGTAGGATGGACTCTGCCGTGTGGAAATATTATTTAGTAAACATTTTAGTGTTGCACACCTCTCCTCTCTCTCTCTCTCTCCTCTCTCACTCTAATTTGTAAGTGGCACAAGCATCTCAGAACATCCCTATTTGTGAATACATCTTTGGATACATAAATTTTTACTTCCCAAAGCATATTCCCTAAAAGTGAGTTAGTTGGGTCAATTGTTGGGCCCACTTCCAAATTGACATTGGGAAAATTCATCTTAATTTCTATCCTATCAGCAATTAATAAAATTCCTTTTTATTCAAATATTTCACAATACTGAATTTTAATCACTTTAATCATTGACCAGTCAATTAGCTGACCAAGATTGAGCTTGCATTTTTGTTTATTATTGAGATGGACTTTTTATTGTTTATAAGTGTTTCTTTTTGAATCATCTGTTCATGCTTGCTGTTAAACTGTTAGGGTGTAAAAATTTTAAGGACATTCCAACTTTCTTATTAAGAATAACATTCTTTTTTTTTTTTTTAAAGATTTATTTATTTATTATGTATACAACATTCTGTCTCCATGTATAACTGCATGCCAGAAGAGGGCACCAGATCTCATTACAGATGGTTGTGAGCCACCATGTGGTTGCTGGGAATTGAACTCAGGACCTCTGGAAGAGCTGCCAGTGCTCTTAACCACTGAGCCATCTCTCCAGCCCCAAGAATAACATTCTTAATAATAACATTTTAATTGAGTACCACTCTCTGCTCATCCTGTCGTGCACATTCATGTGGGAAGACTCACAATTGCCTTACTGCCTTCACAAGATTTGCCAGTGTCTGTGTCAAGACAAACTATTTCTTAGCCTTGGAAGACTACAAAATAATCATGAAATATTGTATTTTGTTTGCCATAGAAACATGAACAAGGGGTGAGTCTACTGACAATGATACTGACTGGATTTTCTATTTTTCTAAATATTATTCCTTGAAAAATCTTGAATTAAAATTTGTCATCTCGTTCTCCTAAAAAAACCCTTTGCACACACATATTTATTCAAGAAGTTATCAGTTATTTTTCCAACTTACAAGTTTTTGTTTGTTTTAAATTTATTTCAAATACCAATAACTCTTAAGCTTTAGAAGCAACAGTTAATATACATTTTGAAGTCCTTTTCTCTCCTTTAATTCTCCACTGTTTTGCTGTGGTTGCATTTCTTCACTGCTATGAATCAGTGACATGGCTTTATCACGATCATAAGAAGCATGCACTATTATAAAAGTATAAGACCGTGTTCTCGAAGGTTGATTGTGCTTTCCCAGAGATGGATAGTGTCATCTGTCATGTGTGTAAATGTCACTTTATTTGGGAACAGAGTGTTTGCAGATGGAATTAAACTTAAGATCTTGAGATAAGATCATCATGTATTATCTAGGCTTTCATAAAAACAGTTCTGACAAGAGAAACGGAAAGGGGATACGTGCAGAGAGCGGGGCAGGAGACAATGTGACTGACAGGCAGAAACCAGTGTAACACCTGGAAGCACACCAACAGCTAAGGCTGAGAGACATCAAGAAGAAATCTTTACCACATCTATGGAGAATGGCAAAGATACCCACATCCAATGCAGAACCTCTAGACAGTGAGGGAACACATTTCTGTGTTTTCAAGTCACCTGTCTGTGGCAGCTCTAAACCATAGCCACAGGAAAGGAGAGCATGAAGTGACTCAAAGTTTCTCCATTCAAATGGAATCCTCCTCATTCTAGAAGCATAATTGTACAATTTGATGACATGTCTCTGGAAATTTGAGGCCCACAGTTCAGTGTTGAGAGAATAGTCTCTGGAATCTAACTGCCTGTATTCAAGTTTAAATTTCACCTGTTGCTTGAAGGATTGGAGAAAACTTTATTGACAAGTCTGAGACTCAGTTTCTTCAACCAAGTAAAGGTGATGCTAACGGTACTGCCTTAGTCAATTTCCTATGGCTGTGAAAAGACACCATGACCTTAGCAACTCATATAAAGGAAAACATTTCATTTTCCTGAGCCTGGATTACAGGTTCAGAGGTTTAGTCCATTATTGTTATGGTAGGACTATGACTGTGTGCAGGTATACATGGTGCTGGAAAAGAAACTGAGGGTTCTACATCCGGACCTACAGGCAGCAGGAAGAGAATGAAACACTGGGCCTGGCTTGAGCACTTGACACCTCAGAGCCCACTTCTTCCCACAAGGCCACACTCATAATAGCGTCACTCCCTAGGGGCCCGCAGGTGCCATTTTCATTCAAATCACCATATTATATTTCCTAGCTCCCATAGGTTTGTAGCCATATCATAATACAGAAATGCATTCAGTTTTCTTAACATCTGGGACTTGCTTCCTCTGCATATACTGGATTTTGGCGCTCCAGTCTGTTTGGACTCTCACCTTCCCTGGACCTGGAAGGAGGGGGGAGGAACTTGAACTTCCCACAGGGCAGGAAACCCTGACTGCTCTAGGGGATGGAGAGGGAGGAGGAGAGGGAGTGGGGGGAGTGGGAGAGTGTTGGGAGGAGGGGCTGAAATGGAAACTTTTATAATTTAATAAAAAAACAAACAAACAAACAAAAAGAAATGCATTCAGTTCAACCAAAGTCCCCATAGTGTACCAGTCTCAACCCTGTTTAAAAGTCCAAAGTCTCCTTGGAGACTCATGACAATCTCTTAGCTGTAACTCCCTGTAAAATCAAAATCAAAAAGTAGGTCACATACTTCCAACATAGAATGGCACAGAATATGTATTACCATTCCAAAAGTGAGGAAAGAAAGAACCAAAACAAGATCAAAACCAGCTGGGCCAACTCTAATCTCTGCATCTCTATGTCTGATGTCAAAGTGCTCTTCAGATCTCCATTTGACTTTGTTGATTGCAACACAGTTCTCTCTCTTGGGCTGGTTCTACTTCCTGTCAACAGCTCCCCTTGACAGGTATCCCACAACTCTGGCATCTCCAGCACCTTAGGCTCTCCTAGGCAATCCAGGTTTTACCCTGATAACTTCACTCAGTGTCTCTCCATGCCTCCATGCAGAGACACCCCTGGCAAGCCTGGTCTCAGTGGTTTTCCTTAGTCATTGAGAGAGATTCCACAACACTTTCCTTGAATCCTTGACGTGAAAGCCAGAACTACATGGTTGAAGCTGTGAACCTCTGTTGCTTACTGGGACTGAAACATGGCTCCCTTGTTGAATTACATCTTTGCCACCTTTCTGTATTTGATGGTTTCCTTCACTGCCTAAGCTTAGCTGTTATAGAACTTGCTCTGTAGACTAGTCTGACCTCAAACTCAGAGAACCACATGTCTCTGCCTCCCAAGTTCTGGGATTAAAGGAATGCACCACTGTACCTGGTCCTAAACTTTTTCTTAATTCCTTTTCACAAGTTGGAAGCTTAGCTGGATGGGGTCTTGTCCTAAAGTCACTGATTTCTTTACCCATTTAAGAGCAGGCTTTTCTTTAATTTTTTTCCTGGTGCTCCTTTTCTTCTCAAATTGTGCCTTCTAAATTTTTCCTTGTTAACATATTCCTTTTCAGTATAGATCAACATAAGAGTGGTCACTAATAAATGAGCAACACAGTCGGTGCTAGGCTGTCTGGAAATCTTATCTGCCAAAGCTGTTGGTCCATAATTTATCTATTTAGGCTTAGGTAGATTTTTTTTTTAACAAAGGCAGAAAGCCGTCACATTTTTCACCAAATTATCACAAGAATGGTCACTCAGACACATACTAATATGTGTCTGAAACCTCTTGAGTCAGACTCCCACAGCTCAAATTACCCTCACCACCACTGTCTTCCATTGTCCTACTAGTGTGACTTACTAAACCCTGTTTAAATCATTCAATTGCTTTTCTAATCTAAAATCCCAAAGTCTACATTTTTCCAAACGGAAGCATGGTCAGGCCTAGCACAGCAATACCCCACTCCTGGTACCAACAGCAGTCTTAGTCAATTTCCTATTATTGTGAAGAGACACTGTGGCTATGACAACTCTTATAAGCAAAACATTTAATTGAGACTGGCTAACAGGTTCATAGGTTTAGTCCATTGTCATTATTGGGGTGGGAAGTATCACAGTGCACAGGCAGACATGGTGCTGGAGAAGAAACCAAGAATTCGACCTCTGGACTTGAAAGCAGTAGGAAGAGAGAGTTACTACTGGGCTTGGCTTGAGTACTTGAAGCCTCACAAAATACCCTCAGTGACACATTTCTGTAGGTACACAAGTTCCCCACTTTTCCCGAGACGCCATGCAGGGCTGTTCTGCTTTCTGGTTCCACTGCATCAGCTTGAGGGTGTAGTATAGAACTGCCCTCTCCTGTTATGTTAATGTCACCTACGGCCCAAGGGTGTAGCTCAGAGAGAACTCCTCTGTCATGGTAATTCCACCTGCAAGCAAGGTTCTCGCCCGCAGGCAAAGTTCCTGGGTCAGCTTTTCTCTGAGCCTGAGCACGCCCACCTGGCTTCCTCTTTTCTCTGTTTAGCTGCTGTCTGACCTTGGGTGCGACCCCCTGACTTTTCTCTTTCCTTGATCCTGATGGGGGGCTGATGTCTTTTTGCCCCACAGTATATATACCCGACTTATGCTTAATAAAGCTGCCATTTGCCACTTGCTCTTTGGCAGATGAGCCGGTCTCTTTGTGTGTGTGTGTTGTCTGTTCAAACCCCTAGGACATGCGTCCGTTCTCGTGGGCTCGAGTCAGGAAAAGCGCGCGCCTGTTTCGAGGTTCGGGTGTCCACAGAAAAGTGCGGAAGCTTACAGATGGCGTCCCTGGGTGGGCTTTGAATAAGGACTGAAGAACAGCGTTCTGCCGTCTGTGGATCTACCACGAGAAACCCAAAGAGGTAGGGGTTCCCCCACGATCCGAAATCTGGCCAATGTTGTGATGTGCAGTTGTGCACATATGATAAGGGGGTATTGAATGAGTTTGATTTTTAGAAGTATGGGTGCCGAAAGGTCTGATCCAGAGCTGAAGGCCGGTGGGCAAATCAGCTGCTAAAATTTGTAATGAGACTAGGTACCAGGATTAAGATGACACTGCACAAGAGACTGTTTAGACTATTTTAAAACTCAGTCCCTGACTCTCACATGCAGGGAACTTTAATTTTTGCCAAGGAAAACAGGCTGGGCACAGCTAGCTCCCGGCTGAAATCCGTTCCCAAGGTTACAGGACCCAGGACCCAGCTTAAGCAAGCACGCTAGCAATAGCCGATGGCCACGTAACTGCGGGCCTCGGGCTGAGAAAATATTCAAAGGTATGTCTAACAATTCTATTAAAAGTTTCTGAATAACTAAAGGCAAAAGAGCTAAAAAGAGAGAGAGTTTTGACAAAATAAAAGAGCGCAGCAGCCTTGAGCCCCAAGCCGTAGATGGAATTGGGTATTACCCACAGCTAATGAGCTACATACTAGGCGGAAGGAATGTGATCCACCTGCGCGGAGGCTGATAGACCATACAGGGTCCATACACGGGACTCCGGCAGGCTGCGCAACTGTGGCTGGCAACTCTGGAGTCCCAGAAAACTGGCGGCCAAGGCGCGGAACGCCGCGATGGCAAAAGGTGCCTGCCACAAATGGATGGGCTAAGGGCAGGTTTACATCGGAGGCTGTATGTAACGTTATTACATCGGAGGCTGTATGTAACGTTATGTGAGGCTCGGAACGGAGCCAACAGAGCAAAGGCTGCACACGCCCATGACTAGGCCGAGCCAGACACAAATGCCTTTAAGCTGACAGAGGCCATGAGCCTACAGTTTTCTGGCAGGCAGTTGCTACCTTTGGGTTAGCTCAAAAAGCATGCCATAGCTGGGGAGCTGCTTCAGCAGGTTTCCCGTATCCTAGATAACAAAGGCAGACCAATAGCCTGGGGCAACGGGCAAGGCAAACAACTTTAAGGCTGCTAGCTCAAGCATTTTCCATCTCAATAGAAAGCTAAAAAATGGGTTAAATCTAGTCATCAAAGCCAAGGGTCTCCATATTGCTTAGTAAATTAAAGGCTTATGTAATCAGAAAAGGAGAAATATACAATAAAGAGAGATTCTAAGAGGAGGAAAACCTCTAACTGGTTTACAATATGTTAAAAGTATATACAGACTAAAAGTTAAAGTTCTTTAAGAAAGAGAGTAGTTGGGTGTGGTAGTACACACCTTTAATCCCAATGCCTGGAAAGCAGAGACAGACCTCTGTGAGTTCAAGTTGTTGTAGCACACGCCTTTAATCCTAGCATTGGGGAAACAGAGACTGTGGAACTCTATGAGTTCATGGACAGCTTGGTCTACGGAGTTATTCCAGGACAAAGATGTACGTTTGAGGAGCTTATCTACAAAGAATCATAACTTCCCTCTGCTCCTGGAGTTGGATGAGGAAGTTTGAATGCAGATGATTATTCTTTGGTCCCTACTGGGGTCAGATGAGAGTCCCTCTATGGCTCCCCATTTGGTGCCATGGTAAAAAGCTAGCCCCAGCAGAGCAATAAGCAAGCTGCTGTTTCTCCTCAACTTCATGCTCTATGGATTTCATTCAACCTGGACACCCTCCACCGAGACTCGTAGACGAGATCGAAAAGATGAGGATCATGGACTGGGTCATCCTGTTGTGTGGCCAGGATGCATTATGGATTGAGATATAATTAAATAAGAGATAATTAAAAAATGGGGAATACCCCGGGTAAATCAGAGTTAAAGAGGTTGTTGTAAGAAACAGTTGTCTGGTTTTAAATCTAATGTTTTCCTTTCTAAGGAAAGGTTGCTTACACATTTTTAGAGGGCTCCAGGCTAGGAGCGGGAGAACTGGTTTTCTCAAATTTTTGGAACGATAGCTCAACTATACCAGATTCAAAACAATCTATTTAGGACCTAAAGAGTCATAGCTAAATTTTGAAATGGTATGTTGCCTAATTTTCTAAATTCCAGACTGTGTCAATTTACATTTCCACCAATCGTAAAAAGGTTTCTCTTGAATGTAAATTATGAGCAATGTTTGATCTTGGTCATGTCATTTAAAATAAGATAAAGTCTCAAAAGTTATTTTGATTCACATTTCTCCTATGATTAAAGATGTCATATTAAGGATTTTTTAAATATCTTTCAGTCATTTTAAGGTTTGTCCATTGAGAGTTTTCAGTTTAGACTTGTTGCATATATTTCAATTTTATTAATTGCTCTTTGGAGGACTATTTCTAAAGTCCTTATGTTTTTATGGATTGATGACTGACAAAGATTTCCACATCTGTAGCCAGATATGTCGATCCTATTAATTATTTCTCAAATGTTGACGGGAGGCAATGTGCCCCCATAAAGATAACAATTTTAATAATGCTATCCAGTTATGTAAATGCTCATGTACTGGATCAAATAATAATTTTCTGCCCCTGGAAAAGTTCCAGGCGGAATTGATCCTAAAAGATATTTTGGGGCTGATGGTTCAGCCCAATTCAAGACCTGCTACAGTTGTGCAGGCCAATAAAAAATAATGTTTTAAGGTTGGCTAATTCAGGCCAATGTTCAGGCCAGTTGCAATGGCACAGGCCAATAAAATTTGCTCTTTGGAGCAGAGACCTGTAGGTTTCTAAGTTCAGACCAGCCAATGTCAATACTGGCTAAGCTGAATTTTGTTCTAAGTATTTGTTACTCCCAATATGTAACATGGTCTAGTTCATAAATTAATTTGGGGTAGAGGAGCGGTTTATGTGTTTCCACAGGATGCAAAGCAATCTATTTATGTCCCTGAACGTCTGGTGCGGACCATGGATTCCTCTAGAGACCTGAGGACAAGGCGAGATCAAGAGACCCCGCGGGCGCGGCAGAGGCGGCGAGAAAGATGACAGATTCCTGAGAGATGATCCAGCGCCTGCCTTTGCCCCTTTCCCAGCTTCTTATCTTTGCTCTGCCTTGATCTGCCTGTTTAGCCAAGGCTGCTCTACCCCCTGAGGGGAAGCAGCTACTTCCCCTACCCTAGATTGCAGCATTGAATACTCGCAGCGAGAACCCTACAGGTCAGACAAAAATACCATGGACATTCAAATTAATTTAAATTCTCGATTGGATGCTTTTGTTGATCTTTACAAACTGGGTATGGATTTTGACCTCTGCTGGTCGCTGGATAAGATTTTGCTGCTTTTCTCGGACCCCGGAATACAAAATTGCTAATTGGCTTTAATTTAGTATGGTTAGTCATTCCAGGGGTCCCATTTGCCGGTGCCGTAGCCTTACTCAAAAGGGCTCTATTCAGAGCAAAACGTTTCAGACACTGTGCAAGCACAGTCTCTTCCAGGATTGCTCATGTGTATGCTGGAACATTTTCACCTGGCCAATGGCTTCAGGTCCGCCACGGCCTGGCCCTAGTAGGCATTCACCTCGGAGTATCTTTCAGCATAAATATGGCTGGATTCAATGTATGACTAGTAAGCAATGACGGGTTTATTGCACGGGGGGGGGGGCGGTCTCGCCTAAGACAAGGGGTGCGTTTGGACCTGAACACATTCCCGTAGACGGGTTTAGAGATCTTACCCAACGACCGACATGCCTAAGACAGCTGCTAGTCATCATATTTTATATATATTTAAGGGGAGACTTGTAGGTACACAAGTTCCCCACTTTTCCCGAGACGCCATGCAGGGCTGTTCTGCTTCCTGGTTCCACTGCATCAGCTTGAGGGTGTAGCATAGAACTGCCCTCTCCTTTTATGTTAATGTCACCTACGGCCCAAGGGTGTAGCTCAGAGAGAACTCCTCTGTCATGGTAATTCCACCTGCAAGCAAGGTTCTCGCCCGCAGGCAAGGTTCCTGGGTCAGCTTTTCTCTGAGCCTGAGCACGCCCACCTGGCTTCCTCTTTTCTCTGTTCAGCTGCTGTCCGACCTTGGGTGCGACCCCCTGACTTTTCTCTTTCCTTGATCCTGATGGGGGGCTGATGTCTTTTTGCCCCACAGTATATATACCCGACTTATGCTTAATAAAGCTGCCATTTGCCACTTGCTCTTTGGCAGATGAGCCGGTCTCTTTGTGTGTGTGTGTTGTCTGTTCAAACCCCTAGGACATGCGTCCGTTCTCGTGGGCTCGAGTCAGGAAAAGCGCGCGCCTGTTTCGAGGTTCGGGTGTCCACAGAAAAGTGCGGAAGCTTACACATTTCCTTTCACAAAGTCACACCTCCTAATAGTGCCACCCCCTATGAGCCTGCATGGCCTTTTCATTCAAATCACCACAAGTACCTACCTAATAGGCGTGTTGTAAAGATGGTATGAGTTATGTATGTTAATGTATGCCCAATGCCTAGATGTCCCAATAGATTGGCATATAGACATGAGTGAATGGATCCGAGGAATCACAGCCTTTTTATACTCACCTACTTCATATGTGCTCTTCTAGCCTGCATGAGCTCCCCGGGGCTGCTGTAATAAGGGCCCCAACATGAGCACCTTAAAACCGGAAACTATTTGCAGCTTCAGAAGCCATGTGTCCGCAAAGATGGTGTGCGCAGGGTTAGTTCCTCAGATCAACGAGGGAATGATCTCCCCTGGGCTTCTCTCTCAGCCATCTTCTCCCTGGGTCTCTTCAGATTCAAGTCTTCAAATTTCCCCTTCCAGTAAGAACTCTAGTCTTACTGTAACAGAACAAAGTAAAAAAAAGAGCAATTATTAAATTAGGAAACAGAAAAACAATACTTGTCGATTTAGGAAACATCGTGGAAATAGAAACATCTCGGTTACTAAGGATTTTTTCCAATTTACTGTCTGGGAGGATTAAGTGTTTTGTGGCAGTGGGGGCACAGTGGAGGAGAACCATTCACATCTCTGCGGCCAGGAGTTGTAGGAAAGGGGCCAGGTAAACATAAAACTCAAAGACCCAAGTCACCCCTTCCCCGCCTAAACCTCACCTCTTAAAAAAAAAAATTCCAACACTTCGCATCTCCTGTTCCCCACTGCATCTTCATCTTTACCCTCATGGCTTCACACATTGCCTGCTTGGGGTTTGCCTGCAGGGGTGATGCCTTTGCAGACCCAGAACTTGCATGCGTCATGCCCAGAAAGCCAGTATCTTATGCTTGATGCTAAAGCCCTCTGCCTGCTTGAGCAGCCTTGGGACCCCTTCACTCGGGGCCTGGTCTGTGAATGTTTGGGTGCCAACCTTACGAATAAACTGCCCCAGGTGTTCCTGTGTGCACAAGGCTCCCCATGAGACTCTCTTCTCGAGGGAACGTCTTTCAGTTGGCTTTAAGGTCTCCCTCTCTGCAACCCATGATGAAGCATGGGGTTTGCCCTCAAGGCAGCTTTTCCTGTTTTCCCAGGGGGGCGTTCTTGGCATCTCTTTAAAGAGCTAACCGCTAGAG
The DNA here is from genome assembly GCF_982192425.1 of Myodes glareolus. NCBI lineage: Eukaryota > Metazoa > Chordata > Mammalia > Rodentia > Cricetidae > Myodes > Myodes glareolus. The sequence continues at coordinate 17,378,251 of NC_142033.1, read as the reverse complement.
ATCCCATCTTCCCTGCTTATCACTTTCAACCCATTCCTTTTCCGGCCAGCTTCCACGATTTTTCAGATTTTCCATGCTGCTTTTCTCCTGAATGTAAACCTGGCAGAAACCACCAACAACTACATGTCACAGTTCGGGTATCGTGTGGTATGAACATTTCCCCAACCAAACCCCTCAGTCTGTACTTTAGAATTTAGCTTCCCACAAGGTTTCAGTACACTGAAAACGACAGACAAGTTGTTTGTTTCTTTAGCAGAAGGACTACAAATGACCTCAATCCCATCTGAAACCTCATAAGTGTGGCTTCGGTCTCCCTATTCTTGAAAGCATTACAGAGAAGCATACAGCAAATCTGCTAAGGCTAAGGCATGGGCAAACCTAACAAGGTATGCGTGGGAATTTTTCCTATAATTCGTGCAACATTTTAGCAGGATTGAAATTACATCAAAATTTAAAATGTATAGGGGGAAAGGGTGACATTTTTACATAAAAAGGAAAAGAAAGACACTTAAACATGTACCAGAGTGGTATAATTTATATCAAAAACTATACTCTATGATTAGGAAAATGATATTATATATTGCTGTAGGCTTCTCTGTGTGTAAATGTTTGGGATGATCTGAGATCAAATGCAAACATGATACCCTCCTATTCCTAAATATTTCAATGTGTTTATCCTACGAACAAGGACTTAATTCTTACATAATCATTGTTGAGACTGCTTTGGAAAATGATATTCTTTGTTACCCCACATCTTGGATAATTTGTCTTTTATTTTACAAGCTTGGATTGAGGTAGGAACAGGAATGTATCAAAGTGGTCAGACAAGAAGACAGCAACTGTGGGAAAAGAAGCGAAGAGAAAACCTAATTATAAGTCCCAGAAAAAATATTACCCAACCACATGAAATGTGCCACATCCATGGATACTGAAGAGTTTAAGTGTTCTTACTCCTTCCCTGTGGGTTATGGCATGCAGCCACCATCGCAAAGGTTAAGAATGAGTTAAGGCACAAAAGAAAGCCGCACAACTACAGCGTAGGGAGAATGAATGTCACATTCGTTTTACATATGAATAAATATGTAGAGCAATATAATTTATAAAGTTTTCAGCTAAAATCATTTGCTCATTTAATTTCATAGCTGCATTTATAGGTATTCATTTGTGGGAATCAGCCTTATTGTGTATGTCCACCTTTGAGTATACTCCTCCTGCACTGGATGGGATTCCTTGTGTAACAAGTAGGCTTTTGAGAGCACTATGGAGCAAGACTTCCATGATTGTTCCATAAGACACCGAAGTTTCTGTCTCGCTTCTTGTTTGGCTACTCTCAAAAGAAATACATGTATTGTGATCACTCAAGCAGCCCATGGGAAGGTCCTGTAGGTAAGGGACTGAGGTTTTTTTAACCTGGAGAAAAGGACAATTTGGATGTAGATCCTCTAGATGACCCCAGGACTAGTTTGGACACCTTCCTTGAAATCTCAGAGGACGTTAGCCAAAAATTTCCCGTTCTGCCACTCCTAAATTCCCAGTCCAAAAGAAATGATGAGATTAATTTCATAAATCATAAGACAAAGGGGAATGTTGGGAATAGGCAAAGACACTTGTTCTAAGTACTGCCATTTTGACTTCAGACTCCATTTTCCCTATAGGAGTGGAACAGTGTTCCAGTTCCCAGACTCTAGGGGACCTGGGGACTTTCCAGAACCAGCTTCCTCTTTAGGCAACAATATTTCCCCAAAACATAATGACTGTTCCTAAACACAAAAAGAACAAATAAATCTGATTGGTTGGCCTGAAAAACTCACATTCTGTGTTGGTTGACAATGATGAAACCCATAAGGAAAGCCCCTAATCTTCGAATCCTGATTGATGGAAAACTGAAACTGATTTGGCAGTTACTGTGGTTTCTGTGCTTATGAATCAGACCCTGCTCGCAGCTGCTAGGAGAAGCAAGGCTCCTGAGTCCTTGTCCTACAACCCTGATTGATCAATAACCTTGCTTGTGTGATGTAATATATTAAAGATTTTGCTATTTTATGAGTTCACAGGTCTTGCCTCTCTCTTTCCTCATGGTGCACAATGGGCACGGTTTAACAGCTGCTGACCCTGCTCCTAAATAGGAAGCATTTTTAAAGTAAATTATATAGAAAAATAATAACTAGGACTTCTCTAGCCAGCCAGCAGGCGAGTTTCCTGCAGGTAGGCTACTCAAACTACCCCATCCCATCTATCGGATACTGCAAGCTACAAGTCCCAATTCATCCCCAAACCCTGCTATCCCCTTGCAACATCAGTGGAACTCTGAAATACAGCCTGCTAATGCACAGAGGTCCAAGACAGGAATGCTGAAACACATGCTGCAACTACACAGAGAGGACCAAGAGAGAGGACCAAGAGAGAAACTCTGAAGCACAAGCTGTAACTGCACAGAGTGGACCAAGAGAACAAAACCAAGAGCACAGACCAAGAGAGCAGCCCAAGAGAGACCTCAGTGGATCCCTGAGACAGACAGTGACAGTACAGAGCAGACCAAGAACAGTTCCCAAAGACAGACAGCCACTGTAAGAATTGAACCAAGACACTGCCAGCACCAGTTGGAAGAAGAGATGGGTCAATGCGAGAATTCATCCAACAACCTAAAATGCAACATGGTAACACCAGAACCCAGTGGTCATACAACAGGAAGACTTGATCATTGTAACCTAGAAGAAGCAGAAGAAAACAATTTTAAATGTAACTTTATGAGGATGATGGAGACCTTTAAAAAAAATGAAAAATTCCCTTAAAGAAATGGAGGAAAAGACAAACAAAAAACTAAAAGCAATCAAGAAATCTCTCAAAGAAACCCAAGAAAAAACAATCAAGCAAATGAAGCAAACAGTTCAAACAGTTCAAGACTTAAAGAATGAAATAGAGGTAATAAAAAACCATAAACGGAGGGCCTTCGGAGTGATGAGTTGATTCGGGCCCCCGCGGGCCCAGCGAGGGGGAGCTAGGACTCTCCCCGACCCCATAGACTCCCAGGTCAGCCTGCTCTGCTGGCTCCACCCTGCTAGCTTCCCCGCCAGCCATCCCAGCTTCTATCCAGAGGGCCTTCGGAGTGGTGAGTTGATTCGGGTCCCCGCGGGCCCAGCGAGGGGGAGCTAGGACTCTCCCCGACCCCATAGACTCCCAGGTCAGCCTGCTCTGCTGGCTCCACCCTGCTAGCTTCCCCGCCAGCCATCCCAGCTTCCATCCAGAGGGCCTTCGGAGTGGTGAGTTGAATCGGGCCCGCGACAGGGGCCCGGCGAGGGGAAGCTAGGACTCTCCCCGACCCCATAGACTCCCAGGTCAGCCTGCTCTGCTGGCTCCACCCTGCTAGCTTCCCCGCCAGCCATCCCAGCTTCCATCCAGAGGGCCTTCGGAGTGGTGAGTTGATTCGGGCCCACAACAGGGGCCCGGCGAGGGGAAGCTAGGACTCTCCCCGACCCCATAGACTCCCAGGTCAGCCTGCTCTGCTGGCTCCACCCTGCTAGCTTCCCCGCCAGCCATCCCAGCTTCCATCCAGAGGGCCTTCGGAGTGGTGAGTTGATTCGGGCCCACGACAGGGGCCCGGCGAGGGGGAGCTAGGACTCTCCCCGACCCCATAGACTCCCAGGTCAGCCTGCAGTGCTGTTTCCACCTTGCTAGGCTCTCCCACCTGCCATCCCAGCTTCCATCCAGGTACAAATTTCTATATTTCTCCCCTCCCACTGAGCCCATAAAATTTCCCCAGCTCAGCTGCCTTGCACACTGGGTCTGCTCTATAGGGGCATCCCGGAAAGAGGCAGTGCCTGTGGTTCAATACTCTGCTTGGGGAAAGGTAGGCATTCTATCAGTGAACTCCCTGCCCAACAAGGGAACCTGACCCGATACCAGAAGTTCCAATAGGGAGCATTTGATCGAAGAGATGGGCAGACGCCAAGGCAAGACCTCCTCCAACAATCTGAAAAACAACATGAAAATATCAGATCCCAACGACCCTACAACAGAAGGATTTGAACACTCTAACCCAGATGAAGTGGGAAAAAGTGCCATTATGAAAGCAATAGAGTCCCTTAAACAGGATATGAATAACTCCCTTAAGGAACTGGTCGAGAAGTATAACAAAAAGTTTGAAGAAATGAGTATAGAAATGGATGAGAAATATAACAAAAAGTTTGAAGAAATAAGTAAATCCGTGAGTGATACATTGAGAAACCAAGAAAAAACAATCAAACAAGTAAAGGAAACAGTCCAAGAATTGAAAACTGAAATGGAGGCAATGAAGAAAACACAAAACGAGAACCGGCTGGATATGGAAAACCTAGGTAAACGAGCGGAGACTACAGAATCAAGCATAACCAATAGAATACAAGAGATAGAAGAACGAATCTCAGATTCTGAAGATACCATAGAGAAAATAAATGCTCTGGTCAGAGAAAACGGCAAATCCAACAAATTCTCTTCACAAAACATTCAGGAAATCTGGGACACAATAAAAAAACCAAATCTAAGAATAATAGGGATTGAAGAAGGAGAAGAACTGCAGATCAAAGGCCCAGAAAATATATTCAACAAAATTATAGAAGAAAACTTTCCCAACCTAAAGAACGATATTCCTATGAAGGTTCAAGAAGCATACAGAACACCGAATAGATTGGATCAGAAAAAAACATCCCCGCGCCATATAATAATCAAAACACAAAGCATAAATATTAAAGAAAAAATTTTAAGAGCTGCAAAGGAAAAAGGTCAAGTAACTTATAAAGGTAAACCTATCAGGCTTACACCGGATTTCTCTATGGAAACCATGAAAGCCAGAAGATCCTGGAGAGAGGTACTGCAGAAACTAAGAGACCATGGATGCAAACCCAGACTACTATACCCAGCCAAGCTATTGTTCACTATCAACGGAGAAAACAAAATATTCCAGGATAAAAACAAATTTAAACAATACGTAGCTACTAATCCAGCCTTACAGAGAATATTAGAAGGAAAATCACTACCGAAGGAATCCAACATTCCCAACACGATCTACAATAACTCGAACATCTAGTGACCATTCACAAGCACAAATCAAAGAAGAAAAACACATACACTCTACTACTTAAAAAAAAAAATGACCGGAGTCAACAACCACTGGTCATTAATATCACTTAATATCAATGGACTCAATTCACCTATAAAGAGGCACAGACTTAGAGATTGGATACGAAAACAGGATCCAACATTCTGCTGTTTACAAGAAACACACCTCAACCACAAAGACAGACACTTACTCAGAGTAAAGGGTTGGGAAAAGGTTTTCCAAGCAAATGGACCTAAGAAACAAGCGGGCGTGGCCATTCTAATATCTAACAAAATCGACTTCAAACTAAAATCAATCAGAAGAAATGGAGATGGACATTTCATACTCATAACTGGAACAATTCATCAGGAGGAAGTCTCAATCCTGAATATCTATGCTCCTAATATAAAGGCACCCACATATGTAAAAGAAACTCTTCTAGAACTCAAGGCGGTCATCAAACCACACACACTAATAGTAGGAGACTTCAACACTCCTCTCTCACCAATGGACAGGTCAATCAGACAGAAACCAAACAGAGAATTGAGAGACCTATTGGAGGTATTGAATCAAATGGACTTAACAGATATCTATAGAACACTCCACCCAAATAGGAAAGAATATACCTTTTTCTCTGCAGCTCATGGAACCTTCTCGAAAATTGACCACATACTCGGTAACAAAGCAAACTTCCACAGATACAGAAAAATATTAGTAACTACCTGTGTCTTGTCAGATCACCATGGACTAAAATTAGAATTCAACAACAATGCTCCCCCCAGGAAGCCAACAAACTCATGGAAACTGAACAGTCAACTACTAAATCACCCCTGGGTCAAGGAAGAAATAAAGAAAGAAATTAATCTCTTCCTTGAATTTAATGAAAACAAAGACACAACATACTCAAACCTATGGGACACTATGAAAGCAGTGCTAAGAGGAAAGTTCATAGCACTAAGTGCCCAATTAAAGAAAGCGGAGAAAGCACACATTGGAGACTTAACAGCACACTTGAAAGATCTAGAAAAAAAAGAAGCTGATTCACCCAGGAGGTCTAGAAGACTGGAAATAATCAAACTGAGGGCTGAAATCAACAAAATAGAAACAGAGAAAACAATCCAAAGAATCAATGAATCAAAAAGCTGGTTCTTGGAGAAAATCAACAAGATTGACAAACCCCTATCCAAGTTAATCAAATGGCAGAGAGAGAACATGCAAATTAATAAGATCAGAAATGAAAAGGGGGACATAACCACAGACACAGAGGAAATTCAGAGAATCATTAGATCTTACTATGAAAGTTTATATGCCACAAAGTTGGAAAATGTAAAAGAAATGGACATTTTTTTAGATAAATACCATATACCAAAGTTGAACCAAGAACAGGTGAACAATCTAAATAGACCTGTTAGTCGCGAAGAGTTAGAAGCTGTTATCAAAAATCTCCCTACCAAAAAAAGCCCAGGACCAGATGGTTTCAATGCAGAATTCTACCAGAACTTCCAGGAAGAGCTAATACCTATACTCCTTAACGTATTCCACAATATAGAAACAGAAGAGTCACTGCCTAACTCCTTTTATGAAGCTACAGTTACCCTAATACCAAAACCACACAAAGACACAACCAAGAAAGAGAATTACAGGCCAATCTCACTCATGAACATCGACGCGAAAATTCTCAATAAAATACTTGCAAACCGAATCCAAGAGCACATTAGAAAAATTATCCATTATGATCAAGTCGGCTTCATTCCAGAGATGCAGGGCTGGTTCAACATACGCAAATCTATCAATGTAATCCATCATATAAATAAACTGAAAGAAAAAAACCATATGATCATTTCATTAGATGCTGAAAAAGCATTTGACAAAATTCAACACCCATTTATGATAAAGGTGTTGGAGAGACTGGGGATACAAGGATCATACCTAAATATAATAAAAGCAATATACACCAAGCCGACAGCTAACATCAAACTGAATGGAGAGAAACTCAAAGCCTTTCCACTAAAATCAGGAACGCGACAAGGCTGTCCACTCTCTCCATACCTCTTCAATATAGTGCTTGAAGTTCTAGCAATAGCAATAAGACAACATAAGGGGATCAAGGGGATTCGAATTGGAAAGGATGAAGTTAAACTTTCGTTATTTGCTGACGATATGATAGTGTACATAAGCGACCCCAAAAACTCTACCAAAGAACTCCTACAGCTGATAAACACCTTTAGTAACGTGGCAGGATACAAGATCAACTCCAAAAAATCAGTGGCCCTCCTATACACAAAGGATAAAGAAGCAGAGAGGGAAATCAGAGAAGCATCACCTTTCATGATAGCCACAAATAGCATAAAATATCTTGGGGTTACTCTAACCAAGGAAGTGAAAGACCTATTTGACAAAAACTTTAAGTCTTTGAAGAAAGAAATTGAGGAGGATACCAGAAAATGGAAAGACCTCCCCTGCTCTTGGATTGGGAGAATCAACATAGTAAAAATGGCAATTCTACCAAAAGCGATCTATAGATTCAATGCAATCCCCATCAAAATCCCATCAAACTTCTTCACAGACCTTGAGAGAACAATAATCAAGTTTATATGGCAAAACAAAAAACCCAGGATAGCCAAAACAATCTTATACAATAAAAGAACTTCTGGAGGCATTACCATCCCTGACTTCAAACTCTATTACACAGCTACAGTATTGAAAACAGCTTGGTATTGGCATAAGAACAGAGAAGTCGACCTATGGAATCGAATAGAAGACCCAGATATTAACCCACAAACTTATGAACACCTAATTTTCGACAAGGGAGCTAAAGGTATACAATCGAAGAAGGAAAGCATCTTTAACAAATGGTGCTGGCATAACTGGATGTCAACCTGTAAAAAAATGAAAGTAGATCCATATCTATCACCATGCACAAAAATCAAGTCCAAATGGATTAAAGACATCAACATTAATCCGTCCACTTTGAACCTGATAGAAGAGAAAGTGGGAAGTAGTCTACAAGATTTAGGCACAGGAGGCCTCTTCCTAAGTAGGACCCCAGCAGCACAGACAATAAGAGAAACAATGAATAAATGGGATCTACTGAAACTGGGAAGCTTCTGTAAAGCAAAGGACACTGTCAGTAGGACAAAAAGGCTGCCTTCTGACTGGGAGAAGATCTTCACCAACCCCTCATCAGACAAAGGTCTGATCTCCAAAATATACAAAGAACTCAAGAAACTAGGCACTAAAACTCTAATTAACCCAATTAAAAAATGGGGTACTGAACTTAACAGAGAATTCACAACAGATGAACTTCGAATGGCCAGAAGACACTTAAGGTCATGCTCAACCTCCTTAGCGATCAGGGAAATGCAAATCAAAACCACTTTGAGATACCATCTTACACCTGTCAGAATAGCTAAAGTCAAAAACACCAACGATAGCCTATGCTGGAGAGGATGTGGGGTGAGGGGAACACTCATCCATTGTTGGTGGGAATGCAAACTCGTGCAGCCACTGTGGAAATCAGTGTGGCGGTTTCTCAGGAAACTGGGAGCCAACCTCCCTCAGGACCCAGCAATACCACTCTTGGGAATATACCCTAAAGATTCCCTAACATACTACAAAAGCATTTGTTCAACTATGTTCATAGCTGCACTATTTGTAATAGCCAGAACATGGAAACAACCTAGGTGCCCCTCAATAGAAGAATGGTTAAAAAAGGTGTGGAACATATATACATTAGAGTTTTACTCAGCGGTTAAAAACAATGACATCTTGAATTTTGCATGCAAATGGATGGAAATAGAAAACGCTTTACTGAGTGAGGTAAGCCAGACCCAAAAAGAGGAACACGGTATGTATTCACTCATAAGTGGATTCTAACCATAATTAAAGGTCTTTGAGCCTATTATTCGTGATCCTAGAGAAGCTAAATAAGAAGATGAACCTGATGAAGATTATTTAGCTATCCACCAGGAGATCCTTCGTCTGGCGAAGGACGGCTATGCAGTCGGAGGCCCACATTGGAGCAACGGATTGAGCCCCCCGAGGTCCGGAGGGGGAGCGGAAGGAGGAGGAACATGAAAGACGAAATCAGTACTGCGAGGGATGCTATCACCCACTGATACAAGGGAACGGATCTGATGAGAATTTACCAGGGCCAGTCGGACTGGGACTGAACGAGGACGTGATCTAGCCAGATTCTCGGAATTTGGCCGGATTCTCTGACTGTGGCTGGCCCGGGGTCTTTCTGAAAAGCCATTGACTATGACACTGGGACCTGTTTCCTCTGCATATGCTGGATTTTGGGGATCCAGTCTGTTTGGACGCTCGCCTTCCTGGACCTGGAGGGAGGGGGAGGGAGCTGGAGCTTCCCACAGGGCAGGAAACCCTGACTGCCCTGGGGGACGGAGGGGAAGGAGGGGGGAAGTGGGGGGAGTGGGAGGGTGTTGGGAGGGGGGGCGGAAATGGAAACTTTTATAATTTAATAAAATTTACTAAAAAAAAAAACATAAACTGAGGGAATTCTGGATATGGAAAATTTGGGTAAATGAACAGTAATTACAGACATAAGCATAGCCAAGAGAATACAAGAGATAGAAGAGAGAATCTCAGATGCTGAAGATACTATAGAGGAAATAGATTCATTGGTCAAAGAAAACATGAAATCCAACAAATTCTTAACACAAGACATCCAGAAAATCTGGGAAACCATGAAAAGACCAAAACCAAGAATAATAGAAATAGAAGAAGAACTCCAGCTCAAAGGCACAGAATATATATTCAACAAAGTTATAGAAGAAAAATTTCCCAGCCTAAAGAAGGATATCCCTATGAAGATACAAGATGCTTACAGAACACCAAATAGACTGGACCAAAAGTAAATAAATAAATCATCCCCTTGCCATATAATAATCAAAACAGAAAACATACAGACTAAAGAAAGAATATTAATAGCAGCAAAGGAAAAAGGTCAAGTAACATATAAAAGCAGAACTATCAGAATTAGACCTGACTTCTCAATGGAAACCAAACCATGAAAGCCAGAAGGTCCTGGACAGATGTGCTGCGGACATTAAGAGACCAGAGATACAAGCCCAGACTACTACACCAAGGAAAGCTTTCTATCACCATCAATGGAGAAAAGAAAATATTCTGTGACAAAACCAGATTTAAATAACACCTATCCACAAATCCAGCCCTACAGAAAGTACTAGAAGGAGACCCTTAACCCAAGGAAGCTAACTACATGCACAAAAACACAGGCAGCAGATAACCTCACACCAGAAAACCCCAAAGAAAGGAAACAAACAAACACTACCACTGAAAAATTATAGGAATTAAAAATCACTGGTCATCAATATCTCTTAATATCAATGGTGTCAATTAACCTATAAAAAGACACAGGCTAAAAGAATGGATATGAAAGCAGGATCCACCCTTTTGCTACATAAAAGAAACACACTTCAACCACAAAGACAGACATTACCTCAGAATAAAGGGTTGGGAAAAGATTTTCCAACCAAGTGGTCCTAAGAAATAAGCTGGTATAGCTATCCTAAAATCTAACAAAACAGACTTCAAACTAAAATCAATCAGAAGATATGGAAAAGGACACTCCATATTCATCACAGGAACAATCCATCAAGGTGAAGTCTCAATCCTGAACTACAGTTCATGTATCCTAGAGAAGCTAAGTAACAAGGTAAACCCTGTTAGAGTCTGCACTTTCCAGTGGATACCCACGCCCGATTCAGGCTGAGCGCTTTCCCGAACTCGGGCCCACGAGAATGGACGACTGTCCTGAGGGTTAAAAGAGACACACACAAAAAGAGACCTTTGCTCATTTACCAGAGTAAATGGCAACTTTATTAAACTCAAGTCGGGTATTTATACCAGTGGGCAACCAGGATCAAAAAGGGCAAGGCCTCCTCCCAACAATAGCAGGAAGGAGAATAAAGGCCCCAGTAAAGGAAAACTCCTCCCACCCCAGAGGGGGCTGGAGAACTGGCCTCTGTGGGAGTTTTTCCCCAGGTAGGTGGTCGAGGGTACAAGGCAATGTCAGACAGGTTAGATGGGCCTTGGTGCCTGAGCTTCTTTGAGGCAGGTTGAGAAATTACCATTTTAAAGTAAAATAGATCCCTCAGGCTAATGTACCAGGCTGTAGCAGAACCAAGGACGGAACTAGCAGGAAGCTTAGCTGGTTAGCGTAAACATTATTTCATCCAGTATTTTGGCCTCAAGGATCAGGGAGGACAGGGTCCCACAAAACCCTAAGAAAAACATTCATAGATACAAGTGGAAAGTGGAAATAGACAAGATTGCCTGACAAAATTGGTAGCATGGGGGTGGTAGGAGAAGGGAGGATGGAAGGGGAAGAAGAGAGGAGAAGAGGAGGGGGAGGAGAATTTGAGGGAATGGGATAGTCAACATAGAGGAAGGACATAAATGAGAGTAAGGAAAGAGATATTTTGATTGAAGGAGCCATTATGGGGCTAGCAAGAAATCTGATACTAAAGAAATTCCCATGAACCCACAAGGATGACCCCAGCTAAGACACTAAGCAATAGAGGAGAGGGTGCCAAACTGGCCTTGCCCTGTAGCCAGTTTGATGAATATCTTAAACATGACCATAGAAACTTCATCCAGGAACTGATGGAGACAGGGCCAGAGGCCCGCAGTGAAGCCCTGGGCTGAGCTCCCAAAGTCCAGTTGACGAGTGAGAGAAGTGAAAATATGAGCAGAGATCAAGACCATGATGGAGACACCCACTGAAACAGTCTACCTGAGCTAATGGGAGCTCACCAACTCCAGCTCAACTGGGAAGGAACTGGAACAGGACTAAACTAGGCCCTCTGAATGTGGATGGCAGTTGTATGGCTGGGACAGACTGCAAGGCCACTGGCAGTGGCACCAGGATTTATCCCTGCTGCTTGTACTGTTTTTTTGTTTTGTTTTGTTTTGGGGAACCTATTCTCTTTGGATGGATAGCTTGCTCAGCCTAGATATAGTAGGGAGGACCTTGGACCTTCCCCAAAGGACTGTACCTTACCCTCTCTGAGGAGTGGTGAAGGGGATGGGAGGAGGGGAGGAAATGGGAACTGGGATTGGCATGTAAAATAAAAAAAGATAGTTTGTTTTCTTTTTAAAAAATAAAATAAAATTTAAAGAGAAAAAATAACTAAAGTCTAATAGCTAAAGTTAAAATTTGTTAAATCTGTTCTTTCTTCAGAAACTGTGTTAGAGTAAATATCCTGTGGCAATAAATAAGGTATTCATGAAGAATATTTAACCAAATGAATAAAATAACCATATTATAAAAGCAGACAAGCTATGTACATGTTTTATAAACATAATTTACCTAAAATATATCTATAATTAATGTGTTTATACATTTATAAAACAGAAGTAAATAAACACATGCACGTGTGAAAGAAAAGCAATGGCAACAAACACAGCTACTAACATCATTGTCCTTGGTTAGGATGGAAGTGATTTGGTATAGTTATATTCTGTAATTTTGGGAAACTTCCACACAATGTCTATTCTACATTTACTAGCTTATGTTTTTAAATAGGACTTTAACTTTATGAGAGAAACTGGATATAGAAACAACAGGTGATACGGGACTGTGTCCATCACAGGATCTGATTTCTGGAAGAGGCATCTGGTTCAGCATCTCCTTCAGAGATGAGAACTCAATCGCAAGGATCCAGCATAGAGGTTCAGGGATTCCCTCAATTTCTTCGAAAGTCATCTCAACTGGTGAAGGTAGAGTCTAAGCGGAAAATGCAAGACTCTTGTTTCCTGATTCAAACCATACTCAATACTACGCCAGCGTTTCCATCATAAGAACCACAAGAGGAATAAACTTCAAAAGCATGTCTCAATAAAACAATGGCCAAACGCTTCTGCTCAGTTGCTGAAACATGAAGAAATTAGGCAATTAGACAGCAATTTGCACTACTTAACTAAGTATTCAAGGATATTCATGCACTCCAACAAATACCTGCAGATTTCAGTCTCCGTCACACCCTGCATTAGATAAGGAAATCTAACTAGACAATTTCATGGTACAGATAATTTACTTTGTCTTTTCATTATCTTATTTATTGCCTCCCCCTCAGCTTCTAAACCACCTTCTCTTCACAACAAATTCCCATTATAATTTCATATAGTGTGTGTTGTGCTCATTTGTGCATGTGAGTGCATGTGCTTGTCTTTGTGTATGCATGCATGTGTGTATGTGTGTGTGCATGTGTGAGGGTGTTGTGTGCATGTGTGTGAATGTGCACATGAGCATGTATGCGTGTGTGTGTGTAGGTGTGTGTATTCCTGCATTTAATTCTGATTACGTGCATGAGTCTGCATCAGGGGTTAGTTACTTGATCAAGAGCAATTTGACAGTGATGGGCTGCATAGCTGAGAAATATGACATCCCTCCTCTAGTAACCACTAACTGCTTCTTGCTCCTCAGACAGGGGTGTGGCCTTATAGGTTCTGGCCCTTTCCAAGATGGAATGTTGATAAGGCTGGATCTCTACAGGTCTTGTATAGACAGCCACTGCTAATGTGAGTTCATGGATGCAAGAATCGTGCCAAGTCCAGAAGACAGCATTTCCCAGCACTCTCCCCATCCTCCAGCCCTTCCATTTCTTCTGCTCTCACTTCCAATATGTTCCCTGGGGTGCAGAGAATGTGATATGTGTCCCACTCAACAGTCACATTTTTTCAGCAGTTTGATAAGTTATGATTCTCTGCATTAATAATTACCTGCTTCAGAGGGAAACTGCTTGGATCAAGTCTGAGAACAAGATTTTGATGTGGCCTGATCTAAACAGGTAAGTGATTTACTGTTCTACTAACTTCTGCCCACATAGCCATTCTTCCCAAAATAGCCAAAACAATACGGTTTCCCATGTAGTCAATACAATGGGCATATCTCCTTTGCCTGCTTCCTTGTATATCCTGCAATATGTGGCTTCATATTTACAGGCAGGCACAGTACACACAGTATGGGTCCCCTGGCAGTCTAAACAGAGGACAAAAGAGCTTCATATATATATATATATATATATATATATATATATATATATATATATATATATATATATGAAAACTGTCTTAGTTAGGGTTTCTATTGCTGGAAGAGACACCATGACCACAGCAACTCTTATAAAGGAAACATTAAATTGGGACTGACTGTTTCAGAGGTTTAGTCCATTATCAATATGGCAGAGCATATGATGTGTGCAGGCAGACATGATCCTGACCACATCTTGATCATAGGGCAACAGGAAGTGGACTGAAGAGCACACTGCACAAAGCTTGCATAAAAGAGACCTCAAAGCCTCCCCCCGCGTTGACATACTTCCTTCAATGAGGCCACACATACTCCAACAAGGCCATACCTACTAACAGTGCCCCTATGATCTTATGGGGGACAGTTACATTCAAACTACTACAAAAATCATCCTTAAACTCTTTACATCTTAATTAGTTAGAAATTTTAATTTGGATAAGATATGTATTTGGTGAAAATGGAAAGTATGGGATGGGGGAACATTCATATTAATCAAGAAAACAGTCTCCAAACAGCTAAGGGTTCTGAATCTGATTGTATGTGTTGTATTGTTTCCAACTCTGCTAAAGTTACCTAAATCAAGTAAATAAATTACAAATAAGCAACAAAACCCACATTTACTTCCATCTGCTGCCTCTTAAGTGGTTAAGTATTTGACCATTTGAAATCACAAGTTTTCTATCATAACTTTCCATAGTGCTGCTATTTATTTTATAATGAGAGTTCATGTGTGAACTCCGATGCAGTTTCAGATGGCACAAAAAGATTCTCTATCTTTGGATTATAATCAGAATTGAGTTATATGGTTCTCTTCAGTCAACATGAAGTACAATGTAATTAATTCAGAAACATAAAAAGAACCCACCAGGTCATTAATAAGGTGGAACACTACAGCTAGACAACCTAACTCCAAATGTTAAACAAGGTCCTTATTTTAACTTTGGTGTTGAGTGAAAAAATCAGGAATTCTTTAATCAGGAGCCAACAAATGAAGAGACGTGGACATGCTTCAGATTGTGGAAAGATATTGAGCAGTCCAAAGGAACTTGAATGGCATAGCACTTTCTTCAAGACTTAACTGGTTAGAAAAAAATAAATGAAGGAATTTCTACACCTTTAGACCAGAAATTCTTTTGGTGTGGTAAGCCCTTCTGACTGTGTGTTACTTTTATTGGTTAATAAAGAAGCTGCTTTCAGCCAATGGCTTAACATAGTAAAGCCAGGCTGAAAGATTATGTATATATATATATATATGTATATATATACATAATCTTTCAGCCTGTATATATATATATATATATATATATATACACACACACATATAAAGAATGGGTAGAGTTAGAAAGAAGCCATGTAGCCTCACCAGAGACAGATGCAGATGGAATTTTACCTGATAAGACACAGTGATATGGTGATACACTGATTAATAAAGATGGATTAGTTTAGGATCTAAGAGTTAGCTAGAAATATACTTAAGTTGTTGACCAAAACGTATTGTAAATAATATAGTTTCAGTGTGATTATTTCAGGTCTGGCAGCCTGGAACAAACAAGTGGCCTCCACCAACAAATTGGCATACCAATGTGGTTGACTGAATCTGTGAAAAACTTGAGAAAGCTTGAAAAGGAATTCTCGACACAAAAGAACAGAATCAAGCATAGCTTAACACCGAGGCTTCTTTAAGGGAGGATTCAGCAGTAATAGAAAAAAAACCATGATTTCAAAATAGTGACTTCCTGGTTCATGCCACCAACACAAACTCTTTCAGGAAGCTGAGCACTTGAATGGGCTTTGTGAGCAACATGCTGCAAGTTGTTGACAGCATGGGTCAAATGGTCCTGGTCAGCAGGAACCACAAAGGATTGTTTCACCTTGGTGAAGTAATTTTGGGGGGTGTTTACGGTGACCTTTCATGGGCTCTTGGTCCATCAAACCACATTAGTCTGGAAAGGCAAGTTCAGCAGTCATTTTTCTGTGGGTTTTGCATGTTCAGTTCATACAGCATAACATCTAGTAGTCCAGGTAAGAACAGTTTCTTTCCCAAATGGCTAACCAACTCCATAAGGAGCCTATTTGATGCCCATCTTCCTCTAGCAGTAATTGGTGCTATCAGGAGCAGATGTGACTCTTTGTCATGAAAAATCTTCGGTTATTAAAATATTTTAAATGCCATATTTTGTAGGTCTTTGAAAGTGTTGAAGATTATCATCTAACTGAGTTATATCTCTTTATATTTAAAAACCTAACTAACATGATTACAAGCTTGACTATTAGAGATAACTAGCTATTAACCTGTATTTTTAAACTGTACATTACATTTTTAAATGAGCTGCACAAACACAATACCTTAATCAAGAGCAGAAATATACATATAACAAAATTGACCTTAAATTTGTATCAATAAACCAAAATCCATACAAATGCAAATCTCTATAGCAATCTCCCTTTAAATGTAAACAAACATTTATAAACAATCATCTAAGGAATTTGGGGTTAGTTCTCTCCAAACTTCTCCCTGATTTTTATTTTGTGAAGTAATTTTTGGGGGTGTTTACGGTGACCTTTTAGGGGCTCTTGGTCCATCAAACCACATTAGTCTGGAAAGATTCCACAGGTTCTCATTTTCTGTGGAAACAAAACAAGAATCTCTTTTCCCAAGCAACATATCCTGAGACCCAAATTTTGAAGACAAGATACCTTTAAAGTATATATGTTTGTTTAGCTTATCAGTCCACACAATAAAATGTCTCTTTGTACTTAGCTCCTTCATTGTCAAAAAATTCAAAGAAATCACAATAATATACATAATCTAGACTCTCTGTATATAGTCCCTCTTTGCATGACTTTTTTCTTCTTTGCTCCTTTTATGTATGACTGTCTGAACTCTTTAAAGACTTTGTTTTAGTTCTTAACTCTTTATATTCTTTTTTTATCTCTCCCAAGCCGAGGTATATTTTTTAAAGACACACTGTTACCCATTTAGAGATCTTTTTCATCTGAATTTGTCTTTATTATGTATCTGTAATCCTTTTCTGACCAGGACTGCTTCTTAAAATACAAAGTGTTATGGTTAAGACTAAGGCTGTTTTGCCTTTTGACTCCACACAGTACAACATGGTGGAGGTGCATTCACTGCCTCTGAGACTGCTGGGTGGTTCCTGCGTTACTGCGCCAGCATGGGCTGGAACCAAGTATCTCGGCGGAGGGTGTCCAGGTTGAATAAATTCACAGAGGTGGAACAGCTTCTTTATTGTTCTGCTGGGGCTAGCTTTTATACCATGGCACCAAAAGAGGAGGAGGCTGCGAAGGGACTGTCACCTGACCCCAGCAGGGATCAAGGAATGATCACGTGCACTCAAACTTCCTTTCCCAACTCCAGGAGCAGAGCGAAGTTATTATGTTTTCAGATAAGCACCTCAAATGGGGGCAGGGAAATGTAACTCGGGGCTGCAATTCCCACATGCTTCATAAAAGAAACTGCCAGACATTCTGCAGAGCACAGAAGAAAAGTGACTGACAAACTGCCAATATAGGTGGAACTGTCTTTGTAATTTCCTGCTTTATGGAAAAGTCTGCTAGATGATATGAGCCTGGAGGCTGAAGATGGATGTCTCAACATTACAAAAGACCTTTGGGTGGCTGTCCAGGCAGTGAGATGTCTCTGTCACAATTCTAGAATTTTGGAAATTGCTTAAAATGCACTTTTGTTTACTTAGGTAATATTATATTCTTCTGCAGTCTTTGATGGAGTTAAAGAATAAATAGCTATAGTTAACTATAGCTAAATAGCTATAGTTATAAACCTATTTTATATCTATCACTAATTTCACAACTGTGTATATGTATGTGAGTAAATGAAGAATATGTTTATAACAGCTGGACATTCTCTGATCATTGTGGAGGTAAGCAATTGTATAAATTTGTCTAAAATATCTTCCTAGAGGGTGGATCATTCCCTGATTAAAAAACTGGGTCTCAAATATTAAGGCTACTTTTACTAACATAACACACAAGAAAGCTGGGTGTGACTCCAGGAAATAGAGACAAGGTCTAGCCCTCCCTGGTTTGTAGTGTCCCCAGACCTCAGTGTGATAGTTCTCTGACACATATCAATCATGCCTGGACTGCACTGCCAAGTCCTGCTTAGCTGATACACAAGAGGAACAAGATGACCCCAGACCATTCTGATCCATTCATCCAAAAAAAATGTTTTCTTAAAGTATCTGAGATTGAGAAAACTCTTTGTGACTGCTTAGGGAAGAGTTTTATCTATATGGATGGTAAAGACAGGAGCATTGACATCTAAGTGAACCGTTTCCCATGTCAAAGTCTTTAAAGTTTGGAACATTTAATAAAAAGTTTTTAATAACTCACTTGTTTTAATCATACCTTTTAAGCATGGGAGATAATTGAGCAGCCAGTTTCTAAAATGTATTTGGGGTTTGTCTTTTACCACTATCCGTAGTTCCCCAATTCTGAACTATCTTAGTTAGAGTTTCTATTGCTGTGAAGGGACATCATGGCCATAGAAATTTTTATAAAGGAAAACATTATTGGGTTGCTTACAATTTCAGAGGTTTTGTTCATTATCATAGTGGGATATGGTGGCATACAACAAGACATAACACTGGAAAAGGAGCTGAGAATGGAGAAGAGGCAACATTTTGATTCTGCAGGCAACAGGAAGTGGTCTGAAACATTGGGTGTGACTTGAGCATATAAAAGACCTCAGAAAGACCAGTTACCCCTGTAGCAGTGCTGAGGAGTTCTACCCAGAGAAGTGAGTGGGTGCTAGCCTGGGCGGCCAGCCCGGGAAGAAAGTACAGCCCCTCCCCCCTCAGCTTCTGCGGCTGGGTCTTCCGTATTTCACCGGACCCCTCCCTGCCCCCACTGCCCTGCACTCTTGTCTCCTGGGCCCTGGGAAGACTAACTATCCCTGTAGCAGTGCTGAGGAGTTCTACCGGGAGAAGTGAGTGGGTGCTAGCCTGGGCAGCCAGCCCAGGAAGAGAGCACAGCCCCTCCCCCCTCAGCTTCTGCGGCAGGGTCTTCTGTGTTTCACCGGACCCCTCCCTGCCCCCACTGCCACTGCACTCTTGTCACCTGGGCCCTGGGTAGGTCAGCTATCCCAGCTGCAGTGCTGAGGAGCTCTATCCAGAGAGTGCTGAGGAGTTCTATCCAGAGAGTGCGGAGGAGTTTCATCCAGAGAGGTGGAGATGGGCAGGCGCCAATGCAAGAATTCCTCCAACAACCTGAAAGGCAACATGACATCTCCAGAATCCAGGGAGCATGAAATGAGAAGAATTGAACACCCTACTCCAGAAGAAATAGAAGAAATCGACTCTAAGCAGATCTATATGAAAATAATAGAGGAACTTAAACAGGAGGTGAAAATCTGCTGTAAAGAAATGGAAGATAAGTATAACAAAAAGATTGAGGAAATGAGTAAAGAAATGGAAGAGAAATATACCAAAAAGTTTGAAGAAATGAGTAAATCCCTAAATGAAATTCTGGGAAATCAAGAAAAAAACAATCAAACAGGTAATGGAAACAGTTCAAGATTTGAAAACTGAAATGGAGTAAATGAAGAAATCACAAACCAAGGGCCAGCTGGCTATGGAAAATCTAGGTAAACGAACAGAGACTTCAGAAACAAGCATAACCAACAGAATACAAGAGATAGAAGAAAGAATCTCAGACTCTGAGGACACCATAGAGAAATTAAATGCTCTGAACAAAGAAAACAGCAAATCCAACAAATTCTCATCACAAAACATTCAGGAATTGTGGGACACAATAAAAAAAACAAATCTAAGAATAATAGGGATTGAAGAAGGAGAAGAATGGCAGATCAAAGGCCCAGAAAATATATTCAACAAAATTATAGAAGAAAACTTTCCCAATATAAAGAACGATATTCCTATGAAGGTACAAGAAGCATACAGAACACCGAATAGACTGGATCAGAAAAAAACATCCCTTCGCCATATAATAATCAAAACACAAAACATACAGATTAAAGAAAGAATATTAAGAGCTGCAAAGGAAAAAGGTCAAGTAACTTATAAAGGTAAACCTATCAGGCTTACACCGGACTTCTCTATGGAAACCATGAAAGCTAGAAGATCCTGGATAGAGGTACTGCAGAAACTAAGAGAGCATGGATGCAAGCCCAGACTACTATACCCAGCCAAGCTATTGTTCACTATCAACGGAGAAAACAAAATATTCCAGGATAAAAATAAATTTAAACAATTCGTAGCCACAAATCCAGCCTTACAGAAAGTAATAGAAGGAAAATCGCAACCCAAGGAATCCAACATTGCCATCACTGCCTACAATAACCCAGACATCTAGCGACCCTCCACAACCACAACTCAAAGAAGAGAAACACACAAACTCTACTACATACACACACACAAAAAAAGTAATAACCGGAATCAACAACCACTGGTCATTAATATCACTTAATATTAATGGACTCAACTCACCTATAAAGAGGCACAGACTAAGAGATTGGATACGAAAACAGGATCCAACATTCTGTTGTTTACAAGAAACACACCTCAAACACAAAGATAGACATCTACTCAGAGTAAAGGGTTGGGAAAAGGTTTTCCAAGCAAACGGACCTAAGAAACAAGCTGGTGTGGCCATTCTAATATCTAACAAAATCGACTTCAAACTAAAATCAATCAGAAGAGACGGAGATGGACATTTCATACTCATAACAGGAACAATTAATCAGGAGGAAGTCTCAATCCTGAATATCTATGCCCCTAATATAAAAGCACCCACTTATGTAAAAGAAAAACTTTTAGAACACAAGGCAGTCATCAAACCACACACACTAATAGTAGGAGACTTCAACACACCTCTCTCACCAAAGGACAGGTCAATCAAACAGAAACTCAACAGAGAAATAAGAGAATTAATAGAGGTAATGGATCAAATTGACTTAACAGATATCTATAGAACATTCCACCCAAATAGGAAAGAATATACCTTCTTCTCTGCAGCTCATGGAACCGTCTCAAAAATTGACCACATACTCGGTAACAAAGCAAACTTCCACAGATACAAAAAATTTTAGTAACCACCTGTGTCTTGTTGGATCACCACGGTATAAAGTTAGAATTCAATAACAATTCGAACAGCAGAAAGCCCACAAACGCGTGGAAGTTGAACAGTCAACTACTGAATCATCCCTGGGTCAAGGAAGAAATAAAGAAAGAAATTAAAGTCTTCCTTGAATTTAATGAAAATAAAGACACAACATACTCAAACCTATGGGACACAATGAAAGCAGTGCTAAGAGGAAAGTTCATAGCACTAAGTGCCCAAATAAAGAAGACGAAGAAAGCACACATTGGAGACTTAACAGCACATCTGAAAGTTCTGTAAAAAAAGAAGCAGAAAGAAGCAGACTCACTCAGGAGGAGTAGAAGACTGGAAATAATCAAACTGAGGACTGAAATCAACAAAATAGAAACACAGAAAGCAATCCAAAAGAATCAACGAAACAAAAAGTTGGTTCTTGGAGAAAATCAACAAGATTGACAAACCCTTAGCCAAACTAATCAAAAGGCAGAGAGAGAACACTCAAATTAATAAGATCAGAAATGAAAAGGGGGACATAACAACAGACACAGAGGAAATTCAGAGAATCATTAGATCTTACTACGAAAGTTTATATGCCACAAAGTTGGAAAATGTACAAGAAATGGATTGGTTTTTAGATAAATACCATTTACCAAAGTTAAATCAAGACCAGGTGAACAATCTAAATAGACCTGTTAGTCGCGAAGAATTAGAAGCTGTTATCAAAAACCTCCCGACCAAAAAAAGCCCAGGGACAGATGGTTTCAATGCAGAATTCTACCAGAACTTCCAAGAAGAGCTGATACCTATACTCCTTAAGGTATTTCACAATATAGAAACAGAAGAGTCATTGCCAAACTCTTTTTATGAAGCTACAGTAACCCTGATACCAAAACCACATAAAGACACAACCAAGAAAGAGAATTATAGGCCAATCTCACTCATGAACATTGACGCAAAAATTCTCAACAAAATCCTGGCAAACCGATTCCAAGAACACATTAGAAAAATTATCCATTATGATCAAGTAGACTTCATTCCAGACATTCAGGGCTGGTTCAACATACGCAAATCTATCAATGTAATCCATCATATAAATAAACTGAAAGAAAAAAACCATATGATCATTTCATTAGATGCTGAAAAAGCATTTGACAAAATCCAACATCCCTTTATGATAAAGGTGTTGAAGAAATTGGGGATACAAGGATCATACCTAAATATAATGAAAGCTATTTACAGCAAGCCAACAGCTAACATCAAACTGAACGGAGAGAAACTCAAAGCCATTCTATTGAAATCAAAACAAGGCAAGGCTGTCCACTCTCCCCATATCTCTTCAATATAGTGCTAGAAGTTCTAGCAATAGCAATACGACAACATAAGGGGATCAAGGGGATTCGAATTGGAAAAGACGAAGTTAAACTCTCGTTATTTGCAGACGAAATGATAGTATACATGAGCGATCCCAAAAACTCTACCAAAGAACTCCTACAGCTGATAAACACCTTTAGTAATGTGGCAGGATACAAGATCAACTCCAAAAAATCAGTGGCCCTCCTATACACAAAGGATAAAGAAGCAGAGAGGGAAATCAGAGAAACATCACCTTTCACGATAGCCACAAATAGCATAAGATATCTTGGGATAACTCTGACCAAGGAAGTGAAAGACCTATTTATCAAGAACTTTAAGTCTTTGAAGAAAGAAATAGAGGAGGATACCAGAAAATGGAAAAATCTCCCTTGCTCTTGGATTGGGAGGATCAACATAGTAAAAATGGCAATTCTACCAAAAGCAATCTATAGATTCAATGCAATCCCCATCAAAATCCCATCAAACTTCTTCACAGACCTTGAGAGAACAATAATCAAGTTTATATGGCAAAACAAAAAACCCAGGATAACCAAAACAATCTTATATAATAAAGGAACTTCTGGAGGTATAACCATCCCTGACTTCAAACTCTATTACACAGCTACAGTATTGAAAACAGCTTGGTATTGGCATAAGAACAAAGAAGTCGACCTATGGAATCGAATAGAAGACCCAGATATTAACCCACAAACCTACGAACACTTGATTTTCGACAAGGGGGCTAAAGGTATGCAATGGAAGAAGGAAAGCATCTTTAACAAATGGTGCTGGCATAACTGGATGTCAACCTGTAGAAGAATGAAAGTAGATCCATATCTATCACCATGCACAAAAATCAAGTCCAAATGGATTAAACATCAACATTAATCGGACCACTTTGAACCAGATAGAAGAGAAAGTGGGAAACAGTCTACAAGATATAGGCACAGGAGGCCGCTTCCTAAGTAGAACCCCAGTAGCACAGACAATAAGAGAATTAATGAATAAATGGGACCTCCTGAAACTGAGAAGCTTCTGTAAAGCAAAGGACACCGTCAGTAAGACAAAAAGGCTACCTTCTGACTGAGAGAAGATCTTCACCAACCCCTCATCAGATAAAGGCCTGATCTCCAAAATATACAAAGAACTCAAGAAACTAGACACTAAAACTCTAATTAACCCAATTAAAAAATGGGGTATTGATCTGAACAGAGAATTCTCAACAGAAGAACTTCGAATGGCCAAAAGACACTTAAGGTCATGTTCAACATCCTTAGCGATCAGGGAAATGCAAATCAAAACAACTATGAGATACCATTTGACACAGGTCAGATTAGCTAAAGTCAAAAATACCAATGATAACCTATGCTGGGGAGGATATGGAGAGAGGGGAACTCTCATTCTTTGCTGTTGGGAATGCAAACTTGTGCAGCCACTGTGGAAATCAGTGTGGTGGTTTCTCAGGAAACTGGGAGTCAACCTCCCTCAAGACCCAGCTATTCCACTCTTGGGAATATACCCAAGAGATGCACTATCATACCACAAAAGAATTTTTTCAACTATGTTCATAGCAGCACTATTTGTAATAGCCAGAGCCTGGAAACAACCTAGGTGCCCCTCAATAGAAGAATGGTTAAAAAAGGTGTGGAACATATATACATTAGAGTTTTACTCAGCGGTAAAAAACAATGACATCTTGAATTTTGCATGCAAATGGATGGAAATAGAAATCGCTTTACTGAGTGAGGTAACCCAGACCCAAAAAGAGGAATATGGTATGTATTCACTCATAAGTGGATTCTAGCCATAATTAAAGGTCTTTGAGCCTATTATTCGTGATCCTAGAGAAGTTAAATAAGAAAGTGAACCTGAAGAAAATCATGTACTTATCCTCCTGGAGATTGGAAATAGACAAGAGTGCCAGGTAACCTCAGGTGCATGGGGGGGTGGGGGGGCGTTGTTGGAAGGGGAGAGGGTTAGAGAGAAGGGAGTAGGGGAGGAATGGGGAAAGCTCGGGGGACTGGAATGGGGGGGAGGGAGGAAGGATGGATATGGGATCAGGGAAGTATATATCTCAACTAAGGGAGTCATTTTAGGGTTTACAAGAGACTTGATTATAAAGGGGATCCCAGGTCCAAGGAAAGATCCCCAGATTGTTCTCTGGACAGAGGAGAGGGTGACTGAACCGACCTTGGCCCACAACCATACTGATGAATATTTTGCATTTCACCATAGAACCCTCATCTGGCGATGGATGGAGATGGAGACGGAGGCCCATGTTGGAACACTGGACTTAACTCACTGGGTCCAGGCAAGAGGCAGAGGGAGGGAGAGCGTGGGCAAGGAAGGCAAGACCAGAGGCAACCTTCATCTGACGATGGATGGCGATACAGATGGAGACCCACATTGGAATACCGGAATGAGCCCCCCAAGGTCCAAATGAGGAGCAGAAGAAGGAAGAAAATGAAAAATGAAATCAGCCCGCGAGGGGTGCCATCACCCACTGATACAAGGGGACTGATCTGGTGAGAGTTCACCAAGGCTAGTTGGACTGGGACTGAACGAGCACGAGATCCAACCAGATTCTCTGAATGTGGCCGGATTCTCGGAATGTGGCTGGCCCGGAGTCTTTCTGAAAAGCTATTGACAATGACACTGGGACTTGTTTCCTCTGCATATACTGGATTTTTTGGATCCAGTCTGTTTGGATGCTCACCTTCCTGGACCTGGAGGGAGTGGGGAGGAACTTGAACTTCCCACAGGGCAGGAAACCCTGATTGCTCTTTGGAATGGAGAGGAAGGGGGGGAGAGTGGGGGGAGTGGGAGGGTGTTGGGAGGAGGGGTGGAAATGGAAATTTTGTAATTTAATAAACTTTGAATAAAAAAAAAGACCTCAAAGCTCACCCTCACAGTGACATACTTTCTCCAACAAAGTCACACCTCCTAATAGTGTTGCTCCCTATGAGCTTATGGAGGCCAATTACATTTAAAGTACCACATAATCTCAATCTCAAGTATGAAAGATTTCTCTCCTGTACCACTTTCCTTCCTGTCCATCACTCATTTGTCCTATCACAATAAATCACCATCATTACTGTGACCTGGAGATAGGAAGCTGCCATAGGACCGTCAACATTGTCTGTGCTAGTTAGAACACTGTGTCTAAAGATGCAAGCCAAAGCCACCGCTATACTATTATGGTTCTGAGGCTTTAGGGTGAAGGCATTTACCCAAATATCACCTGAAAGAGAAACAGTCTGAAATCAAGTTACCATGTTGAAGAAGAGCTAGAAAGTTGGGAAAGATCATGAAGCCTGGAGATGGTTAATGAGAGACTCGGAAGCATTGATGGGGAACTGAGTGGGTGGAAAGTTCACTAAATGAAAACCCAGGAGGACAGGGAGTATTTTTATCTGGCTTTCAGCAATCTGGGCGTATTAAAATGACAGCTGATGGAATAGACATTATCCCAGCATATCAGACAAACGCAAAAGCAGGTACCACGTGAGATGTTGTTAACTCCCCCGCAGTTCTGGTCATCTTAACAGAGTTAAGAAGATTGATTTTTCTCTACTCAATCCGATAAGCAGAGCAATATGGAATTCTGGAATTTGAATGATCAAATCACTGTCTCATAGAAAGGAAGAATTTCAGAAATCTCAGAAGGAAATATGGTGAGTACAAAGGGACCACAGTTGGATGGGACTTCTCCACGGGAAGACGGAGCAGGAGTCAATGTTCTTCCAGGAGGTAACTACAGGTTAGCTCACCTGGCCTACAGGTCTACCTAAGGCTTGGGAGATCATCAGTCTGTTCTGGAGACAGAACCCATCCTACCTTGAGTCTTAAATCGTGAAACAGAGCACCACCTCTGGAAGTGTAGAGGATAGTCTAAGACATTACCCCTCCTGCTGGTCGACTGAGTATGCCCAGACATTAGATCTATTTCCTCACAGAGCAGGTCCTTGATCTCCAACGCAACGTTGCTATTGGTCTGCTTCACATAAAAGTGAAAATTGACCAATAATGTTGCTGTTCTATGTTTCTTCTCAGGCAAGTTGAACTATGGGTCAACTTGGTTTCCTACAATAGAGTACCCTGGTAGTTGGCATAAGTCAAAGGAACAGATCCTGTTGTCAGCAATAGGGATATATGGTCTAAAAGAAAGTTGGATTAAAAGGTGATCTTAAGGAAGTCAAGTCATAACTAAGGTTTATGTTCTAAAATCTTCTCTTGTGTAGACAGACCTGAAGGAAATTCCCACATAAGAGTTAGAGAGCCAGAGAGAAAGGTCAGCAGGCCCCCTGCTACCATAATGATATCAAAAGATGGAGTCATTTCTTTTTCTAACTTCCTGCCTCCCTCAGGCTGACATCCTGCTGTTTAGTAGTAAGACTTGCCTTTGCTTCTTTTGTTTCTAAAACTTGGATTTACCTGTAAGAAAGATAACCATGAAAGATGGATAATGTTATTATTTGAATACAAAATGTCCCCCACATGCCCATGAGTTGATTTTTTTTTTGTCCCAGCTTGGGTGCTGTTTTGGGAGATTCTGGAAACATTGGGAGGTAGGACATATGTAGAGGAAGTGAGTCACTGTGGACATGCCTATGAGGAATTTTTCTTTTCCCTAGACCTTTCCTCTTGTCCCTGGATGCCCTGAGGTGAGCTGTTATGGTTGTCAACGTGCTCTCTGACATGACCTTCTGCCTCGCCACAGCCTAAAGCAATGGAGCCAGACAACCAGAAACTGAAACCTGTGTGGGGAAAAAGAAATCTGTCCTGTCTTAGGTATTTTTCAGTGACATAAAAACTGACACATGTCCATACTGTTCTCACAAGTCCAGTGATTGCCTCATATCCTGGGGTCAGTGAAGGTGTTCTTTAGACAATCCCGTGAAACTGAGGAATTGTAGTTAAGAAGTATTATGGGTAGAGGCACTGGAGAAATGATTCAGTGGTTAAGAGTACTTGTTCCCCTGCAGAGGACCCAGGTTTGATTCCCAGCTCCCACGTGGTGTCTCATAACCATCTGTAACACTAGTTCTAAAGGATCTAATGCCTTGTGATGGCCTCTGTGGGCACTGTACACATATGGTACATGGGCATACATGTAGGCAAAACACCCATACAAGTAAAATAATAATTAAAAAAGAAACATCTCAGAACCCTTTTTAGTATAATATTCCAATTCTCATAACATTCTGTTTCTCCTCTAGAGAATTCAAGGCACATCCTTCTAATCAAGTATTTTGATCAGTATTTACTTTCAGAACAAATTTTGTATCTGAGACATGGTGCTGGATTGGTTTCTAATTTCAAATTAGATGGTGAGGAAAAGAAATCTGGCTACTATTAAAATTATACCTGTATCATGCTAAAAAAGGATTTTTCAGCAATTGTCAAGCCAACACATCATCTTGCCAAACCCATAAACTGCTTCCAGAAACAGATGGGATTTATATCGCAGACTCTCACACCTCAGGGGAGGGAATCTTTGAGTCAATTAACCCCTTGGCAGAAGGATCTAATCTGGAGGGGTATACACACAAAATCCAAAAATATTTTATCTAGACTTCTAGTGTGTAATTTTGTGTGGCACCTTCTCTGAGGCAGGGCATCGTGGAGTCAGAGGAGGTGCAAAGCTGAATGATGTCTCCTCAAACTGCAGGCTCTCTCTCCACGTGTTCTCAGGGATATCTTCTGAACATACCGACAGGGCATGTATTTGCCACAGTTGAACCTACCATTCAGCCTCTCTGAGCTTCCTAATGTAAATGTCAAGCCAGGAATTAAGAAAGGAAAAAAATGGCCTACAAAAATGTCAGTGTGTGATGAAGTGGTGCTGATCTTTCAAAGGACAGACGCTGAAGAATTGGTTCCCCTATAAAATGTGCCAATGAGATTTTGATGTCTGCTATCAATTTCAGAAAGGACTGTGGTAATAAATTCAGAGTTCTTGTGGGAAGCATTGTCTGCCAACGTAACTTGATTTTTCTCTAAGGTGTGTGTGTGTGTGTGTGTGTGTGTGTGTGTGTGTGTGTGTGTATCCCCATACAAGACACAAGAAACCTTGATTAGGATAGTCCAAGTAACTCCAAAAATAATATAGATTATAGTTGTACCCCGAGTAGCTACTCAAGGGCTGGTTGAAGGTAAGCTCCTGTTGTTGGAGGTAGCACACATTTGGAGCATAGGACACAGATGGCTCAGACTGAGTCTGACCATAAAGCCTCTTTGCGACAGCCCAGCTTCCATGGTTCCAGAACATACTATGCCAGCTGCCAAGGGAGGGAAGCGGCTAAATTGTCCTACCCATCTGGAACAACTATGAGCCATGATAAGTACCAACATGACAAGGTGTGTGTCAAGATGCACGCACATGTCAGTGACTGTGACAGTGTTAGCTGTCTAAGTGGACTTCAGGCTCACCCAGCAGGAGGGAAATCACGCCTGTACTAGAAACTCAGTCAGCTTCCCATGCCTAGTGAGGGTATGGATTTTAGAAGAGAATCTACTACATCATTTTGCTAGACCAGCATAATTCCTTACACATCCTAAATTTTATCCTATGCCCACAGATAAGTGTAACTGCCAATCTGCATCAAAGCTTCCTTTTGCGACAAAGACAGACCATTACAGAAAATCACAAGTGGACACTGTGCAGAGATCAGTGCATAAGGGCTCCCAGGCTGTACACATGCATCTGTCTCACAATCCTACATATGCTTCTCAAGGAACTGGGAGGAACAGGAGAGCTGGAGAGGCTACAAGAGTCAGAATACCAAGAGGTCTGTTATGACACAGTATCTCCTAGAAATGGCTGCATAAACAAAACCAGGACAATGGCAGTACCAATTGATTTTGTAATGTAGAGGGTGAAAATTTTGAGGGGTCCCACCCTAGATAAAGAATTAAAGGCAACTAATGACTTCAGGGAGAAAGAGAATTGGCTTCTTCCAAGAATGAGCCCCCTCATTGGTTGTCCAGTGCAGAGAGTGGTCAGCCTTGAAACCATATATGCAAGCAACAGTGGACTCAGCAGGTTTTGTGTGTGTGTGTTGCATGTGTGTGCATGTGTGTATACATATATATGTGTGTGTGTATGCACAGATGTACACACATACATAAAAATTTATGTGTATGTAACAATAACAGTCAAAGAAAAAGACGCTACCAACCTGAAAGTGGAGGTGGCATGAAAGGAGTTGGATGGAGGGTAGCTTGGAGGAGCTGGAAGGTGAAAGAGAAGAAGGAAGTGATCTAATTCTATTTCAGTTAAAAAGACACTGAAAGCCAATAAGTTTCAGGCATGGGGATGATGGACAGATTCACTTTTCAGAGAGGAAAGCTGAGATTAAAGAGGCCAACAACTTACTGCAGACTCACTGCACACTGACTTGGCATTCCAGCTTTTCCTCCTGCATCATTTCTGCTTGGTAGGACCAAGAAAACGACACAACTAGGTAAGATATGGAATAGAGAAGCTCAGCAGTTTACTGAATTAAAAGTTCTCTATCACAATGTGACCTCCAAAGAGTTTGCAAATAGCGTTAGGAAGTTCATGAGGAATGTGAACAAAATTAAAGTCAATAGTCAGACATACTCTACTCTCAAATTTGTTTTACCAATCTGATGAAAAGTGTCGTGAAAGGAAGGCCATGCAGATGCGGACATTGGTCAGCAAGTGCAGAGACAGCATGGCTCTTAAGTGTGACCCTGGACAGTGTCAGTCTTTTGACTGGTAAGTACCAGCAAATACCAAAACTCATGTTCCACATCCTTCTCTCTGTGCTGAGGGCAGCGATAGCTTGTATCCCTTTACAGTCATCATTTGAGTTGAAACAGCCACTATCTGTAAAGCCATAATGCTTATTCTACACAAGCACCACAGAAGTGTTAGCCATTATTTTTGCACATGGTATAAGATAGTCATTTCTTGAAATTTCCAATACTTTAGAATGCATTCTATCTAAGGAGGGAAAAAATGAGAATAATAAAAAGTGGCCAGCCACAGATAATTCATCGTAGCTCATCAAACGACAGTCCTGTCCCCACTAAGTCAGATCTTTTTTTATAACTCTCGGTTGCCAGCTCCTTGGGAGATCTGTCTTGCTGACAGGTTGCTGCCTTGTTTGCTGAGGGAGAGCCCCGTGAATTACAGCCCTCATGAAATCGCTGCTGAAACCTGAGCAGTTGTTTGAACAAATACGCAAGGTATCCAAGATTCCTTAAAGGGACAAGGTCCATCTTGAAACCATCAAGCGAAAGAAAGAAGCACTCTCTTCCAGGTAACCTTGGACAGCTTAGACAGCAGGTAAATTAATCAAGCCTTCCCGAGTCTGAGTCCCTCACTGCACAGCCCTGAGCAGCTTACTTTGGATTATTAGTCTCGATACATATAAAGCATTTACCCCAAAGTTAACAAAACTAAACTCACAAGAAACATGGCTGGCACGCAGCAGACAACTGGGAACAAATACAGAAAGCAGGACTGTTTTCCAACCAGATGCCTCTCAAAGTATGTGGCGAATGTTTTAAAGAGTCCTGTACAAATTTCAAGAGCCGTTCTTCAAGATGAAGGGAGGCGCAGGAGGGACACAGACAAGGAGCAGATGGTGTGCTCAACTTGTCTCCAGTTTTGAAAGGAGAGATATCACAACGTGATAAAGGGGCGGTGGCGGCTGATGGGCATTTCAGGCAGTGCCCAGACATACATGCCGTGTTTCTATGAACTGCCCAAGAGTCTTCACCACTCAGAAGACATCGACACTCTGCGCGGAGCCGGAAACATGGCATGTATTATAATATGTCACTGCTGCAAATTACAATTTAAGATTCCCAGCTCGTCCGTGACTAGGAATTGGGCTATGGTTATTTTCTAATCAACATTAGCATATTTTGCAATATAAATCAGTCTCTTCAGCGTAACCAGCTGACTCCTTCATGGCACATTAACAGCCCTCACAGCCGAGGAAAACACAGCAGCGGGCTTTGTGGCCATGTGCTGACTTCTGCTTTGTACCTACTTACTACCCACAAAGCACCCCATTATGTGTCATGGGGCTTCACAGACCTTGATACTAACCATGAGGTGATAAACCTGAGCCTTATCAAAGCCTAGCTGCCCAGTGTCCTGGAGCCCTTTCGTTTACACCCATTCCTGATCATTAAAGGCAAAATACACCAGGATTTCAAACACAGCTGTGGGGGGGGGGGTTGTGGTACCCACAAACACATTTCCTGAAGGGTTCCCCAGTGAGATCACAATTTCAGAACATTGTTGGGATACTCCTGTCTGAGTATGGTTTAAGCTGGGATATCATTTAAAGGCTAGAAGTGGGGAGTTGAGCTCATTTGTGGTTTGTCCTGAATTTTCTTCCTATCAGTTCCTTCTATTTTGAAAATACAATGCCTATGCTTAGGAGGAAAAAGAAAGGCAATTTCTCTGCTTTTCTAGCCATACTTATTACAGAGGGCTTAAAGAA
This sequence comes from Myodes glareolus, assembly GCF_982192425.1. Taxonomy (NCBI): domain Eukaryota; kingdom Metazoa; phylum Chordata; class Mammalia; order Rodentia; family Cricetidae; genus Myodes; species Myodes glareolus. Next base: position 17,346,159 of record NC_142033.1, on the reverse strand, counting down.
ATGTCACTGTAGTTGCAGGGAGTGGTGGTACAAGCCTTTATCCCAGAGTATGGAAAGTAGAAACTGGTCGATCTTTGTCAGTTAGAGGTTAGCCTAGTCTACATAGTAAGTTTGGGGCCAGCCATAGCTACACAGAGAGACAAACAAAATGTAGCCTCTACCTGACATTGCTAAAGCAGCCATGAACTTAGAACCACAGAGGTCATGTGCCTAGGGATAATTCCTAATCATAGTCCTCTGCTAAAGGAACATAGCAATCAAATGAGTCCTAATGGCCTTCTGGGATACCACAGACCAGTGCCTTGCTCAGACATCATCAGAGAGCTTCCTCTTGTAGTGGATGGAAACCAGTACAGAGACAACGAGCAGACAGTGAGACCTTGAACCACGCAGTCCTAAGTGGGTCTCCTCATCAAAGTGACTTCCCTCAAGGCTCAAGGGTCTGTGTGGAAGCAGAAGCAGAAAGACTGTAAAAACCAAAAGGCAACTAAGACTCCAAGGGAACAGTATCTTCCAGACACAACAAGACTGACTCACTTATGAATTCACAGAGATGGTGGCAATAGGTACAGGGTCTACACAGATTCAAGCCAGACAGAATCTCAGCACTGAGAAGGGCAGGCAGACAAGGACTCACACCCTCAGCTCAGAAGCTATCTGCAGCTGATACCCATTGGCAAAAGAAATGCCATTTTTCTCCAATAGAGCCTCACTGAGTATATTAACCATACTTTAAAGCAGACCCCACACCCAGGAGTAGTTAGTCAACACAAATTGAACTCAGTGATATTTTCATGCAATTGGTGTCTTGTTTTGCTTTGTTCTGCCATTTTTTTGTCTTAATCGTCTTTTGCTTGTTTGTTTTGATTTGTAGTTTTGTGATTTTTGTGAGGGATTTTTGTTTTGTAGTTGCTGTGTACGCACTTCTCTTTTTTTCTTTTTGGTTCATGATTTTAGTTTGTTTGAGAGAGAGAAGGTAGAGTTGGTGAGTAGGGAGGTGGGGAAGGTCTGAGGGGCACTGGAGGAGGGAAAACATGATCAAAATATATTGTATAAAAAATATTTTTTGCTCTCTTTGGATCCGTGCTCACCTGGTGTTCGTGGGATCTCTGGTTGTGATCCCAGAGAAAGAACATCGCTTCCATGACAGCTGGAAGTATTTCTAGAAGATGACATTCCCTCTCCCAACAAAGTTTGTCCTCAGAAGTGCTTAAAACTGGCCCCTAAAAATAGCCTGCCTGATGCGGGTAAATTGTCTGTATTCTGTCAATCATATTTTAATAAAACGCTGATTGGCCAGGCAGGCAGTATAGGCGGGTCAACCAGACAGGAAGTAGAGGCGGGGCAATGAGAATAGAATAAGGCTACGGAGGAGGAAGGTCCCTCCGCCACTCCTGTGCAGACCACCGAAGAGGCAGCATGTAACTTGCCCAGCTGAGAAAGGTACGGAGCCATGTGGCTAATATAGATAAGGATAATGGGGTAACATAAGTTATAAGAGTTAACAAGAAGCCTGACCTAATGGGCCAATCAGTTTATAATCTTATGGAGTCCTGTGTGGGATTTTCCTTGGGGTATGCTGGTTGTGGGGTACCGGGCAGGACAGATACCCCAACAAGCCGGCCCCTCATGTTACACCTGCCTGCCGGGGGTGGAAAGGTAGGCTATGCATCAGCTCAGCAAGAATCCTGGCCACCAAGGGGCACTGATCATCTCGCAGCAGACTCATCATTGGGGTGAGTTTGCTCTGACCCACGGCAGAAGCCCGACAAGGAGGAGCTCAGACATCCCCAGTCCCCCTTGACTCCCTGACCACTCTGCAGGAGCTAAGCCCTCTTGCCTCCTAGCCCATCCCACCTTTCATCCAGGAACCCCTTCCTTTATTCCTCCCTTCCTCCTCCTCAGGGCCATAAAAACACCCAGCTCAGCTGGCTTGCAGCTGGGACTGGGCTGGAAGTGTAACCCAGCAGGAGGGAGTGGCTGTGTTTCAATAACCTGCCTGCCGAGGGTAGAAAGGTAGGCCCTGCATCAGCTCAGCAAGAATCCTGGCCAGCAAGGGGCGCAGATCCTCTAGCAGAAGATTCATCAGAGGAGGGAACCTGACCCAGTACCAGAAGATCCACTAGAGAACAGTTGAAGGAAGAGATGGGCAGACGCCAAGGCAAGATTTCCTCCAACAATCTGAAAAACAACATGAAAACACCAGATCCCAGCGATCTTACTACAGAAGGACTTGAACACCCTGTTCCGGAAGAAGTGAAAAACAGTGTCATTATGAAAGCAATAGAGTCCCTTAAACAGGGTATGAATATCTCACTTAAAGAACTAAAAGAGAAGTATAACAAAAAGATTGAAGAAATGAGTAAAGAAATGGAAGAGAAATATAACAAAAGGTTTGAAGAAATGAGTAAATCCGTAAACGACACCCTGGGAAACCAAGAAAAAACAATGAAACAGGTAGTGGAAACAGTTCAAGAATTGAAAGCTGAAATGGAGGCAATGAAGAAAACACAAACCGAGGGCCAGCTAAAAATGGATAATCAAGGTAAACAAACAGAGACTTCAGAAGCAAGCATAACCAATAGAATACAAGAAATAGAACGAATCTCAGATTATGAAGACACCATAGAGAAAATAAACGCTCTGACCAAAGAAAACAGCAAATCCAACAAATTCTCATCACAAAACATTCAGGAAATCTGGGACATAATAAAAAACCAAATCTAAGAATAATAGGGGTAGAAGAAGGAGAAGAATTGCAGATCAAAGGTCCAGAAAATATATTCAACAAAATTATAGAAGAAAACTTTCCCAATATAAAGAACAATATTCCTATGAAGGTTCAAGAAGCATACAGAACACTGAATAGACTGGATCAAAAAAAAAAACATCCCCTTGCCATATAATAATCAAAACACAAAACATACAGATTAAAGAAAGGATATTAAGAGCTGCAAAGGAAAAAGGTCAAGTAACTTATAAAGGTAAACCTATCAGGCTTACACCGGACTTCTCTATGGAAACCATGAAAGCCAGAAGGTCCTGGATAGAGGTACTGCAGAAACTAAGAGACCATGGGTGCAAGCCCAGACTACTATACCCAGCCAAGCTATTGTTCACTATCAACAGAGAAAACAAAATATTCCCGGATAAAAACAAATTTAAACAATACGTAGCTACTAATCCAGCCTTACAGAGAATATTAGAAGGAAAATCACAACCCAAGGAATCCAACATTCCCAACACTGCCTACAATAACTCAGACATCTAGTGACCCTTCATAAGCACAACTCAAAGAAGGAAAACACATACACTCTACTACCCAAAAAAAGATGACCAGAGTCAACAATCACTGGTCATTAATATCACTTAATATCAATGGACTCAATTAACCTATAAAAAGGCACAGAATAGAGATTGGATACGAAAACAGGATACAACATTCTACTGTTTGCAAGAAACACACCTCAACCACAAAGACAGACACCTACTCAGGGTAAAGGGTTGGGAAAAGGTTTTCCAAGCAAATGGACCTAAGAAACAAGTGGGTGTGGTCATTCTAATATCTAACAAAATTGACTTCAAACTAAAATCAATCAGAAGAGACAGAGATGGACATTTCATACTCATAACAGGAACAATCCATCAGGAAGAAGTCTCAATCCTGAATATCTATGCCCCTAATATAAAGGCACCTTGAATTTAATGAAAATAAAGACACAACATACTCAAACCTATGGGACACTATGAAAGGAGTCCTAAGAGGAAAGTTCATAGCACTAAGTGCTCAATTAAAGAAAATGGAGAAAGCACACATTGGAGACTTAACAGCACACTTGAAAACTCTAGAAAAACAAAGAAGCTGATTCTCCCAGGAGGAGTAGAAGACTGGAAATAATCAAACTGAGGGCTGAATTCAACAAAATAGAAACACAGAAAACAATCCAAAGAATCAATGGAGCAAAAAGCTGGTTCTTGGAGAAAATCAACAAGATTGACAAACCCCTCACCAAACTAATCAAACGGACAGAGAGAACATGCAAATTCATAAGATCAGAAATGAAAAGGGGGACATAACCAGAGACACAGAGGAAATTCAGAGAATCATTAGATCTTACTACAAAAGCCTGTATGCCACAAAATTGGAAAATGTAAAAGAAATGGACATTTTTTTAGATAAGTACCATATACGAAAATTGAATCAAGACCAGGTGAACAATCTAAATAGACCTGTCAGTCGTGAAGAATTAGAAGCTGTTATCAAAAATCTCCCTACCAAGAAAAGGCCAGGACCAGATGGTTTCAATGCAGAATTCTACCAGAACTTCCAAGAAGAGCTAACATCTACACTCCTTAATGTATTTCACAATATAGAAACAGAAGAGTCATTGCTAAACTCTTTTTATGATGCTACAGTTACCGTGATACCAAAACCACACAAAGACACAACCAAGAAAGAAAATTACAGTCCAATCTCACTCATGAACATTGACGCAAAAATTCTCAATAAAATACTTGCAAACAGAATTCAAGAACACATTAGAAAAATTATCCATTATGATCAAGTGGGCTTCATCCCAGATATGCCGGACTGGTTCAACATACGCAAATCTATCAATGTAATCCATCATATAAATAAACTGAAAGAAAAAAACCATATGATCATTTCATTAGATGCTGAAAAAGCATTTGACAAAATTCAACACCCCTTTATGATAAAGGTGTTGGAGAGATTGGGGATATGAAGATCATACCTAAATATAATAAAAGCAATATATAGCAAGCCGAAAGCTAACATCAAATTGAATGGAGAGAAACTCAAAGCCATTCTACTAAACTCAGGAACACGACAAGGCTGTCCACTCTCTCCATACCTCTTCAATATAGTGCTTGAAGTTTTAGCAACAGCAATAAGACAACATAAGGGGATCAAGGGGATTCAAATTGGAAAGGATGAAGTTAAACTTTCATTATTTGCAGACAATATGATAGTGTACATAAGCGACCCCAAAAACTCTACCAAAGAACTCCTACAGCTGATAAACACCTTTAGTAATGTGGCAGGATACAAGATCAACTCCAAAAAATCGGTTGCCCTCCTATACACAAAGGATAAAGAAGCAGAGAGGGAAATCAGAGAAACATCACCTTTAACGATAGCCACAAATAGCATAAAATATCTTGGGGTAACTCTAACCAAGGAAGTGAAAGACCTATTTGACAAGAACTTTAAGTCCATGAAGAAAGAAATTGAGGAGGTGATCAGAAAATGGAAAGACCTCCCTTGCTCTTGGATTGGGAGAATCAACAAAGTAAAAATGGCAATTCTACCAAAAGCAATCTATAGATTCAATGCAATCCCCATCAAAATCCCATCAAACTTCTTCACAGACCTTGAGAGAACAATAATCAAGTTTATATGGAAAAACAAAAAACCCAGGATAGCCAAAACAATCTTATACAAAAAAGGGACTTCTGGAGGCATTACCATCCCTGACTTCAAACTCTATTACAGAGCAAAAGTATTGAAAAGAGCTTGGTATTGGCATAAGAACAGAGAAGTCAACCTATGGAATCCAAAACCCGGATATTAACCCACAAACCTATGAACACCTGATTTTCCACAAGAGAGCTAAAGGTATACAATGGAAGAAGGATAGCATCTTTAACAAATGGTGCTGGCATAACTGGATGTCAACCTGTAGAAGACTGAAAATAGATCCATATCTATCACCATGCACAAAACTCAAGTCCAAATGGATTAAACATCAACATTAACCTGACCACTTTGAACCTGATAGAAGAGAAAGTGGGAAGTAGTCTACAAGATATAGGCACAGGAGACCACTTCCTAAGTAGAACCCCAGTAGCACAGACAACAAGAAAATTAATGAATAAATGGGACCTCCTGAAACTGAGAAGCTTCTGTAAAGCAAAGGACACTGTCACTAAGACAAAAAGACTACCTTTGGACTGGGAGAAGATCTTCACCAACCCCTCATCAGACAAAGGTCTGATTTCCAAAATATACAAAGAACTCAAGAAACTAGACACTAAAACTCTAATTAACCCAATTAAAAATGGGGTACTGATCTGAACAGAGAATTCACAACAGATGAACTTCGAATGGCCAAAAGGCACTTAAGGTCATGCTCTACCTCCTTAGCGATCAGGGAAATGCAAATCAAAACAACTTTGAGATACCATTTTACACCTGTCAGAATAGCCAAACTCAAAAACACCAATGATAACCTATGCTGAAGAGGATGTGGAGTGAGGGGAACACTCATTCATTGTTGTTGGGAATGCAAACTTGTTCAGCCACTGTGGAAATCAGTGTGGCAGTTTCTCAGGAAACTGGGAGTCAACCTCCCTCAGGACCCAGCAATTCCACTTTTGGGAATATACCCAAGAGATGCCCTATCCTACTACAAAAGCCTTTGTTCAACTATGTTCATAGCATCACTATTTGTAATAGCCAGAACATGGAAACAACCTAGCTGCCCCTCAATGAAAGAATGTTTAAAAAAGGTGTGGAACATATACACATTAGAGTTTTACTCAGCAGTTAAAAACAATGACATCTTGAATTTTGCATGTAAATGGATGGAAATAGAAATCGCTTTACTGAGTGAGGTAACCCAGACCCAAAAAGAGGAATATGGTATGTACTCACTCATAAGTGGATTCTAGCCATAGTTTAAGGTCTTTGAGCCTATAATTCGTGATCCTAGAAAAGCTAAATAAGAAGGTGAACCTGAAGAAAATCATATGGTTATCCTTCTGGATGTTGGAAGTAGACAAGATTGCCAGGCAAACTTTGGTGCACGGGGGGGTGTGGGGGGTGGAAGTAAGGGGAGATGGTTAGAGAGAAGGGAGAGGGGGAGGATTGGGGATGGCTTGGGGGAATGGGATGGGGGGTGACGTGAGGAAGGATGGATATGGGAGCAGGGAAGTATATATCTCAACTAAGGGAGCCATTTTAGGGTTTGCAAGAGACTTGTTTCTAGAGGGGTTCCCAGGTCCAAGGAGAGATCCCCAGATTGTTCCCTGGGCAGCAGAGAAGAGGGTGCCTGAAATGGCCTTGGCCCATAACTATACTGATGAATATTTTGCATATCACCATAGAACCTTCATCTGGCGATGGATGGAGATAGAGACAGAGACACATATTGGAACACTGGACTTAACTCCCTAGGTCCAAATGAGAAGCAGAAGGAGGGAGAACGTGAGCAAGAAAGGCAGGACCAGAGGGAACCTTCATCTGACGATAGATGGAGATAGAGACAGAGACCCACATTGGAGCACTGGACTGAGCCCCCAAGGTCCAAATGAGGAGCAGGAGGGAGACCATGAAAAAGGAAATCAGGACCGCGAGGGGTGCGTTCACACTCTGATACAAGGGGACTGATCGAACGAGAGCTCACCAAGGCCAGCTGAACTGGGTCTGAATGAGCATGTGATCAAACTGGAGTCTCTGAATGTGGCTGATATGGGGGTTGACTGAGAAGCCATTGACAATGGCACTGGGTCTTGTTTTGTCTGCATGTACTGGCTTTTTGAGATCCTAGTCTGGTTGGATGCTCATCTTCCTAGACCTGGAGAGAGAGGGGAGGAACTTGAACTTCCCACAGGGCAGGAAACCCTGACTGCTCTTAGGACTGGAGAGGGAGGAGGAGAGGGAGTGGGGGAGGGAGAGGGAGTAGGGGGAATGGGAGGGTATGGGGAGGAGGGGAGGAAGTGGAAATTTTTATAAACAAATAAATAAATAAACTTGAAAAAAACCTGACACCTAAAGAAAAAAAATATTTTTCAATTATAAAAAAATCACTAAGTGTAAATCACTAAGTGTGTAGTTTTTAAACAAGCTTTGATTTTCTTTTTCTTTCTTTTAGATTATTCTGCTACATTCATAAAGTGGGAATGGCCCAATAATGAACAAATTTAATCACACACATTCTCCGAATTCATCACGGTTTGCACATATTAAGCTTTTACAGATGGCCAGCATCTCTTTTCCCTTCATAGCAGCTGCAGGTCCACAGCCAACCTATCTATCAGGAGATGGATGAAGGTCCTCGCTCCTTGATTAGGATTTTCCGGGGCTGAGATGAATCTGCTTGACAAGTTACTGCATCTCCCCTGCCAAACTGATATTTTCCTAATCCAGATACAACATTGTGGCTGACTGTAATCCATTTTCTCCTCTGCTTCAAACCCTGCTACCAAGAAAGCATTTTCCCTTCTGAATGACATCAAAAATAAATCTCTCTATGAAGACAAATGTGAAACTGCAGCTTTCAAAGTGGAAGACTCAGATTTTTCTCATTCATCTTCAAAATGGATAACAAAATCTTGTCTAAGTGTTTGGCTATATTTTGAAAATGAGGAGCTGCGCATGGAAGTAATGTTTCAGTATTTCACTAGGAATTTCCCGGATTAAACTCCTGTTTCCATAGTCTTGTGTGAGCAGAATGGTACCATGTTATTCCAGAGTAAACAAAATGGCCCGGGCTAGCCAGTATCCTAGCTCAGCCTGCTGATGTTAGCTGAGTTTGTTTCCAACCTACTGCTTTCTTTTTTCCTGGTATTTGCCATTTTCTCAAGAAAATAATGATGCTCTTTATTGTTTTTTTGTCTTACCTGCCTTCGAGCACTATTTCATGGCTGTTGCCACCTCTGTGTCTTCCCAGGAAAGCCCCATTTTCTCTTCAATAGCTTTGTGTATCACTACAGCATACCTTGTTTCTCCAAGAATCCGTCCTCTCATACTTTGACTCACTGAGGATAGAATGGCCATTGCTTCAGTCATCTCTCTCCTGAATCTCTGCTTCCAGTTCTTTCCTTGACATCTGGCCTCTCCTGTGTACAAACAGCCACAGGGAATTTTGTTCGAATGCCCCTCTGTTCTTTCAAAATCAGCCTTCCATGTCTAAGACGTCATGTGTTTCTTTCAGACCCGTTTTCTTCTCTACCACTTGACTTCTGCCCTTGCCTTCATCCTTAAGGACCAACTTGCCCAACCACAAAGTTTTGTAACATTTGTTCTATTGCGTTTGTTTGACTTTTAAACTTTTCTTGTTAATTTCATAGGATAAATGGTACCAGTGTGCCAGATTTGTCTTGTTCGTTGACAAAATCCTACCTCCTAAAAAGAGCATCTGTCACACAGTAGGCCATTAATAAAGCCTCGCTGAATGACTGGACTTGGAATATTCGAAGAAAGAATGTATATGAAATGCTTAGAAAATCCTCAATAAAGAAATAAAAAAAATGGTGATCTTGTGGAATCTGACTTGTGGCTACCAATCGCTGGGGATAATGTGTGAGGTGAGGTGACCGGGAAAGGTAGATGGTATTCAGCATCAGATAGGAGCAAGTTTGAATGTAATTGCCAGACATGGCTATTACAGACAGCAATGCAGAAGATAGTTCAAAAGCCAGAAAACAAAACTTTGAAAGCTTTCAGCATGAGGAAATAATAACTATTTGAAGGGACAGAAGCATGTTTAACCTGATTTAAACATTACCCAGTGGATATGTACATAAGAATATTATAGAGTACCCTATAAATGTATATCATTTTTATACATCAGTAAAAATATACTCAAATAATAAAATCAAGTAATCCCCATGCTAAATTATTTTGTCTCTTGGTAAGATAATTATGATTTAATAAATGTTCTTATCTAAATTCATTAAAAAATAACACAGAATATCAAATAAACATAATTCAGCTATCTTGTTGTTGGTTTGTTTTGCCATTGAAGTGGGCTTTTTGGATTCAATTTGACAACATGCCACTGTTTATATTTGCTTTGTTTCATTTTCATGTTATTCAGTTAATATAGTTTATCTTCTCACTTATTTCCCACACATAGTTCATGGATTTTGTTCTGATTTAATTCTTTTGCAAAGGAGTCTATTTGTACCAGAAGATCTGCATGTGCTGGCCGGAAAACTTAGTGCCTCTCTGACTGATCGTTAAGTGGAATTTTGCTCCCAATTCTTTAACTCTCCTCAGTCCTAAATTATACCCAAAAATGCAGTCTAGACTCAGAGTGGGAAAATACTAGTCTGAATTCCATTCTGGCCATTTCTAGCAGCCTGAGGTTGGAAAGGCTGCTTGTAGCAGCTGTGAGACTTGGGGCGGTGGCTCTAAAAGTTGACTCCAGGACAGACATGCTAAGGTTAGACGCCTCCACAGTGCCCTCGCTTGTAAAGTAAAGATCGCACAAAGCCCACTGTGTAGGTAACAGTGTGAAGTGAGTTAGCGTGTAAAGCCCTTAGAATCCTGCCTGGCAGCTCCTAAGTAATGTGGTCGGAATTGAAGGGTATTACGCGAGACAGTGGTGGTCTTAGTGATGATAATAGCTAACACGGTGACAAAGGACCATCTCATGCACACATTAAGGGAGGGAAGCTTTATATTTTCTATTTGTACCCATATCAGACATGACCTGAGTGGCAGAATGAACATTTAACTGTAAAAGGAGCAGCAGGCTGCGTTCCGCCTGCCACCCAGCTAGCTTTACCTGAAATAATTACATGGAAACTGTATTCTTTTGAACACTGCCTGGCCCATTATCTGTAGCCTCTTATTGGCTAACTCTCACATCTTGACTAACCCATATCTAATAATCTGTATGCCACTACAAGGTCGTGGCTTACTGGGAAGGATCTTAACCTGCGTCCTTCTTGGGCAGGAGAAACATGGTGTCTGCCTCACTGCCTTCTTCCTCCCAGCATTCAGTTCTGTCTTCCCCGCCTACCTATGTTCTGACCTATCAGGCCAGGCAGTTTTCTTTATTAATTAACCAATGAAAGTAACAAATAGACAGAAGACCCTTCCACATCATTTAACACATTGAATGGCATCTGACTTTGAACGTGGCTGAGCCATCTTCCAGCTGTAACCTTGGGCGAGTTATCTCAATAACGTTCTGTGCCTTGATTTCTTCATTCAGAAAATGGAAGTGTTAAATGCATGTTGCTTCATACATTTGTTGGAAGTTTTAAATGGTACTATGCATTTTAAGTCCTTTGCATAGCACTATAAACACCCATTAGTCAAATTATAAAGACAGGGCAAAGGGTCATTTCTTCACACCATAGTATCCAAATTCATTTTCTCTAGGAAAAGCCATCATTCTGAAACCACTAGATTGTTTACCCAGTGGTTGTGTCATTGATTTCTGCACTAAGTCTGGAAATGCATGCATATCAAACCCTCAGCACCTACAAAAGTTAGAAACAGTGCATGCGCATCACCTTTCTGTGTTCTAGAGTGAACTCCAGGGTTCGGGTACCTTCCTCCATTCTCTGCCGGATCTGTTTTTCCTCAATAACTTCTCTTAGGTGAGGATTTATTCCATCCATGTTGTTATCAGTTCTGTCAGCCTTTTCATGTATCTCACGCCAGTGCCCTCAGACAAGCACACAGATCTGACCTAGAAACTCAAGGTCATCTCAAGAGAATGACTGACACATCCTTATCTCTCCTGTATCTCACGCATGTTGACTGATGGAACTAACCTCTTGATAAATTCTGCTTTCGTGAATGGTGGTCCTCAGGGACTCTTAATGCCAGAGATATAACAAAAATACGAGCCTTGATTAACAGACTAGCATATGCCTTTCACGATAGTTACAGGGCTCTCTCCTTCCTCCCACAGCCTGGGCTGTATCCTAAAGCATCAGCACCAGCCCACCACAAGCCTTTGGTAACTATAAAACATGGACTGGTGTGAGCTGGTCCCCTCCCACACAGTCACTGACAGCCGAACAAGCTCCACATTTCTCCCTGCAGATTACTGGCAGTGGCTGCAAAGTCTTGGAGCAGCAGGCAGACAAAGAAAAACAATTCAGTTTCTCCCTGCCTGGCCGCTCCTTTCCAACCGTGACAGCTTTCCTAACCAAATGTTCTAGTCAGACCAAATGATACTCAAAGCGAGCAGTTACACCAAATGGTTAGATATATTAAGATATATTTACTTCCCAGCACACACCAGAAACAGTCGAGGTCTGAGGTCGTTGGCATGAATAAAGAACAAGCAGGGAGACAACAAACTGAAAGTGGGAGAAAGGAAACAAAACACCTTGAGAGATAAAAATGTCTTTAGAATAATGGTTGCATCTTTTGTTTAGTACGCTTGGTGTTGTTTATTTGTCTTTTATAGTTTATTTGAGCATCTGCTTTGACTTTGATCTTTTCTTTTTTTTCTTTTTTTTCCTTTTTTTTCAAAGATTATTAAATTATGAAAGTTTCCATTTCCACCCCTCCTCCCAACACCCTCCTACTCCCTCCTCCCCCTCCTCCTCCCTCTCCATCCCTAAGAGGAGTCAGGGCTTCCAGCCCTGTGGGAAGTTCAAGTTCCTCCCCCCTCCCTCCAGGTCCAGGAATGTGAGTATACAAACAGACTGGATCCCAGAAATCCAGTATATGCAGAGGAAACAAGTCCCAGTGACATTGTCAATGGCTTTTCAGAAAGGCTCCGGGCCAGCCACATTCAGAGAATCCAGCCACATTCAGAAAATCTGGTTGGATCACATGCTAGTTCAGTCCCAGTCCAACTGGCCTTGGTGAACTCATTAGATCAGTCCCCTTGTATCAGTGGGTGATCGCACCCCTTGCGGTCCTGAGTTTTTTTTTTTTTCATGTTCTTCCTCCTTCTGCTCCTCATTTGGACCATGGGGGGCTCAGTCCGGTGATCCAATGTGGGTTTCCGTCTGTATCGCCATCCATCATCGGATGAAGGATCTATGGTGATAAGAAAAATCTTCATCCATTGTTGGTGGGAATGCAAACTTGTTCAGCCACTGTGGACATCAGTGTGGCGGTTTCTCAGGAAACTGGGAGTCAACCTCCCTCAAGACCCAGCAATTCCACTCTTGGGAATATACCCAAGAGATGCTCTATCATACCATAAAAGCATTTGTTCAACTATGTTCATAGCAGCACTATTTGTAATAGCCAGAACCTGGAAACAACCTAGGTGCCCCTCAATAGAAGCATGGTTAAAAAAGGTGTGGAACATATATACACTAGAGTTTTACTCAGCGGTAAAAAACAATGACATCTTGAATTTTGCATGCAAATGGGTGGACATAGAAAACGCTTTACTGAGTGAGGTAAGCCAGACCCAAAAAGAGGAATATGGTATGTATTCACTCATAAGTGGATTCTAGCCATAATTAAAGGTCTTTGAGCCTATTATTCGAGATCCTAGAGAAGCTAAATAAGAAGGTGAACCTGAAGAAAATCATGTACTTATCCTCCTGGAGATTGGAAATAGACATGAGTCCCAGGTAACCTCAGGTGCATGTGGGGGTGGGTGGGAGGGTTGTTGGAAGGGGAGAGGGTTAGAGAGAAGGGAGTAGGGGAGGAATGGGGAAAACTCGGGGGACTGAGATGGAGGGAGGGAGGAAGGATGGATATGGGATCAGGGAAGAATATATCTCAACTAAGGGAGTCATTTTAGGGTTTACAGGAGACTTGATTATAAATGGGATCCCAGGTCCACGGAGAGATCCCCAGATTGTTCTCTGGACAGAGGAGAGGGTGCCTGAACCGGCCTTGGACTTTGATCTTTTCAACATGATGTGTAGGAAGAAGAGAAAGTGTGCTCATTTTCAAAGGACAACACTTCCTGAACCCATAGCTGATGGGTGTTTCTGAGCACCAGCTCTGAATATATAGAAAAGTAAGGACCTTGCAAAAGTACTTCATGCCTTGTTTTATTCTTCATGTATATTTTCATGCCTTATTATTTTATGAACATATGATTTTCTACTTTTTTAGTTTGGATTTTACTTAAAACTATTATATCATACTTAATTGCAGTCCTTACTCAGTTTTTGCCCAATTAAAACCAGTTGTTTGTAAGATTTTGTTTTTAATAGAAATACCCATGATCCAAGGCAAAAAAAAAAATGCTGGCATTTCTTTTTGGCAATAATAACCATTCAGGATGATAGCCAGACTGGCTTAATCAATCAGCATATCAAATTAATATAAACTACATTGAAGGTCTACATAGTAAATTTATTTAATGTGAATTTTATGTGAAATAGCAAGCAATAGAGAATGGTACAGGGAACAAAATTAAAGAATTAAAAGACAAACAGAAAAACAAAATGAAATTATTTAGGAGGTAGAGGCAGGTGAATCGGAAGTTCAAGACTGGCCTCATCTATGTAGTAATTTTGAAGCCAGTCTGCCAGGCTATATGAAATCCTGGAGAGAGGAAGAGAAAGGGACAGACAAATACAGTGACAGATAGCAGACAGGCAGAAGAGACAGAAACTAAGGTATACGCAGAAACAGGATATACACATTTATATAAAAGATAAGAGAGGAACATGATTGACAGGCATACAAGAAAAAGAGGAAAGATTTACATCATGAGAAACAAAATCAGCAAAGACTATGGAACTACATGGAGATCAAGCTGAAAGACACTGAAGATGGAAGAGAATAAAATGTTGGGTCAGGAAGAAAGAAAGTCTAAGAATACTTTAAAACAGCTGGTGTGCTGGGAAGGAAAGGGAAGTGGGGAGAAGACAGCAACTAACTCTGAATGGACGCTTCAGAAACACTTACTGAACTTTGGTGGCTGCTGCTGAGACCATAGAGAAATAAATGAGTAGAAGCAAGATTGCCATTTGTGACAGACAAACAGATGCAAACGCCTTCACTTCACAGTTCATACACTTATGATAGTGAGGAAATTACCAGGATGGCTGAGAAGCTAGAAAGCAAGGTCATCAATCCAAGATTACACAAGAGCTACTTTAGTATATACAATTTAATCTACTTTTATCAAATATTATTAATATTTAGTAAATATTAATATTATTAATGTATTATTTATGATATAATTTATTATATAATATAATTAATAATATACTGTTAATATTTAATGATAATTAATTATTATTAAACAAGAATAAATATGTAAAGCCCAACTTCTTAGAAAATATTCTATACTTATGAGGTGAATTGAAGTTACTTAGAGATGGAAACTCTTTTGAATCTATTTAACCAAGCATCCTTCCTGTTGGTTCCCTTTGCACCCCAGAGAACAGTCAGATACTGCTTGATGATAAGGACACCTTCTGAAAGATGTGACACTGGGTGATTTTATTTCTCTGTGAATATACTGGAGCGGATTTACACAAACCTACAGTTTGGTGTACTACAAGTCCATACACACCCAGGTTGTGAGGTGTTATACTCCTACAAAGCCTGTTATTCTACTTAATAGTGTAGACAATTATCATACAATTGTATTTGTGCATCTAAATAGACACCAGTAGATGACTGGGAACTTTCAGCTCCATCATAATCCATGAAACCACTGATATGTATGCAGATCGCCACTAGCTAAAATGGTCCAATGACTGCTCACTACCTAGAAACACCAAGTAGATAACTGTTACATGCAGTTGTCTGGGATTGGTACTGAGAAAATGAGAACGCCCTCACCCCCATCTAAAAGGGCAACTACTATCCTACAGCTGCTGATCTTTGCCCATGAGCTAGCTGGGGCCATATTGTCAGTTTGCTGTTTTTAAGAGAAGTATAACTGCATCAAATATGGCTGAAGACTGTTGCCCCAAATCTTCCAGTCTAAACAAGAAAGAAGAAAACTTTACTTTCTTCTACAAGAGAGTTCATGAGTTAAACAAATTTGGAATAGCTTCATTAGATTTTCCATAACCTGTGTCTATTTAGCCAATTTTCCTAAACTATAATTATTTATATTACAAAAGCATTTTATTATGCTGTGACCATGTTTAAAAAGCAAACAAAAAGATGATCTTAAGAACCCACTGATTTAGGGCAAATATTTAGGTTATGGCTGAATTAAGGAAAACAACAAAAAACTCTAAAGTGGGGAGATAAGTTAGACAGCCCCCTGGTAATGTATTTCTTCCTATGGCATCTCACCCAGACCACATTTCAATCCCACCATTTTGTGCACTGTTAAGATTACTGGTTTCAAACTTCGCACAGTACGTTATGTGCTTGAGGGAATGGCCCTCACTGAACCACATTATATATGACAAGTTTCACAACAACACAAACTAAGGCATTATTTTTAACACAAATCTTGCTGCTTACCCACATATATCCAAAGACGCTGCTTCATCTGGTCCCAATGAGAAACCTGCAGTGTACTTATTATAATTAATAAAATATTATGTTTCATCTTTCATTCTCTTTCATTCTACCTCATTTAACTTCCATAGACCATTCGTTTTGTGAGTGGTTTAATAATGTGGTTTATGTAGAGGAAAACAAAAATCGCCACCACAAACCCACATAGTAGGGATTAGAGGACTTTCAAAAATGTTTTTCAATAACAAACCACACATGAACAACACTATTAGCTAGTACAATTGTTTTTAACTAAAAAGAAGTATTTGCGGATGTTTTGTTGTATGTCTGCACACCATTTTTGAGCAGTGCCCATGGAGGCCAGAAGAGGGCATCAGATTCCCTCAAACTGTAGTTACAGATGGTTGAGAGCATTCATGTGTGTGCTGGAAATCACACCCAGGTCCTCTGGAAGACCGGCCAATGTTCCTAACTGCTGAACCATGCCTGCTAAAACTTCTTAAAATTTATAGCAATGGAACCATATTACTTTATAATCTTACTATGTTGATCTGTCTCTGTTCTTATATTTATGAAAATACTGCTGATTCATTTATGTGATCCCACTTTTGACTTTTTTTTATGATCTCAGAGCTATGACAAAGTTTAGCCTTCTTGTTGTATTATAGAAGGAAAAAATCTAATTTCTTCTGCTTTGTTAACTTCTTGTTTCCCTCGTTTCCAAACTGGAAATCAAATTTCATGACTATCATTGAAATTAGAATTTTATAAAACTTATCACTCAAAGAATTGTCATTAAAAATGGAACCCTTGATTGACTGCAGTCTTTGCAATTATTGATAGATTTTCAACAAATGGTGTTGGTATAACTGGATGTCAACATGTAGAAGAATGCAAATAGACCCATATCTATCTCCATGCACAAAACTCAAGTTCAGATGAATTAAAGACCTCCATATAAATCTGACCACACTGAACCTGATAGAAGAGAAAGTGGGAAGTAGCCTGCAATACATGGGCACAGGAGACCACTTCCTAAATATGACACCAGTGACACAGACACTGAGAGCAACAATAAATAAATGGGACCTCCTGAAAATGAGAAGCAGCTGGACATGGTGGCTCACAACTCTAATCCTAGTACTCAGGAGGCAGAGGTGAGATGATCTCTGTGAGTTCAAGGACAACTTTCTATCTAGTGAGTTCCAGGACAGCCAAGGCACATAGTAAGACCCTGACTTAAAAAACAAACAAGCCCAAAGCTCCACTTTCATCATTTTAGAGTTGCTCCTGTCTACAGCTCCAACTCTACTATCTCCCTCCTAAATATCTATAAGCCAGATTTCAGGGCTGATCACAGCACTAGGCCCACTTCCCAGTACCAATTTTCGTTTTTTTTAATAACTGTAATTGGCATGTAAAATGAAAAAAGATTGTTTTCTTTTTAAAATAACATTTTTAAATTGACATATATTCCTTTTGCATACACTCAATTTTATAAGGCAATTTTTATGCAAGGACATCACATACTTTTGATGCCATAGACTTGGAAGCCATTCAAGATAGATATCAAGCCATACTGAGACTCATTAATGGGAAATTATTTTATCCTGGTCAAAAGAATCAAATTTACCTCTGAACCTGGTTAAGATCAGAGACATTGCATCATTCCGATATGTTCCCAAGATTATAATGTTATACACTACAGTCTCTTCCCTTTAGAGCTAACTCAACTGGGCTTATCAAATACGTGGTCTTGAGATGAGCCCTCAGGAAGGCTGATTCACCTAAAGCCACGGTGAAGGGATGGGAGCAATAATTACCTCCTCAGTGAGATAATAAACTTTCCTTCCCAGAAATCCCTCCCCAAGCAATTGCTGCAGCCTACCCTAAGAAGCATGACTTTTTCTTTTTTCTATTCTCCCAGAGCTAGGCCATGTCTTTCCTCATGTCCCAGGCATTTGCACTCCCTTTTAGGAAGCTGTTCTCCCTCTCTTTCGGCCATGTGGTTGCTTAGCAACAGCATGCTTTTTCTGTCTTCCTCCTCCAGGAAGTTGTGGAGATTTAGAAGTTTCTTTCCATGTTATTTTCCTCTCAAATGACATAATCATCGAGCTCCAAGTTTTGTTCAGTTTCTCTATTAGTGAGACGAGAAACCTACGGGAGGTAACCCTGATTTACCTCAGGAAGGTACAGTTCCCAGTGAGAGCGCCCCCCCACCCCCAAAGCCTCTAGGAGCATTGAGCACATTCTCCACCTTTCTGTCATACCTTCTCCAGTTGACATTGACTCTGGGGTTTATTTTCCTCATTGCCATATCCAAATAGCCAACCAGAATCAAATTAATGGAGGACGGATTGATCCTCTGAGGGTTTATCCTCTGAGGATATGTCAGCACGGTAGGAGAGGCATAGGAGCCAGAGTAGCTCTTGGATGTGGCAGTGGGGCCGTAAGGATCCTTCTCACATGTAGGTACATCAGGAAGCACAGCTCTCCGGGGTTTCTTAAAGAAAAGTAGAGTGGTAACAACTGAAAGATAAAATTTCGCCATATTCTAGAGGAACATAGATAGTCAGAATTAGTTAACTAACGTCCACGGACTATTTTAACTAGAGATCTCTAGAGAAATCAAAGAAAGAAATTGGCTCGAATAGCTATAGGGACTAAAACCCTAGAATCTGCAGTCCAACAGGATAGAGATTCAGAGGAAAGTCAACATTTCAGTCTTGAATCTGAAGACAAGATCGCTTTCTTCCTCAAGGGATCTGTCTTTTAAGGCCGTCAACTGATAAAAAATGGGCCTCATGAAGGATGATTTGCTTGACTCAAGATTTTAGCTTCAGTGATCATCAGGTATAAAAAAAATAAATACAAACAACAAAAAACTTCTTCACATTAACCTCTGCCTTGTGTTAAACCAAAACCCTGGAGCCATAGTTGGCCAAGCTGACATAAATTTCACCATCATCACACATTAGCCTTGAAGTAAAACCTATCCTAATGCTACTGTTCTCTAACCAGATTGGCTCAGCATGGGCAATGAATTATGAATATATTATAACAGGCTCCATAACTGTTGATAGTATAACAAATAAATGGAAAAGATCAGCAACTCCTGTATGCCTGAGCAAGCCTGGCACCAAACAGCTAACACTTAAGGACTCTTCAAATAAAAGACCTGTGAATGGGAAACAAATAAATAAATAAAAGGGCGGACGTGGCTGCTCCAGGGTAAGGTGGAGGAGGTTTATCATAGCTATGAGCGAGAGCATAGCCAGAGGCAGAGACATCTGGGAAAGTCCAGAGCAAACGTGGCCAGACTGAAACACAGAAGAGCAGCTGGAGGAAGTGCAGTCCAGCCCCTGGGCTAGAGAATTTAGGATAGGGGGTGGGGCATGTCAGCCAGGAGGACCCCAAACTGGTGGGACTGAGGGATGCTAATGCTTTGATATGTTAACAGCAAGCCCCTTGTCCCAGGCTTGAGATCTAACAATCTGAAGTGGCTAGCCTTCTGATGTCCTCCTCCAGCCATTACTGGACCAGGCAGTTTCTTTTCTTTTCTCCCCTAACCCTTCAGTATATTTACTAAAAGTTGTCAGTCCCAAGTCATCACACCTGAATTTGATTTCTTCAGCAACTATTCCCAAGTCACTCTCAGAAACAACCCACCTTTCTGCTTTTCACACTTCTTATCTTTTTAGCAACATGTGGCAGGATTTTATTATGAAGCAGTTAATGAATTCTAGAATAATCCGAATAATCCTAGAGCTATCCCAATATGTATCTAATAACTTCTTTTTTTTTTTAAAGTACTGGTTAAAGCATGAAACAAACTGGTTCTCAGTTCCAATGATAAATTTATGTTTGTTGCAATGATGCATTTTTATCTTAACTTGGTGAACCCTTTCATCTACTCCACAATGAAAATGTGTGATTAATTCTTAATACTTTAAAAAATGAATTTGAGTTTTCACAGTAACTTATCATCTTGGAGATGACTCAACTACTTTCAAAATTACATAAAAAACTGAGAAAAATAGCACACAAAGCATGAAAGATAAACCCAAAGATAACCTTCACTTTATACATCTGCAGCATATCGGAGTCTCTGGCATACAGAACAACCCAGTCCTTCGTGGAAGCCATTGGTTCCCTGTGATAACTAGGTCCATGTGTATACCCTCAAATGACAAACTAAGGAATATAAAAATTCACTGATGCATCTCCATCTACAAATCAAACATCGTCACAAACAAAGACGCTGAAAAAGCTGTTATCTTCACATTCAAGCAACTGAAAAGAAAAATCTTGACCACTGAACATGAAATATAATTTGTTCCAGCCTACAGCTGATCCTTGGAGGATAACTCCAGCGGTATGGGGTGATGAAAGATTCTTAATTACCAAAGATACATGCTGTGGGCTTATCAACGCTTTTGGCCACTGACATATTGTTGATAAAAGTTGACATATTAGTACATGAGGAATTACTGTGGTACATGGAAAGAAGCTGTTACTTGACAGTTGATAGCAGACTGGGAAATATGTAGCAAGCAATGCACAAAATAAGAAATTGGGTCAGTGGTGTTCTGAGTTAGCAGTGGAGACATGAAAGGCAGCCTTTGGGCATCTAAAATTATTTCATAAACTTTAATCTCTACTTTTGCATGTATATGACACACATCAGTAAACGACATCAGGACAACATAAATAAATATATTTTTATCACTGATGCCTTTCAGTAAGAAAATCTGCTTTACACTATAAAAATACTGGCTGTGTGCCAGACATAATCCAAAATGCTTTATATGCAACAACATGCTTGCTATAACGCTATCAGATAGGAGATAACTTTGTCCTCATCTTATGGTTGAGTAAATTAAGTCATAGAGAAAATTAAGTGATTTTCTCATTATCCAAAAGCTGGGAAGGTAGAATAAATGGAAGTCACACAATTATGTCTTGGTATTCATATTAGAATGAAGCTATAAGAAAAAAAGAGGTAATATTTAGTTCTCTGCTTAATTTAAACTAATTTCAGAATCTATTCAGAAGGATGTATTAAGTAGGATCTGGTCCAGTTTAGACTCTAGACAGGAACCACAATAGATGGGGCGTAAATTCCTTCTTGAAAGTCATACTGTTGTTAAGGAACAAACAATGACGTTTGTCTTGTCTTTATTTGTTTTGTGTGTATGCTATACTTTTACAGTAATTTTTATTTTTGAAATTATAGCTACATAGTTTGTTCCTTTCTTCCCTTGAACTCTTTCCATGCAATTTCCCCTTGCTCTGTCTCACATTTAATTGTTTTACACACACACACACACACACACACACACACTGAAATATAACCTGCTCAGTAAATAGTGTTACCTGTATGTATAGGAACTCAGGGCTGACCACTTGGTGTTAGACAGCTAGCTGTGGGGCTCCTCACTGTGGAAGACTGTTTCTCACTCTCCGCATTCCCCTGTTGTTTGTAGTTCTTTGTCTAGGGTTTAGTCCCCATGAACTCCGCTACTTCCATGTTAGCATGCCCATTGGTGCTTTCACCGGTCAGGATTCATGTAGGCAGCCCTGTTGATGAGACATCGTGGGTGTAGCCCCTCTGACATTTCTAGGAGACACAGTCTCACAGAAGACTTCTTCTGGATTTTACAGTCTTACAAGGATCCCTGAGCTGTTGGTTCAGGAGCTGTATTGGAGACGGATAATCAGCTGGGACTGGGTTCCTCATGATCTCTTGCCCTCTGCATTTTTTTAAAGAAGAAAACATTTAAAATTTATTTAAAAATTAAAAAAAATAGAACACACATTCCTTCATTAAAAATAAAAGGAATTAGAAGTTAATTCTTAGAATTGCTGTTAAAAATCAGTCCCAACCTTTCTGGTGGTAAAAAATGAAATAGCTGCTTAGGGAAAACCTGCTAGTTTTGAGAAGTGTGATGGAAAGTATTAATTAGAAAACAGAAAAGGGAACTCAGTGCAGTGTTGGGTAGAAACCCGGAGCTGTATGGGCTGGTATAGTCTTATTGGTAGTTATCATCCCTCTGAAAATAGATACCCAGGGTAGCACTTAAGGATGGAAGATACAAATGTTATATACATACATGTACCAGGGTGTGTTGACTTCAAAGACATAGTGCCTAATTACTATGGAACTCTTGTATTTACCATGATCTGCTTCCTGGCCTCATGGCTCATTAGCTCAGGTATCTCTGTGTGTGTGTGTGTGTGTGTGTGTGTGTGTGTGTGTGTGTGTGTGTGTTAAAAGAAGTACAAGCTAGGGTCAAGACAGAAAGTCATAGAGTGAGAGAGATAGGCAGAGCTAGATATGGTGGCACAGGTCTGTATTCTCACCACTTGGGAAACTGAGACAGAGTGAGGCAGACAAGCATACAGAATCACTTATCAGCGTGAGATCCCAGTTGGCTTTGGCTACGCATATACCCCTCTTCAAATACTGCACTTGGCACCCTGAAAAACTTATCTGCACATACTATTCATGCACATCCTTTCTAAACAATGCAAACTGTTAGCAGTCTACCACCCTCATCTTACTCCAGCTGAATGAACATCCCTTCTGAACAGTTAGAAAAGGTTTATACTCCCCTTAACAACCATCAAAATTATCTTACATTCAATTTTGTGTCAGTTACATCTGGGTAGAGGGGTTGATTTGGTCTGAACTAGTTTTGGGTGCATGTTCAATAAAGCAAAAAGCAAACTGTGTTCTCAAAGTGAACTTTTAGGGCAGAGAGCCTGTTTACCCTCTTATGACTATGCATGACTGGGTGTGTACACGGTTAAAATTAGATGCAATATGGGAAAGGACATGCCCTGTAGAAAAGAGGTTATATAATTTTAATTTGTCAGTCTATATGGAGAATTAAAGAAACTGCAGCCTTAGTAGTCAAACTCTGCCTTTCTAAAGAAAGAAAACCCAGGCCGTGACCTGAGACCCTTGAGTGCACTCACCCATGTGTCTGGCTGATGTGGGATTCCCCTCTGTGTGCTGTGAACACCATTGGTTAAAAAAGAAGCTGTTTTGGGCCTATTGCAGTGCAGGGTATGACAAGATGGGAGTTCCAAGCAGAGAGAGGAGAATTAGGCAGAGTTGAAGAGAAGTCGTGTAGCCACCACTGGAGACAGATGTTTGATGCAGGATGGAACCTTACCAAAAGGCCACAATCACGTGGTGAAACACAGACTAATAAAAATGAGTTAATTTAAGATATAAGAGCTAGTTAACAATACACATAAGCTAATAGGCCAAGAAGTGTTTTAATTAATACAGTTTATGTGTAATTATTTTGGGTCTGGGTGGCTGGGAAATGAATGAGTGGCTTCCATCTACATCTAGCTGCTACATTTGATGCTGTTTTTGACTTGCTTTTTCTTTTGCTTTGAATAAAGTTAACTCACTACTTTTGTATTCTATTTATTTCTATTCTTTACTAAGAGGTCAGGAACCTGAAAACTTTTGACAGAGATCTTGGTCACCAGTAACAGGAGGATCACTCTGAGGGAGAAGGAGGATGAAGGGGAAAGTGGGGATGGGAGGGAGGAAGAGAGAAAAGGGGAGGATGAGCAGAAAGGGTAAAGAAGGGGAGGGGAAAGAAGAAGAGAAATGTAGATTTTTTTTTAACTCTTCACTCTTTGTGGGCCTGCCACTGAACTCCCAAATAAACACACAGAGACTTATTCTTTCTTATGAGTGCCCAGCCTAGTCTGGCTTGTTTCTAGCCAACTTCTTTTAACTTAAATTATTCCATCTAGTTTTTGCCTCTGACTAAAAAAGGAAGGTAAACACCTTTCTCTATACTGTATGTCTTTTGTTACTCTTTATTCTGTGGCTGTCTCTGTACCTGGGTGGCTGTCCCCTAATGTACTCCTCTCCTCCTCTTCTCTCTTTTCCCTCTTCTCTTTTTACTCCTTCTGTTTATTCTCTCTGCCTGCCAGCTCTACCTAGCCTTTCTCTTGCCTTGCCATTAATTGTTCAACTCTTTATTAGACCAATCAGTCATTTTGGGCAGGCAAAGTAACAAAGCTTCACAGTGTTAAACCAAAACAATTTAAAGAATGCAATACATCTCTGCATCACTAAACAAACATTCCACAGCATAAGGAATTTAACACATCTTCATCTAATGTTCCACAACAGAGAGGAAAGGGGAGGAGAGAGAAGTGTAGGCTTATACGTTTTGTATGGTCTATTTGTTTTCCTCTGAGTTGACGTCCCATGGAAAGGATAATATTGCGAATGTGCAAATCATCTAATATTTAAATTCTGTTTCAACCACACATTTGCTTGAATTCAAAGATTTGAGTGTCAGGATTTTAAGGAGGTTTTCTTATGTATTCTGCTGATGTATATTATTTGTACAGATTCACAGGTGCAATGCGATGCACACATATCTATCATGCAGTATTCAGCTCAGAACTTACTATAACATTTCAAATCATATTGTTCCATAGGGAGCCTTGGTATCTATGCTAGGCTGATGCTTTTCCCACTGAGCAACCTCAAAAGCACTGTAATTGGGATTTTATAATTTTTTCCTCCAGTTTCTCTAAATATGAAATATGAAAAAATTACAATCCTGATTTAAAAAAAAAAACCCCACCGTATTGGAACAAATGGTATTCTGGTGAAAGTACACCACATGAAGACTCTTGTCTGTGTCTCCAATGCCCATTCACAAGACCTCCATACATTCAAGATGTTCCTAAGGAGAGCTAAACCCTTTCATCACTATGATGATAAATCTTTTATCTATCTGACTTAATCCCATTTCATCCTTGTAGCAGTGATTTCTTCTTTTTGTTTGTAGTATGATTTATTTCTTGATCATCATTCTCATGTCACAAATAAAAGTTCTATGCCTTATTTACCATGTACACACACACACACACACACACACACACACACATACATTGTCACATATATTTAGGAAAAATATAAAAACAAGATAGCAAAAGGCTGACTGGCATTTAGTGGCACACTGAATGCTTAATTCTACACTGACTTGTATCTATGATCCCATGGTAACTCACAGATAAAGAATTTACTTCATGACCACCAGGAAGAAAAGGAAGAGAGATCAGAGGTGGTTTAAGTATTAGAATCTATTTCAAAGGTACACCTTGA
Source organism: Myodes glareolus (assembly GCF_982192425.1). Classification (NCBI taxonomy): domain Eukaryota; kingdom Metazoa; phylum Chordata; class Mammalia; order Rodentia; family Cricetidae; genus Myodes; species Myodes glareolus. Next base: position 17,320,882 of record NC_142033.1, on the reverse strand, counting down.
TGACTTGATTTCCTCCCAGTAGTCCTTATGTCTTATAGATTCCTTTATGTCCCAACAGTGCCAAAGTCTGCAGATCCTAATCATGTATCATTTAGGATGAACTGACTTTCTTTATTTTTTTTTCCTTTGCTGAGGATAGTGGACAGTGGCAATTGTTTGTTTGTTTGTTTATTTGTTTGTTTATTTTTGTCATTAGATACTGTGCTTCTCCAAAAATCAGAAGACCTGGTAACATAATAAATTTATAGGGACATGCAAATTCTGAAAATCTTTTCTTGTCCCCTTTGACTGTAGTTTGCAATTCGCAAAATTGAGTTCTATATTTGACCTCAAAAATAGCCATACATACTGGTGGGAAACTCTGTTGTTTGCCTTTTATACATGCCAGCTCACCCTGATTCAGGGTGTGTGGTTTTTATGAGACTGCCCCCTCCAGGCTCAGATATTTGAATACCTGTTGTCCAGTTGGTTGCACTGTTTGGGTAAGTTTAGGAGATGTGATCTTGTTGGAGCATGTGTGTAACTGGAAGCCATATAGTGTCCCATTTCTCTCTGTTTCCAGCTTGTTCTTTGAGATGTGAGCTCCCAGCTCTTAATTTCCAGCTCCGACTTCCATGTGTGTTACCTGCTGCCATCTTGTCCCTGCCATTGTGGACTCCTAATAATCTGAACCCATAAACCCAAATCAACCCTTCTTTCTTATAAGTTGTCTTGGTCATGTTGTATTATTGTAGCAACAGAAAAGTAACTAACAGAGAATGTAAATTATATTCGGTGTGAAATGATTATGACTCTCTGTTGCTTCTTCCCAATGACTTCTCTGAGACTGGCCATGTGATACCACTGTGGAAAATGAAGTACACTTATAAGACTGAAAAATTTCTGCTGTTGTAAGAGGAACTCTTGTTTAGATCTTTGATAACTGCCATTGGCCTCAATGAAGAATATTGAAAGCACACCAAGGATGACTGGGCTAGAAATTTGAGGAAGCCCATTTCCTTGATGTCAATGACTCATTACTGAGTCATTAACTCAGTTCTGGGCTGGATTCTATCTAGTCTTGTTACATCAGATCCCTATGTTTTAATTCTGTTAAGATTTCTGCTGCTTGTAACTAAAACTATTTCTCATTTATACAATTTTCTAATAAAGACCTGCAATAGTCTGAAATTTTCCTTTCCAAAATTTATGCTAAGACTTAATTCCCAAAGTCATATGTTCATGCCATTTGAAGGTAAAGCCTTTTTGAGGATAATTAGGACCAGACACGATAATCCGGGTGAGGTCCCATGATGTAGTCAACAGCCAAAGAAGAAAAACAGGAAGGAGAAGGAGGATGAAGAGAAACAGTAGTTGTGGAAGAAGTGAAAGTGGGAGAAGGAAAAGGAGATGATGAGGATGATGAGGTAGAGGATGCTGATGAGAAGACACATGGCCTAGCACAGGCGACGTCTTCCCATGTGGTTCTCTGGCATGTTCTTTTTTTTCTTTTTTTTTAATTATTAATTTATAAAAATTTCCACTTCTGCCCCTCCTCCCACTACCCTCCCACTCCCCCCACTCCCTCTCCTCCTCCCTCTCCAGTCCAAAGAGCAGTCAGGGTTTCCTGCCCTGTGGGAAGTTCAAGTTCCTCCCCCCTCCCTCCAGGTCTAGGAAGCTGAGCATCCAAACAGACTATGATCCCAAAAAGCCAGTACATGCAGAGGAAACTAGTCCCAGTGACATTATCAATGGCTTCTCAGACAGTCCCCATGTCAGCCACATTCAGAGAATCCGGTTTGATCGCATGCTCGTTCAGTCCCAGTCCAGCTGGCCTTGGAGAGCTCTCATTAGATCAGTCCCCTTGTATCAGTGGGTGAACGCACCCTTCGCGGTCTTGACTTCCTTGTTCATGTTCTCCCTCCTTCTGCTCCTCATTTGGACCTTGGGGGCTCAGTTCAGTGCTCCATTGTGGATCTCTGTCTCAATCTCCATCCATCATCGGATGAAGGTTCCTTCTGATCCTGACTTCCTTGCTCACGTTCTCCCTCCTTCTGCTTCTCATTTGGACCTAGGGAGTTAAGTCCAGTGTTCCAATGTGGGTCTCTGTCTCTATCTCCATCCATCGCCAGATGAAGGTTCTATAGTGATATGCAAAATATTCATCAGTATAGTTATGGGACAAGGCCAGTTCATGCACCCTCTCCTCTGCTGTCCAGGTAACAATCTGGGAATCTCTCCTTGAAACTGGGAACCCCTCTAGAATCAAGTCTCTTGCAAACCTTAAAATGGCTCACTTAGTTGAGATATATACTTCCCTGGTCCCATATCCATTCTTCCTCCCTCGTCCACATCCCCTTCCCCCAAGCTTTCCCTAATCCTCCCCTACTCCCTACTCCCATCTCTCTAACCATCTCCACTTCCACCCCCCAACCCCCCGTGCACCCACGATTGACTGACTATCTTGTCTACTTCCAATAACCAGGAGGATAACTATATGATTTTCTTCAGGTTCACCTTCTTATTTAACTTCTCTAGGGTCACAAATAATAGGCTCAAAGACCTTTAATTATGGCTAGAATCCACTTATGAGTGAGTACATACCATATTCCTCTTTTGGGGTCTGGGTTACCTCACCCAGTAAAGAGTTTTCTATTTCCATTCATTTGCATGCAAAATTCAAGATGTCATTGTTTTTTACTGCTGAGTAAAACTCTAATGTATATATGTTCCACACCTTTTTTAACCATTCTTCTATTGAGGGGCACCTAGGTTGTTTCCAGGTTCTGGCTATTACAAATAGTGCAAATGCTTTTGTGGTATGACAGGGCATCTCTTGGGTATATTCCCAAGAGTGGAATTGCT